>NC_079881.1:28519602-29188852 GCF_029227915.1 Hydractinia symbiolongicarpus
TTATTTTTGATGAGACGCTGAATAAAAGAAGTTTAAACGCCGGCAAACGAAAACCTGCGATTTCCCGTAAATCCCAGACTCGACCCGTATAGTCAAAAGTATACAAAGAAAGTACCCAGGGAGTAAACTCATTTCCCGAACGATTTTTTAAATTACTTTTTCACCACTAAAACGCATGAGACTTGTAGTTTTCAAAAATGTTTTCATTTTTGATGAGACGCTGAATAAAAGAAGTTTAATCGCCGGCAAACGAAAACCTGCGATTTCCCGTAAATCCCGGACTCGGCCTGTAAAGTCAAAAGTATACAAAAAAAGTACCCAGGGAGTAAACTCATTTCCCGAACGATTTTTCAAATTATTTCTGCACCACTAGAACGAATGAGACTTGTAGTTTTCAAAAATGTTTTTATTTTTGATGAGACGCTGAATAAAAGAAGTTTAAACGCCGGCAAACGAAAACCTGCGATTTCCCGTAAATCCCAGACTCGGCCCGTATAGTCAAAAGTATACAAAGAAAGTACCCAGGGAGTAAACTCATTTCCCGAACGATTTTTTAAATTATTATTTCACCACTAAAGCCCATGAGACTTGTAGTTTTCAAAAATGTTCTCATTTTTGATGAGACGCTGAATAAAAGAAGTTTAATCGCCGGCAAACGAAAACCCGCGACTTCCCGTAACTCCCGGACTCGGCCCGTATAGTCAAAAGTATAAAGAGAAAGTACCCAGGGAGTAAACTCATTTCCCGAACGATTTTTCAAATTATTTCTGCACCACTAGAACAAAGAGACTTGTAGTTTTCCAAAATGTTTTCATTTTTAATGAGACGCTTAATGAAAGAGGTTTAATCGCCGGCAAACGAAAACCCGCGATTTCCCGTAAATCCCGGGCTTGTCCCGTATAGTCAAATGTATACAAAGAAAGTACCCTGTGAGTAAACTCATTTCCAGAACGATTTTTTAAATTATCTTTTCACCACTAAATCGCATGAGAATTGTAGTTTTCAAAAATGTTTTTATTTTTGATGAGACGCTGAATAAAAGAAGTTTAAACGCCGGCAAACGAAAACCTGCGATTTCCCGTAAATCCCAGACTCGGCCCGTATAGTCAAAAGTATACAAAGAAAGTACCCAGGGAGTAAACTCATTTCCCGAACGATTTTTTAAATTACTTTTTCACCACTAAAACGCATGAGACTTGTAGTTTTCAAAAATGTTTTCATTTTTGATGAGACGCTGAATAAAAGAAGTTTAATCGCCGGCAAACGAAAACCCGCAATATCCCGTAAACCCCGGACTCGGCCCGTATAGTCAAAAGTATACAAAGAAAGTACCCAGGGAGTAAGCTCATTTCCCGAACGATTTTTTAAATTACTTTTTCACCACTAAAACGCACGAGACTTGTAGTTTTCAAAAATGTTTTCATTTTTGATGAGACGCTGAATAAAAGAAGTTTAATCGCCGGCAAACGAAAACCTGCAATTTCCTGTAAATCCCGGACTCGGCCCGTATAGTCAAAAGTATACAAAGAAAGTACCCAGGGAGTAAACTCATTTCCCGAACGATTTTTTAAATTATTTTTTCACTACTAAAACGCATGAGACTTGTAGTTTTCAAAAATGTATTCAGTTTTGATGAGACGCTGAATAAAAGAAGTTTAATCGCCGGTAAACGAAAACCTGAGATTTCCCGTAAATCCCAGACTCGGCCCGTATAGCCAAAAGTATACAAAGAAAGTACCCAGGGAGTAAACTCATTTCCCGAACGATTTTTTAAATTATTTTTTCACCACTAAAACGCATGAGACTTGTAGTTTTCAAAAATGTATTCAGTTTTGATGAGACGCTGAATAAAAGAAGTTTAATCGCCGGTAAACGAAAACCTGAGATTTCCCGTATATCCCAGACTCGGCCCGTATAGTCAAAAGTATACAAAGAAAATACCCAGGGAGTAAACTCATTTCCCGAACGATTTTTTAAATTATTTTTTCACCACTAAAACGCATGAGACTTGTAGTTTTTAAAAATGCTTTCATTTTTGATGAGACGCTGAATAAAAGAAGTTTAATCGCCGGGAAACGAAAACCTGCGATTTCCTGTAAATCCCGGACTCGGCCCGTATAGCCAAAAGTATACAAAGAAAGTACCCAGGGAGTAAACTCATTTCCCGAACGATTTTTTAAATTATTTTTTCACCACTAAAACGCATGAGACTTGTAGTTTTCAAAAATGTATTCAGTTTTGATGAGACGCTGAATAAAAGAAGTTTAATCGCCGGTAAACGAAAACCTGAGATTTCCCGTAAATCCCAGACTCAGCCCGTATAGTCAAAAGTATACAAAGAAAGTACCCAGGGAGTAAACCCATTTCCCGAACGATTTTTTAAATTATTATTTCACCACTAAAGCCCATGAGACTTGTAGTTTTCCAAAATGTTTTCATTTTTAATGAGACGCTTAATGAAAGACGTTTAATCGCCGGCAAACGAAATCCCGCGATTTCCTGTAAATCCCGGGCTTTTCCCGTATAGTCGAATGTATACAAAGAAAGTACCCTGTGAGTAAACTCATTTCCAGAACGATTTTTTAAATTATCTTTTCACCACTAAATCGCATGAGACTTGTAGTTTTCAAAAATGTATTCATATTTGATGAGACGCTGAATAAAAGAAGTTTAATCGCCGGCAAACGAAAACCTGAGATTTCCCGTAAATCCCAGACTCGGCCCGTATAGTCAAAAGTGGAAAAAGAAAGTACCCAGGTAGTAAACTCATTTCCCGAACGATTTTTTAAATTATTATTTCACCACTAAAGCCCATGAGACTTGTAGTTTTTAAAAGTGTTTTCATTTTTGATGAGACGCTGAATAAATTGAGTTTAATCACCGGCAAACGAAAACCCGCCATTTCCCGTAAACCCCGGACTCGGCCCGTATAGTCAAAAGTATACAAAGAAACTACCCAGGGAGTAAACTCATTTCCCAAACGATTTTTTAAATTACTTTTTCACCACTAAAACGCATGAGACTTGTAGTTTTCAAAAATGTTTTCATTTTTGATGAGACGCTGAATAAAAGAAGTTTAATCGCCGGCAAACGAAAACCCGCGACTTCCCGTAACTCCCGGACTCGGCCCGTATAGTCAAAAGTATAAAAAGAAAGTACCAAGGGAGTAAACTCATTTCCAGAACGATTTTTTAAATTATCTTTTCACCACTAAATCGCATGAGAATTGTAGTTTTCAAAAATGTTTTTATTTTTGATGAGACGCTGAATAAAAGAAGTTTAAACGCCGGCAAACGAAAACCTGCGATTTCCCGTAAATCCCAGACTCGGCCCGTATAGTCAAAAGTATACAAAGAAAGTACCCAGGGAGTAAACTCATTTCCCGAACGATTTTTTAAATTACTTTTTCACCACTAAAACGCATGAGACTTGTAGTTTTCAAAAATGTTTTCATTTTTGATGAGACGCTGAATAAAAGAAGTTTAATCGCCGGCAAACGAAAACCCGCAATATCCCGTAAACCCCGGACTCGGCCCGTATAGTCAAAAGTATACAAAGAAAGTACCCAGGGAGTAAGCTCATTTCCCGAACGATTTTTTAAATTACTTTTTCACCACTAAAACGCACGAGACTTGTAGTTTTCAAAAATGTTTTCATTTTTGATGAGACGCTGAATAAAAGAAGTTTAATCGCCGGCAAACGAAAACCTGCAATTTCCTGTAAATCCCGGACTCGGCCCGTATAGTCAAAAGTATACAAAGAAAGTACCCAGGGAGTAAACTCATTTCCCGAACGATTTTTTAAATTATTTTTTCACTACTAAAACGCATGAGACTTGTAGTTTTCAAAAATGTATTCAGTTTTGATGAGACGCTGAATAAAAGAAGTTTAATCGCCGGTAAACGAAAACCTGAGATTTCCCGTAAATCCCAGACTCGGCCCGTATAGCCAAAAGTATACAAAGAAAGTACCCAGGGAGTAAACTCATTTCCCGAACGATTTTTTAAATTATTTTTTCACCACTAAAACGCATGAGACTTGTAGTTTTCAAAAATGTATTCAGTTTTGATGAGACGCTGAATAAAAGAAGTTTAATCGCCGGTAAACGAAAACCTGAGATTTCCCGTATATCCCAGACTCGGCCCGTATAGTCAAAAGTATACAAAGAAAATACCCAGGGAGTAAACTCATTTCCCGAACGATTTTTTAAATTATTTTTTCACCACTAAAACGCATGAGACTTGTAGTTTTTAAAAATGCTTTCATTTTTGATGAGACGCTGAATAAAAGAAGTTTAATCGCCGGGAAACGAAAACCTGCGATTTCCTGTAAATCCCGGACTCGGCCCGTATAGCCAAAAGTATACAAAGAAAGTACCCAGGGAGTAAACTCATTTCCCGAACGATTTTTTAAATTATTTTTTCACCACTAAAACGCATGAGACTTGTAGTTTTCAAAAATGTATTCAGTTTTGATGAGACGCTGAATAAAAGAAGTTTAATCGCCGGTAAACGAAAACCTGAGATTTCCCGTAAATCCCAGACTCAGCCCGTATAGTCAAAAGTATACAAAGAAAGTACCCAGGGAGTAAACCCATTTCCCGGGGGATTTTTTAAATTATTATTTCACCACTAAAGCCCATGAGACTTGTAGTTTTCCAAAATGTTTTCATTTTTAATGAGACGCTTAATGAAAGACGTTTAATCGCCGGCAAACGAAATCCCGCGATTTCCTGTAAATCCCGGGCTTTTCCCGTATAGTCGAATGTATACAAAGAAAGTACCCTGTGAGTAAACTCATTTCCAGAACGATTTTTTAAATTATCTTTTCACCACTAAATCGCATGAGACTTGTAGTTTTCAAAAATGTATTCATATTTGATGAGACGCTGAATAAAAGAAGTTTAATCGCCGGCAAACGAAAACCTGAGATTTCCCGTAAATCCCAGACTCGGCCCGTATAGTCAAAAGTGGAAAAAGAAAGTACCCAGGTAGTAAACTCATTTCCCGAACGATTTTTTAAATTATTATTTCACCACTAAAGCCCATGAGACTTGTAGTTTTTAAAAGTGTTTTCATTTTTGATGAGACGCTGAATAAATTGAGTTTAATCACCGGCAAACGAAAACCCGCCATTTCCCGTAAACCCCGGACTCGGCCCGTATAGTCAAAAGTATACAAAGAAACTACCCAGGGAGTAAACTCATTTCCCAAACGATTTTTTAAATTACTTTTTCACCACTAAAACGCATGAGACTTGTAGTTTTCAAAAATATTTTCATTTTTGATGAGACGCTGAATAAAAGAAGTTTAATCGCCGGCAAACGAAAACCTGCGATTTCCCGTAAATCCCAGACTCGGCCCGTATAGTCAAAAGTATACAAAGAAAGTACCCAGGGAGTAAACTCATTTCCCGAACGATTTTTTAAATTACTTTTTCACCACTAAAACGCATGAGACTTGTACTTTTCAAAAATGTTTTCATTTTTGATGAGACACTGAATAAAAGAAGTTTAATCGCCGGCAAACGAAAACCCGCAATATCCCGTAAACCCCGGACTCGGCCCGTATAGTCAAAAGTATACAAAGAAAGTACCCAGGGAGTAAACTCATTTCCCGAACGATTTTTGAAATTACTTTTTCACCACTAAAACGCACGAGACTTGTAGTTTTAAAAAATGTTTTCATTTTTGACGAGACGCTGAATAAAAGAAGTTTAATCGCCGGCAAACGAAAACCTGCGATTTCCCGTAAATCCCGGACTCGGCCTGTAAAGTCAAAAGTATACAAAAAAAGTACCCAGGGAGTAAACTCATTTCCCGAACGATTTTTCAAATTATTTCTGCACCACTAGAACGAATGAGACTTTTAGTTTTCCAAAATGTTTTCATTTTTAATGAGACGCTTAATGAAAGAGGTTTAATCGCAGGCAAACGAAAACCCGCGATTTCCCGTAAATCCCGGGCTTGTCCCGTATAGTCGAATGTATACAAAGAAAATACCTTGTGAGTAAACTCATTTCCAGAACGATTTTTTAAATTATCTTTTCACCACTAAATCGCATGAGACTTGTAGTTTTCAAAAATGTTTTCATTTTTGATGAGACGTTGAATAAAAGAAGTTTAATCGCCGGCAAACGAAAACCTGCGATTTCCAGTAAATCCTAGACTCGGCCCGTATAGTCAAAAGTATACAAAGAAAGTACCCAGGGAGTAAACTCATTTCCCGAACGATTTTTCAAATTATTATTTCACCACTAAAGCCAATGAGACTTGTAGTTTTTAAAATTTTTTTCATTTTTGATGAGACGCTGAATAAAAGAAGTTTAATGGCCGGCAAACAAAAACCCGCCATTTCCCGTAAACCCTGGACTCGGCCCGTATAGTCAAAAGTATACAAAGAAAGTACCCAGGGAGTAAACTCAATTCCCGAACGATTTTTTAAATTATTTTTTCACCACTAAAACGCATGAGACTTGTAGTTTTCAAAAATGTTTTCATTTTTGATGAGACGCTGAATAAAAGAAGTTTAATCGCCGGCAAACAAAAACCTGCGATTTCCAGTAAATCCCGGACTCGGCCTGTAAAGACAAAAGTATACAAAAAAAGTACCCAGGGAGTAAACTCATATCCCGAACGATTTTTTAAATTATTATTTCACCACTAAAGCCCATGAGACTTGTAGTTTTTAAAAATGTTTTAATTTTTGATGAGACGCTGAATAAAAGAAGTTTAATCGCCGGCAAACGAAAACCCGCGACTTCCCGTAACTCCGGACTTGGCCCGTATAGTCAAAAGTATACAAAGACAGTACCCAGGAAGTAAACTCATTTCCCGAACGATTTTTTAAATTATTTTTCCACCACTAAAACGCATGAGACTTGTAGTTTTCAAAAATGTTTTCATTTTTAATGAGACGCTTAATGAAAGAGGTTTAATCGCCGGCAAACGAAAACCACCGATTTCCCATAAAACCCGGGCTTGGCCGTGTAGTCGAATGTATACAAAGAAAGTACCCAGGAAGTAAACTCCTTTCCAGAACGATTTTTTAAATTATTTTTTCACCACTAAAACGCATAAGACTTGTAGTTTTCAAAAATGTTTTAATTTTTGATGAGACGCTCGATAAAAGAAGTTTAATCGCCGGCAAACGAAAACCCGCGATTTCCCGTAAATCCCGGGCTTGGCCCGTATAGTCAAACGTATACAAAGAAAGTACCCAGGGAGTAAACTCATTTCCCAAACGATTTTTTAAATTATTTTTTCACCACTAAAACGCATGAGACTTGTAGTTTTCAAACTTGGTTTCATTTTTGATGAGACGCTGAATAAAAGAATTTTAATCGCCGGCAAACGAAAACCCGCGATTTCCCGTATATCCCGGGCTTGGCCCGTATAGTTGAATGTATATAAAGAAAGTACCCATGGAGTAAACTGATTTCCCGAACGATTTTTCAAATTATTTCTGCACCACTAGAACGAATGAGACATTTAGTTTTCCAAAATGTTTTCATTTTTAATGAGACGCTTAATGAAAGAGGTTTAATCGCCGGCAAACGAAAACCCGCGATTTCCCGTAAATCCCGGGCTTGTCCCGTATAGTCGAATGTATACGAAGAAAATACCCTGTGAGTAAACTCATTTCCAGAACGATTTTTCAAATTATCTTTTCACCACTAAATCGCATGAGACTTGTAGTTTTCAAAAATGTTTTCATTTTTGATGAGACGCTGAATAAAAGAAGTTTAATCGCCGGCAAACGAAAACCTGAGATTTCCCGTAAATCCCAGACTCGGCCCGTATAGTCAAAAGTATACAAAGAAAGTACCCAGGGAGTAAACTCATTTCCCGAACGATTTTTTAAATTATTATTTCACCACTAAAGCCCATGAGACTTGTAGTTTTTAAAAAAATTTTCATTTTTGATGAGACGCTGAATAAAAGAAGTTTAATGGCCGGCAAACGAAAACCCGCCATTTCCCGTAAACCCTGGACTCGGCCCGTATAGTCAAAAGTATACAAAGAAAGTACCCAGGGAGTAAACTCAATTCCCGAACGATTTTTTAAATTATTTTTTCACCACTAAAACGCATGAGACTTGTAGTTTTCAAAAATGTTTTCATTTTTGATGAGACGCTGAATAAAAGAAGTTTAATCGCCGGCAAACAAAAACCTGCGATTTCCAGTAAATCCCGGACTCGGCCTGTAAAGACAAAAGTATACAAAAAAAGTACCCAGGGAGTAAACCCATTTCCCGAACGATTTTTTAAATTATTATTTCACCACTAAAGCCCATGAGACTTGTAGTTTTCAAAAATGTTTTCATTTTTAATGAGACGCTTAATGAAAGACGTTTAATCGCCGGCAAACGAAATCCCGCGATTTCCTGTATATCCCGGGCTTTTCCCGTATAGTCGAATGTATACAAAGAAAGTACCCTGTGAGTAAACTCATTTCCAGAACGATTTTTTAAATTATCTTTTCACCACTAAATCGCATGAGACTTGTAGTTTTCAAAAATGTATTCATATTTGATGAGACGCTGAATAAAAGAAGTTTAATCGCCCGCAAACGAAAACCTGAGATTTCCCGTAAATCCCAGACTCGGCCCGTATAGTCAAAAGTGGAAAAAGAAAGTACCCAGGTAGTAAACTCATTTCCCGAACGATTTTTTAAATTATTATTTCACCACTAAAGCCCATGAGACTTGTAGTTTTTAAAAGTGTTTCCATTTTTGATGAGACGCTGAATAAATTGAGTTTAATCACCGGCAAACGAAAACCCGCCATTTCCCGTAAACCCCGGACTCGGCCCGTATAGTCAAAAGTATACAAAGAAACTACCCAGGGAGTAAACTCATTTCCCAAACGATTTTTTAAATTACTTTTTCACCACTAAAACGCATGAGACTTGTAGTTTTCAAAAATGTTTTCATTTTTGATGAGACGCTGAATAAAAGAAGTTTAATCCCCGGCAAACGAAAACCTGCGATTTCCCGTAAATCCCGGACTCAGCCTGTTAAGTCAAAAGTATACAAAAAAGTACCCAGGGAGTAAACTCATTTCCCGAACGATTTTTTAAATTATTATTTCACCACTAAAGCCCATGAGACTTGTAGTTTTTGAAAATGTTTTCATTTTTGATGAGACGCTGAATAAAAGAAGTTTAATCGCCGGCAAACGAAAACCTGCGATTTCCCGTAAATCCCAGACTCGGCCCGTATAGTCAAAAGTATACAAAGAAAGTACCCAGGGAGTAAACTCATTTCCCGAACGATTTTTTAAATTACTTTTTCACCACTAAAACGCATGAGACTTGTACTTTTCAAAAATGTTTTCATTTTTGATGAGACACTGAATAAAAGAAGTTTAATCGCCGGCAAACGAAAACCCGCAATATCCCGTAAACCCCGGACTCGGCCCGTATAGTCAAAAGTATACAAAGAAAGTACCCAGGGAGTAAACTCATTTCCCGAACGCTTTTTGAAATTACTTTTTCACCACTAAAACGCACGATACTTGTAGTTTTCAAAAATGTTTTCAATTTTAATGAGACGCTTAATGAAAGAGGTTTAATCGCCGGCAAACGAAAACCACCGATTTCCCCTAAAACCCGGGCTTGGCCGTGTAGTCGAATGTATACAAAGAAAGTACCCAGGAAGTAAACTCATTTCCCGAACGATTTTTTAATTTTTTTTTTCACCACTAAAACGCATGAGACTTGTAGTTTTTAAAAATGTTTTCATTTTTGATGAGACGCTGAATAAAAGAAGTTTAATCGCCGGCAAACAAAAACCTGCGATTTCCAGTAAATCCCGGACTCGGCCTGTAAAGACAAAAGTATACAAAAAAAGTACCCAGGGAGTAAACTCATATCCCGAACGATTTTTTAAATTATTATTTCACCACTAAAGCCCATGAGACTTGTAGTTTTTAAAAATGTTTTAATTTTTGATGAGACGCTGAATAAAAGAAGTTTAATCGCCGGCAAACGAAAACCCGCGACTTCCCGTAACTCCGGACTTGGCCCGTATAGTCAAAAGTATACAAAGACAGTACCCAGGAAGTAAACTCATTTCCCGAACGATTTTTTAAATTATTTTTCCACCACTAAAACGCATGAGACTTGTAGTTTTCAAAAATGTTTTCATTTTTAATGAGACGCTTAATGAAAGAGGTTTAATCGCCGGCAAACGAAAACCACCGATTTCCCCTAAAACCCGGGCTTGGCCGTGCAGTCGAATGTATACAGAGAAAGTACCCAGGAAGTAAACTCCTTTCCAGAACGATTTTTTAAATTATTTTTTCACCACTAAAACGCATAAGACTTGTAGTTTTCAAAAATGTTTTCATTTTTGATGAGACGCTCGATAAAAGAAGTTTAATCGCCGGCAAACGAAAACCCGCGATTTCCCGTAAATCCCGGGCTTGGCCCGTATAGTCAAAAGTATACAAAGAAAGTACCCAGGGAGTAAACTCATTTCCCAAACGATTTTTTAAATTATTTTTTCACCACTAAAACGCATGAGACTTGTAGTTTTCAAACTTGGTTTCATTTTTGATGAGACGCTGAATAAAAGAATTTTAATCGCCGGCAAACGAAAACCCGCGATTTCCCGTATATCCCGGGCTTGGCCCGTATAGTTGAATGTATATAAAGAAAGTACCCATGGAGTAAACTGATTTCCCGAACGATTTTTCAAATTATTTCTGCACCACTAGAACGAATGAGACTTTTAGTTTTCCAAAATGTTTTCATTTTTAATGAGACGCTTAATGAAAGAGGTTTAATCGCCGGCAAACGAAAACCCGCGATTTCCCGTAAATCCCGGGCTTGTCCCGTATAGTCGAATGTATACAAAGAAAATACCCTGTGAGTAAACTCATTTCCAGAACGATTTTTTAAGATATCTTTTCACCACTAAATCGCATGAGACTTGTAGTTTTCAAAAATGTTTTCATTTTTGATGAGACGCTGAATAAAAGAAGTTTAATCGCCGGCAAACGAAAACCTGAGATTTCCCGTAAATCCCAGACTCGGCCCGTATAGTCAAAAGTATACAAAGAAAGTACCCAGGGAGTAAACTCATTTCCCGAACGATTTTTTAAATTATTATTTCACCACTAAAGCCCATGAGACTTGTAGTTTTCAAAAATGTTTTCATTTTTAATGAGACGCTTAATGAAAGACGTTTAATCGCCGGCAAACGAAATCCCGCGATTTCCTGTATATCCCGGGCTTTTCCCGTATAGTCGAATGTATACAAAGAAAGTACCCTGTGAGTAAACTCATTTCCAGAACGATTTTTTAAATTATCTTTTCACCACTAAATCGCATGAGACTTGTAGTTTTTAAAAATGTATTCATATTTGATGAGACGCTGAATAAAAGAACTTTAATCGCCGGCAAACGAAAACCTGAGATTTCCCGTAAATCCCAGACTCGGCCCGTATAGTCAAAAGTGGAAAAAGAAAGTACCCAGGTAGTAAACTCATTTCCCGAACGATTTTTTAAATTATTATTTCACCACTAAAGCCCATGAGACTTGTAGTTTTTAAAAGTGTTTCCATTTTTGATGAGACGCTGAATAAATTGAGTTTAATCACCGGCAAACGAAAACCCGCCATTTCCCGTAAACCCCGGACTCGGCCCGTATAGTCAAAAGTATACAAAGAAACTACCCAGGGAGTAAACTCATTTCCCAAACGATTTTTTAAATTACTTTTTCACCACTAAAACGCATGAGACTTGTAGTTTTCAAAAATGTTTTCATTTTTGATGAGACGCTGAATAAAAGAAGTTTAATCCCCGGCAAACGAAAACCTGCGATTTCCCGTAAATCCCGGACTCAGCCTGTTAAGTCAAAAGTATACAAAAAAGTACCCAGGGAGTAAACTCATTTCCCGAACGATTTTTTAAATTATTATTTCACCACTAAAGCCCATGAGACTTGTAGTTTTTGAAAATGTTTTCATTTTTGATGAGATGCTGAATAAAAGAAGTTTAATCGCCGGCAAACGAAAACCTGCGATTTCCCGTAAATCCCAGACTCGGCCCGTATAGTCAAAAGTATACAAAGAAAGTACCCAGGCAGTAAACTCATTTCCCGAACGATTTTTTAAATTACTTTTTCACCACTAAAACGCATGAGACTTGTACTTTTCAAAAATGTTTTCATTTTTGATGAGACACTGAATAAAAGAAGTTTAATCGCCGGCAAACGAAAACCCGCAATATCCCGTAAACCCCGGACTCGGCCCGTATAGTCAAAAGTATACAAAGAAAGTACCCAGGGAGTAAACTCATTTCCCGAACGATTTTTGAAATTACTTTTTCACCACTAAAACGCACGAGACTTGTAGTTTTCAAAAATGTTTTCATTTTTGACGAGACGCTGAATAAAAGAAGTTTAATCGCCGGCAAACGAAAACCTGCGATTTCCCGTAAATCCCGGACTCGGCCTGTAAAGTCAAAAGTATACAAAAAAAGTACCCAGGGAGTAAACTCATTTCCCGAACGATTTTTCAAATTATTTCTGCACCACTAGAACGAATGAGACTTTTAGTTTTCCAAAATGTTTTCATTTTTAATGAGACGCTTAATGAAAGAGGTTTAATCGCCGGCAAACGAAAACCCGCGATTTCCCGTAAATCCCGGGCTTGTCCCATATAGTCGAATGTATACAAAGAAAATACCTTGTGAGTAAACTCATTTCCAGAACGATTTTTTAAATTATCTTTTCACCACTAAATCGCATGAGACTTGTAGTTTTCAAAAATGTTTTCATTTTTGATGAGACGTTGAATAAAAGAAGTTTAATCGCCGGCAAACGAAAATCTGCGATTTCCCGTAAATCCTAGACTCGGCCCGTATAGTCAAAAGTATACAAAGAAAGTACCCAGGGAGTAAACTCATTTCCCGAACGATTTTTTAAATTATTACTTCACCACTAAAGCCAATGCGACTTGTAGTTTTTAAAATTTTTTTCATTTTTGATGAGACGCTGAATAAAAGAAGTTTAATGGCCGGCAAACAAAAACCCGCCATTTCCCGTAAACCCTGGACTCGGCCCGTATAGTCAAAAGTATACAAAGAAAGTACCCAGGGAGTAAACTCAATTCCCGAACGATTTTTTAAATTATTTTTTCACCACTAAAACGCATGAGACTTGTAGTTTTCAAAAATGTTTTCATTTTTGATGAGACGCTGAATAAAAGAAGTTTAATCGCCGGCAAACAAAAACCTGCGATTTCCAGTAAATCCCGGACTCGGCCTGTAAAGACAAAAGTATACAAAAAAAGTACCCAGGGAGTAAACTCATATCCCGAACGATTTTTTAAATTATTATTTCACCACTAAAGCCCATGAGACTTGTAGTTTTTAAAAATGTTTTAATTTTTGATGAGACGCTGAATAAAAGAAGTTTAATCGCCGGCAAACGAAAACCCGCGACTTCCCGTAACTCCGGACTTGGCCCGTATAGTCAAAAGTATACAAAGACAGTACCCAGGAAGTAAACTCATTTCCCGAACGATTTTTTAAATTATTTTTCCACCACTAAAACGCATGAGACTTGTAGTTTTCAAAAATGTTTTCATTTTTAATGAGACGCTTAATGAAAGAGGTTTAATCGCCGGCAAACGAAAACCACCGATTTCCCCTAAAACCCGGGCTTGGCCGTGTAGTCGAATGTATACAAAGAAAGTACCCAGGAAGTAAACTCATTTCCTGAACGATTTTTTAATTTTTTTTTTCACCACTAAAACGCATGAGACTTGTACTTTTCAAAAATATTTTCATTTTTGATGAGACGCTTAATGAAAGAGGTTTAATCGCCGGCAAACGAAAACCCGCGATTTCCCGCAAATCCCGGGCTTGGCCCGTATAGTCGAATGTATACAAAGAAAGTACCCTGTGAGTAAACTCCTTTCCAGAACGATTTTTTAAATTATTTTTTCACCACTAAAACGCATGAGACTTGTAGTTTTCAAACTTGGTTTCATTTTTGATGAGACGCTGAATAAAAGAATTTTAATCGCCGGCAAACGAAAACCCGCGATTTCCCGTATATCCCGGGCTTGGCCCGTATAGTTGAATGTATATAAAGAAAGTACCCATGGAGTAAACTGATTTCCCGAACGATTTTTCAAATTATTTCTGCACCACTAGAACGAATGAGACTTTTAGTTTTCCAAAATGTTTTCATTTTAAATGAGACGCTTAATGAAAGAGGTTTAATCGCCGGCAAACGAAAACCCGCGATTTCCCGTAAATCCCGGGCTTGTCCCGTATAGTCGAAGGTATACAAAGAAAATACCCTGTGAGTAAACTCATTTCCAGAACGATTTTTTAAATTATCTTTTCACCACTAAATCGCATGAGACTTGTAGTTTTCAAAAATGTTTTCATTTTTGATGAGACGCTGAATAAAAGAAGTTTAATCGCCGGCAAACGAAAACCTGAGATTTCCCGTAAATCCCAGACTCGGCCCGTATAGTCAAAAGTATACAAAGAAAGTACCCAGGGAGTAAACTCATTTCCCGAACGATTTTTTAAATTATTATTTCACCACTAAAGCCTATGAGACTTGTAGTTTTTAAAATTTTTTTCATTTTTGATGAGACGCTGAATAAAAGAAGTTTAATGGCCGGCAAACGAAAACCCGCCATTTCCCGTAAACCCTGGACTCGGCCCGTATAGTCAAAAGTATACAAAGAAAGTACCCAGGGAGTAAACTCAATTCCCGAACGATTTTTTAAATTATTTTTTCACCACTAAAACGCATGAGACTTGTAGTTTTCAAAAATGTTTTCATTTTTGATGAGACGCTGAATAAAAGAAGTTTAATCGCCGGCAAACAAAAACCTGCGATTTCCAGTAAATCCCGGACTCGGCCTGTAAAGACAAAAGTATACAAAAAAAGTACCCAGGGAGTAAACTCATATCCCGAACGATTTTTTAAATTATTATTTCACCACTAAAGCCCATGAGACTTGTAGTTTTTAAAAATGTTTTCATTTTTGATGAGACGCTGAATAAAAGAAGTTTAATCGCCGGCAAACGAAAACCCGCGACTTCCCGTAACTCCGGACTTGGCCCGTATAGTCAAAAGTATACAAAGAAAGTACCCAGGAAGTAAACTCTTTTCCCGAACGATTTTTTAAATTATTTTTTCACCACTAAAACGCATGAGACTTGTAGTTTTCAAAAATGTTTTCATTTTTAATGAGACGCTTAATGAAAGAGGTTTAATCGCCGGCAAAGGAAAACCAGCGATTTCCCCTAAAACCCGGGCTTGGCCGTGTAGTCGAATGTATACAAAGAATGTACCCAGGAAGTAAACTCATTTCCCGAACGATTTTTTAAATTTTTTTTTCACCACTAAAACGCATGAGACTTGTACTTTTCAAAAATATTTTCATTTTTGATGAGACGCTTAATGAAAGAGGTTTAATCGCCGGCAAACGAAAACCCGCGATTTCCCGCAAATCCCGGGCTTGGCCCGTATAGTCGAATGTATACAAAGAAAGTACCCTGAGAGTAAACTCATTTCCAGAACGATTTTTTAAATTATTTTTTCAGCACTAAAACGCATAAGACTTGTAGTTTTCAAAAATGTTTTCATTTTTGATGAGACGCTGAATAAAAGAAGTTTAATCGCCGGCAAACGAAAACCCGCGATTTCCCGTAAATCCCGGGCTTGGCCCGTATAGTCAAAAGTATAAGAAGAAAGTACCCAGGGAGTAAACTCATTTCCCGAACGATTTTTTAAATTATTTTTTCACCACTAAAACGCATGAGACTTGTAGTTTTCAAACTTGGTTTCATTTTTGATGAGACGCTGAATAAAAGAAATTTAATCGCCGGCAAACGAAAACCCGCGATTTCCCGTATATCCCGGGCTTGGCCCGTATAGTTGAATGTATATAAAGAAAGTACCCATGGAGTAAACTGATTTCCCGAACGATTTTTCAAATTATTTCTGCACCACTGGAACGCATGAGACTTGTACTTTTCAAAAATATTTTCATTTTTGATGAGACGCTTAATGAAAGAGGTTTAATCGCCGGCAAACGAAAACCCGCGATTTCCCGCAAATCCCGGGCTTGGCCCGTATAGTCGAATGTATACAAAGAAAGTACCCTGTGAGTAAACTCATTTCCAGAACGATTTTTTAAATAATTTTTTCACCACTAAAACGCATAAGACTTGTAGTTTTCAAAAATGTTTTCATTTTTGATGAGACGCTGAATAAAAGAAGTTTAATCGCCGGCAAACGAAAACCCGCGATTTCCCGTAAATCCCGGGCTTGGCCCGTATAGTCAAAAGTATAAGAAGAAAGTACCCAGGGAGTAAACTCATTTCCCGAACGATTTTTTAAATTATTTTTTCACCACTAAAACGCATGAGACTTGTAGTTTTCAAACTTGGTTTCATTTTTGATGAGACGCTGAATAAAAGAAATTTAATCGCCGGCAAACGAAAACCCGCGATTTCCCGTATATCCCGGGCTTGGCCCGTATAGTTGAATGTATATAAAGAAAGTACCCATGGAGTAAACTGATTTCCCGAACGATTTTTCAAATTATTTTTTCACCACTGGAACGCATGAGACTTGTACTTTTCAAAAATATTTTCATTTTTGATGAGACGCTTAATGAAAGAGGTTTAATCGCCGGCAAAGGAAAACCCGCGATTTCCCGCAAATCCCGGGCTTGGCCCGTATAGCCGAATGTATACAAAGAAAGTACCCTGTGAGTAAACTCATTTCCAGAACGATTTTTAAATTATTTTTTCACCACTAAAACGCATAAGACTTGTAGTTTTCAAAAATGTTTTCATTTTTGATGAGACGCTGAATAAAAGAAGTTTAATCGCCGGCAAACGAAAACCCGCGATTTCCCGTAAATCCCGGGCTTGGCCCGTATAGTCAAAAGTATACAAAGAAAGTACCCAGGGAGTAAACTCATTTCCCGAACGATTTTTTAAATTTTTTTTTCACCACTAAAACGCATGAGACTTGTACTTTTCAAAAATATTTTCATTTTTGATGAGACGCTTAATGAAAGAGGTTTAATCGCCGGCAAACCAAAACCCGCGATTTCCCGCAAATCCCGGGCTTGGCCCGTATAGTCGAATGTATACAAAGAAAGTACCCTGTGAGTAAACTCATTTCCAGAACGATTTTTTAAATTATTTTTTCACCACTAAAACGCATAAGACTTGTAGTTTTCAAAAATGTTTTCATTTTTGATGAGACGCTGAATAAAAGAAGTTTAATCGCCGGCAAACGAAAACCCGCGATTTCCCGTAAATCCCGGGCTTGGCCCGTATAGTCAAAAGTATACGAAGAAAGTACCCAGGGAGTAAACTCATTTCTTGAACGATTTTTTAAGTTATTTTTTCACCACTAAAACGCATGAGACTTGTAGTTTTCAAAAATGTTTTCATTTTTGATGAGACGCTGAATAAAAGAAGTTTAATCGCCGGCAAACGAAAACCCGCGACTTCCCGCAACTCCCGGACTTGGCCCGTATAGTCAAAGGATTACAAAAAAAGTACCCAGGAAGTAAACTCATTTCCCGAACGATTTTTTAAATTATTTTTTCACCACTAAAACACATGAGACTTGTACTTTTCAAAAATATTTTTATTTTTGATGAGACGCTTAATGAAAGAGGTTTAATCGCCGGCAAACGAAAACCCGCGATTTCCCGCAAATCCCGGGATTGGCCCGTATAGTCGAATGTATACAAAGAAAGTACCCTGTGAGCAAACGCATTTCCAGAACGATTTTTTAAATTATTTTTTCACCACTAAAACGCATAAGACTTGTAGTTTTCAAAAATGTGTTCATTTTTGATGAGACGCTGAATAAAAGAAGTTTAATCGCCGGCAAACGAAAACCCGCGATTTCCCGTATATCCCGGGCTTGGCCCGTATAGTTGAATGTATATCAAGAAAGTACCCAAGGAGTAAACTGATTTCCCGAACGATTTTTCAAATTATTTCAGCACCACTAGAACGAATGAGACTTGTAGTTTTTAAAAATGTTTTCATTTTTGATGAGACGCTTAATGAAAGAGGTTAAATCGTTGGCAAACGAAACCAGCGATTTCCCCTAAAACCCGGGCTTGGTCCGTGTAGTCGAATGTATACAAAGAAAGTACCCAGGAAGTAAACTCATTTCCCGAACGATTTTTTAAATTTTTTTTCACCACTAAAACGCATGAGACTTGTAGTTTTCAAAAATGTTTTCATTTTTGATGAGACGCTCAATAAAAGAAGTTTAACGCCGGCAAACGAAAACCCGCGATTTCTCGTAAATCCCGGGCTTGGCCCGTATAGTCAAAAGTATACAAAGAAAGTACCCAGGAAGTAAACTCATTTCCCGAACGATTTTTTAAATTATTTTTTCACCACTAAAACGCATGAGACTTGTAGTTTTCAAACTTGGTTTCATTTTTGATGAGACGCTGAATAAAAGAATTTTAATCGCCGGCAAACGAAAACCCGCGATTTCCCGTATATCCCGGGCTTGGCCCGTATAGTTGAATGTATATAAAGAAAGTACCCAAGGAGTAAACTGATTTCCCGAACGATTTTTCAAATTATTTCTGCACCACCAGAACGAATGAGACTTGTAGTTTTCAAAAATGTTTTCATTTTTAATGAGACGCTTAATGAAAGAGGTTTAATCGCCGGCAAACGAAAACCCGCGATTTCCCGTAAATCCCTGGCTTGTCCCGTATAGTCGAATGTATACAAAGAAAGTACCCTGTGAGTAAACTCATTTCCAGAACGATTTTTTAAATTATCTTTTCACCTCTAAATCGCATGAGATTTGTAGTTTTCAAAAATGTATTCATTTTTGATGAGACGCTGAATAAAAGAAGTTTAATCGCCGGCAAACGAAAACCTGAGATTTCCAATAAATCCCAGACTCGGCCCGTATAGTCAAAAGTATACAAAGAAAGTACCCAGGGAGTAAACTCATTTCCCGAACGATTTTTTAAATTATTATTTCACCGCTAAAGCCCATGAGACTTGTAGTTTTCAAAAATGTTTTCATTTTTGATGAGACGCTGAATAAAAGAAGTTTAATCGCCGGCAAACGAAAACCCGCGATTTCCCGTAAATCCCGGGCTTGGCCCGTATAGTCAAAAGTATACAAAGAAAGTATGCAGGGAGTAAACTCATTTCCCGAACGATTTTTTAAATTATTTTTTCACCACTAAAACGCATGAGACTTGTAGTTTTCAAACTTGGTTTCATTTTTGATGAGACGCTGAATAAAAGAATTTTAATCGCCGGCAAACGAAAACCAGCGATTTCCCGTATATCCCGGACTTGGCCCGTATAGTTGAATGTATATAAAGAAAGTACCCTGTGAGTAAACTCATTTCCCGAACGATTTCTCAAATTATTTTTTCACCACTAAAACGCATGAGACTTGTAGTTTTCAAAAATGTTTTCATTTTTGATGAGACGCTGAATAAAAGAAGTTTAATCGCCGGCAAACGAAAACCCGCGATTTCCCGTAAATCCCGGGCTTGGCCCGTATAGTCAAAAGTATACAAAGTAAGTACCCAGGAAGTAAACTCATTTCCCGAACGATTTTTTAAATTATTTTTTCACCACTAAAACGCATGAGACTTGTAGTTTTCAAACTTGGTTTCATTTTTGATGAGACGCTGAATAAAAGAATTTTAATCGCCGGCAAACGAAAACCCGCGATTTCCCGTATATCCCGGGCTTGGCCCGTATAGTTGAATGTATATAAAGAAAGTACCCAAGGAGTAAAGTGATTTCCCGAACGATTTTTCAAATTATTTCTGCACCACCAGAACGAATGAGACTTGTAGTTTTCAAAAATGTTTTCATTTTTAATGAGACGCTTAATGAAAGAGGTTTAATCGCCGGCAAACGAAAACCCGCGATTTCCCGTAAATCCCTGGCTTGTCCCGTATAGTCGAATGTATACAAAGAAAGTACCCTGTGAGTAAACTCATTTCCAGAACGATTTTTTAAATTATCTTTTCACCTCTAAATCGCATGAGATTTGTAGTTTTCAAAAATGTATTCATTTTTGATGAGACGCTGAATAAAAGAAGTTTAATCGCCGGCAAACGAAAACCTGAGATTTCCAATAAATCCCAGACTCGGCCCGTATAGTCAAAAGTATACAAAGAAAGTACCCAGGGAGTAAACTCATTTCCCGAACGATTTTTTAAATTATTATTTCACCGCTAAAGCCCATGAGACTTGTAGTTTTCAAAAATGTTTTCATTTTTGATGAGACGCTGAATAAAAGAAGTTTAATCGCCGGCAAACGAAAACCCGCGATTTCCCGTAAATCCCGGGCTTGGCCCGTATAGTCAAAAGTATACAAAGAAAGTATGCAGGGAGTAAACTCATTTCCCGAACGATTTTTTAAATTATTTTTTCACCACTAAAACGCATGAGACTTGTAGTTTTCAAACTTGGTTTCATTTTTGATGAGACGCTGAATAAAAGAATTTTAATCGCCGGCAAACGAAAACCAGCGATTTCCCGTATATCCCGGACTTGGCCCGTATAGTTGAATGTATATAAAGAAAGTACCCTGTGAGTA
Organism: Hydractinia symbiolongicarpus; assembly: GCF_029227915.1. Taxonomy (NCBI): domain Eukaryota; kingdom Metazoa; phylum Cnidaria; class Hydrozoa; order Anthoathecata; family Hydractiniidae; genus Hydractinia; species Hydractinia symbiolongicarpus. Next base: position 28,540,215 of record NC_079881.1, read on the forward strand.
AACTCATTTCCCGAACGATTTCTCAAATTATTTTTTCACCACTAAAACGCATGAGACTTGTAGTTTTCAAAAATGTTTTCATTTTTGATGAGACGCTGAATAAAAGAAGTTTAATCGCCGGCAAACGAAAACCCGCGATTTCCCGTAAATCCCGGGCTTGGCCCGTATAGTCAAAAGTATACAAAGTAAGTACCCAGGAAGTAAACTCATTTCCCGAACGATTTTTTAAATTATTTTTTCACCACTAAAACGCATGAGACTTGTAGTTTTCAAACTTGGTTTCATTTTTGATGAGACGCTGAATAAAATAATTTTAATCGCCGGCAAACGAAAACCCGCGACTTCCCGTATATCCCGGGTTTGGCCCGTATAGTTGAATGTATATAAAGAAAGTACCCAAGGAGTAAACTGATTTCCCGAACGATTTTTTAAATTATTTTTTCACCACTAAAACGAATGAGACTTGTAGTTTTCAAAAATGTTTTCATTTTTAATGAGACGCTTAATGAAAGAGGTTTAATCGCCGGCAAAAGAAAACCCGCGATTTCCCGTAAATCCCTGGCTTGTCCCGTATAGTCGAATGTATACAAAGAAAGTACCCTGTGAGTAAACTCATTTCCAGAACGATTTTTTAAATTATCTTTTCACCTCTAAATCGCATGAGACTTGTAGTTTTCAAAAATGTATTCATTTTTGATGAGACGCTGAATAAAAGAAGTTTAATCGCCGGCAAACGAAAACCTGAGATTTCCCGTAAATCCCAGACTCGGCCCGTATAGTCAAAAGTATACAAAGAAAGTACCCAGGGAGTAAACTCATTTCCCGAACGATTTTTTAAATTATTATTTCACCGCTAAAGCCCATGAGACTTGTAGTTTTCAAAAATGTTTTCATTTTTGATGAGACGCTGAATAAAAGAAGTTTAATCGCCGGCAAACGAAAACCCGCGATTTCCCGTAAATCCCGGGCTTAGCCCGTATAGTCAAAAGTATACAAAGAAAGTATGCAGGGAGTAAACTCATTCCCCGAACGATTTTTTAAATTATTTTTTCACCACTAAAACGCATGAGACTTGTAGTTTTTAAACTTGGTTTCATTTTTGATGAGACGCTGAATAAAAGAATTTTAATCGCCGGCAAACGAAAACCCGCGATTTCCCGTATATCCCGGACTTGGCCCGTATAGTTGAATGTATATAAAGAAAGTACCCTGTGAGTAAACTCATTTCCCGAACGATTTCTCAAATTATTTTTTCACCACTAAAACGCATGAGACTTGTAGTTTTCAAAAATGTTTTCATTTTTGATGAGACGCTGAATAAAAGAAGTTTAATCGCCGGCAAACGAAAACCCGCGATTTCCCGTAAATCCCGGGCTTGGCCCGTATAGTCAAAAGTATACAAAGTAAGTACCCAGGAAGTAAACTCATTTCACGAACGATTTTTTAAATTATTTTTTCACCACTAAAACGCATGAGACTTGTAGTTTTCAAACTTGGTTTCATTTTTGATGAGACGCTGAATAAAAGAATTTTAATCGCCGGCAAACGAAAACCCGCGATTTCCCGTATATCCCGGGCTTGGCCCGTATAGTTGAATGTATATAAAGAAAGTACCCAAGGAGTAAACTGATTTCCCGAACGACTTTTCAAATTATTTCTGCACCACCAGAACGAATGAGACTTGTAGTTTTCAAAAATGTTTTCATTTTTAATGAGACGCCTAATGAAAGAGGTTTAACCGCCGGCAAACGAAAACCCGCGATTTCCCGTAAATCCCTGTCTTGTCCCGTGTAGTCGAATGTATACAAAGAAAGTACCCTGTGAGTAAACTCATTTCCAGAACGATTTTTTAAATTATCTTTTCACCACTAAATCGCATGAGACTTGTAGTTTGCAAAAATGTATTCATTTTTGATGAGACGCTGAATAAAAGAAGTTTAATCGCCGGCAAACGAAAACCTGAGATTTCCCGTAAATCCCAGACTCGGCCCGTATAGTCAAATGTATACAAAGAAAGTACCCAGGGAGTAAACTCATTTCCCGAACGATTTTTTAAATTATTTTTTCACCACTAAAACGCATGAGACTTGTAGTTTTCAAACTTGGTTTCATTTTTGATGAGACGCTGAATAAAAGAATTTTAATCGCCGGCAAACGAAAACCCGCGATTTCCCGTATATCCCGGGCTTGGCCCGTATAGTTGAATGTATATAAAGAAAGTACCCAAGGAGTAAACTGTTTTCCCGAACGATTTTTCAAATTATTTCTGCACCACTAGAACGAATGAGACTTGTAGTTTTCAAAAATGTTTTCATTTTTAATGAGACGCTTAATGAAAGAGGTTTAATCGCCGGCAAAAGAAAACCCGCGATTTCCCGTAAATCCCTGGCTTGTCCCGTATAGTCGAATGTATACAAAGAAAGTACCCTGTGAGTAAACTCATTTCCAGAACGATTTTTTAAATTATCTTTTCACCTCTAAATCGCATGAGACTTGTAGTTTTCAAAAATGTATTCATTTTTGATGAGACGCTGAATAAAAGAAGTTTAATCGCCGGCAAACGAAAACCTGAGATTTCCCGTAAATCCCAGACTCGGCCCGTATAGTCAAAAGTATACAAAGAAAGTACCCAGGGAGTAAACTCATTTCCCGAACGATTTTTTAAATTATTATTTCACCGCTAAAGCCCATGAGACTTGTAGTTTTCAAAAATGTTTTCATTTTTGATGAGACGCTGAGTAAAAGAAGTTTAATCGCCGGCAAAGGAAAACCCGCGATTTCCTGTAAATCCCGGGCTTGGCCCGTATAGTCAAAAGTATACAAAGAAAGTACGCAGGGAGTAAACTCATTTCCCGAACGATTTTTCAAATTATTTCTGCACCACCAGAACGAATGAGACTTGTAGTTTTCAAAAATGTTTTCATTTTTAATGAGACGCCTAATGAAAGAGGTTTAATCGCCGGCAAACGAAAACCCGCGATTTCCCGTAAATCCCTGTCTTGTCCCGTGTAGTCGAATGTATACAAAGAAAGTACCCTGTGAGTAAACTCATTTCCAGAACGATTTTTTAAATTATCTTTTCACCACTAAAACGCATGAGACTTGTAGTTTTCAAAATTGGTTTCATTTTTGATGAGACGCTGAATAAAAGAATTTTAATCGCCGGCAAACGAAAACCCGCGATTTCCCGTATATCCCGGGCTTGGCCCGTATAGTTGAATGTATATAAAGAAAGTACCCAAGGCGTAAACTGATTTCCCGAACGATTTTTCAAATTATTTCTGCACCACTAGAACGAATGAGACTTGTAGTTTTCAAAAATGTTTTCATTTTTAATGAGACGCTTAATGAAAGAGGTGTAATCGCCGGCAAAAGAAAACCCGCGATTTCCCGTAAATCCCTGGCTTGTCCCGTATAGTCGAATGTATACAAAGAAAGTACCCTGTGAGTAAACTCATTTCCAGAACGATTTTTTAAATTATCTTTTCACTTCTAAATCGCATGAGACTTGTAGTTTTCAAAAATGTATTCATTTTTGATGAGACGCTGAATAAAAGAAGTTTAATCGCCGGCAAACGAAAACCTGAGATTTCCCGTAAATCACAGACTCGGCCCGTATAGTCAAAAGTATACAAAGAAAGTACCCAGGGAGTAAACTCATTTTCCGAACGATTTTTTAAATTTTTATTTCACTGCTAAAGCCCATGAGACTTGTAGTTTTTAAAAATGTTTTCATTTTTGATGAGACGCTTAATGAAAGAGGTTTAATCGCCGGCAAACGAAAACCACCGATTTCCCCTAAAACCCGGGCTTGGCCCGTGTAGTCAAATGTATACAAAGAAAGTACCCAGGAAGTAAACTCATTTCCTGAACGATTTTTTAATTTTTTTTCACCACTAAAACGCATGAGACTTGTAGTTTTCAAAAATATTTTCATTTTTAATGAGACGGTTAATGAAAGAGGTTTAATCGCCGGCAAACGAAAACCCGCGATTTCCCACAAACCCGGGCTTGGCCCGTATAGTCGAATGTATACAAAGAAAGTAGCCTGTGAGTAAACTCATTTCCAGAACGATTTTTTAAATTATTATTTCACCACTAAAGCCCATGAGACTTGTAGTTCTTAAAAATGTTTTCATTTTCGATGAGACGCTGAGTAAAAGAAGTTTAATCGCCGGCAAACGAAAACCCGCGACTTCCCGTAACTCCCGGACTCGGCCCGTATAGTCAAAAGTATAAAAAGAAAGTACCCAGGGAGTAAACTCATTTCCCGAACGATTTTTCAAATTATTTCTGCACCACTAGAACGAATGAGACTTGTAGTTTTCCAAAATGTTTTTATTTTTAATGAGACGCTTAATGAAAAAGGTTTAATCGCCGGCAAACGAAAACCCGCGATTTCCAGTAAATCCCGGGCTTGTCTCGTATAGTCGAATGTATACAAAGAAAGTACCCTGTGAGTAAACTCATTTCCAGAACGATTTTTTAAATTATTTTTTCACCACTAAAACGCATGAGACTTGTAGTTTTCAAAAATGTTTTCATTTTTGATGAGACGCTGAATAAAAGAAGTTTAATCGCCGGCAAACGAAAACCCGCGATTTCCCGTAAATCCCGGGCTTGGCCCGTATAGTCAAAAGTATACAAAGTAAGTACACAGGAAGTAAACTCATTTCCCGAACGATTTTTTAAATTATTTTTTTACCACTAAAACGCATGAGACTTGTAGTTTTAAAACTTGATTTCATTTTTGATGAGACGCTGAATAAAAGAATTTTACTCGCCGGCAAACGAAAACCCGCGATTTCCCGTTTATCCCGGGCTTGGCCCGTATAGTTGAATGTATATAAAGAAAGTACCCAAGGAGTAAACTGATTTCCCGAACGATTTTTCAAATTATTTCTGCACCACCAGAACGAATGAGACTTGTAGTTTTCAAAAATGTTTTCATTTTTAATGAGACGCCTAATGAAAGAGGTTTAATCGCCGGCAAACGAAAACCCGCGATGTCCCGTAAATCCCTGTCTTGTCCCGTGTAGTCGAATGTATACAAAGAAAGTACCCTGTGAGTAAACTCATTTCCAGAACGATTTTTTAAATTATCTTTTCACCACTAAATCGCATGAGACTTGTAGTTTGCAAAAATGTATTCATTTTTGATGAGACGCTGAATAAAAGAAGTTTAATCGCCGGCAAACGAAAACCTGAGATTTCCCGTAAATCCCAGAATCGGCCCGTATAGTCAAATGTATACAAAGAAAGTACCCAGGGAGTAAAATCATTTCCCGAACGATTTTTTAAATTATTTTTTCACCACTAAAACGCATGAGACTTGTAGTTTTCAAACTTGGTTTCATTTTTGATGAGACGCTGAATAAAAGAATTTTAATCGCCGGCAAACGAAAACCCGCGATTTCCCGTATATCCCGGGCTTGGCCCGTATAGTTGAATGTATATAAAGAAAGTACCCAAGGAGTAAACTGTTTTCCCGAACGATTTTTCAAATTATTTCTGCACCACTAGAACGAATGAGACTTGTAGTTTTCAAAAATGTTTTCATTTTTAATGAGACGCTTAATGAAAGAGGTTTAATCGCCGGCAAAAGAAAACCCGCGATTTCCCGTAAATCCCTGGCTTGTCCCGTATAGTCGAATGTATACAAAGAAAGTACCCTGTGAGTAAACTCATTTCCAGAACGATTTTTTAAATTATCTTTTCACCTCTAAATCGCATGAGACTTGTAGTTTTCAAAAATGTATTCATTTTTGATGAGACGCTGAATAAAAGAAGTTTAATCGCCGGCAAACGAAAACCTGAGATTTCCCGTAAATCCCAGACTCGGCCCGTATAGTCAAAAGTATACAAAGAAAGTACCCAGGGAGTAAATTCATTTCCCGAACGATTTTTTAAATTATTATTTCACCGCTAAAGCCCATGAGACTTGTAGTTTTCAAAAATGTTTTCATTTTTGATGAGACGCTGAATAAAAGAAGTTTAATCGCCGGCAAACGAAAACCCGCGATTTCCTGTAAATCCCGGGCTTAGCCCGTATAGTCAAAAGTATACAAAGAAAGTATGCAGGGAGTAAACTCATTCCCCGAACGATTTTTTAAATTATTTTTTCACCACTAAAACGCATGAGACTTGTAGTTTTCAAACTTGGTTTCATTTTTGATGAGAAGCTGAATAAAAGAATTTTAATCGCCGGCAAACGAAAACCCGCGATTTCCCGTATATCCCGGGCTTGGCCCGTATAGTTGAATGTATATAAAGAAAGTACCCAAGGAGTAAACTGATTTCCCGAACGATTTTTCAAATTATTTCTGCACCACCAGAACGAATGAGACTTGTAGTTTTCAAAAATGTTTTCATTTTTAATGAGACGCCTAATGAAAGAGGTTTAATCGCCGGCAAACGAAAACCCGCGATTTCCCGTAAATCCCTGTCTTGTCCCGTGTAGTCGAATGTATACAAAGAAAGTACCCTGTGAGTAAACTCATTTCCAGAACGATTTTTTAAATTATCTTTTCACCACTAAATCGCATGAGACTTGTAGTTTGCAAAAATGTATTCATTTTTGATGAGACGCTGAATAAAAGAAGTTTAATCGCCGGCAAACGAAAACCTGAGATTTCCCGTAAATGCCAGACTCGGCCCGTATAGTCAAAAGTATACAAAGAAAGTATCCAGGGAGTAAACTCATTTCCCGAACGATTTTTTAAATTATTTTTTCACCACTAAAACGCATGAGACTTGTAGTTTTCAAAATTGGTTTCATTTTTGATGAGACGCTGAATAAAAGAATTTTAATCGCCGGCAAACGAAAACCCGCGATTTCCCGTATATCCCGGGCTTGGCCCGTATAGTTGAATGTATATAAAGAAAATACCCAAGGAGTAAACTGATTTCCCGAACGATTTTTCAAATTATTTCTGCACCACTAGAACGAATGAGACTTGTAGTTTTCAAAAATGTTTTCATTTTTAATGAGACGCTTAATGAAAGAGGTTTAATCGCCGGCAAAAGAAAACCCGCGATTTCCCGTAAATTCCTGGCTTGTCCCGTATAGTCGAATGTATACAATGAAAGTACCCTGTGAGTAAACTCATTTCCAGAACGATTTTTTAAATTATCTTTTCACCTCTAAATCGCATGAGACTTGTAGTTTTCAAAAATGTAATCATTTTTGATGAGACGCTGAATAAAAGAAGTTTAATCGCCGGCAAACGAAAACCTGAGATTTCCCGTAAATCCCAGACTCGGCCCGTATAGTCAAAAGTATACAAAGAAAGTACCCAGGGAGTAAACTCATTTCCCGAACGATTTTTTAAATTATTATTTCACTGCTAAAGCCCATGAGACTTGTAGTTTTTAAAAATGTTTTCATTTTTGATGAGACGCTGTAGGAAAGAGGTTTAATCGCCGGCAAACGAAAACCAGCGATTTCCCCTAAAACCCGGGCTTGGCCCGTGTAGTCGAATGTATACAAAGAAAGTACCCAGGAAGTAAACTCATTTCCCGAACGATTTTTTAATTTTTTTTTCACCACTAAAACGCATGAGACTTGTAGTTTTCAAAAATATTTTCATTTTTGATGAGACGCTTAATGAAAGAGGTTTAATCGCCGGCAAACGAAAACCCGCGATTTCCCGCAAACCCCGGGCTTGGCCCGTATAGTCGAATGTATACAAAGAAAGTAGCCTGTGAGTAAACTCATTTCCAGAACGATTTTTTAAATTATTTTTTCACCACTAAAACGCATAAGACTTGTAGTTTTTAAAAATGTTTTCATTTTTGATGAGACGCTGAATAAAAGAAGTTTAATCAACGGCAAACGAAAACCTGCGATTTCCCGTAAATCCCGGACTCGGCCTGTAAATTCAAAAGTATACAAAAAAGTACCCAGGGAGTAAACTCATTTCCCGAACGATTTTTTAAATTATTATTTCACCACTAAAGCCCATGAGACTTGTAATTCTTAAAAATGTTTTCATTTTCGATGAGACGCTGAGTAAAAGAAGTTTAATCGCCGGCAAACGAAAACCCGCGACTTCCCGTAACTCCCGGACTCGGCCCGTATAGTCAAAAGTATAAAAAGAAGGTACCCAGGGAGTAAACTCATTTCCCGAACGATTTTTCAAATTATTTCTGCACCACTAGAACGAATGAGACTTGTAGTTTTCCAAAATGTTTTCATTTTTAATGAGACGCTTAATGAAAGAGGCTTAATCGCCGGCAAACGAAAACCCGCGATTTCCAGTAAATCCCGGGCTTGTCTCGTATAGTCGAATGTATACAAAGAAAGTACCCTGTGAGTAAACTCATTTCCAGAACGATTTTTTAAATTATTATTTCACCACTAAAGCCCATGAGAAATGTAGTTTTCAAAAATGTTTTCATTTTTGATGAGACGCTGTATAAAAGAAGTTTAATCGCCGGCAAACGAAAACCTGCGATTTCCCGTTAATCCCAGACTCGGCCCGTATAGTCAAAAGTATACAAAGAAAGTACCCAGGGAGTAAACTCATTTCCCGAACGATTTTTTAAATTATTTTTTCACCACTAAAACGCATGAGACTTGTAGTTTTCAAAATTGGTTTCATTTTTGATGAGACGCTGAATAAAAAAATTTTAATCGCCGGCAAACGAAAACCCGCGATTTCCCGTATATCCCGGGCTTGGCCCGTATATTTGAATGTATATAAAGAAAATACCCAAGGAGTAAACTGATTTCCCGAACGATTTTTCAAATTATTTCTGCACCACTAGAACGAATGAGACTTGTAGTTTTCAAAAATGTTTTCATTTTTAATGAGACGCTTAATGAAAGAGGTTTAATCGCCGGCAAAAGAAAACCCGCGATTTCCCGTAAATTCCTGGCTTGTCCCGTATAGTCGAATGTATACAAAGAAAGTACCCTGTGAGTAAACTCATTTCCAGAACGATTTTTTAAATTATCTTTTCACCTCTAAATCGCATGAGACTTGTAGTTTTCAAAAATGTAATCATTTTTGATGAGACGCTGAATAAAAGAAGTTTAATCGCCGGCAAACGAAAACCTGAGATTTCCCGTAAATCCCAGACTCGGCCCGTATAGTCAAAAGTATACAAAGAAAGTACCCAGGGAGTAAACTCATTTCCCGAACGATTTTTTAAATTATTATTTCACTGCTAAAGCCCATGAGACTTGTAGTTTTTAAAAATGTTTTCATTTTTGATGAGACGCTTAAGGAAAGAGGTTTAATCGCCGGCAAACGAAAACCAGCGATTTCCCCCAAAACCCGGGCTTGGCCCGTGTAGTCGAATGTATACAAAGAAAGTACCCAGGAAGTAAACTCATTTCCCGAACGATTTTTCAAATTATTTCTGCACCACTAGAACGAATGAGACTTGTAGTTTTCCAAAATGTTTTCATTTTTAATGAGACGCTTAATGAAAGAGGCTTAATCGCCGGCAAACGAAAACCCGCGATTTCCAGTAAATCCCGGGCTTGTCTCGTATAGTCGAATGTATACAAAGAAAGTACCCTGTGAGTAAACTCATTTCCAGAACGATTTTTTAAATTATTATTTCACCACTAAAGCCCATGAGAATTGTAGTTTTCAAAAATGTTTTCATTTTTGATGAGACGCTGTATAAAAGAAGTTTAATCGCCGGCAAACGAAAACCTGCGATTTCCCGTTAATCCCAGACTCGGCCCGTATAGTCAAAAGTATAAAAAGAAGGTACCCAGGGAGTAAACTCATTTCCCGAACGATTTTTCAAATTATTTCTGCACCACTAGAACGAATGAGACTTGTAGTTTTCCAAAATGTTTTCATTTTTAATGAGACGCTTAATGAAAGAGGCTTAATCGCCGGCAAACGAAAACCCGCGATTTCCAGTAAATCCCGGGCTTGTCTCGTATAGTCGAATGTATACAAAGAAAGTACCCTGTGAGTAAACTCATTTCCAGAACGATTTTTTAAATTATTATTTCACCACTAAAGCCCATGAGAATTGTAGTTTTCAAAAATGTTTTCATTTTTGATGAGACGCTGTATAAAAGAAGTTTAATCGCCGGCAAACGAAAACCTGCGATTTCCCGTTAATCCCAGACTCGGCCCGTATAGTCAAAAGTATACAAAGAAAGTACCCAGGGAGTAAACTCATTTCCCGAACGATTTTTTAAATTATTTTTTCACCACTAAAACGCATGAGACTTGTAGTTTTCAAAATTGGTTTCATTTTTGATGAGACGCTGAATAAAAGAATTTTAATCGCCGGCAAACGAAAACCCGCGATTTCCCGTATATCCCGGGCTTGGCCCGTATATTTGAATGTATATAAAGAAAATACCCAAGGAGTAAACTGATTTCCCGAACGATTTTTCAAATTATTTCTGCACCACTAGAACGAATGAGACTTGTAGTTTTCAAAAATGTTTTCATTTTTAATGAGACGCTTAATGAAAGAGGTTTAATCGCCGGCAAAAGAAAACCCGCGATTTCCCGTAAATTCCTGGCTTGTCCCGTATAGTCGAATGTATACAAAGAAAGTACCCTGTGAGTAAACTCATTTCCAGAACGATTTTTTAAATTATCTTTTCACCTCTAAATCGCATGAGACTTGTAGTTTTCAAAAATGTAATCATTTTTGATGAGACGCTGAATAAAAGAAGTTTAATCGCCGGCAAACGAAAACCTGAGATTTCCCGTAAATCCCAGACTCGGCCCGTATAGTCAAAAGTATACAAAGAAAGTACCCAGGGAGTAAACTCATTTCCCGAACGATTTTTTAAATTATTATTTCACTGCTAAAGCCCATGAGACTTGTAGTTTTTAAAAATGTTTTCATTTTTGATGAGACGCTTAAGGAAAGAGGTTTAATCGCCGACAAACGAAAACCAGCGATTTCCCCCAAAACCCGGGCTTGGCCCGTGTAGTCGAATGTATACAAAGAAAGTACCCAGGAAGTAAACTCATTTCCCGAACGATTTTTTAATTTTTTTTTCACCACTAAAACGCATGAGACTTGTAGTTTTCAAAAATATTTTCATTTTTGATGAGACGCTTAATGAAAAAGGTTTAATCGCCGGCAAACGAAAACCCGCGATTTCCCGCAAACCCCGGGCTTGGCCCGTATAGTCGAATGTATACAAAGAAAGTAGCCTGTGAGTAAACTCATTTCCAGAACGATTTTTAAATTATTTTTTCACCACTAAAACGCATAAGACTTGTAGTTTTCAAAAATGTTTTCATTTTTGATGAGACGCTGAATAAAAGAAGTTTAATCAACGGCAAACGAAAACCTGCGATTTCCCGTAAATCCCGGACTCGGCCTGTAAATTCAAAAGTATACAAAAAAGTACCCAGGGAGTAAACTCATTTCCCGAACGATTTTTTAAATTATTATTTCACCACTAAAGCCCATGAGACTTGTAGTTCTTAAAAATGTTTTCATTTTCGATGAGACGCTGAGTAAAAGAAGTTTAATCGCCGGCAAACGAAAACCCGCGACTTCCCGTAACTCCCGGACTCGGCCCGTATAGTCAAAAGTATAAAAAGAAGGTACCCAGGGAGTAAACTCATTTCCCGAACGATTTTTCAAATTATTTCTGCACCACTAGAACGAATGAGACTTGTAGTTTTCCAAAATGTTTTCATTTTTAATGAGACGCTTAATGAAAGAGGTTTAATCGCCGGCAAACGAAAACCCGCGATTTCCAGTAAATCCCGGGCTTGTCTCGTATAGTCGAATGTATACAAAGAAAGTACCCTGTGAGTAAACTCATTTCCAGAACGATTTTTTAAATTATTATTTCACCACTAAAGCCCATGAGAATTGTAGTTTTCAAAAATGTTTTCATTTTTGATGAGACGCTGTATAAAAGAAGTTTAATCGCCGGCAAACGAAAACCTGCGATTTCCCGTTAATCCCAGACTCGGCCCGTATAGTCAAAAGTATACAAAGAAAGTACCCAGGGAGTAAACTCATTTCCCGAACGATTTTTTAAATTATTATTTCACCACTAAAGCCCATGAGACTTGTAGTTTTTAAAAATGTTTTCATTTTTGATGAGACGCTCAATAAAAGAAGTTTAATCGCCGGCAAACGAAAACCCGCCATTTCCCGTAAACCCTGGTCTCGGCCCGTATAGTCAAAAGTATACAAAGAAAGTACCCAGGGAGTAAACTCATTTCCCGAACGATTTTTTAAATTATTTTTTCACCACAAAGACGCATGAGACTTGTAGTTTTTAAAAATGTTTTCATTTTTGATGAGACGCTGAATAAAAGAAGTTTAATCGCCGGCAAACAAAAACCTGCGATTTCCTGTAAATCCCGGACTCGGCCTGTAAAGACAAAAGTATACAAAAAAATTACCCAGGGAGTAAACTCATATCCCGAACGAGTTTTTAAATTATTATTTCACCACTAAAGCCCATGAGACTTGTAGTTTTTAAAAATGTTTTCATTTTTGATGAGACGCTGAATAAAAGAAGTTTAATCGCCGGCAAACGAAAACCCGCGACTTCCCGTAACTCCCTGACTTGGCCCGTATAGTCAAAAGTATACAAAGAAAGTACCCAGGAAGTAAACTCATTTCCCGAACGATTTTTTAAATTAATTTTTCACCACTAAAACGCATGAGACTTGTAGTTTTCAAAAATGTTTTCATTTTTGATGAGACGCTGAATAAAAAAAGTTTAATCGCCGGCAAACGAAAACCTGCGATTTCCCGTAAATCCCGGACTCGGCCTGTAAAGTCAAATGTATTCAAAAAAAGTAACCAGGGAGTAAACTCATTTCCCGAACGATTTTTTAAATTATTATTTCACCACTAAAGCCCATGAGACTTGAAGTTTTTAAAAATGTTTTCATTTTTGATGAGACGCTCAATAAAAGAAGTTTAATCGCCGGCAAACGAAAACCAGCGATTTCCATTAAAACCCGGGCTTGGCCCGTGTAGTCGAATGTATACAAAGAAAGCATCCAGGAAGTAAACTCATTTCCAGAACGATTTTTTAAATTATTTTTTCACCACTAAAACGCATAAGACTTGTAGTTTTCAAAAATGTTTTCATTTTTGATGAGACGCTGAATAAAAGAAGTTTAACCGCCGGCAAACGAAAAACCGCGATTTCCCGTAAATTCCGGGCTTGTCCCGTATAGTCAAAAGTATACAAAGAAAGTACCCAGGGAGTAAACTCATTTCCCGAACGATTTTTTAAATTATTTTTTCACCACTAAAACGCATGAGACTTGTAGTTTTCAAACTTGGTTTCATTTTTGATGAGACGCTGAATAAAAGAATTTTAATCGCCGGCAAACGAAAACCCGCGATTTCCCGAATATCCCGGGCTTGGCCCGTATAGTTGAATGTATATAAAGAAAGTACCAAAGGAGAAAACTGATTTCCCGAACGATTTTTCAAATTATTTCTGCACCACTAGAACGAATGAGACTAGTAGTTTTCAAAAATGTTTTCATATTTAATAAGACGCTTAATGAAAGAGGTTTAATCGCCGGCAAACGAAAACCCGCGATTTCCCGTAAATCCCTGGCTTGTCCCGCATAGTCGTATGTATACAAAGAAAGTACCCTGTGAGTAAACTCATTTCCAGAACGATTTTTTAAATTATCTTTTCACCACTAAATCGCATGAGACTTGTAGTTTTCAAAAATGTATTCATTTTTGATGAGACGCTGAATAAAAGAAGTTTAATCGCCGGCAAACGAAAACCTGAGATTTCCCGTAAATCCCAGACTCGGCCCGTATAGTCAAAAGTATACAAAGAAAGTACCCAGGGAGTAAACTCATTTCCCTAACGATTTTTTAAATCATTATTTCACCGCTAAAGCCCATGAGACTTGTAGTTTTTAAAAATGTTTTCATTTTTGATTAGACGCTGAATAAAAGAAGTTTAATCGCTGGCAAACAAAAACCTGCGATTTCCTGTAAATCCCGGACTCGGCCTGTAAAGACAAAAGTATACAAAAAAATTACCCAGGGAGTAAACTCATATCCCGAACGATTTTTTAAATTATTATTTCACCACTAAAGCCCATGAGACTTGTAGTTTTTAAAAATGTTTTCATTTTTGATGAGACGCTGAATAAAAGAAGTTTAATCGCCGGCAAACGAAAACCCGCGACTTCCCGTAACTCCCTGACTTGGCCCGTATAGTCAAAAGTATACAAAGAAAGTACCCAGGTAGTAAACTCATTTCCCGAACGATTTTTTAAATTATTTTTTCACCACTAAAACGCATGAGACTTGTAGTTTTCAAAAATGTTTTCATTTTTAATGAGACGCTTAATGAAAGAGGTTTAATCGCCGGCAAACGAAAACCAGCGATTTCCATTAAAACCCGGGCTTGGCACGTGTAGTCGAATGTATACAAAGAAAGCATCCAGGAAGTAAACTCATTTCCAGAACGATTTTTTAAATTATTTTTTCACCACTAAAACGCATAAGACTTGTAGTTTTCAAAAATGTTTTCATTTTTGATGAGACGCTGAATAAAAGAAGTTTAACCGCCGGCAAACGAAAAACCGCGATTTCCCGTAAATTCCGGGCTTGTCCCGTATAGTCAAAAGTATACAAAGAAAGTACCCAGGGAGTAAACTCATTTCCCGAACGATTTTTTAAATTATTTTTTCACCACTAAAACGCATGAGACTTGTAGTTTTCAAACTTGGTTTCATTTTTGATGAGACGCTGAATAAAAGAATTTTAATCGCCGGCAAACAAAAACCCGCGATTTCCCGAATATCCCGGGCTTGGCCCGTATAGTTGAATGTATATAAAGAAAGTACCAAAGGAGAAAACTGATTTCCCGAACGATTTTTCAGATTATTTCTGCACCACTAGAACGAATGAGACTAGTAGTTTTCAAAAATGTTTTCATATTTAATAAGACGCTTAATGAAAGAGGTTTAATCGCCGGCAAACGAAAACCCGCGATTTCCCGTAAATCCCTGGCTTGTCCCGCATAGTCGAATGTATACAAAGAAAGTACCCTGTGAGTAAACTCATTTCCAGAACGATTTTTTAAATTATCTTTTCACCACTAAATCGCATGAGACTTGTAGTTTTCAAAAATGTATTCATTTTTGATGAGACGCTGAATAAAAGAAGTTTAATCGCCGGCAAACGAAAACCTGAGATTTCCCGTAAATCCCAGACTCGGCCCGTATAGTCAAAAGTATACAAAGAAAGTACCCGGGGAGTAAACTCATTTCCCTAACGATTTTTTAAATCATTATTTCAACGCTAAAGCCCATGAGACTTGTAGTTTTTAAAAATGTTTTCATTTTTGATTAGACGCTGAATAAATGGAGTTTAATCGCCGGCAAACGAAAACCCGCCATTTCCCGTAAACCCCGGACTCGGCCCGTCTAGTCAAAAGTATACAAAGAAAGTACCCAGGGAGTAAACTCATTTCCCGAACGATTTTTTAAATTACTTTTACACCACTAAAACGCATGAGACTTGTAGTTTCAAAAATGTTTTCATTTTTGATGAGACGCTGAATAGAAGAAGTTTAATCGCCGGCAAACGAAAACCTGAGATTTCCCGTAAATCCCAGACTCGGCCCGTATAGTCAAAAGTTTACAAAGAAAGTACCCAGGGAGTAAACTCATTTTCCGAACGATTTTTTAAATTATTATTTCACCGCTAAAGCCCATGAGACTTGTAGTTTTTAAAAATGTTTTCATTTTTGATGAGACGCTGAATAAATGGAGTTTAATCGCCGGCAAACGAAAACCTGCCATTTCCCGTAAACCCCGGACTCGGCCCGTCTAGTCAAAAGTATACAAAGAAAGTACCCAGGGAGTAAACTCATTTCCCGAACGATTTTTTAAATTACCTTTACACCACTAAAACGCATGAGACTTGTAGTTTTCAAAAATGTTTTCATTTTTGATGAGACGCTGAATAAAAGAAGTTTAATCGCCGGCAAACGAAAACCTGCGATTTCCCGTAAATCCCGGACTCGGCCTGTAAAGTCAAAAGTATATAAAAAAGTACCCAGGGAGTAAACTCATTTCCCGAACGATTTTTTAAATTATTATTTCACCACTAAAGCCCATGAGACTTGTAGTTTTTGAAAATGTTTTCATTTTGGATGAGACGCTGAATAAAAGAAGTCTAATCGCCGGCAAACGAAAACCCGTGACTTCCCGTAACTCCCGGACTCGGCCCGTCTAGTTAAAAGTATACAAAGAAAGTACCCAGGGAGTAAACTCATTTCCCGAAAGATTTTTTCAAATTATTTCTGCACCACTAGAACGAATGAGACTTGTAGTTTTCAAAAATATTTTCATTTTTAATGAGACGCTTAATGAAAGAGGTTTAATTGCCGGCAAACGAAAACCGCGATTTCCCGTAAATCCCGGGCTTGTCCCGTATAGTCGAATGTATACAAAGAAAGTACCCTGTGAGTAAACTCATTTCCAGAACGATTTTTTAAATTATCTTTTCACCACTAAATTGCATAAGACTTGTAGTTTTCACAAATGTTTTCATTTTTGATAAGACGCTGAATAAAAGAAGTTTAATCGCCGGCAAACGAAAACCTGCGATTTCCCGTAAATCCCAGACTCGGCCCGTGTAGTCAAAAGTATACAAAGAAAGTACCCAGGAAGTAAACTCATTTCCCGATCGATTTTTTAAATTATTATTTCACCACTAAAGCCCATGAGACTTGTAGTTTTTAAAAATGTTTTCATTTTTGATGAGACGCTGAATAAAAGAAGTTTAATCGCCGGCAAACGAAAACCTGCCATTTCCCGTAAACCCCGGACTCGGTCCGTATAGTCAAAAGTATACAAAGAAAGTACCCAGGGAGTAAACTCATTTCCCGAACGATTTTTTAAATTACTTTTTCACCACTAAAACGCATGAGACTTGTAGTTTTTAAAAATGTTTTCATTTTTGATGAGACGCTGAATAAAAGAAGTTTAATCGCCGGCAAACGAAAACCTGAGATTTCCCGTAAATCCCAGACTCGGCCCGTATAGTCAAAAGTATACAAAGAAAGTGCCCAGGGAGTAAACTCATTTTCCGAACGATTTTTTAAATTATTATTTCACCGCTAAAGCCCATGAGGCTTGTAGTTTTCAAAAATGTTTTCATTTTTGATGAGACGCTGAATAAAAGAAGTTTCATCGCCGGCAAACGAAAACCTGCGATTTCCCGTAAATCCCAGACTCGGACCGTGTAGTCAAAAGTATACAAAGAAAGTACCCAGGGAGTAAACTCATTTCCCGATCGATTTTTTAAATTATTATTTCACCACTAAAGCCCATGAGACTTGTAGTTTTTAAAAATGTTTTCATTTTTGCTGAGACGCTGAATAAAAGAAGTTTAATCGCCGGCAAACAAAAACCCGCCATTTCCCGTAAACCCCGGACTCGGCCCGTATAGTCAAAAGTATACAAAGAAAGTACCCAGGGAGTAAACTCATTTCCCGAACGATTTTTCAAATTATTTCTGCAACACTAGAACGAATGAGACTTGCAGTTTTCAAAAATGTTTTCATTTTTAATGAGACGCTTAATGAAAGAGGTTTAATCGCCGGCAAACGAAAACCCGCGATTTCCCGTAAATCCCGGGCTTGTCCCGTATAGTCGAATGTATACAAAGAAACAACCCTGTGAGTAAACTCATTTCCAGAACGATTTTTTAAATTACCTTTTCACCACTAAATTGCATGAGACTTGTAGTTTTCAAAAATGTTTTCATTTTTGATGAGACGCTGAATGAAAGAAGTTTAATCGCCGGCAAACGAAAACCTACGATTTCCCGTAAATCCCAGACTCGGCCCGTATAGTCAAAAGTATACAAAGAAAGTACCCAGGGAGTAAACTCATTTCCCGAACGATTTTTTAAATTATTTTTTCACCACTAAAACGAATGAGACTTGTAGTTTTCAAAAATGTTTTCATTTTTAATGAGACGCTTAATGAAAGAGGTTTAATCGCCGGCAAACAAAAACCCGCAATTTCCCGTAAATCCCGGGCTTTTCCCGTATAGTTGAATGTATACAAAGAAAGTACCCTGTAAGTAAACTCATTCCCAGAACGATTTTTTACATTATCTTTCCACCACTAAATCGCATGAGACTTGTAGTTTTCAAAAACGTTTTCATATTTGATGAGACGCTGAATAAAAGAAGTTTAATCGCCGGAAAACGAAAACCTGAGATTTCCCGTAAATCCCAGACTCGGCCCGTATAGTCAAAAGTATACAAAGAAAGTACCCAGGGAGTAAACTCATTTCCCGAACGATTTTTTAAATTATTATTTCACCACTTAAGCCCATGAGACTTGTAGTTTTTAAAAATGTTTTCATTTTTGATGAGACGCTGAATAAAAGAAGTTTAATCGCCGGCAAACGAAAACCCGCCATTTCCCGTAAACCCCGGACTCGGCCCGTATAGTCAAAAGTATACAAAGAAAGTACCCAGGGAGTAAACTCATTTCCCGAACGATTTTTTAAATTACTTTTTCACCACTAAAACGCATGAGATTTGTAGTTTTTAAAAATGTTTTCATTTTTGATGAGACGCTGAATAAAAGAAGTTTAATCGCCGGCAAACGAAAACCTGAGATTTCCCGTAAATCCCAGACTCGGCCCGTATAGTCAAAAATATACAAAGAAAGTACCCAGGGAGTAAACTCATTTTCCGAACGATTTTTTAAATTATTATTTCACCGCTAAAGCCCATGAGACTTGTAGTTTTCAAAAATGTTTTCATTTTTGATGAGACGCTGAATAAAAGAAGTTTAATCGCCGGCAAACAAAAACCTGCGATTTCCCGTAAATCCCAGACTCGGACCGTGTAGTCAAAAGTATACAAATAAAGTACCCAGGGAGTAAACTCATTTCCCGATCGATTTTTTAAATTATTATTTCACCACTAAAGCCCATGAGACTTGTAGTTTTTAAAAATGTTTTCATTTTTGCTGAGACGCTGAATAAAAGAAGTTTAATCGCCGGCAAACAAAAACCCGCCATTTCCCGTAAACCCCGGACTCGGCCCGTATAGTCAAAAGTATACAAAGAAAGTACCCAGGGAGTAAACTCATTTCCCGAACGATTTTTCAAATTATTTCTGCAACACTAGAACGAATGAGACTTGCAGTTTTCAAAAATGTTTTTATTTTTAATGAGACGCTTAATGAAAGAGGTTTAATTGCCGGCAAACGAAAACCCGCGATTTCCCGTAAATCCCGGGCTTGTCCCGTATAGTCGAATGTATACAAAGAAACAACCCTGTGAGTAAACTCATTTCCAGAACGATTTTTTAAATTACCTTTTCACCACTAAATTGCATGAGACTTGTAGTTTTCAAAAAAGTTTTCATTTTTGATGAGACGCTGAATGAAAGAAGTTTAATCGCCGGCAAACGAAAACCTACGATTTCCCGTAAATCACAGACTCGGCCCGTATAGTCAAAAGTATACAAAGAAAGTACCCAGGGAGTAAACTCATTTCCCGAACGATTTTTTAAATTATTTTTTCACCACTAAAACGAATGAGACTTGTAGTTTTCAAAAATGTTTTCATTTTTAATGAGACGCCTAATGAAAGAGGTTTAATCGCCGGCAAACGAAAACCCGCAATTTCCCGTAAATCCCGGGCTTTTCCCGTATAGTTGAATGTATACAAAGAAAGTACCCTGTAAGTAAACTCATTCCCAGAACGATTTTTTAAATTATCTTTTCACCACTAAATCGCATGAGACTTGTAGTTTTCAAAAATGTTTTCATATTTGATGAGACGCTGAATAAAAGAAGTTTAATCGCCGGCAAACGAAAACCTGAGATTTCCCGTAAATTCCAGACTCGGCCCGTATAGTCAAAAGTATACAAAGAAAGTACCCAGGGGGTAAACTCATTTCCCGAACGATTTTTTAAATTATTATTTCACCGCTAAAACCTATGAGACTTGTAGTTTTTAAAAATGTTTTCATTTTTGATGAGACGCTGAATAAATGGAGTTTAATCGCCGGCAAACGAAAACCCGCCATTTCTCGTAAACCCTGGACTCGGCCCGTCTAGTCAAAAGTATACAAAGAAAGTACCCAGGGAGTAAACTCATTTCCCGAACGATTTTTTAAATTACTTTTACACCACTAAAACGCATGAGACTTGTAATTTTCAAAAATGTTTTCATTTTTGATGAGACGCTGAATAAAAGAAGTTTAATTGCCGGCAAACGAAAACCTGCGATTTCCCGTAAATCCCGGACTCGGCTTGTAAAGTCAAAAGTATACAAAAAAAGTACCCAGGGAGTAAACTCATTTCCCGAACGATTTTTTAAATTATTATTTCACCACTAAAGCCCATGAGACTTGTAGTTTTTAAAAATGTTTTCATTTTTGATGAGACGCTGAATAAAAGAAGTTTAATCGCCGGCAAACGAAAACCCGTGACTTCCCGTAACTCCCGGACTCAGCCCGTCTAGTTAAAAGTATAGAAAGAAAGTACCCAGGGAGTAAACTCATTTCCCGAACGATTTTTCAAATTATTTCTGCACCACTAGAACGAATGAGACTTGTAGTTTTCAAAAATGTTTTCATTTTTAATGAGACGCTTAATGAAAGAGGTTAAATTGCCGGCAAACGAAAACCCGCAATTTCCCGTATATCCCGGGCTTGTCCCGTATAGTGAAATGTATACAAAGAAAGTACCCAGGGAGTAAACTCATTTCCCGAACGATTTTTTAAATTAATTTTTCACCACTAAAACGCATGAGACTTGTAGTTTTCAAAAATGTTTTCATTTTTGATGAGACGCTGAATAAAAGAAGTTTAATTGCCGGCAAACAAAAACCTGCGATTTCCCGTAAATCCCGGACTCGGCCTGTAAAGTCAAATGTATACAAAAAAAGTACCCAGGGAGTAAACTCATTTCCCGAACGATTT
The DNA here is from genome assembly GCF_029227915.1 of Hydractinia symbiolongicarpus. Taxonomy (NCBI): domain Eukaryota; kingdom Metazoa; phylum Cnidaria; class Hydrozoa; order Anthoathecata; family Hydractiniidae; genus Hydractinia; species Hydractinia symbiolongicarpus. The sequence goes on from NC_079881.1 coordinate 28,561,135, forward strand.
TTTAAATTATTATTTCACCACTAAAGCCCATGAGACTTGAAGTTTTTAAAAATGTTTTCATTTCTGATGAGACGCTCAATAAAAGAAATTTAATCGCCGGCAAACGAAAACCCGCCATTTCCGGTAAACCCTGGACTCAGCCCGTATAGTTAAAAGTATACAAAGAAAGTACCCAGGGAGTAAACTCATTTCCCGAACGATTTTTTAAATTATTTTTTCACCACTAAAACGCATGAGACTTGTAGTTTTCAAAAATGTTTTCATTTTTGATGAGACGCTGAATAAAAGAAGTTTAATCGCTGGCAAACAAAAACCTGCGATTTCCTGTAAATCCCGGACTCGGCCTGTAAAGACAAAAGTATACAAAAAAATTACCCAGGGAGTAAACTCATATCCCGAACGATTTTTTAAATTATTATTTCACCACTAAAGCCCATGAGACTTGTAGTTTTTAAAAATGTTTTCATTTTTGATGAGACGCTGAATAAAAGAAGTTTAATCGCCGGCAAACGAAAACCCGCGACTTCCCGTAACTCCCTGACTTGGCCCGTATAGTCAAAAGTATACAAAGAACGTACCCAGGTAGTAAACTCATTTCCCGAACGATTTTTTAAATTATTTTTTCACCACTAAAACGCATGAGACTTGTAGTTTTCAAAAATGTTTTCATATTTAATAAGACGCTTAATGAAAGAGGTTTAATCGCCGGCAAACGAAAACCTGAGATTTCCCGTAAATCCCAGACTCGGCCCGTATAGTCAAAAGTATACAAAGAAAGTACCCAGGGAGTAAACTCATTTCCCTAACGATTTTTTAAATCATTATTTCACCGCTAAAGCCCATGAGACTTGTAGTTTTTAAAAATGTTTTCGTTTTTGATTAGACGCTGAATAAAAGAAGTTTAATCGCTGGCAAACAAAAACCTGCGATTTCCTGTAAATCCCGGACTCGGCCTGTAAAGACAAAAGTATACAAAAAAATTACCCAGGGAGTAAACTCATATCCCGAACGATTTTTTAAATTATTATTTCACCACTAAAGCCCATGACACTTGTAGTTTTTAAAAATGTTTTCATTTTTGATGAGACGCTGAATAAAAGAAGTTTAATCGCCGGCAAACGAAAACCCGCGACTTCCCGTAACTCCCTGACTTGGCCCGTATAGTCAAAAGTATACAAAGAAAGTACCCAGGTAGTAAACTCATTTCCCGAACGATTTTTTAAATTATTTTTTCACCACTAAAACGCATGAGACTTGTAGTTTTCAAAAATCTTTTCATTTTTAATGAGACGCTTAATGAAAGAGGTTTAATCGCCGGCAAACGAAAACCAGCGATTTCCATTAAAACCCGGGCTTGGCACGTGTAGTCGAATGTATACAAAGAAAGCATCCAGGAAGTAAACTCATTTCCAGAACGATTTTTTAAATTATTTTTTCACCACTAAAACGCATAAGACTTGTAGTTTTCAAAAATGTTTTCATTTTTGATGAGAGGCTGAATAAAAGAAGTTTAACCGCCGGCAAACGAAAAACCGCGATTTCCCGTAAATTCCGGGCTTGTCCCGTATAGTCAAAAGTATACAAAGAAAGTACCCAGGGAGTAAACTCATTTCCCGAACGATTTTTTAAATTATTTTTTCACCACTAAAACGCATGAGACTTGTAGTTTTCAAACTTGGTTTCATTTTTGATGAGACGCTGAATAAAAGAATTTTAATCGCCGGCAAACGAAAACCCGCGATTTCCCGAATATCCCGGGCTTGGACCGTATAGTTGAATGTATATAAAGAAAGTACCAAAGGAGAAAACTGATTTCCCGAACGATTTTTCAAATTATTTCTGCACCACTAGAACGAATGAGACTAGTAGTTTTCAAAAATGTTTTCATATTTAATAAGTCGCTTAATGAAAGAGGTTTAATCGCCGGCAAACGAAAACCCGCGATTTCCCGTAAATCCCTGGCTTGTCCCGCATAGTCGAATGTATACAAAGAAAGTACCCTGTGAGTAAACTCATTTCCAGAACGATTTTTTAAATTATCTTTTCACCACTAAATCGCATGAGACTTGTAGTTTTTAAAAATGTTTTCATTTTTGATTAGACGCTGAATAAATGGAGTTTAATCGCCGGCAAACGAAAACCCGCCATTTCCCGTAAACCCCGGACTCGGCCCGTCTAGTCAAAAGTATACAAAGAAAGTACCCAGGGAGTAAACTCATTTCCCGAACGAATTTTTAAATTACTTTTACACCACTAAAACGCATGAGACTTGTAGTTTCAAAAATGTTTTCATTTTTGATGAGACGCTGAATAGAAGAAGTTTAACCGCCGGCAAACGAAAAACCGCGATTTCCCGTAAATTCCGGGCTTGTCCCGTATAGTCAAAAGTATACAAAGAAAGTACCCAGGGAGTAAACTCATTTCCCTAACGATTTTTTAAATCATTATTTCACCGCTAAAGCCCATGAGACTTGTAGTTTTTAAAAATGTTTTCGTTTTTGATTAGACGCTGAATAAAAGAAGTTTAATCGCTGGCAAACAAAAACCTGCGATTTCCTGTAAATCCCGGACTCGGCCTGTAAAGACAAAAGTATACAAAAAAATTACCCAGGGAGTAAACTCATATCCCGAACGATTTTTTAAATTATTATTTCACCACTAAAGCCCATGACACTTGTAGTTTTTAAAAATGTTTTCATTTTTGATGAGACGCTGAATAAAAGAAGTTTAATCGCCGGCAAACGAAAACCCGCGACTTCCCGTAACTCCCTGACTTGGCCCGTATAGTCAAAAGTATACAAAGAAAGTACCCAGGTAGTAAACTCATTTCCCGAACGATTTTTTAAATTATTTTTTCACCACTAAAACGCATGAGACTTGTAGTTTTCAAAAATCTTTTCATTTTTAATGAGACGCTTAATGAAAGAGGTTTAATCGCCGGCAAACGAAAACCAGCGATTTCCATTAAAACCCGGGCTTGGCACGTGTAGTCGAATGTATACAAAGAAAGCATCCAGGAAGTAAACTCATTTCCAGAACGATTTTTTAAATTATTTTTTCACCACTAAAACGCATAAGACTTGTAGTTTTCAAAAATGTTTTCATTTTTGATGAGACGCTGAATAAAAGAAGTTTAACCGCCGGCAAACGAAAAACCGCGATTTCCCGTAAATTCCGGGCTTGTCCCGTATAGTCAAAAGTATACAAAGAAAGTACCCAGGGAGTAAACTCATTTCCCGAACGATTTTTTAAATTATTTTTTCACCACTAAAACGCATGAGACTTGTAGTTTTCAAACTTGGTTTCATTTTTGATGAGACGCTGAATAAAAGAATTTTAATCGCCGGCAAACGAAAACCCGCGATTTCCCGAATATCCCGGGCTTGGACCGTATAGTTGAATGTATATAAAGAAAGTACCAAAGGAGAAAACTGATTTCCCGAACGATTTTTCAAATTATTTCTGCACCACTAGAACGAATGAGACTAGTAGTTTTCAAAAATGTTTTCATATTTAATAAGTCGCTTAATGAAAGAGGTTTAATCGCCGGCAAACGAAAACCCGCGATTTCCCGTAAATCCCTGGCTTGTCCCGCATAGTCGAATGTATACAAAGAAAGTACCCTGTGAGTAAACTCATTTCCAGAACGATTTTTTAAATTATCTTTTCACCACTAAATCGCATGAGACTTGTAGTTTTTAAAAATGTTTTCATTTTTGATTAGACGCTGAATAAATGGAGTTTAATCGCCGGCAAACGAAAACCCGCCATTTCCCGTAAACCCCGGACTCGGCCCGTCTAGTCAAAAGTATACAAAGAAAGTACCCAGGGAGTAAACTCATTTCCCGAACGAATTTTTAAATTACTTTTACACCACTAAAACGCATGAGACTTGTAGTTTCAAAAATGTTTTCATTTTTGATGAGACGCTGAATAGAAGAAGTTTAATCGCCGGCAAACGAAAACCTGAGATTTCCCGTAAATCCCAGACTCGGCCCGTATAGTCAAAAGTTTACAAAGAAAGTACCCAGGGAGTAAACTCATTTTCCGAACGATTTTTTAAATTATTATTTCACCGCTAAAGCCCATGAGACTTGTAGTTTTTAAAAATGTTTTCATTTTTGATGAGACGCTGAATAAATGGAGTTTAATCGCCGGCAAACGAAAACCTGCCATTTCCCGTAAACCCCGGACTCGGCCCGTCTAGTCAAAAGTATACAAAGAAAGTACCCAGGGAGTAAACTCATTTCCCGAACGATTTTTTAAATTACCTTTACACCACTAAAACGCATGAGACTTGTAGTTTTCAAAAATGTTTTCATTTTTGATGAGACGCTGAATAAAAGAAGTTTAATCGCCGGCAAACGAAAACCTGCGATTTCCCGTAAATCCCGGACTCGGCCTGTAAAGTCAAAAGTATATAAAAAAGTACCCAGGGAGTAAACTCATTTCCCGAACGATTTTTTAAATTATTATTTCACCACTAAAGCCCATGAGACTTGTAGTTTTTGAAAATGTTTTCATTTTGGATGAGACGCTGAATAAAAGAAGTATAATCGCCGGCAAACGAAAACCCGTGACTTCCCGTAACTCCCGGACTCGGCCCGTCTAGTTAAAAGTATACAAAGAAAGTACCCAGGGAGTAAATTCATTTCCCGAAAGATTTTTTCAAATTATTTCTGCACCACTAGAACGAATGAGACTTGTAGTTTTCAAAAATATTTTCATTTTTAATGAGACGCTTAATGAAAGAGGTTTAATTGCCGGCAAACGAAAACCGCGATTTCCCGTAAATCCCGGGCTTGTCCCGTATAGTCGAATGTATACAAAGAAAGTACCCTGTGAGTAAACTCATTTCCAGAACGATTTTTTAAATTATCTTTTCACCACTAAATTGCATGAGACTTGTAGTTTTCACAAATGTTTTCATTTTTGATGAGACGCTGAATAAAAGAAGTTTAATCGCCGGCAAACGAAAACCTGCGATTTCCCGTAAATCCCAGACTCGGCCCGTGTAGTCAAAAGTATACAAAGAAAGTACCCAGGAAGTAAACTCATTTCCCGATCGATTTTTTAAATTATTATTTCACCACTAAAGCCCATGAGACTTGTAGTTTTTAAAAATGTTTTCATTTTTGATGAGACGCTGAATAAAAGAAGTTTAATCGCCGGCAAACGAAAACCTGCCATTTCCCGTAAACCCCGGACTCGGTCCATATAGTCAAAAGTATACAAAGAAAGTACCCAGGGAGTAAACTCATTTCCCGAACGATTTTTTAAATTACTTTTTCACCACTAAAACGCATGAGACTTGTAGTTTTTAAAAATGTTTTCATTTTTGATGAGACGCTGAATAAAAGAAGTTTAATCGCCGGCAAACGAAAACCTGAGATTTCCCGTAAATCCCAGACTCGGCCCGTATAGTCAAAAGTATACAAAGAAAGTGCCCAGGGAGTAAACTCATTTTCCGAACGATTTTTTAAATTATTATTTCACCGCTAAAGCCCATGAGACTTGTAGTTTTCAAAAATGTTTTCATTTTTGATGAGACGCTGAATAAAAGAAGTTTCATCGCCGGCAAACGAAAACCTGCGATTTCCCGTAAATCCCAGACTCGGACCGTGTAGTCAAAAGTATACAAAGAAAGTACCCAGGGAGTAAACTCATTTCCCGATCGATTTTTTAAATTATTATTTCACCACTAAAGCCCATGAGACTTGTAGTTTTTAAAAATGTTTTCATTTTTGCTGAGACGCTGAATAAAAGAAGTTTAATCGCCGGCAAACAAAAACCCGCCATTTCCCGTAAACCCCGGACTCGGCCCGTATAGTCAAAAGTATACAAAGAAAGTACCCAGGGAGTAAACTCATTTCCCGAACGATTTTTCAAATTATTTCTGCAACACTAGAACGAATGAGACTTGCAGTTTTCAAAAATGTTTTCATTTTTAATGAGACGCTTAATGAAAGAGGTTTAATCGCCGGCAAACGAAAACCCGCGATTTCCCGTAAATCCCGGGCTTGTCCCGTATAGTCGAATGTATACAAAGAAACAACCCTGTGAGTAAACTCATTTCCAGAACGATTTTTTAAATTACCTTTTCACCACTAAATTGCATGAGACTTGTAGTTTTCAAAAATGTTTTCATTTTTGATGAGACGCTGAATGAAAGAAGTTTAATCGCCGGCAAACGAAAACCTACGATTTCCCGTAAATCCCAGACTCGGCCCGTATAGTCAAAAGTATACAAAGAAAGTACCCAGGGAGTAAACTCATTTCCCGAACGATTTTTTAAATTATTTTTTCACCACTAAAACGAATGAGACTTGTAGTTTTCAAAAATGTTTTCATTTTTAATGAGACGCTTAATGAAAGAAGTTTAATCGCTGGCAAACAAAAACCTGCGATTTCCTGTAAATCCCGGACTCGGCCTGTAAAGACAAAAGTATACAAAAAAATTACCCAGGGAGTAAACTCATATCCCGAACGATTTTTTAAATTATTATTTCACCACTAAAGCCCATGACACTTGTAGTTTTTAAAAATGTTTTCATTTTTGATGAGACGCTGAATAAAAGAAGTTTAATCGCCGGCAAACGAAAACCCGCGACTTCCCGTAACTCCCTGACTTGGCCCGTATAGTCAAAAGTATACAAAGAAAGTACCCAGGTAGTAAACTCATTTCCCGAACGATTTTTTAAATTATTTTTTCACCACTAAAACGCATGAGACTTGTAGTTTTCAAAAATCTTTTCATTTTTAATGAGACCCTTAATGAAAGAGGTTTAATCGCCGGCAAACGAAAACCAGCGATTTCCATTAAAACCCGGGCTTGGCACGTGTAGTCGAATGTATACAAAGAAAGCATCCAGGAAGTAAACTCATTTCCAGAACGATTTTTTAAATTATTTTTTCACCACTAAAACGCATAAGACTTGTAGTTTTCAAAAATGTTTTCATTTTTGATGAGACGCTGAATAAAAGAAGTTTAACCGCCGGCAAACGAAAAACCGCGATTTCCCGTAAATTCCGGGCTTGTCCCGTATAGTCAAAAGTATACAAAGAAAGTACCCAGGGAGTAAACTCATTTCCCGAACGATTTTTTAAATTATTTTTTCACCACTAAAACGCATGAGACTTGTAGTTTTCAAACTTGGTTTCATTTTTGATGAGACGCTGAATAAAAGAATTTTAATCGCCGGCAAACGAAAACCCGCGATTTCCCGAATATCCCGGGCTTGGACCGTATAGTTGAATGTATATAAAGAAAGTACCAAAGGAGAAAACTGATTTCCCGAACGATTTTTCAAATTATTTCTGCACCACTAGAACGAATGAGACTAGTAGTTTTCAAAAATGTTTTCATATTTAATAAGTCGCTTAATGAAAGAGGTTTAATCGCCGGCAAACGAAAACCCGCGATTTCCCGTAAATCCCTGGCTTGTCCCGCATAGTCGAATGTATACAAAGAAAGTACCCTGTGAGTAAACTCATTTCCAGAACGATTTTTTAAATTATCTTTTCACCACTAAATCGCATGAGACTTGTAGTTTTTAAAAATGTTTTCATTTTTGATTAGACGCTGAATAAATGGAGTTTAATCGCCGGCAAACGAAAACCCGCCATTTCCCGTAAACCCCGGACTCGGCCCGTCTAGTCAAAAGTATACAAAGAAAGTACCCAGGGAGTAAACTCATTTCCCGAACGAATTTTTAAATTACTTTTACACCACTAAAACGCATGAGACTTGTAGTTTCAAAAATGTTTTCATTTTTGATGAGACGCTGAATAGAAGAAGTTTAACCGCCGGCAAACGAAAAACCGCGATTTCCCGTAAATTCCGGGCTTGTCCCGTATAGTCAAAAGTATACAAAGAAAGTACCCAGGGAGTAAACTCATTTCCCTAACGATTTTTTAAATCATTATTTCACCGCTAAAGCCCATGAGACTTGTAGTTTTTAAAAATGTTTTCGTTTTTGATTAGACGCTGAATAAAAGAAGTTTAATCGCTGGCAAACAAAAACCTGCGATTTCCTGTAAATCCCGGACTCGGCCTGTAAAGACAAAAGTATACAAAAAAATTACCCAGGGAGTAAACTCATATCCCGAACGATTTTTTAAATTATTATTTCACCACTAAAGCCCATGACACTTGTAGTTTTTAAAAATGTTTTCATTTTTGATGAGACGCTGAATAAAAGAAGTTTAATCGCCGGCAAACGAAAACCCGCGACTTCCCGTAACTCCCTGACTTGGCCCGTATAGTCAAAAGTATACAAAGAAAGTACCCAGGTAGTAAACTCATTTCCCGAACGATTTTTTAAATTATTTTTTCACCACTAAAACGCATGAGACTTGTAGTTTTCAAAAATCTTTTCATTTTTAATGAGACGCTTAATGAAAGAGGTTTAATCGCCGGCAAACGAAAACCAGCGATTTCCATTAAAACCCGGGCTTGGCACGTGTAGTCGAATGTATACAAAGAAAGCATCCAGGAAGTAAACTCATTTCCAGAACGATTTTTTAAATTATTTTTTCACCACTAAAACGCATAAGACTTGTAGTTTTCAAAAATGTTTTCATTTTTGATGAGACGCTGAATAAAAGAAGTTTAACCGCCGGCAAACGAAAAACCGCGATTTCCCGTAAATTCCGGGCTTGTCCCGTATAGTCAAAAGTATACAAAGAAAGTACCCAGGGAGTAAACTCATTTCCCGAACGATTTTTTAAATTATTTTTTCACCACTAAAACGCATGAGACTTGTAGTTTTCAAACTTGGTTTCATTTTTGATGAGACGCTGAATAAAAGAATTTTAATCGCCGGCAAACGAAAACCCGCGATTTCCCGAATATCCCGGGCTTGGACCGTATAGTTGAATGTATATAAAGAAAGTACCAAAGGAGAAAACTGATTTCCCGAACGATTTTTCAAATTATTTCTGCACCACTAGAACGAATGAGACTAGTAGTTTTCAAAAATGTTTTCATATTTAATAAGTCGCTTAATGAAAGAGGTTTAATCGCCGGCAAACGAAAACCCGCGATTTCCCGTAAATCCCTGGCTTGTCCCGCATAGTCGAATGTATACAAAGAAAGTACCCTGTGAGTAAACTCATTTCCAGAACGATTTTTTAAATTATCTTTTCACCACTAAATCGCATGAGACTTGTAGTTTTTAAAAATGTTTTCATTTTTGATTAGACGCTGAATAAATGGAGTTTAATCGCCGGCAAACGAAAACCCGCCATTTCCCGTAAACCCCGGACTCGGCCCGTCTAGTCAAAAGTATACAAAGAAAGTACCCAGGGAGTAAACTCATTTCCCGAACGAATTTTTAAATTACTTTTACACCACTAAAACGCATGAGACTTGTAGTTTCAAAAATGTTTTCATTTTTGATGAGACGCTGAATAGAAGAAGTTTAATCGCCGGCAAACGAAAACCTGAGATTTCCCGTAAATCCCAGACTCGGCCCGTATAGTCAAAAGTTTACAAAGAAAGTACCCAGGGAGTAAACTCATTTTCCGAACGATTTTTTAAATTATTATTTCACCGCTAAAGCCCATGAGACTTGTAGTTTTTAAAAATGTTTTCATTTTTGATGAGACGCTGAATAAATGGAGTTTAATCGCCGGCAAACGAAAACCTGCCATTTCCCGTAAACCCCGGACTCGGCCCGTCTAGTCAAAAGTATACAAAGAAAGTACCCAGGGAGTAAACTCATTTCCCGAACGATTTTTTAAATTACCTTTACACCACTAAAACGCATGAGACTTGTAGTTTTCAAAAATGTTTTCATTTTTGATGAGACGCTGAATAAAAGAAGTTTAATCGCCGGCAAACGAAAACCTGCGATTTCCCGTAAATCCCGGACTCGGCCTGTAAAGTCAAAAGTATATAAAAAAGTACCCAGGGAGTAAACTCATTTCCCGAACGATTTTTTAAATTATTATTTCACCACTAAAGCCCATGAGACTTGTAGTTTTTGAAAATGTTTTCATTTTGGATGAGACGCTGAATAAAAGAAGTATAATCGCCGGCAAACGAAAACCCGTGACTTCCCGTAACTCCCGGACTCGGCCCGTCTAGTTAAAAGTATACAAAGAAAGTACCCAGGGAGTAAATTCATTTCCCGAAAGATTTTTTCAAATTATTTCTGCACCACTAGAACGAATGAGACTTGTAGTTTTCAAAAATATTTTCATTTTTAATGAGACGCTTAATGAAAGAGGTTTAATTGACGGCAAACGAAAACCGCGATTTCCCGTAAATCCCGGGCTTGTCCCGTATAGTCGAATGTATACAAAGAAAGTACCCTGTGAGTAAACTCATTTCCAGAACGATTTTTTAAATTATCTTTTCACCACTAAATTGCATGAGACTTGTAGTTTTCACAAATGTTTTCATTTTTGATGAGACGCTGAATAAAAGAAGTTTAATCGCCGGCAAACGAAAACCTGCGATTTCCCGTAAATCCCAGACTCGGCCCGTGTAGTCAAAAGTATACAAAGAAAGTACCCAGGAAGTAAACTCATTTCCCGATCGATTTTTTAAATTATTATTTCACCACTAAAGCCCATGAGACTTGTAGTTTTTAAAAATGTTTTCATTTTTGATGAGACGCTGAATAAAAGAAGTTTAATCGCCGGCAAACGAAAACCTGCCATTTCCCGTAAACCCCGGACTCGGTCCATATAGTCAAAAGTATACAAAGAAAGTACCCAGGGAGTAAACTCATTTCCCGAACGATTTTTTAAATTACTTTTTCACCACTAAAACGCATGAGACTTGTAGTTTTTAAAAATGTTTTCATTTTTGATGAGACGCTGAATAAAAGAAGTTTAATCGCCGGCAAACGAAAACCTGAGATTTCCCGTAAATCCCAGACTCGGCCCGTATAGTCAAAAGTATACAAAGAAAGTGCCCAGGGAGTAAACTCATTTTCCGAACGATTTTTTAAATTATTATTTCACCGCTAAAGCCCATGAGACTTGTAGTTTTCAAAAATGTTTTCATTTTTGATGAGACGCTGAATAAAAGAAGTTTCATCGCCGGCAAACGAAAACCTGCGATTTCCCGTAAATCCCAGACTCGGACCGTGTAGTCAAAAGTATACAAAGAAAGTACCCAGGGAGTAAACTCATTTCCCGATCGATTTTTTAAATTATTATTTCACCACTAAAGCCCATGAGACTTGTAGTTTTTAAAAATGTTTTCATTTTTGCTGAGACGCTGAATAAAAGAAGTTTAATCGCCGGCAAACAAAAACCCGCCATTTCCCGTAAACCCCGGACTCGGCCCGTATAGTCAAAAGTATACAAAGAAAGTACCCAGGGAGTAAACTCATTTCCCGAACGATTTTTCAAATTATTTCTGCAACACTAGAACGAATGAGACTTGCAGTTTTCAAAAATGTTTTCATTTTTAATGAGACGCTTAATGAAAGAGGTTTAATCGCCGGCAAACGAAAACCCGCGATTTCCCGTAAATCCCGGGCTTGTCCCGTATAGTCGAATGTATACAAAGAAACAACCCTGTGAGTAAACTCATTTCCAGAACGATTTTTTAAATTACCTTTTCACCACTAAATTGCATGAGACTTGTAGTTTTCAAAAATGTTTTCATTTTTGATGAGACGCTGAATGAAAGAAGTTTAATCGCCGGCAAACGAAAACCTACGATTTCCCGTAAATCCCAGACTCGGCCCGTATAGTCAAAAGTATACAAAGAAAGTACCCAGGGAGTAAACTCATTTCCCGAACGATTTTTTAAATTATTTTTTCACCACTAAAACGAATGAGACTTGTAGTTTTCAAAAATGTTTTCATTTTTAATGAGACGCTTAATGAAAGAGGTTTAATCGCCGGCAAACAAAAACCCGCAATTTCCCGTAAATCCCGGGCTTTTCCCGTATAGTTGAATGTATACAAAGAAAGTACCCTGTAAGTAAACTCATTCCCAGAACGATTTTTTAAATTATCTTTTCACCACTAAATCGCATGAGACTTGTAGTTTTCAAAAATGTTTTCATATTTGATGAGACGCTGAATAAAAGAAGTTTAATCGCCGGCAAACGAAAACCTGAGATTTCCCGTAAATCCCAGACTCGGCCCGTATAGTCAAAAGTATACAAAGAAAGTACCCAGGGAGTAAACTCATTTCCCGAACGATTTTTTAAATTATTATTTCACCACTTAAGCCCATGAGACTTGTAGTTTTTAAAAATGTTTTCATTTTTGATGAGACGCTGAATAAAAAAAGTTTAATCGCCGGCAAACGAAAACCCGCCATTTCCCGTAAACCCCGGACTCGGCCCGTATAGTCAAAAGTATACAAAGAAAGTACCCAGGGAGTAAACTCATTTCCCGAACGATTTTTTAAATTACTTTTTCACCACTAAAACGCATGAGACTTGTAGTTTTTAAAAATGTTTTCATTTTTGATGAGACGCTGAATAAAAGAAGTTTAATTGCCGGCAAACGAAAACCTGAGATTTCCCGTAAATCCCAGACTCCGCCAGTATAGTCAAAAGTATACAAAGAAAGTACCCAGGGAGTAAACTCATTTTCCGAACGATTTTTTAAATTATTATTTCACCGCTAAAGCCCATGAGACTTGTAGTTTTCAAAAATGTTTTCATTTTTGATGAGACGCTGAATAAAAGAAGTTTAATCGCCGGCAAACGAAAACCTGCGATTTCCCGTAAATCCCAGACTCGGACCGTGTAGTCAAAAGTATACAAATAAAGTACCCAGGGAGTAAACTCATTTCCCGAACGATTTTTTAAATTATTTTTTCACCACTAAAACGAATGAGACTTGTAGTTTTCAAAAATGTTTTCATTTTTAATGAGACGCTTAATAAAAGAGGTTTAATCGCCGGCAAACGAAAACCCGCAATTTCCCGTAAATCCCGGGCTTTTCCCGTATAGTTGAATGTATACAAAGAAAGTACCCTGTAAGTAAACTCATTCCCAGAACGATTTTTTAAATTATCTTTTCACCACTAAATCGCATGAGACTTGTAGTTTTCAAAAATGTTTTCATATTTGATGAGACGCTGAATAAAAGAAGATTAATCACCGGCAAACGAAAACCTGAGATTTCCCGTAAATCCCAGACTCGGCCCGTATAGTCAAAAGTATACAAAGAAAGTAACCAGGGGGTAAACTCATTTCCCGAACGATTTTTTAAATTATTATTTCACCGCTAAAACCTATGAGACTTGTAGTTTTTAAAAATGTTTTCATTTTTGATGAGACGCTGAATAAATGGAGTTTAATCGCCGGCAAACGAAAACCCGCCATTTCTCGTAAACCCTGGACTCGGCCCGTCTAGTCAAAAGTATACAAAGAAAGTACCCAGGGAGTAAACTCATTTCCCGAACGATTTTTTAAATTACTTTTACACCACTAAAACGCATGAGACTTGTAATTTTCAAAAATGTTTTCATTTTTGATGAGACGCTGAATAAAAGAAGTTTAATTGCCGGCAAACGAAAACCTGCGATTTCCCGTAAATCCCGGACTCGGCCTGTAAAGTCAAAAGTATACAAAAAAAGTACCCAGGGAGTAAACTCATTTCCCGAACGATTTTTTAAATTATTATTTCACCACTAAAGCCCATGAGACTTGTAGTTTTTAAAAATGTTTTCATTTTTGATGAGACGCTGAATAAAAGAAGTTTAATCGCCGGCAAACGAAAACCCGTGACTTCCCGTAACTCCCGGACTCGGCCCGTCTAGTGAAAAGTATAGAAAGAAAGTACCCAGGGAGTAAACTCATTTCCCGAACGATTTTTCAAATTATTTCTGCACCACTAGAACGAATGAGACTTGTAATTTTCAAAAATGTTTTCATTTTTGATGAGACGCTGAATAAAAGAAGTTTAATTGCCGGCAAACGAAAACCTGCGATTTCCCGTAAATCCCGGACTCGGCCTGTAAAGTCAAAAGTATACAAAAAAAGTACCCAGGGAGTAAACTCATTTCCCGAACGATTTTTTAAATTATTTTTTCACCACTAAAACGAATGAGACTTGTAGTTTTCAAAAATGTTTTCATTTTTAATGAGACGCTTAATGAAAGAGGTTTAATCGCCGGCAAACAAAAACCCGCAATTTCCCGTAAATCCCGGGCTTTTCCCGTATAGTTGAATGTATACAAAGAAAGTACCCTGTAAGTAAACTCATTCCCAGAACGATTTTTTAAATTATCTTTTCACCACTAAATCGCATGAGACTTGTAGTTTTCAAAAATGTTTTCATATTTGATGAGACGCTGAATAAAAGAAGTTTAATCGCCGGCAAACGAAAACCTGAGATTTCCCGTAAATCCCAGACTCAGCCCGTATAGTCAAAAGTATACAAAGAAAGTACCCAGGGAGTAAACTCATTTCCCGAACGATTTTTTAAATTATTATTTCACCACTTAAGCCCATGAGACTTGTAGTTTTTAAAAATGTTTTCATTTTTGATGAGACGCTGAATAAAAAAAGTTTAATCGCCGGCAAACGAAAACCCGCCATTTCCCGTAAACCCCGGACTCGGCCCGTATAGTCAAAAGTATACAAAGAAAGTACCCAGGGAGTAAACTCATTTCCCGAACGATTTTTTAAATTACTTTTTCACCACTAAAACGCATGAGACTTGTAGTTTTTAAAAATGTTTTCATTTTTGATGAGACGCTGAATAAAAGAAGTTTAATTGCCGGCAAACGAAAACCTGAGATTTCCCGTAAATCCCAGACTCGGCCCGTATAGTCAAAAGTATACAAAGAAAGTACCCAGGGAGTAAACTCATTTTCCGAACGATTTTTTAAATTATTATTTCACCGCTAAAGCCCATGAGACTTGTAGTTTTCAAAAATGTTTTCATTTTTGATGAGACGCTGAATAAAAGAAGTTTAATCGCCGGCAAACGAAAACCTGCGATTTCCCGTAAATCCCAGACTCGGACCGTGTAGTCAAAAGTATACAAATAAAGTACCCAGGGAGTAAACTCATTTCCCGAACGATTTTTTAAATTATTTTTTCACCACTAAAACGAATGAGACTTGTAGTTTTCAAAAATGTTTTCATTTTTAATGAGACGCTTAATAAAAGAGGTTTAATCGCCGGCAAACGAAAACCCGCAATTTCCCGTAAATCCCGGGCTTTTCCCGTATAGTTGAATGTATACAAAGAAAGTACCCTGTAAGTAAACTCATTCCCAGAACGATTTTTTAAATTATCTTTTCACCACTAAATCGCATGAGACTTGTAGTTTTCAAAAATGTTTTCATATTTGATGAGACGCTGAATAAAAGAAGATTAATCGCCGGCAAACGAAAACCTGAGATTTCCCGTAAATCCCAGACTCGGCCCGTATAGTCAAAAGTATACAAAGAAAGTAACCAGGGGGTAAACTCATTTCCCGAACGATTTTTTAAATTATTATTTCACCGCTAAAACCTATGAGACTTGTAGTTTTTAAAAATGTTTTCATTTTTGATGAGACGCTGAATAAATGGAGTTTAATCGCCGGCAAACGAAAACCCGCCATTTCTCGTAAACCCTGGACTCGGCCCGTCTAGTCAAAAGTATACAAAGAAAGTACCCAGGGAGTAAACTCATTTCCCGAACGATTTTTTAAATTACTTTTACACCACTAAAACGCATGAGACTTGTAATTTTCAAAAATGTTTTCATTTTTGATGAGACGCTGAATAAAAGAAGTTTAATTGCCGGCAAACGAAAACCTGCGATTTCCCGTAAATCCCGGACTCGGCCTGTAAAGTCAAAAGTATACAAAAAAAGTACCCAGGGAGTAAACTCATTTCCCGAACGATTTTTTAAATTATTATTTCACCACTAAAGCCCATGAGACTTGTAGTTTTTAAAAATGTTTTCATTTTTGATGAGACGCTGAATAAAAGAAGTTTAATCGCCGGCAAACGAAAACCCGTGACTTCCCGTAACTCCCGGACTCGGCCCGTCTAGTGAAAAGTATAGAAAGAAAGTACCCAGGGAGTAAACTCATTTCCCGAACGATTTTTCAAATTATTTCTGCACCACTAGAACGAATGAGACTTGTAATTTTCAAAAATGTTTTCATTTTTGATGAGACGCTGAATAAAAGAAGTTTAATTGCCGGCAAACGAAAACCTGCGATTTCCCGTAAATCCCGGACTCGGCCTGTAAAGTCAAAAGTATACAAAAAAAGTACCCAGGGAGTAAACTCATTTCCCGAACGATTTTTTAAATTATTATTTCACCACTAAAGCCCATGAGACTTGTAGTTTTTAAAAATGTTTTCATTTTTGATGAGACGCTGAATAAAAGAAGTTTAATCGCCGGCAAACGAAAACCCGTGACTTCCCGTAACTCCCGAGAGATAGGAAAAGGCGGATGTTAGGACAGATCCCCTTAGCACTTTACCATTCCACGTCAAATTATGGATCATCCACGTCAAATCAACGATAGAAGAGTCTATAAAATCCGTTAGCACCTACGAATGTCCGGATCCACCCCCCAACCCCCGCCGTGTCCCCTCCCTCCCCTCCCCATGGGTCCCTACCCACCCTCATCTGTCGTGCCTTATAATTTATAGTGTTATGTGTGTCTATAATGGCCTCTTGCCAGTGTGGTAATGCCATCCGTCAATCAAACGCTTATAACAATAGGATTTTACATATTTTACATATTTTACATACCAGAAAGTTGTTTACATAAGAAAAAAGTTAAAACGAAAGTAGCCGTTGCTAAGGATATTTGATATGTAAGGAATGCATTGTTTCTCTATTGTTATTCTGGCTTGATTGACATTTAATTGACGTCAATCTTTATCTAAACAAATACCATATGAAATAACCCGTTGTCATAACAATCACAAGAGCGATCTTCTCATCTTCGTGTGTAGGAGGAGTATCTTTGTGGTAAGATGCAGTAATGTGTTTATCTGTAGTATCCACGTGGTGTACGGTGATGTGTTTATCAGGATGATCGGGTGTTACAGGCTTCTTTTTAGTTATCTTATGTGATTCGGTAACATTGACATTTCGATTGATACCAATGGTAAGATCTTCACCCGATATCAAAATCTTGTTGTTGTAACCTACCACCCCTGTCTTAATTCTGAGATTCATGTCACTAGGTAACATATAAATACCTTGTCCAACCGAATAATCAACCTTACTTGAAGCGTAGTTTAACGTATCCTGATAACGTTTAATGTCCTCCTGAATATCGACCCTACGGTTAACAATGTCCTCAAGGTTATTCATAAAAACTTTTTGGGCGGTCAGAGCACTTGAATCATTACCGAGGATGGAGGATCGCGCTGAGGCTTGAGAACTAAGAACAAGATATGCATAGGCCCTGACACTGCTCGAGATCTTCACAAGGCCCGTTTTTGTAAATCCATCGGATTTTTCCACAATCCACCGCGTCATGGAGTCGTTTGTGAAATAACTTAACCCCGGAGTCGGATATTCTTTACGTCTTTTTTGATATGAGCTGAAAAAGTTCTGACCCCTGTATTTCATGGGGTTGGGATCAACTCCATAATCGCCGCAGATTTTTAAAAACTCCTCATTTGAATAGGGATTGTCGTATCGATTGAAGCTATCCTCAAAGGGTAGAGGTGTCTGTAGGCGCTTAATGATTCGCCTAATGTGATAATACACATGAAAACGATATATTGACCTGACCATAGATCTACCATCCTTCAGGTGTTCGGAACTTACCCCACAGGCACTTGAAGCGCACCAAGTGGCGAAATTTAGCTGGGTTTGCCATAGTCTAAAAGGTTGATCATTCCAAATTCTCATACGTTGCGCGTTATGACTAAGTTCATAATTGGTAAAAATATTAGGAAAGGAAGCGGGGAAAGAGCCACTTTCAGACACAATAATGGCCTGTTTGTACAGATCCCTAGCGCCCAATATTTGAAGATCCCGCCCTCCATTTGGCTTATATGCCGCATTCGGATTATATCTGAAAATATCATCCATTATTTGATTTAAATATATTCACAATCTCTAATATAATAATGTATATCACAATAAAGGACGTAAATAGCGAGAAGAAAATCTATTTGTATCAACCGATAGACAACTCACATGGTACAAAGGAGGTTGCGATCGTGGAGACGTTTTCGGATAATGTCACATATGTAGCTACAGCTCCAATAGATATACCCTTGGCTGACGGAGTTACCACGGTTAGGTTACAACAGGGTCAGCACTACACGGGGAGGGAGTTGAATTCAATCGTGAGAGGTGATGTAAAATCAACACAACTAGCTAGAAACTCTAAGTTGAGTAAAATATTCAATATGGAGGGTATAACGGAACTACATTTTAATCTTAATGAATTGGATAACTCGTTAAATCTTAAAGATGGTGAATATAGCAACAACCTGATGACATATCATATATCCGAGTATTGTGGTGATTTTACATATATCGAACCGAAAAATCCGCAATATAAGAAACTAAAGAAAGGTTTACTTCAATCACTTACCATGAGAGTCACAGGTCGGGATGGTAAGGTGCTATGGGGTGGTATGAAGACAACAGTTACACTACACATAAGAGATACGGCGTACAGATGATACCGTAGCATTAACCGAATTAAAGTAAAATAAAATAAAAGTAATATGGAATAGCATGGAATACGGGAAAAAGTTAAACCCAGAGCGTTCACTTAGGATCGCACATGGCGTAAAAGGAACGCATCAAAAAGTAATTGTCACTCACAACCCAAGTGAGATCGATCAGAACCAGTTACTCCTGATTAGGTTCCCTAATTTAGGTAACGATGATGTCATTGTTCCTGGTAGTTCGAAAATAAGTTTCGACGTTGAACTCGAGTCAAAAGTCGACACGAAGAGAACATTGGTCTCTAACATAGGGAGGGCAATTGTTAAAAAGCTAGCTATCAAGTTCGAGGGTACCGAGATTCTGAGCATTGATGACTTTGATCTTTTCGGGTGCTACAGAGATTTATGGCAGACCAAGTCCGAAAAAAGAAATGCAATAAGACAAGGTATCATCTTTGATGAAGGGTGTACAGAAAACTGTATGAAACTGAGAGTTGGAGCCGCGGATAAAGACGCATCAGAGGTAGCGGACAAAGCAATCTATGATGCATACAAAAACAAGTTCACCATACCACTAGATTTTGAAATGTTGGATAGCACGATTCCTTATTATCAGGCCGGATTAGGTAATAGGCTGTGTTATGAGATAACATTCAACAATTATGACAGGGTAGTATTATCAACACCTACCAAACCTTCCGGTGCCACATCGGCACCCGCGCCGGATGCTAAATACAAAATATCCAACATATCTCTCGAATATGAGATTGTGACACAACCCACACTCGCCAGATTCATTTCAAATGAATACCAAAACATGGCCGTACTCTATGACAGATTTCTAAGACATAGACAAATTAGGGTGGATAAGTCGGACACAACGTGGAATTGGTCATTCAATACACCGTGCAAGTCCCTGAAGGGTATATTGGTTCTGTTTGAGGAAGAGAAAGCTTACAAACGAGATACCGGTAGGTTCTACAATCCTAAGATCAAAAAGGTATCCGCCATAGTTGAGGGTAAGCCTAACCAACTTTTCGCTCAGGGGATGCAACCGTTTGAGCATTATGGTGAAATATGCAAGTATTTCGCAGAGGGCAAGCAAAAGAACAGCAACGCCGGTGAAATACAGAAACATCTGCAACTACATGATGTGAAGGTCGCGGACTACCTAACCACGAAATATGCTCTATGGCTGGATTTCAGAACCATAGATGAAAACTCACTGCACGGGACCGGCCGACGGATTGAAAATGCGAGCGAGGGGATCACACTGCAAGTTGAAAAGACGGCCGAAACCGCGGGATCCTTAAACGCCTACATATATCTAATCATGGATGCTCAATTAAATATTCAAAACTGTGAAATTATGGATGTACTATATTAAGATGGACTACATGAAAGATCCTCACACGGCATTATTCGTCGGTCCCACGGGCTGCGGAAAATCCAGACGCGTTGTAACATTACTAGAGAGTGAATACTTTGATCACTTTGATTTCATTGTGATTATATGTCCAACATTAAGATGGAACAAGACATATATGGGGAGTAACTGGTTCTGGAGGGATAGATATGTGATTCTAATTGAGCCCATGGGCATGTTGTATGAATGGATCCAAAAGATGACGGATTTCTGTGCCGGATACAAAACATTATTCCTGATCGACGACATCATCGCGGATGAGAAAATGGACAAAAAGAGGCAACAGCTTCTGGAGCTGGCCATCAGCGGTCGACATCGAAACCACTCCATGTGGCTACTCACACAATCATACACCGCGATACCGAAGAACTTACGAAGGCAGGCAAAAATGTTATATGTGTGGTATCCGAAGGACAGGGATGATCTCGCAACCATCCACAAAGAGAATGATGTCATTGAATCGTCGGAGATCCAGAAGGTCAAGGAAAGGCTGAAAGATGGCAAATATACACATTTAGTCATGAGGATGGAATCTCCACGAACTCACGTGATTTGCTAGAATGGGCATTTTTTGTTACAAGAGTCTTGTAACAAATCTATAGGAAAAACTACAGTACTATCCTACAATACCATGATAGAATATATAAATTTCATATTACTGGTGATAGCTGTAGTGCTATTGCTGGTATTGGTTAGTTTTTGCCTTTTTTGTATTAAAAAATACCTATCGCTATTGAAAATGGCTGAGACCGCAATTGACAACCTAATTTTTATCGATGAACGGGATGACCGGGATGATGGGAAGAGACAGAAATTGCTCGAGTGCGTGCTGACCGGAAATAGCAAGCTATATCTGGGGAAGATGTATACGGAGGCGGAGATCCAGAAGCTCAAGAATGATGAGGTGGATAAACTGTTCACCATATACGAGGCTAAACTATCCGGTCAAATGGTAAAGTCTTTAGGACAGTCAATAATCCACATGTACTCTCTGGGCGCCTGTACAGCCCTGGGTATAAAAAATCAAAAGGCTCTGAGTGATGACCTGGAGAACGATCCGTTCCTAAACTCGGCACTCCAAAGGTTCACATGTGATCTATATTATAAGTTCGGATCACTACTATCACCAATCAGTGTAGGTTTAATAACAGGTAGGCATTATATCGCGGGAAAAAATTTAAACAATATCGATACGGATACTAAAGATGTCGGATACTCCAGTTCAGGTGACAACGAAGAACCCTAAAAAGGTTGAGGCCGGTAAGAGGCTGGCTGAATTCAATCGTAAAAATAGGGAAGAATATAAAAGATTGCTCATGGCGCAGGCAGAGACTCAAGCACAGCCTACGCCTCAGACACAAACGGAGGTACAGTCGGCACCTCAGACACAAACCCGGCCGGCACCTCAGACACAGTTGGAGGTTCCTAAGGATATTGTCATCGAGGATTCCGTGACAGATGGCCCCAAACACGGTGGAGTGAACTACACAATAATGGGTGGTGGTGGGGTGATAGTACTTGTATTAATTGGTGCTTATTTCGTCTATAAAAATAAGGACAAAAATATTAAGGTGAAGGGTACCCCACCAAGTAACTCAGGTAATAAAAAAACTATGAGAATAAGTAAGCTTGAAATGGAATAAAGGGATAATATCGCGATACTATAATCTTGAAGTAAATATAAGACATGGATAAGAAAAGTATAGTCAACGATATTTATAAAGCATCGGTCGTATGCGTTTTCGCTGTAGGCTATTCAATGCTCGGGAAGAAGGTATTAAAAATGACACCACCCTCAATTCAGAAGTTTGACCTGGAAGATACAGGAAAGCTTGTAGCCATAGTCGCCGCAAGTGAAATGACAAGAGAATATCTAGTTAAGCAAAAAATTATACCTGAAACTATAAATATATAATGTTGCGAATACTGGAATGGTTGGTCTGGGTTTTATGCCAGCGCAAGAAAGTTGAGAGGATTTTGCCCAAGGTGGAATACATCGATACCGAGGTCATAGACGACTCTGATGTCATAGACTCCGAGGCTATCGTATTAAAATAACGCCACTATATTATACCGGATTATATAAACATGGCTTCAATTGCAATGATGTTGAGAGGTGCCTTCGCGAACGCTTTGGCCTTCACCGGATCAAGCTACCTCTTTTCAAGTTTATCAAAGGATAGGATAGATAAGGAACGGAAGCGGCATGATCTGGCCATAGAGCAGCTGCAAAAGGCTCAGGTTATATGGCAACGTAAAAGACAGGAGAGGGTTGACTTTATCAATAAGCAGCTCAGACTTGAGAAGAAGGCCGAGGGTAAATTCACGGAGCTGGATGACGCGATGCGGGAATATAAAAAAGTATTTGGAGGGTCACCTCTCACAGATATTCCGCGCAAGCCCGTATTGAGCGACTTTTATACACCCAGCAACGGCCAACATGAACGGGAATTGGCATTTATCGCGCTAAGCATGATTGGTGTCGGAGGCGCCGTGTGGTATTTCGAAAAATAGTACCATGCCGCGGGTATTATGTTACATGTGTCATGTAACATATATTCCAGATCCGCTAACGCTTTGTCACCATGTAGGTGTATATCAGACCTCCGATTCCGACTATCAAAGCCCACAGGTTTTGACTCAACCAACCTACGACCTCCTTTGCTCTATTTAGGATCCACGATACGATGGATCCAATTATACCAGGTAGTGACGCAGCTGCGGCACCGGCCAATCTACCCAGGAGAGATCCCAGAGCGCTCAGCTTGTTCTTTATCCATTCCCTCGCACCACCTTCGGTTTTTTCATGATTTTTTGTATTACCGGTGGATGACCCCCCACCCCCAGGCGTCAAAGTTTCAACTAGAAGGCCGATAACCATACCAAATGCCGTTAGTACACTGACGATGGTGATACCCTGCTCACGGAATAGCGTTCGTATCTTTTCACCCAATGTAGTTTCTTTGTCAAGTACTTTGGTAATCGTCTCCCTGATGCTTTTTATTTGACTGTTAAGTTTACCTTTGAGAATATCGATAATCTCTTGCCGGCCTTTCAACTCATTTTGCAAACCTTTCAACCTTTCTTTCGCTTCATTTTGTTGTTCCTCGGTCATATTTGGTGTGTTTTCCATCTCTTCCAACTTGTTTTTTTCTCTGTCAATATGCTGTTCGAGCTGAACCTTTTTTGCAACTTCATCCTGAAGACTTCCTCTTATGTTTCTCAATGATCTATCCAATCCTAGCAATTCACGCATAGGATATTCAAATAGATCACCGGTCTGGGTTGCTTCATGGTCTACAGATTGTTGTTTGACCAATGAAATTAAATCTTCCGCACTGTTCACAACATCTCCAGACATGGTTTCTAATTCTATATCGTTCGCATTCTCTATTTTATCCGGTGACGGTAGTCTCTCTTCTATTTTGTTTAGCCTAGCGGCCTGTCGGGGGGTTATACTACCTTTCGGTATATCGAACCCCAAACCACGCAGCCTTTTCTTGCCCAGTATATCCGCAATGGTGCCGACGGTCCTTAGAGATCCACCATTTGTCAGAGGTCTGTTATCACCCTTGTAGTATAATTCACGACCACGAGACTCAAACAGATCGGTATGTATCACGCTCGGGTTCTCGTTTGGATATATAGTTAGTAGCTTCTCATAGAGCGATTTAACCAGCTCACTGGTAACTCTGGAGCGCAGAGAGGTTTCTCCACCGAATGATGTCTCCTCATCGGGAGTATGTATCTGCACACGCGTGCGCTCCCTCGGTACCAGAGGTGTGGAGTCATCGGTACCCTCGTCGGGTTGGTCGTGGTCACCAAACGGATCAATGTCAATGTCCGCCATTATTTTATTTAAAGGATAGTTTTTTCCTAATATAATAGAAATGGCAGAGAGTTCTAGTACCAGAGAAGAATTGTTTAAAACGGATATATCCAATTCCCAACTTGATGAGCTGGTGAAATTGCGGGGCAAGTTCCAAGACCTCGAGAAGGAACGCTGGAGGTCTCTGATCATATGGTCGGTTCTGGAGGGATTATCCGGAACCGCGGCCATTGCCGGCTCTATAGCGACCGCGGCGACCATTATTAGAAATTTAGGCGGTCCCCGTGGGAATTACATGCAGAATTCTGGCATGTGTCTGTTGGGCTCGGCTTCCTATGCGGTTACCAGCCAATATGTCGGAACATATCGGGAGAAACTTGACAAATTAAGAGCCGCGTATCGCGTTGTACAAAATGCCATCGATGTGTTCGATCAAACGCTACCCTGGAACACTCGGGACATCTGTAGAGCAGATTTTGAGAGTTTGTGTGATACTTATCATGAAACTCTCAAGGATCTGGATAAACTGGATATAGGTTATTTAGAGGAAAGTTTTTCTTTGTAATAACTAATGGCAGAGATTTATCCGAAGCTACCCACGGCTCCCGAGTATTCGAGCGAGCAGGACAAGTTTAATACTAATACCGTGAACTCTCAACTTGGGGAGCTTAGAAAATTACGTGATAAGTTCAATACAAAATATGAGAAATATAACAAGACGCTGCACAGACTGGTGCTTTTAAATGCCAGCGCCACGGCCCTAACCGTCGCTTCGGGCATAGGTTCGGTGGTAACCGGTGCCACGCTCATCGGAATCCCCGCTTCCGTGGGATTGGGAGCCGTAGCACTGTCCGGAACCATTTTCACGGGCTCCGTCATGGCTCTGATTAAAAGATATCGAAGCAAGCTCGACAAGGTCATGAAATTATATGATGTTGCGACATCCGCCATCGCCGTGTTTGAAAACTCCGTCTCGCGGGCTCTGAATAATGACGACATTAGTCACATTGAATTTCAAACCCTGAGCGGTATATACTACGAAGCTCTGGACAAGATGACGAAAACCGACAGAAAGATGGAGAGCGAAACTCGCAACCAGTTTGAAAAAAGTCTAATGGACCAGGTTCAAAGCCTCAGAAGGACCGTAAATCAAGGTTAGTGATGTGTGCATGTACACCGCTCGCATATTTCGTGTGGTACGATAAAAATTAATATTAAGGCGGTTTGTGACATTATGTGGCGCGATCGCCCCCCAAGACTGAGCCATAGCGGCCCTATCTGACGACCGACCCGCGCTATCCCCGGCATCATCTTTACCTGTTTCTGGTAAAGATATCGTCCCCTTTTTCACCAACCTTGCACATAATCAGGAGGTAATTCTGTATCTTCGGGTATTAACATCAATTCCTCTTTTACAAAAGCCCGTCCAGGTCCGTCTTGAACATAGTACATTACACGGTTACCAGGTTGCGCTATTACCTCACGCAATCTATATGTGTTTTTCGACCATATTCTATCGGTTGCCCGTCTCCGCCCATCATCATGCTCTTCGCCAGGTTGTAGTAGATATCTATACAGGCCATCTTTAGGTAATTCTACTTCCGGTGGATAGCTCTCTTGATTAACCAAAGGCACCTCTTTCATTATAATAGCATCTTTTGGCTTCATATCAATCATCTGCGTCTTTGTATCGTTTAGCCTATCAATCAGTTTATACAGATGCTTAACCCATGTAGATGATACCTTTTCCGAATCATTCAGTTCTTGGGCATCTTGTATTTTGAATAAATTTTCGGCAAGTATCTTGTTCAACGCCTCAACAAAAGCTGTGTGCGTATGCTTATATTTTGTAGTCGCTCTTTTAATTTCAACCTTATGCTTCTCCAACAGCTTCGATACATCTGCCTTGAATTCTGAACCGTTATCACATTGGAAAGTTTTCGGATAAGTTAATGGTCCTGCCTTGTAGATGTCCTCAATCATAGCGGCAACCTCTTTGGCTTTCTTAGTCCTCAAAGGTCGGGCTACCTTGTATCTGGAAGCAGCATCGATTCCCGACAAAATGTACTTATATTTATTACCATACAGTATGTCACCGGGCATGTACAATAAATCGAATTGATGTAAATCATTAGGGGTGGTAACTTCATAATGTGGTCTTTCAACATGTTTTGGGGCGGGTAAATGTACTTGCCAAAATGCTTGCTTTGATAGCCACTTCTTAATCACCTTTGGCCCGAAGCCGAATACTCTTAAGCTCCGAACAGCCTTTTGTCCTTTCCATAAATTTTGAGGTTGATAGTAAGTCTCTTGAAGTTTTGACATGTTTTATTTATGCACACCTTTATTTATCTCCTTTTTGTGTTATGATGTGGTACGATAAAAGTGCTTAAAGTTTTTCATATATTATATTAATATGTCGGACATGGATACCACACCGGATTATAAATTGATGAAACTGAGAGAGTTGCGAGAGGTTGCCAAATCCCGCGGAATTAAGTATATCGTGGGTATGAGAAAGGCTAAACTGGTTGAGATGATTGAGAAGAATGATCTCGACCCATCCTACACCATCGATCTGGATACCAAGAAGGAATGGTATGGATACTGTTCAAGGTGGAGGTCGAAAAACAGGGAGGCATATCTAAAAGCCCAAAAACGTTATAACGACAAAAGATCCAAGTGATTGGGTATTTTTTTTGTTACTCAGACGGGTAACAAATGTTGGTGGGTGGGTACCCATGGTGGAGCGGTCACGACCCTCACGATCCTCGCGAACGAAGCCCCTCACGATCCTCCACCCCGGTGGTTGTCTTGCGAACGAAGCCCCTCACGATCCTCCACCCCGGTGGTTGTCTTGCGAACGAAGCCCCTCACGATCCTCGCGACCTCGGAGGTTGTCTTGCGAACGAAGCCCCTCACGATCCTCCACCCCGGTTTACGATTTTGCAAACATCTTAAAGATTTGCAAAATCGTATATCATAGCCAAGCATGTCTTCAGGAATCGTTCTCGATTTGATACACAGTAGAGAATATATTGATGACTTTTATCTTTTCACGGTCCCTGATTTAAGAGCCAGAGCGAGGTACCTTGGCCTACGTGGATACTCGCGGCTCAGAAGGGCTGAGCTTATCGAATTACTGTTATCAACAGTACCCGAAAGATATCCTGATATTACTTTACCGCTCGTCATAGGGATGCTGGACCTCGAAGTGACCGAATTTTCTGGACCCGTGACGAGACCAAATGTATCAGTGCCAAGACCGGTACCAGCACCGATTAGACCAGTACCAGAACGGGTTGAGGTTGACGATGAGGACGACGCGGACGATGACATTGATGAAGATGATAGATGTATCATTTGTCTTTCTAAACGAAAGACCGCCACCATTGTTCATGGTAGAACAGGGCATTTTTGCTGCTGTTTATCGTGCGCAAATAAATTGGAGAAGAGGGGGGATAAATGCCCTATATGTCGCGCATCAATAGATCTTGTCATTAGACTATATATTTGACGGGTCGGATTGTTAGGGCATTTTTTGTTACTCGGACGGGTAACAAATGTGATTCACGACCCTCGAGGTGCCAATGGGTGGGTACCCATGGTGTATCGATGTATGTATCACAAAGCGTGTTTTACTACAATTTAGCATGGTGGTTGCCCCACAAACTAGGACACTCACGACCCTCCAACACGGTTTACGATTTTTAGAAAAAATGGATTAAAGATTTCATAAATCGTATATAATACACAAGCATGACTTCGAGAAATACAGTTTCCGAATTAAGAGCTCTCGCTAGAGAACGCGGCCTACGTGGCTACTCAAGGCTCAGAAAGGCCGATCTAATCGAATTATTGACACCCACTACTGTGTCAGCACCGGTTAGACCGGTACCCGTGCCGAGACCCGTACCGGCACCGAGACCCTCGAGATCCGGTAGTGAACAACCGGGCATGACTTCGAGAAATACAGTTTCCGAATTAAGAGCTCTCGCTAGAGAACGCGGCCTACGTGGCTACTCAAGGCTCAGAAAGGCCGATCTGATCGAATTATTGACACCCACTACTGTGTCAGCACCGGTTAGACCGGTACCCGTGCCGAGACCCGTACCGGCACCGAGACACTCGAGACCCACCAGACCCGTACCGGCACCGAGACCGGGCACTAGCCAACAAGACATGGATTTGAAAAGCAAGTTGATCGAATGGAGAGACTGGTTAATAAATCATGTACCTGGGGCTATTAAGGAGAAAGCGAGCAAAGCTTTCAAAACCATGAAGGATAAGATCACGGGTTTGTATGAAAAGGGCAGTGGAGAGGAAGAGGAAGAGGTGGAGGAGGAGGAGGAGGAGGAGGAGGAGGAGGAGAAAAACCCCTATACCCCCATTGAAGAAGCTTTTGTAGGTTCATACAAACGTTTCAAAATAAACTCGGATGGTGGGAAGAATGTCAAGGTCTTTCTCGAAAAGGTCGAGCATGTCGTCAAGAGGTTGATGAGTGACGTGCTAGGGCAGAAGAAGTCGCTGAAGACTCAGGCGACCTTGTGGGTGAAATGGGTAAGGGAGGACACCAGCTCGACTGATGCCCCATGTGTACATGTCGATAAAGCTTTCAATAGCTATATGGAGATACTGCACGCCCACGATGACATTTCCGATGTTTTCGATCGGATGCGTAATAAGATAATCGAGCAGATTGAAAACCCCGCGCTGCCAGCTAGCGGATTCACAATTGATAAAATGTTGCATATGCATGTGGATTTTCATAAACTGAAATTAACCAGAGGTAGTTCTTACTTGCCGCTGCCCGAGAACTTCAGTGGTAAGCGATCCGTGATTAACCCACATAACGAGGATGAAGAATGCTTCAAATGGGCCGTTATCGCTGCTCTCAATCATGATAAGATCGATAATCACCCTGAACGGATCTCAATCCTTAAGAAGCATGATAAGTATAATTGGGATGGTCTAACTTTCCCAATGGCGCTAAACAAGATAGATCTCTTCGAGAGGAGGAACCCCGATGTCGCTGTGCATGTTTTGACAAAGGATGAGAGAGAAGGTATCTACATGTGTCGCAAGTCGAAGCATCTTGATCGTAAGGAGACGGTTGTTTTGTTTTTACTATGTGAGGGGGATAAGAGACATTATATCGCTGTTAAGAATTTGAGCGGTGTACTTAGCAAGGCTAACTCAAAGCATAAAAATAAGGAGTATTATTGCTTGAATTGTCTCTATGGTTTTCAAAGCGAACAGAAAAGGGATGAGCACTTTGAGTATTGCAAGAATAACGATGCTGCTAAGATTCAACTCCCTAAGGAGGGTAGCACCTTAACCTTCACTGATGGTAAGTTTCAACTCAAAGCCCCATTCATCATGTATGCCGATTTCGAAGCTTTTACAAAAGAGTTGCCAGAAGATGAGAGAAAATGCGGATCATCCACCGAGAAAGTTGGTAAACATGTTCCCACCGGATTCTGTTGTTATAGTAAATATGCTCATGGTGACGTTCCCAACCCTCTTAATCTTTATCGCGGTGAGGACTGTGTTACGCGTTTTGTGGATCATGTGGTTTCCGAGGCGGAAAGGTTATATAACATGTTTCCTCAGAAAGAAATGGATCCACTGACGGATGAGGAGCGTGACGGTTTCAATAGAGCCGAGGTGTGCCACATTTGCATGAAGGAATTTGATGACAAGGATGACATCAAGGTTAGGGATCACTGTCATTTCACCGGTAAGTTTCGTGGAGCCGCTCATCAGGGGTGTAATCTGCGGTATAAGGTACCTAATTATATCCCGGTTGTCTTCCACAATCTGAGTGGCTACGATGCGCATTTATTCATTAAGGAGCTTGCTAGGAAGTACGGAGAAGATGGTATGGGTGTAATCGCGGAGAATAAGGAGAAATATATCTCTTTCTCTACGGATGTTAAGGTTGGTGAATACATTGACAAAAATGGTGAGACCAAAGACAAAAAGATACAACTGAGATTCATCGATTCATTTAGATTTATGTCAAGCGGCCTAAGCTCCCTGGCTGACAACCTATCAGATGATCAATGCAAAAACCTTAGAAAATTCTTCAATGGTGACGAATTCAACATAATGAGAAGGAAGGGTGTATACCCATATGAGTATGTTAACTCATTCGATAGGTTTAATGAAACTGAGCTCCCGTCAAAGGATGATTTCTACAGCAAGCTGAACATGAATGGTATCAGCGATGCCGATTATGCGCATGCCCAGAAGGTGTGGAAGGACATGAAAGTTGAAAATATGGGCGTTTATCATGATATCTATCTCAAGACGGATGTTCTGCTTCTGAGTGATGTGTTTGAGACATTCAGAGAAACATGCTTGAGAAACTACGATCTAGACCCGGCTCACTTTTACATTGCTCCGGGATTAGCCTGGAGGGCGTGTTTGAAAAAGACCAAGGTTAGTCTAGATTTATTGTCGGATATGAAGATGGTCATGTTCATTGAGAGTGGTATTAGGGGTGGATTGTGTCAGGCTGTCCACCGCTACGCCAAGGCCAACAATAAGTATATGGTGGACGAGTACAACACATCGGATGGGAATTGCATGGATTTATTTGAGCAGCAGGAAATTGCTAAAACCGTGCCTTTTGTAAAAAGAAAATTGATTGAATTGAGGTACTGGTTGATGAAACATGTACCTAGGGTCATCAAGGTGAAAACTAGTAAAGCTTACAGAGCCGTGAAGGATAAGATCATGGGTTTGTATGAAAAGGTATGTGGGGGACCGTCTGTACCGAAAGAGGAAAAACAATATACCACCAAAGCCAACACATCTGAGAGTAAGGAGATGAATAGCTATCTCCAATACCTAGATGCAAATAATTTGTACGGCTGGGCCATGATTCAGAAGATGCCGACCGGAGGGTTTGAGTGGGTTGATGACGTGGTTTCTGATTTTACACCCGAACTGATTTCACAATTAGCTGTGGAAAACGGTGAAAAGGGGTACATCCTTGAGGTTGATGTTTGCTATCCACGGGAGCTTCATGATTCTCATAACGACCTTCCTTTCATGCCCGAGAGGAAGATCATTAATGGCGTCGAGAAGCTGACACCGTGTCTTTCAGACAAGAAGAAATATATCACTCATATCCGTGCGCTTGATCAAGCGTTGAAGCATGGTCTTGTTCTTGAGAAGGTTCATAGGGTCTTGAGATTTGATCAGAGTGCGTGGTTGAAGTCGTACATAGATTTCAACACTGATTTGCGTACCAAATCAACTAATGACTTCGAAAAGGACTTTTTCAAGCTGATGAATAATTCGGTCTTTGGGAAGACAATGGAGAATCAGCGAAGGCAGAAGGATATACGTTTGGCTACCAAGAAAGAACAATATGAGAAGCTGGTGATGAAGCCCAACTTCAAGGGTAGCACGTGGTTCTCGGAAACACTGATGGGCATAGAGATGTCCAAGATCAAGATCAAAATGAATAAGCCAATCTACCTGGGGCTGGCAATTCTCGACTTGTCCAAGATGGTTATGTATGAGTTCCACTATGATTACATGAGACCAAAATATGGTGTGGATGTAAAGCTTTGCTACATGGATACAGATTCATTCGTCTACCACATAAAAACCGACGACTTTTACAAAGATATCGCCGACGATGTGGCTTTGAGATTTGACACGTCAGGGTACGATAAGAAAGATGGCAGACCCCTACCATTAGGTTTGAATAAAAAGATCATTGGGCTGATGAAGGATGAGTTGGGTGGTAAGGTAATGACCGAATTTATCGCTCTTAGGGCTAAGAATTATGCTTACAAACAGCTATGTGGTAGGGAGGATAAGAGGTGCAAGGGGGTCAAGAAATGTGTGGTGAGGAAGACAATAGGTTTCGATGACTATAAGAGATGTCTGTTCGAGGGTGAAAATGTTTACAGGGAACAGATGACCTTTCGATCGATTAAGCATGATGTTCATACCATAAAAACAAACAAACTAGCGCTCAATGCAGATGATGATAAGCGCATAATTTTGGATGATGGCATTACCACACTGGCAAGAGGCCATTATAGACACACATAATACTATAAATTATAAGGCACGACAGATGAGGGTGCGTAGGGACCCATGGGGAGGGGAGGGAGGGGACACGGCGGGGGTTGGGGGGTGGATCCGGACATTCGTAGGTGCTAACGGATTTTATAGACTCTTCTATCGTTGATTTGACGTGGATGATCCATAATTTGACGTGGAATGGTAAAGTGCTAAGGGGATCTGTCCTAACATCCGCCTTTTCCTATCTCTTCCCGGACTCGGCCCGTCTAGTTAAAAGTATAGAAAGAAAGTACCCAGGGAGTAAACTCATTTCCCGAACGATTTTTCAAATTATTTCTGCACCACTAGAACGAATGAGACTTGTAGTTTTCAAAAATGTTTTCATTTTTAATGAGACGCTTAATGAAAGAGGTTAAATTGCCGGCAAACGAAAACCCGCAATTTCCCGTATATCCCGGGCTTGTCCCGTATAGTGAAATGTATACAAAGAAAGTACCCTGTGAGTAAACTCATTTCCAGAACGATTTTTTAAATTATCTTTTCACCACTAAATCGCATGAGACTTGTAGTTTTCACAAATGTTTTCATTTTTGATGAGACGCTGAATAAAAGAAGTTTAATCGCCGGCAAACGAAAACCTGCGATTTCCCGTAAATCCCAGACTCGGCCCGTGTAGTCAAAAGTATACAAAGAAAGTACCCAGGGAGTAAACTCATTTCCCGATCGATTTTTTAAATTATTATTTCACCACTAAAGCCCATGAGACTTGTAGTTTTTAAAAATGTTTTCATTTTTGATGAGACGCTGAATAAAAGAAGTTTAATCGCCGCCAAACGAAAACCCGCCATTTCCCGTAAACCCCGGACTCGGCCTGTAAAGTCAAAAGTATACAAAAAAAGTACCCAGGGAGTAAACCCATTTCCCAAACGATTTTTTTAATTATTATTTCACCACTAACGCCCATGAGACTTGTAGTTTTTAAAAATGTTTTCATTTTTGATGAGACGCTGAATAAAAGAAGTTTAATCGCCGGCAAAGGAAACCTGCGACTTCCCGTAACTCCCGGACTTGGCCCGTATAATCAAAAGTATAAAAAGAAAGTACCCAGGGAGTAAACTCATTTCCCGAACGATTTTTTAAATTATTTCTGCAACACTAGAACGAATGAGACTTGCAGTTTTCAAAAATGTTTTCATTTTTAATGAGACGCTTAATGAAAGATTTTAATCGCCGGCAAACGAAAACCCGCGATTTCCCGTAATCCCCGGGCTTGTCCCGTATAGTCGAATGTATACACAGAAACTACCCTGTGAGTAAACTCATTTCCAGAACGATTTTTTAAATTATCTTTTCACCACTAAATCGCATGAGACTTGTAGTTTTCAAAAATGTTTTCATTTTTGATGAGACGTTGAATGAAAGAAGTTTAATCGCCGCCAAACGAAAACCTGCGATTTCCCGTAAATCCCAGACTCGGCCCGTATAGTCAAAAGTATACAAAGAAAGTACCCAGGGAGTAAACTCATTTCCCGAACGATTTTTTAAATTATTTTTTCAATACTAAAACGCATGAGACTTGTAGTTTTCAAAAATGTTTTCATTTTTGATGAGACGCTGAATAAAAGAAGTTTAATCGCCGGCAAACAAAAACCTGCGATTTCCTGTAAATCCGGGACTCGGCCTGTAAAGAGAAGAGTAAACAAAAAAAGTACCCAGGGAGTAAACTCATATCCCGAACGATTTTTTAAATTATTATTTCACCACTAAAACGCATGAGTCTTGTAGTTTTCAAAAATGTTTTCATTTTTGATGAGACGCTGAATAAAAGAAGTTTAATCGCCGGCAAACGAAAACCTGCGATTTCCTGTAAATCCCGGACTCGGCCTGTAAAGACAAAAGTATACAAAAAAAGTACCCAGGGAGTAAACTCATATCCCGAACGATTTTTTAAATTATTATTTCAGCACTAAAGCCCATGAGACTTGTAGTTTTTAAAAATGTTTTCATTTTTGATAAGACGCTGAATAAAAGAAGTTTAATCGCCGGCAAACGAAAATCCGCGACTTCCCGTAACTCCCGGACTCGGCCCGTATAGTCAAAAGTATACAAAGAAAGTACCCAGGGAGTAAACTGATTTCCCGAACGATTTTTTAAATTATTTTTTCACCACTAAAACGCATGAGACTTGTAGTTTTCAAAAATGTTTTCATTTTTAATGAGACGCTTAATGAAAGAGGTTTAATCGCCGGCAAACGAAAACCCGCGATTTCCCGTAAATCCCGGGCTTTTCCCGTATAGTCGAATGTATACAAAGAAAGTACCCTGTGAGTAAACTCATTTCTAGAACGATTTTTCAATTTTTTTCTGCAACACTAGAACGAATGAGACTTGCAGTTTTTAAAAATGTTTTCATTTTTAATGAGACGCTTAATGAAAGAGTTTTAATCGCCGGCAAACGAAAACCCGCGATTTCCCGTAATCCCGGGCTTGTCCCGTATAGTCGAATGTATACACAGAAACTACCCTGTGAGTAAACTCATTTCCAGAACGATTTTTTAAATTATCTTTTCACCACTAAATCGCATGAGACTTGTAGTTTTCAAAAATGTTTTCATTTTTGATGAGACGTTGAATGAAAGAAGTTTAATCGCCGCCAAACGAAAACCTGCGATTTCCCGTAAATCCCAGACTCGGCCCGTATAGTCAAAAGTATACAAAGAAAGTACCCAGGGAGTAAACTCATTTCCCGAACGATTTTTTAAATTATTTTTTCACCACTAAAACGCATGAGACTTGTAGTTTTCAAAAATGTTTTCATTTTTGATGAGACGCTGAATAAAAGAAGTTTAATCGCCGGCAAACAAAAACCTGCGATTTCCTGTAAATCCGGGACTCGGCCTGTAAAGACAAAAGTAAACAAAAAAAGTACCCAGGGAGTAAACTCATATCCCGAACGATTTTTTAAATTATTATTTCACCACTAAAACGCATGAGACTTGTAGTTTTCAAAAATGTTTTCATTTTTGATGAGACGCTGAATAGAAGAAGTTTAATCGCCGGCAAACGAAAACCTGCGATTTCCTGTAAATCCCGGACTCGGCCTGTAAAGACAAAAGTATACAAAAAAAGTACCCAGGGAGTAAACTCATATCCCGAACGATTTTTTAAATTATTATTTCAGCACTAAAGCCCATGAGACTTGTAGTTTTTAAAAATGTTTTCATTTTTGATAAGACGCTGAATAAAAGAAGTTTAATCGCCGGCAAACGAAAATCCGCGACTTCCCGTAACTCCCGGACTCGGCCCGTATAGTCAAAAGTATACAAAGAAAGTACCCAGGGAGTAAACTGATTTCCCGAACGATTTTTTAAATTATTTTTTCACCACTAAAACGCATGAGACTTGTAGTTTTCAAAAATGTTTTCATTTTTAATGAGACGCTTAATGAAAGAGGTTTAATCGCCGGCAAACGAAAACCCGCGATTTCCCGTAAATCCCGGGCTTTTCCCGTATAGTCGAATGTATACAAAGAAAGTACCCTGTGAGTAAACTCATTTCTAGAACGATTTTTCAAATTTTTTTTGCAACACTAGAACGAATGAGACTTGCAGTTTTTAAAAATGTTTTCATTTTTAATGAGACGCTTAATGAAAGAGTTTTAATCGCCGGCAAACGAAAACCCGCGATTTCCCGTAATCCCGGGCTTGTCCCGTATAGTCGAATGTATACACAGAAACTACCCTGTGAGTAAACTCATTTCCAGAACGATTTTTTAAATTATCTTTTCACCACTAAATCGCATGAGACTTGTAGTTTTCAAAAATGTTTTCATTTTTGATGAGACGTTGAATGAAAGAAGTTTAATCGCCGCCAAACGAAAACCTGCGATTTCCCGTAAATCCCAGACTCGGCCCGTATAGTCAAAAGTATACAAAGAAAGTACCCAGGGAGTAAACTCATTTCCCGAACGATTTTTTAAATTATTTTTTCACCACTAAAACGCATGAGACTTGTAGTTTTCAAAAATGTTTTCATTTTTGATGAGACGCTGAATAAAAGAAGTTTAATCGCCGGCAAACAAAAACCTGCGATTTCCTGTAAATCCGGGACTCGGCCTGTAAAGACAAAAGTAAACAAAAAAAGTACCCAGGGAGTAAACTCATATCCCGAACGATTTTTTAAATTATTATTTCACCACTAAAACGCATGAGACTTGTAGTTTTCAAAAATGTTTTCATTTTTGATGAGACGCTGAATAAAAGAAGTTTAATCGCCGGCAAACGAAAACCTGCGATTTCCTGTAAATCCCGGACTCGGCCTGTAAACACAAAAGTATACAAAAAAAGTACCCAGGGAGTAAACTCATATCCCGAACGATTTTTTAAATTATTATTTCAGCACTAAAGCCCATGAGACTTGTAGTTTTTAAAAATGTTTTCATTTTTGATAAGACGCTGAATAAAAGAAGTTTAATCGCCGGCAAACGAAAATCCGCGACTTCCCGTAACTCCCGGACTCGGCCCGTATAGTCAAAAGTATACAAAGAAAGTACCCAGGGAGTAAACTGATTTCCCGAACGATTTTTTAAATTATTTTTTCACCACTAAAACGCATGAGACTTGTAGTTTTCAAAAATGTTTTCATTTTTAATGAGACGCTTAATGAAAGAGGTTTAATCGCCGGCAAACGAAAACCCGCGATTTCCCGTAAATCCCGGGCTTTTCCCGTATAGTCGAATGTATACAAAGAAAGTACCCTGTGATAAACTCATTTCCAGAACGATTTTTTAAATTATCTTTTCACCACTAAATTGCATGAGACTTGTAGTTTTCAAAAATGTATTCAGTTTTGATGAGACGCTTAATGAAAGAGGTTTAATCGCCGGCAAACAAAAACCCGCGATTTCCCGTAAATCCCGGGCTTTTCCCGTATAGTCGAATGTATACAAAGAAAGTACCCTGTGAGTAAACTCATTTCCAGAACGATTTTTTAAATTATCTTTTCACCACTAAATCGCATGAGACTTGTAGTTTTTAAAAATGTATTCATTTTTGATGAGACGCTGAATAAAAGAAGTTTAATCGCCGGCAAACGAAAACCTGCGATTTCCCGTAAATCCCAGACTCGGCCCGTATAGTCAAAAGTATACAAATAAAGTACCCAGGGAGTAAACTCATTTTGCAAACGATTTTTTAAATTATTTTTTCACCACTAAAACGCATGAGACTTGTAGTTTTCAAAAATGTTTTCATTTTTGATGAGACGCTGAATAAAAGAAGTTTAATCGCCGGCAAACGAAAACCTGTGATTTCCTGTAAATCCCGGACTCGGCCTGTAAAGACAAAAGTATACAAAAAAAGTACCCAGGGAGTAAACTCATATCCCAACGAATTTTTAAATTATTATTTCACCACTAAAGCCCATGAGACTTGTAGTTTTTAAAAATGTTTTCATTTTTGATGAGACGCTGAATAAAAGAAGTTTAATCGCCGGCAAACGAAAACCCGTGACTTCCCGTAACTCCCGGACTCGGCCCGTCTAGTTAAAAGTACAGAAAGAAAGTACCCAGGGAGTAAACTCATTTCCCGAACGATTTTTCAAATTATTTCTGCACCACTAGAACGAATGAGACTTGTAATTTTCAAAAATGTTTTCATTTTTGATGAGACGCTGAATAAAAGAAGTTTAATCGCCGGCAAACGAAAATCCACGACTTCCCGTAACTCCCGGACTCGGCCCGTATAGTCAAAAGTATACAAAGAAAGTACCCAGGGAGTAAACTGATTTCCCGAACGATTTTTTAAATTATTTTTTTACCACTAAAACGCATGAGACTTGTAGTTTTCAAAAATATTTTCATTTTTAATGAGACGCTTAATGAAAGAGGTTTAATCGCCGGCAAACGAAAACCCGCGATTTCCCGTAAATCCTGGGCTTTTCCCGTATAGTCGAATGTATACAAAGAAAGTACCCTGTGAGTAAACTCATTTCCAGAACGATTTTTTAAATTATCTTTTCACCACTAAATCGCATGAGACTTGTAGTTTTTAAAAATGTATTCATTTTTGATGAGACGCTGAATAAAAGAAGTTTAATCGCCGGCAAACGAAAACCTGCGATTTCCCGTAAATCCCAGACTCGGCCCATATAGTCAAAAGTATACAAAGAAAGTATCCAGGGAGTAAACTCATTTCCAGAACGATTTTTTAAATTATCTTTTCATCACTAAATCACATGAGACTTGTAGTTTTTAAAAATGTTTTCATTTCTCATGAGACGCTGAATAAAAGAAGTTTAATCGCCGGCAAACGAAAACCTGCGATTTCCCGTAAATCCCAGACTCGGCCCGTATAGTCAAAAGTATACAAATAAAGTACCCAGGGAGTAAACTCATTTTGCAAACGATTTTTTAAATTATTTTTTCACCACTAAAACGCATGAGACTTGTAGTTTTCAAAAATGTTTTCATTTTTGATGAGACGCTGAATAAAAGAAGTTTAATCGCCGGCAAACGAAAACCTGTGATTTCCTGTAAATCCCGGACTCGGCCTGTAAAGACAAAAGTATACAAAAAAAGTACCCAGGGAGTAAACTCATATCCCAACGATTTTTTAAATTATTATTTCACCACTAAAGCCCATGAGACTTGTAGTTTTTAAAAATGTTTTCATTTTTGATGAGACGCTGAATAAAAGAAGTTTAATCGCCGGCAAACGAAAACCCGTGACTTCCCGTAACTCCCGGACTCGGCCCGTCTAGTTAAAAGTATAGAAAGAAAGTACCCAGGGAGTAAACTCATTTCCCGAACGATTTTTCAAATTATTTCTGCACCACTAGAACGAATGAGACTTGTAATTTTCAAAAATGTTTTCATTTTTGATGAGACGCTGAATAAAAGAAGTTTAATCGCTGGCAAACGAAAATCCACGACTTCCCGTAACTCCCGGACTCGGCCCGTATAGTCAAAAGTATACAAAGAAAGTACCCAGGGAGTAAACTGATTTCCCGAACGATTTTTTAAATTATTTTTTCACCACTAAAACGCATGAGACTTGTAGTTTTCAAAAATATTTTCATTTTTAATGAGACGCTTAATGAAAGAGGTTTAATCGCCGGCAAACGAAAACCCGCGATTTCCCGTAAATCCCGGGCTTTTCCCGTATAGTCGAATGTATACAAAGAAAGTACCCTGTGAGTAAACTCATTTCTAGAACGATTTTTCAAATTTTTTCTGCAACACTAGAACGAATGAGACTTGCAGTTTTCAAAAATGTTTTCATTTTTAATGAGACGCTTAATGAAAGAGGTTTAATCGCCGGCAAACGAAAACCCGCGATTTCCCGTAAATCCTGGGCTTTTCCCGTATAGTCGAATGTATACAAAGAAAGTACCCTGTGAGTAAACTCATTTCCAGAACGATTTTTTAAATTATCTTTTCACCACTAAATCGCATGAGACTTGTAGTTTTTAAAAATGTATTCATTTTTGATGAGACGCTGAATAAAAGAAGTTTAATCGCCGGCAAACGAAAACCTGCGATTTCCCGTAAATCCCAGACTCGGCCCGTATAGTCAAAAGTATACAAATAAAGTACCCAGGGAGTAAACTCATTTCCCAAACGATTTTTTAAATTATTTTTTCACCACTAAAACGCATGAGATTTGTAGTTTTCAAAAATGTTTTCATTTTTGATGAGACGCTGAATAAAAGAAGTTTAATCGCCGGCAAACGAAAACCTGTGATTTCCTGTAAATCCCGGACTCGGCCTGTAAAGACAAAAGTATACAAAAAAAGTACCCAGGGAGTAAACTCATATCCCAACGATTTTTTAAATTATTATTTCATCACTAAAGCCCATGAGACTTGTAGTTTTTTAAAATGTTTTCATTATTGATGAGACGCTGAATAAAAGAAGTTTAATCGCCGGCAAACGAAAACCCGCGACTTCCCGTAACTCCCGGACTCGCCCCGTATATTCAAAAGTATACAAATAAAGTACCCAGGGAGTAAACTCATTTCCCAAACGATTTTTTAAATTATTTTTTCACCACTAAAACGCATGAGACTTGTAGTTTTCAAAAATGTTTTCATTTTTGATGACACGCTGAATAAAAGAAGTTTAATCGCCGGCAAACGAAAAACTGTGATTTCCTGTAAATCCCGGACTCGGCCTGTAAAGACAAAAGTATACAAAAAAAGTACCCAGGGAGTAAACTCATATCTCAACGATTTTTTAAATTATTATTTCACCACTAAAGCCCATGAGACTTGTAGTTTTTTAAAATGTTTTCATTATTGATGAGACGCTGAATAAAAGAAGTTTAATCGCCGGCAAACGAAAACCCGCGACTTCCCGTAACTCCCGGACTCGCCCCGTATATTCAAAAATATACAAAGAAAGCACCCAGGGAGTAAACTCATTTCCCGAACGATTTTTTAAGTTATTTTTTCACCACTAAAACGCATGAGACTTGTAGTTTTCAAAAATGTTTTCATTTTTAATTAGACGCTTAATGAAAGAGGTTTAATCGCCGGCAAACGAAAACCCGCGATTTC
This sequence comes from Hydractinia symbiolongicarpus, assembly GCF_029227915.1. NCBI lineage: Eukaryota > Metazoa > Cnidaria > Hydrozoa > Anthoathecata > Hydractiniidae > Hydractinia > Hydractinia symbiolongicarpus. The sequence goes on from NC_079881.1 coordinate 28,601,574, forward strand.
CTGTAAATCCCTGGCCTGTCCCGTATAGTCAAATGTATACAAAGAAAGTACCCTGTAAGTAAACTCATTTCGAGAACGATTTTTTAAATTATCTTTTCACCACTAAATCGCATGAGACTTGTAGTTTTTAAAAATGTATTGATTTTTGCTGAGACGCTGAATAAAAGAAGTTTAATCGCCGGCAAACGAAAACCTGCGATTTCCCGTAAATCCCAGACTCGGCCCGTATAGTCAAAAGTATACAAAGAAAGTACCCAGGGAGTAAACTCATTTCCAAAACGATTTTTTAAATTATCTTTTCACCACTAAATCGCATGAGACTTGTAGTTTTTAAAAATGTTTTCATTTTTGATGAGACGCTGAATAAAAGAAGTTTAATCGCCGGCAAACGAAAACCTGCGATTTCCTGTAAATCCCGGACTCGGCCTGTAAAGACAAAAGTATACAAAAAAAGTACCCAGGGAGTAAACTCATATCCCAACGATTTTTTAAATTATTATTTCACCACTAAAGCCCATGAGACTTGTAGTTTTTTAAAATATTTTCATTTTTGATGAGACGCTGAATAAAAGAAGTTTAATCGCCGGCAAACGAAAACCCGCGACTTCCCGTAACTCCCGGACTCGCCCCGTATATTCAAAAGTATACAAAGAAAGCACCCAGGGAGTAAACTCATTTCCCCAACGATTTTTTAAATTATTTTTTCACCACTAAAACGCATGAGACTTGTAGTTTTCAAAAATGTTTTCATTTTTAATTAGACGCTTAATGAAAGAAGTTTAATCGCCGGCAAACGAAAACCTGAGATTTCCCGTAAATCCCAGACTCGGCCCGTATAGTCAAAAGTATACAAATAAAGTACCCAGGGAGTAAACTCATTTCCCAAACGATTTTTTAAATTATTTTTTCACCACTAAAACGCATGAGACTTGTAGTTTTCAAAAATGTTTTCATTTTTGATGAAACGCTGAATAAAAGAAGTTTAATCGCCGGCAAACGAAAACCTGCGATTTCCTGTAAATCCCGGACTCGGCCTGTAAAGACAAAAGTATACAAAAAAAGTACCCAGGGAGTAAACTCATATCCCAACGATTTTTTAAATTATTATTTCACCACTAAAGCCCATGAGACTTGTAGTTTTTTAAAATATTTTCATTTTTGATGAGACGCTGAATAAAAGAAGTTTAATCGCCGGCAAACGAAAACCCGCGACTTCCCGTAACTCCCGGACTCGCCCCGTATATTCAAAAGTATACAAAGAAAGCACCCAGGGAGTAAACTCATTTCCCAAACGATTTTTTAAATTATTTTTTCACCACTAAAACGCATGAGACTTGTAGTTTTCAAAAATGTTTTCATTTTTAATTAGACGCTTAATAAAAGAAGTTTAATCGCCGGCAAACGAAAACCTGCGATTTCCCGTAAATCCCAGACTCGGCCCGTGTAATCAAAAGTATACAAAGAAAGTACCCAGGGAGTAAACTCATTTCCCGATCGATTTTTTAAAATATTTTTTCACCACTAAAGCCCATGAGACTTGTAGTTTTTAAAAAGGTTTTCATTTTTGATGAGACGCTGAATAAAAGAAGTTTAATCTCCGGCAAACGAAAACCCGCCATTTCCCGTAAACCCCGGACTCGGCCAGTATAGTCAAAAGTATACAAAGAAAGTACCCAGGGAGTAAACTCATTTCCCGAACGATTTGTTAAATTACTTTTTTACCACTAAAACGCATGAGACTTGTAGTTTTTTAAAAATGTTTTCATTTTTGATGAGACGCTGAAGAAAAGAAGTTTAATCGCCGGCAAACGAAAACCTGCGATTTCCCGTAAATCCCGGACTCGGCCTGTAAAGTCAAAAGTATACAAAAAAAGTACCCAGGGAGTAAACTCATTTCCCGAACGATTTTTTAAATTATTATTTCACCACTAAAGCCCATGAGACTTGTAGTTTCTAAAAATGTTTTCATTTTTGATGAGACGCTGAATAAAAGAAGTTTAATCGCCGGCAAACGAAAACCCGCGACTTCCCGTAACTCCCGGACTCGGCCCGTATAGTCAAAAGTATAGAAAGAAAGTACCCAGGGAGTAAACTCATTTCCCGAACAATTTTTCAAATTATTTTTGCAACACTAGAACGAATGAGACTTGCAGTTTTAAAAAACGTTTTCATTTTTTGATGAGACGCTGAATAAAAGAAGTTTAATCGCCGGCAAACGAAAACCTGCGATTTCCCGTAAATCCCAGACTCGGCCCGTATAGTCAAAAGTATACAAATAAAGTACCCAGGGAGTAAACTCATTTTGCAAACGATTTTTTAAATTATTTTTTCACCACTAAAACGCATGAGACTTGTAGTTTTCAAAAATGTTTTCATTTTTGATGAGACGCTGAATAAAAGAAGTTTAATCGCCGGCAAACGAAAACCTGTGATTTCCTGTAAATCCCGGACTCGGCCTGTAAAGACAAAAGTATACAAAAAAAGTACCCAGGGAGTAAACTCATATCCCAACGATTTTTTAAATTATTATTTCACCACTAAAGCCCATGAGACTTGTAGTTTTTAAAAATGTTTTCATTTTTGATGAGACGCTGAATAAAAGAAGTTTAATCGCCGGCAAACGAAAACCCGTGACTTCCCGTAACTCCCGGACTCGGCCCGTCTAGTTAAAAGTATAGAAAGAAAGTACCCAGGGAGTAAACTCATTTCCCGAACGATTTTTCAAATTATTTCTGCACCACTAGAACGAATGAGACTTGTAATTTTCAAAAATGTTTTCATTTTTGATGAGACGCTGAATAAAAGAAGTTTAATCGCCGGCAAACGAAAATCCACGACTTCCCGTAACTCCCGGACTCGGCCCGTATAGTCAAAAGTATACAAAGAAAGTACCCAGGGAGTAAACTGATTTCCCGAACGATTTTTTAAATTATTTTTTCACCACTAAAACGCATGAGACTTGTAGTTTTCAAAAATATTTTCATTTTTAATGAGACGCTTAATGAAAGAGGTTTAATCGCCGGCAAACGAAAACCCGCGATTTCCCGTAAATCCCGGGCTTTTCCCGTATAGTCGAATGTATACAAAGAAAGTACCCTGTGAGTAAACTCATTTCTAGAACGATTTTTCAAATTTTTTCTGCAACACTAGAACGAATGAGACTTGCAGTTTTCAAAAATGTTTTCATTTTTAATGAGACGCTTAATGAAAGAGGTTTAATCGCCGGCAAACGAAAACCCGCGATTTCCCGTAAATCCTGGGCTTTTCCCGTATAGTCGAATGTATACAAAGAAAGTACCCTGTGAGTAAACTCATTTCCAGAACGATTTTTTAAATTATCTTTTCACCACTAAATCGCATGAGACTTGTAGTTTTTAAAAATGTATTCATTTTTGATGAGACGCTGAATAAAAGAAGTTTAATCGCCGGCAAACGAAAACCTGCGATTTCCCGTAAATCCCAGACTCGGCCCGTATAGTCAAAAGTATACAAAGAAAGTATCCAGGGAGTAAACTCATTTCCAGAACGATTTTTTAAATTATCTTTTCATCACTAAATCGCATGAGACTTGTAGTTTTTAAAAATGTTTTCATTTTTCATGAGACGCTGAATAAAAGAAGTTTAATCGCCGGCAAACGAAAACCTGCGATTTCCCGTAAATCCCAGACTCGGCCCGTATAGTCAAAAGTATACAAATAAAGTACCCAGGGAGTAAACTCATTTCCCAAACGATTTTTTAAATTATTTTTTCACCACTAAAACGCATGAGATTTGTAGTTTTCAAAAATGTTTTCATTTTTGATGAGACGCTGAATAAAAGAAGTTTAATCGCCGGCAAACGAAAACCTGTGATTTCCTGTAAATCCCGGACTCGGCCTGTAAAGACAAAAGTATACAAAAAAAGTACCCAGGGAGTAAACTCATATCCCAACGATTTTTTAAATTATTATTTCATCACTAAAGCCCATGAGACTTGTAGTTTTTTAAAATGTTTTCATTATTGATGAGACGCTGAATAAAAGAAGTTTAATCGCCGGCAAACGAAAACCCGCGACTTCCCGTAACTCCCGGACTCGCCCCGTATATTCAAAAGTATACAAATAAAGTACCCAGGGAGTAAACTCATTTCCCAAACGATTTTTTAAATTATTTTTTCACCACTAAAACGCATGAGACTTGTAGTTTTCAAAAATGTTTTCATTTTTGATGACACGCTGAATAAAAGAAGTTTAATCGCCGGCAAACGAAAACCTGTGATTTCCTGTAAATCCCGGACTCGGCCTGTAAAGACAAAAGTATACAAAAAAAGTACCCAGGGAGTAAACTCATATCTCAACGATTTTTTAAATTATTATTTCACCACTAAAGCCCATGAGACTTGTAGTTTTTTAAAATGTTTTCATTATTGATGAGACGCTGAATAAAAGAAGTTTAATCGCCGGCAAACGAAAACCCGCGACTTCCCGTAACTCCCGGACTCGCCCCGTATATTCAAAAATATACAAAGAAAGCACCCAGGGAGTAAACTCATTTCCCGAACGATTTTTTAAGTTATTTTTTCACCACTAAAACGCATGAGACTTGTAGTTTTCAAAAATGTTTTCATTTTTAATTAGACGCTTAATGAAAGAGGTTTAATCGCCGGCAAACGAAAACCCGCGATTTCCTGTAAATCCCTGGCCTGTCCCGTATAGTCAAATGTATACAAAGAAAGTACCCTGTAAGTAAACTCATTTCGAGAACGATTTTTTAAATTATCTTTTCACCACTAAATCGCATGAGACTTGTAGTTTTTAAAAATGTATTGATTTTTGCTGAGACGCTGAATAAAAGAAGTTTAATCGCCGGCAAACGAAAACCTGCGATTTCCCGTAAATCCCAGACTCAGCCCGTATAGTCAAAAGTATACAAAGAAAGTACCCAGGGAGTAAACTCATTTCCAAAACGATTTTTTAAATTATCTTTTCACCACTAAATCGCATGAGACTTGTAGTTTTTAAAAATGTTTTCATTTTTGATGAGACGCTGAATAAAAGAAGTTTAATCGCCGGCAAACGAAAACCTGCGATTTCCTGTAAATCCCGGACTCGGCCTGTAAAGACAAAAGTATACAAAAAAAGTACCCAGGGAGTAAACTCATATCCCAACGATTTTTTAAATTATTATTTCACCACTAAAGCCCATGAGACTTGTAGTTTTTTAAAATATTTTCATTTTTGATGAGACGCTGAATAAAAGAAGTTTAATCGCCGGCAAACGAAAACCCGCGACTTCCCGTAACTCCCGGACTCGCCCCGTATATTCAAAAGTATACAAAGAAAGCACCCAGGGAGTAAACTCATTTCCCCAACGATTTTTTAAATTATTTTTTCACCACTAAAACGCATGAGACTTGTAGTTTTCAAAAATGTTTTCATTTTTAATTAGACGCTTAATGAAAGAAGTTTAATCGCCGGCAAACGAAAACCTGAGATTTCCCGTAAATCCCAGACTCGGCCCGTATAGTCAAAAGTATACAAAGAAAGCACCCAGGGAGTAAACTCATTTCCCGAACGATTTTTTAAGTTATTTTTTCACCACTAAAACGCATGAGACTTGTAGTTTTCAAAAATGTTTTCATTTTTAATTAGACGCTTAATGAAAGAGGTTTAATCGCCGGCAAACGAAAACCCGCGATTTCCTGTAAATCCCTGGCCTGTCCCGTATAGTCAAATGTATACAAAGAAAGTACCCTGTAAGTAAACTCATTTCGAGAACGATTTTTTAAATTATCTTTTCACCACTAAATCGCATGAGACTTGTAGTTTTTAAAAATGTATTGATTTTTGCTGAGACGCTGAATAAAAGAAGTTTAATCGCCGGCAAACGAAAACCTGCGATTTCCCGTAAATCCCAGACTCGGCCCGTATAGTCAAAAGTATACAAAGAAAGTACCCAGGGAGTAAACTCATTTCCAAAACGATTTTTTAAATTATCTTTTCACCACTAAATCGCATGAGACTTGTAGTTTTTAAAAATGTTTTCATTTTTGATGAGACGCTGAATAAAAGAAGTTTAATCGCCGGCAAACGAAAACCTGCGATTTCCTGTAAATCCCGGACTCGGCCTGTAAAGACAAAAGTATACAAAAAAAGTACCCAGGGAGTAAACTCATATCCCAACGATTTTTTAAATTATTATTTCACCACTAAAGCCCATGAGACTTGTAGTTTTTTAAAATATTTTCATTTTTGATGAGACGCTGAATAAAAGAAGTTTAATCGCCGGCAAACGAAAACCCGCGACTTCCCGTAACTCCCGGACTCGCCCCGTATATTCAAAAGTATACAAAGAAAGCACCCAGGGAGTAAACTCATTTCCCCAACGATTTTTTAAATTATTTTTTCACCACTAAAACGCATGAGACTTGTAGTTTTCAAAAATGTTTTCATTTTTAATTAGACGCTTAATGAAAGAAGTTTAATCGCCGGCAAACGAAAACCTGAGATTTCCCATAAATCCCAGACTCGGCCCGTATAGTCAAAAGTATACAAATAAAGTACCCAGGGAGTAAACTCATTTCCCAAACGATTTTTTAAATTATTTTTTCACCACTAAAACGCATGAGACTTGTAGTTTTCAAAAATGTTTTCATTTTTGATGAAACGCTGAATAAAAGAAGTTTAATCGCCGGCAAACGAAAACCTGCGATTTCCTGTAAATCCCGGACTCGGTCTGTAAAGACAAAAGTATACAAAAAAAGTACCCAGGGAGTAAACTCATATCCCAACGATTTTTTAAATTATTATTTCACCACTAAAGCCCATGAGACTTGTAGTTTTTTAAAATATTTTCATTTTTGATGAGACGCTGAATAAAAAAAGTTTAATCGCCGGCAAACGAAAACCCGCGACTTCCCGTAACTCCCGGACTCGCCCCGTATATTCAAAAGTATACAAAGAAAGCACCCAGGGAGTAAACTCATTTCCCAAACGATTTTTTAAATTATTTTTTCACCACTAAAACGCATGAGACTTGTAGTTTTCAAAAATGTTTTCATTTTTAATTAGACGCTTAATAAAAGAAGTTTAATCGCCGGCAAACGAAAACCTGCGATTTCCCGTAAATCCCAGACTCGCCCCGTATATTCAAAAGTATACAAAGAAAGCACCCAGGGAGTAAACTCATTTCCCCAACGATTTTTTAAATTATTTTTTCACCACTAAAACGCATGAGACTTGTAGTTTTCAAAAATGTTTTCATTTTTAATTAGACGCTTAATGAAAGAAGTTTAATCGCCGGCAAACGAAAACCTGAGATTTCCCGTAAATCCCAGACTCGGCCCGTATAGTCAAAAGTATACAAATAAAGTACCCAGGGAGTAAACTCATTTCCCAAACGATTTTTTAAATTATTTTTTCACCACTAAAACGCATGAGACTTGTAGTTTTCAAAAATGTTTTCATTTTTGATGAAACGCTGAATAAAAGAAGTTTAATCGCCGGCAAACGAAAACCTGCGATTTCCTGTAAATCCCGGACTCGGTCTGTAAAGACAAAAGTATACAAAAAAAGTACCCAGGGAGTAAACTCATATCCCAACGATTTTTTAAATTATTATTTCACCACTAAAGCCCATGAGACTTGTAGTTTTTTAAAATATTTTCATTTTTGATGAGACGCTGAATAAAAAAAGTTTAATCGCCGGCAAACGAAAACCCGCGACTTCCCGTAACTCCCGGACTCGCCCCGTATATTCAAAAGTATACAAAGAAAGCACCCAGGGAGTAAACTCATTTCCCACACGATTTTTTAAATTATTTTTTCACCACTAAAACGCATGAGACTTGTAGTTTTCAAAAATGTTTTCATTTTTAATTAGACGCTTAATAAAAGAAGTTTAATCGCCGGCAAACGAAAACCTGCGATTTCCCGTAAATCCCAGACTCGGCCCGTGTAATCAAAAGTATACAAAGAAAGTACCCAGGGAGTAAACTCATTTCCCGATCGATTTTTTAAAATATTTTTTCACCACTAAAGCCCATGAGACTTGTAGTTTTTAAAAAGGTTTTCATTTTTGATGAGACGCTGAATAAAAGAAGTTTAATCTCCGGCAAACGAAAACCCGCCATTTCCCGTAAACCCCGGACTCGGCCCGTATAGTCAAAAGTATACAAAGAAAGTACCCAGGGAGTAAACTCATTTCCCGAACGATTTCTTAAATTACTTTTTTACCACTAAAACGCATGAGACTTGTAGTTTTTTAAAAATGTTTTCATTTTTGATGAGACGCTGAAGAAAAGAAGTTTAATCGCCGGCAAACGAAAACCTGCGATTTCCCGTAAATCCCGGACTCGGCCTGTAAAGTCAAAAGTATACAAAAAAAGTACCCAGGGAGTAAACTCATTTCCCGAACGATTTTTTAAATTATTATTTCACCACTAAAGCCCATGAGACTTGTAGTTTCTAAAAATGTTTTCATTTTTGATGAGACGCTGAATAAAAGAAGTTTAATCGCCGGCAAACGAAAACCCGCGACTTCCCGTAACTCCCGGACTCGGCCCGTATAGTCAAAAGTATAGAAAGAAAGTACCCAGGGAGTAAACTCATTTCCCGAACAATTTTTCAAATTATTTTTGCAACACTAGAACAAATGAGACTTGCAGTTTTAAAAAATATTTTCATTTTTTGATGAGACGCTTATTGAAAGAGGTTTAATCGCCGGCAAACGAAAACCCGCCATTTCCCGTAAACCCTGGACTCGGCCCGTATAGTCAAAAGTATACAAAGAAAGTACCCAGAGAGTAAACTCATTTCCCGAACGATTTTTTAAATTACTTTTTCACGACTAGAACGAATGAGACTTGTAGTTTTTAAAAAGGTTTTCATTTTTGATGAGACGCTGAATAAAAGAAGTTTAATCTCCGGCAAACGAAAACCCGCCATTTCCCGTAAACCCCGGACTCGGCCCGTATAGTCAAAAGTATACAAAGAAAGTACCCAGGGAGTAAACTCATTTCCCGAACGATTTGTTAAATTACTTTTTTACCACTAAAACGCATGAGACTTGTAGTTTTTTAAAAATGTTTTCATTTTTGATGAGACGCTGAAGAAAAGAAGTTTAATCGCCGGCAAACGAAAACCTGCGATTTCCCGTAAATCCCGGACTCGGCCTGTAAAGTCAAAAGTATACAAAAAAAGTACCCAGGGAGTAAACTCATTTCCCGAACGATTTTTTAAATTATTATTTCACCACTAAAGCCCATGAGACTTGTAGTTTCTAAAAATGTTTTCATTTTTGATGAGACGCTGAATAAAAGAAGTTTAATCGCCGGCAAACGAAAACCCGCGACTTCCCGTAACTCCCGGACTCGGCCCGTATAGTCAAAAGTATAGAAAGAAAGTACCCAGGGAGTAAACTCATTTCCCGAACAATTTTTCAAATTATTTTTGCAACACTAGAACGAATGAGACTTGCAGTTTTAAAAAATATTTTCATTTTTTGATGAGACGCTTATTGAAAGAGGTTTAATCGCCGGCAAACGAAAACCCGCCATTTCCCGTAAACCCTGGACTCGGCCCGTATAGTCAAAAGTATACAAAGAAAGTACCCAGAGAGTAAACTCATTTCCCGAACGATTTTTTAAATTACTTTTTCACGACTAGAACGAATGAGACTTGCAGTTTTAAAAAATGTTTTCATTTTTTGATGAGACGCTTATTGAAAGAGGTTTAATCGCCGGCAAACGAAAACCCGCCATTTCCCGTAAACCCTGGACTCGGCCCGTATAGTCAAAAGTATACAAAGAAAGTACCCAGAGAGTAAACTCATTTCCCGAACGATTTTTTAAATTACTTTTTCACCACTAAAACGCATGAGACTTGTAGTTTTCAAAAATGTTTTCATTTTTGATGAGACGCTTAATGAAAGAGGTTTATTCGCCGGCAAACGAAAACCAGCGATTTCCCCTAAATCCCGGGCTTGGCCCGTGTAGTCGAATGTATACAGAGAAAGTACCCAGGGAGTAAACTCATTTCCCGAACAATTTTTTAAATTATCTTTTCACCACTAAAACGCATGAGACTTCTAGTTTTCAAAAATGTTTTCATTTTTGATGAGACGCTGAATAAAAGAAGTTTAATCGCCGGCAAACGAAAACCCGCCATTTCCCGGAAACCCCGGGCTTGGCCCGTATACTCAAAAGTATACAAAGAAAGTACCCGGGGTGTAAACTGATTTCCCGAACGATTTTTTAAATTATTATTTCACCACTAAAGCCCATGAGACTTGTAGTTTTTAAAAATGTTTTCATTTTTGATGAGACGCTGAATGAAAGAAGTTTAATCGCCGGCAAACGAAAACCCGCGACTTCCCGTAAATCCCGGACTCGGCCCGTATAGTCAAAAGTATAAAAAGAAAGTACCCAGGGAGTAAACTCATTTCCCGAACAATTTTTCAAATTATTTCTGCAACACTAGAACGAATGAGACTTGCAGTTTTTAAAAATGTTTTCATTTTTGATGAGACGCTTAATGAAAGAGGTTTAATCGCCGGCAAACGAAAACCCGCCATTTCCCGTAAACCCTGGACTCGGCCCGTATAGTCAAAAGTATACAAAGAAAGTACCCAGAGAGTAAACTCATTTCCCGAACGATTTTTTAAATTACTTTTTCACCACTAAAACGCATGAGACTTGTAGTTTTCAAAAATGTTTTCATTTTTGATGAGACGCTTAATGAAAGAGGTTTATTCGCCGGCAAACGAAAACCAGCGACTTCCCCTAAATCCCGGGCTTGGCCCGTGTAGTCGAATGTATACAGAGAAAGTACCCAGGGAGTAAACTCATTTCCCGAACAATTTTTTTAATTATCTTTTCACCACTAAAACGCATGAGACTTCTAGTTTTCAAAAATGTTTTCATTTTTGATGAGACGCTGAATAAAAGAAGTTTAATCGCCGGCAAACGAAAACCCGCCATTTCCCGTAAACCCCGGGCTTGGCCCGTATACTCAAAAGTATACAAAGAAAGTACCCGGGGTGTAAACTGATTTCCCGAACGATTTTTTAAATTATTATTTCACCACTAAAGCCCATGAGACTTGTAGTTTTTAAAAATGTTTTCATTTTTGATGAGACGCTGAATGAAAGAAGTTTAATCGCCGGCAAACGAAAACCCGCGACTTCCCGTAAATCCCGGACTCGGCCCGTATAGTCAAAAGTATAAAAAGAAAGTACCCAGGGAGTAAACTCATTTCCCGAACAATTTTTCAAATTATTTCTGCAACACTAGAACGAATGAGACTTGCAGTTTTTAAAAATGTTTTCATTTTTGATGAGACGCTTAATGAAAGAGGTTTAATCGCCGGCAAACGAAAACCCGCCATTTCCCGTAAACCCTGGACTCGGCCCGTATAGTCAAAAGTATACAAAGAAAGTACCCAGAGAGTAAACTCATTTCCCGAACGATTTTTTAAATTACTTTTTCACCACTAAAACGCATGAGACTTGTAGTTTTCAAAAATGTTTTCATTTTTGATGAGACGCTTAATGAAAGAGGTTTATTCGCCGGCAAACGAAAACCAGCGACTTCCCCTAAATCCCGGGCTTGGCCCGTGTAGTCGAATGTATACAGAGAAAGTACCCAGGGAGTAAACTCATTTCCCGAACAATTTTTTTAATTATCTTTTCACCACTAAAACGCATGAGACTTCTAGTTTTCAAAAATGTTTTCATTTTTGATGAGACGCTGAATAAAAGAAGTTTAATCGCCGGCAAACGAAAACCCGCCATTTCCCGTAAACCCCGGGCTTGGCCCGTATACTCAAAAGTATACAAAGAAAGTACCCGGGGTGTAAACTGATTTCCCGAACGATTTTTTAAATTATTATTTCACCACTAAAGCCCATGAGACTTGTAGTTTTTAAAAATGTTTTCATTTTTGATGAGACGCTGAATGAAAGAAGTTTAATCGCCGGCAAACGAAAACCCGCGACTTCCCGTAAATCCCGGACTCGGCCCGTATAGTCAAAAGTATAAAAAGAAAGTACCCAGGGAGTAAACTCATTTCCCGAACAATTTTTCAAATTATTTCTGCAACACTAGAACGAATGAGACTTGCAGTTTTTAAAAATGTTTTCATTTTTGATGAGACGCTTAATGAAAGAGGTTTAATCGCCGGCAAACGAAAACCCGCCATTTCCCGTAAACCCTGGACTCGGCCCGTATAGTCAAAAGTATACAAAGAAAGTACCCAGAGAGTAAACTCATTTTCCGAACGATTTTTTAAATTAATTTTTCACCACTAAAACGCATGAGACTTGTAGTTTTCAAAAATGTTTTCATTTTTGATGAGACGCTTAATGAAAGAGGTTTATTCGCCGGCAAACGAAAACCAGCGATTTCCCCTAAATCCCGGGCTTGGCCCGTGTAGTCGAATGTATACAGAGAAAGTACCCAGGGAGTAAACTCATTTCCCGAACAATTTTTTAAATTATTTTTTCACCAATAAAACGCATGAGACTTGTAGTTTTCAGAAATGTTTTCATTTTTGATGAGACGCTTAATGAAAGTGGTTTGATCGCCGGCAAAGGAAAACCCGCGATTTCCCGTAAATCCCGGGCTCGGCCCGTATAGTCAAAAGTATACAAATAAAGTACCCAGGGAGTAAACTCATTTCCCAAACGATTTTTTAAATTATTTTTTCACCACTAAAACGCATGAGACTTGTAGTTTTCAAAAATGTTTTCATTTTTGATGAAACGCTGAATAAAAGAAGTTTAATCGCCGGCAAACGAAAACCTGCGATTTCCTGTAAATCCCGGACTCGGTCTGTAAAGACAAAAGTATACAAAAAAAGTACCCAGGGAGTAAACTCATATCCCAACGATTTTTTAAATTATTATTTCACCACTAAAGCCCATGAGACTTGTAGTTTTTTAAAATATTTTCATTTTTGATGAGACGCTGAATAAAAGAAGTTTAATCGCCGGCAAACGAAAACCCGCGACTTCCCGTAACTCCCGGACTCGCCCCGTATATTCAAAAGTATACAAAGAAAGCACCCAGGGAGTAAACTCATTTCCCAAACGATTTTTTAAATTATTTTTTCACCACTAAAACGCATGAGACTTGTAGTTTTCAAAAATGTTTTCATTTTTAATTAGACGCTTAATAAAAGAAGTTTAATCGCCGGCAAACGAAAACCTGCGATTTCCCGTAAATCCCAGACTCGGCCGGTGTAATCAAAAGTATACAAAGAAAGTACCCAGGGAGTAAACTCATTTCCCGATCGATTTTTTAAAATATTTTTTCACCACTAAAGCCCATGAGACTTGTAGTTTTTAAAAAGGTTTTCATTTTTGATGAGACGCTGAATAAAAGAAGTTTAATCTCCGGCAAACGAAAACCCGCTATTTCCCGTAAACCCCGGACTCGGCCCGTATAGTCAAAAGTATACAAAGAAAGTACCCAGGGAGTAAACTCATTTCCCGAACGATTTGTTAAATTACTTTTTTACCACTAAAACGCATGAGACTTGTAGTTTTTTAAAAATGTTTTCATTTTTGATGAGACGCTGAAGAAAAGAAGTTTAATCGCCGGCAAACGAAAACCTGCGATTTCCCGTAAATCCCGGACTCGGCCTGTAAAGTCAAAAGTATACAAAAAAAGTACCCAGGGAGTAAACTCATTTCCCGAACGATTTTTTAAATTATTATTTCACCACTAAAGCCCATGAGACTTGTAGTTTCTAAAAATGTTTTCATTTTTGATGAGACGCTGAATAAAAGAAGTTTAATCGCCGGCAAACGAAAACCCGCGACTTCCCGTAACTCCCGGACTCGGCCCGTATAGTCAAAAGTATAGAAAGAAAGTACCCAGGGAGTAAACTCATTTCCCGAACAATTTTTCAAATTATTTTTGCAACACTAGAACGAATGAGACTTGCAGTTTTAAAAAATATTTTCATTTTTTGATGAGACGCTTATTGAAAGAGGTTTAATCGCCGGCAAACGAAAACCCGCCATTTCCCGTAAACCCTGGACTCGGCCCGTATAGTCAAAAGTATACAAAGAAAGTACCCAGAGAGTAAACTCATTTCCCGAACGATTTTTTAAATTACTTTTTCACGACTAGAACGAATGAGACTTGCAGTTTTAAAAAATGTTTTCATTTTTTGATGAGACGCTTATTGAAAGAGGTTTAATCGCCGGCAAACGAAAACCCGCCATTTCCCGTAAACCCTGGACTCGGCCCGTATAGTCAAAAGTATACAAAGAAAGTACCCAGAGAGTAAACTCATTTCCCGAACGATTTTTTAAATTACTTTTTCACCACTAAAACGCATGAGACTTGTAGTTTTCAAAAATGTTTTCATTTTTGATGAGACGCTTAATGAAAGAGGTTTATTCGCCGGCAAACGAAAACCAGCGATTTCCCCTAAATCCCGGGCTTGGCCCGTGTAGTCGAATGTATACAGAGAAAGTACCCAGGGAGTAAACTCATTTCCCGAACAATTTTTTAAATTATCTTTTCACCACTAAAACGCATGAGACTTCTAGTTTTCAAAAATGTTTTCATTTTTGATGAGACGCTGAATAAAAGAAGTTTAATCGCCGGCAAACGAAAACCCGCCATTTCCCGGAAACCCCGGGCTTGGCCCGTATACTCAAAAGTATACAAAGAAAGTACCCGGGGTGTAAACTGATTTCCCGAACGATTTTTTAAATTATTATTTCACCACTAAAGCCCATGAGACTTGTAGTTTTTAAAAATGTTTTCATTTTTGATGAGACGCTGAATGAAAGAAGTTTAATCGCCGGCAAACGAAAACCCGCGACTTCCCGTAAATCCCGGACTCGGCCCGTATAGTCAAAAGTATAAAAAGAAAGTACCCAGGGAGTAAACTCATTTCCCGAACAATTTTTCAAATTATTTCTGCAACACTAGAACGAATGAGACTTGCAGTTTTTAAAAATGTTTTCATTTTTGATGAGACGCTTAATGAAAGAGGTTTAATCGCCGGCAAACGAAAACCCGCCATTTCCCGTAAACCCTGGACTCGGCCCGTATAGTCAAAAGTATACAAAGAAAGTACCCAGAGAGTAAACTCATTTCCCGAACGATTTTTTAAATTACTTTTTCACCACTAAAACGCATGAGACTTGTAGTTTTCAAAAATGTTTTCATTTTTGATGAGACGCTTAATGAAAGAGGTTTATTCGCCGGCAAACGAAAACCAGCGACTTCCCCTAAATCCCGGGCTTGGCCCGTGTAGTCGAATGTATACAGAGAAAGTACCCAGGGAGTAAACTCATTTCCCGAACAATTTTTTTAATTATCTTTTCACCACTAAAACGCATGAGACTTCTAGTTTTCAAAAATGTTTTCATTTTTGATGAGACGCTGAATAAAAGAAGTTTAATCGCCGGCAAACGAAAACCCGCCATTTCCCGTAAACCCCGGGCTTGGCCCGTATACTCAAAAGTATACAAAGAAAGTACCCGGGGTGTAAACTGAGTTCCCGAACGATTTTTTAAATTATTATTTCACCACTAAAGCCCATGAGACTTGTAGTTTTTAAAAATGTTTTCATTTTTGATGAGACGCTGAATGAAAGAAGTTTAATCGCCGGCAAACGAAAACCCGCGACTTCCCGTAAATCCCGGACTCGGCCCGTATAGTCAAAAGTATAAAAAGAAAGTACCCAGGGAGTAAACTCATTTCCCGAACAATTTTTCAAATTATTTCTGCAACACTAGAACGAATGAGACTTGCAGTTTTTAAAAATATTTTCATTTTTGATGAGACGCTTAATGAAAGAGGTTTAATCGCCGGCAAACGAAAACCCGCCATTTCCCGTAAACCCTGGACTCGGCCCGTATAGTCAAAAGTATACAAAGAAAGTACCCAGAGAGTAAACTCATTTTCCGAACGATTTTTTAAATTAATTTTTCACCACTAAAACGCATGAGACTTGTAGTTTTCAAAAATGTTTTCATTTTTGATGAGACGCTTAATGAAAGAGGTTTATTCGCCGGCAAACGAAAACCAGCGATTTCCCCTAAATCCCGGGCTTGGCCCGTGTACTCGAATGTATACAGAGAAAGTACCCAGGGAGTAAACTCATTTCCCGAACAATTTTTTAAATTATTTTTTCACCAATAAAACGCATGAGACTTGTAGTTTTCAGAAATGTTTTCATTTTTGATGAGACGCTTAATGAAAGTGGTTTGATCGCCGGCAAAGGAAAACCCGCGATTTCCCGTAAATCCCGGGCTTGGCCCGTATAGTCGAATGTATACAAAGAAAGTACCCAGGGAGTAAACTCATTTCCAAAACGATTTTTTAAATTATCTTTTCACCACTAAAACGCATGAGACTTCTAGTTTTCAAAAATGTTTTCATTTTTGATGAGACGCTGAATAAAAGAAGTTTAATCGCCGGCAAACGAAAACCCGCCATTTCCCGTAAACCCCGGGCTTGGCCCGTATAGTCAAAAGTATACAAAGAAAGTACTCGGGGTGTAAACTGATTTCCCGAACGATTTTTTAAATTATTATTTCACCACTAAAGCCCATGAGACTTGTAGTTTTTAAAAATGTTTTCATTTTTGATGAGACGCTGAATGAAAGAAGTTTAATCGCCGGCAAACGAAAGCCCGCGACTTCCCGTAAATCCCGGACTCGGCCCGTATAGTCAAAAGTATAAAAAGAAAGTACCCAGGGAGTAAACTCATTTCCCGAACAATTTTTCAAATTATTTCTGCAACACTAGAACGAATGAGACTTGCAGTTTTTAAAAATGTTTTCATTTTTGATGAGACGCTTAATGAAAGAGGTTTAATCGCCGGCAAACAAAAACCCGCCATTTCCCGTAAACCCTGGACTCGGCCCGTATAGTCAAAAGTATACAAAGAAAGTACCCAGAGAGTAAACTCATTTCCCGAACGATTTTTTAAATTACTTTTTCACCACTAAAACGCATGAGACTTGTAGTTTTCAAAAATGTTTTCATTTTTGATGAGACGCTTTATGAAAGAGGTTTAATCGACGGCAAACGAAAACCAGCGATTTCCCCTAAATCCCGGGCTTGGCCCGTGTAGTCGAATGTATACAGAGAAAGTACCCAGGGAGTAAACTCATTTCCCGAACAATTTTTTAAATTATCTTTTCACCACTAAAACGCATGAGACTTCTAGTTTTCAAAAATGTTTTCATTTTTGATGAGCGCTGAATAGAAGAAATTTAATCGCCGGCAAACAAAAACCCGCGATTTCCCGTAAATCCCGGACTCGGCCCGTATAGTCAAAAGTATACAAAGAAAGTACCCAGGGAGTAAACTCATTTCCCGAACGATTTTTTAAATTATTTTTTCACCAATAAAACGCATGAGACTTGCAGTTTTCAGAAATGTTTTCATTTTTGATGAGACGCTTAATGAAAGTGGTTTGATCGCCGGCAAAGGAAAACCCGCGATTTCCCGTAAATCCCGGACTCAGCCTGTAAAGTCAAAAGTATACAAAAAAGTACCCAGGGAGTAAACTCATTTCCAAAACGATTTTTTAAATTATCTTTTCACCACTAAAACGCATGAGACTTGTAGTTTTCAAAAATGTTTTCATTTTTGATGAGACGCTGAATAAAAGAAGTTTAATCGCCGCCAAACGAAAACCCGCCATTTCCCGTAAACCCCGGGCTTGGCCCGTATACTCAAAAGTATACAAAGAAAGTACCCGGGGTGTAAACTGATTTCCCGAACGATTTTTTAAATTATTATTTCACCACTAAAGCCCATGAGACTTGTAGTTTTTAAAAATGTTTTCATTTTTGATGAGACGCTGAATGAAAGAAGTTTAATCGCCGGCAAACGAAAACCCGCGACTTCCCGTAAATCCCGGACTCGGCCCGTATAGTCAAAAGTATAAAAAGAAAGTACCCAGGAAGTAAACTCATTTCCCGAACAATTTTTCAAATTATTTCTGCAACACTAGAACGAATGAGACTTGCAGTTTTTAAAAATGTTTTCATTTTTGATGAGACGCTTAATGAAAGAGGTTTAATCGCCGGCAAACGAAAACCCGCCATTTCCCGTAAACCCTGAACTCGGCCCGTATAGTCAAAAGTATACAAAGAAAGTACCCAGAGAGTAAACTCATTTCCCGAACGATTTTTTAAATTAATTTTTCACCACTAAAACGCATGAGACTTGTAGTTTTCAAAAATGTTTTCATTTTTGATGAGACGCTTAATGAAAGAGGTTTATTCGCCGGCAAACGAAAACCAGCGATTTCCCCTAAATCCCGGGCTTGGCCCGTGTAGTCGAATGTATACAGAGAAAGTACCCAGGGAGTAAACTCATTTCCCGAACAATTTTTTAAATTATTTTTTCACCAATAAAACGCATGAGACTTGTAGTTTTCAGAAATGTTTTCATTTTTGATGAGACGCTTAATGAAAGTGGTTTGATCGCCGGCAAAGGAAAACCCGCGATTTCCCGTAAATCCCGGGCTTGGCCCGTATAGTCGAATGTATACAAAGAAAGTACCCAGGGAGTAAACTCATTTCCAAAACGATTTTTTAAATTATCTTTTCACCACTAAAACGCATGAGACTTCTAGTTTTCAAAAATGTTTTCATTTTTGATGAGACGCTGAATAAAAGAAGTTTAATCGCCGGCAAACGAAAACCCGCCATTTCCCGTAAACCCCGGGCTTGGCCCGTATAGTCAAAAGTATACAAAGAAAGTACCCGGGGTGTAAACTGATTTCCCGAACGATTTTTTAAATTATTATTTCACCACTAAAGCCCATGAGACTTGTAGTTTTTAAAAATGTTTTCATTTTTGATGAGACGCTGAATGAAAGAAGTTTAATCGCCGGCAAACGAAAACCCGCGACTTCCCGTAAATCCCGGACTCGGCCCGTATAGTCAAAAGTATAAAAAGAAAGTACCCAGGGAGTAAACTCATTTCCCGAACAATTTTTCAAATTATTTCTGCAACACTAGAACGAATGAGACTTGCAGTTTTTAAAAATGTTTTCATTTTTGATGAGACGCTTAATGAAAGAGGTTTAATCGCCGGCAAACAAAAACCCGCCATTTCCCGTAAACCCTGGACTCGGCCCGTATAGTCAAAAGTATACAAAGAAAGTACCCAGAGAGTAAACTCATTTCCCGAACGATTTTTTAAATTACTTTTTCACCACTAAAACGCATGAGACTTGTAGTTTTCAAAAATGTTTTCATTTTTGATGAGACGCTTAATGAAAGAGGTTTATTCGCCGGCAAACGAAAACCAGCGATTTCCCCTAAATCCCGGGCTTGGCCCGTGTAGTCGAATGTATACAGAGAAAGTACCCAGGGAGTAAACTCATTTCCCGAACAATTTTTTAAATTATCTTTTCACCACTAAAACGCATGAGACTTCTAGTTTTCAAAAATGTTTTCATTTTTGATGAGCGCTGAATAAAAGAAATTTAATCGCCGGCAAACAAAAACCCGCGATTTCCCGTAAATCCCGGACTCGGCCCGTATAGTCAAAAGTATACAAAGAAAGTACCCAGGGAGTAAACTCATTTCCCGAACGATTTTTTAAATTATTTTTTCACCAATAAAACGCATGAGACTTGTAGTTTTCAGAAATGTTTTCATTTTTGATGAGACGCTTAATGAAAGTGGTTTGATCGCCGGCAAAGGAAAACCCGCGATTTCCCGTAAATCCCGGGCTTGGCCCGTATAGTCGAATGTATACAAAGAAAGTACCCAGGGAGTAAACTCATTTCCAAAACGATTTTTTAAATTATCTTTTCACCACTAAAACGCATGAGACTTCTAGTTTTCAAAAATGTTTTCATTTTTGATGAGACGCTGAATAAAAGAAGTTAATTGCCGGCAAACGAAAACCCGCCATTTCCCGTAAACCCCGGGCTTGGCCCGTATAGTCAAAAGTATACAAAGAAAGTACCCAGGGAGTAAACTCATTTCCAAAACGATTTTTTAAATTATCTTTTCACCACTAAAACCCATGAGACTTCTAGTTTTCAAAAATGTTTTCATTTTTGATGAGACGCTGAATAAAAGAAGTTAATTGCCGGCAAACGAAAACCCGCCATTTCCCGTAAACCCCGGGCTTGGCCCGTATAGTCAAAAGTATACAAAGAAAGTACCCGGGGTGTAAACTGATTTCCCGAACGATTTTTTAAATTATTATTTCACCACTAAAGCCCATGAGACTTGTAGTTTTCAGAAATGTTTTCATTTTTGATGAGACGCTTAATAAAAGTGGCTTGATCGCCGGCAAAGGAAAACCCGCGATTTCCCGTAAATCCCGGGCTTGGCCCGTATAGTCGAATGTATACAAAGAAAGTACCCAGGGAGTAAACTCATTTCCAAAACGATTTTTTAAATTATCTTTTCACCACTAAAACGCATGAGACTTCTAGTTTTCAAAAATGTTTTCATTTTTGATGAGACGCTGAATAAAAGAAGTTTAATCGCCGGCAAACGAAAACCCGCCATTTCCCGTAAACCCCGGGCTTGGCCCGTATAGTCAAAAGTATACAAAGAAAGTACTCGGGGTGTAAACTGATTTCCCGAACGATTTTTTAAATTATTATTTCACCACTAAAGCCCATGAGACTTGTAGTTTTTAAAAATGTTTTCATTTTTGATGAGACGCTGAATGAAAGAAGTTTAATCGCCGGCAAACGAAAACCCGCGACTTCCCGTAAATCCCGGACTCGGCCCGTATAGTCAAAAGTATAAAAAGAAAGTACCCAGGGAGTAAACTCATTTCCCGAACAATTTTTCAAATTATTTCTGCAACACTAGAACGAATGAGACTTGCAGTTTTTAAAAATGTTTTCATTTTTGATGAGACGCTTAATGAAAGAGGTTTAATCGCCGGCAAACAAAAACCCGCCATTTCCCGTAAACCCTGGACTCGGCCCGTATAGTCAAAAGTATACAAAGAAAATACCCAGAGAGTAAACTCATTTCCCGAACGATTTTTTAAATTACTTTTTCACCACTAAAACGCATGAGACTTGTAGTTTTCAAAAATGTTTTCATTTTTGATGAGACGCTTAATGAAAGAGGTTTAATCGCCGGCAAACGAAAACCAGCGATTTCCCCTAAATCCCGGGCTTGGCCCGTGTAGTCGAATGTATACAGAGAAAGTACCCAGGGAGTAAACTCATTTCCCGAACAATTTTTTAAATTATCTTTTCACCACTAAAACGCATGAGACTTCTAGTTTTCAAAAATGTTTTCATTTTTGATGAGCGCTGAATAGAAGAAATTTAATCGCCGGCAAACAAAAACCCGCGATTTCCCTTAAATCCCGGACTCGGCCCGTATAGTCAAAAGTATACAAAGAAAGTACCCAGGGAGTAAACTCATTTCCCGAACGATTTTTTAAATTATTTTTTCACCAATAAAACGTATGAGACTTGTAGTTTTCAGAAATGTTTTCATTTTTGATGAGACGCTTAATGAAAGTGGTTTGATCGCCGGCAAAGGAAAACCCGCGATTTCCCGTAAATCCCGGGCTTGGCCCGTATAGTCGAATGTATACAAAGAAAGTACCCAGGGAGTAAACTCATTTTCAAAACGATTTTTTAAATTATCTTTTCACCACTAAAACGCATGAGACTTGTAGTTTTCAAAAATGTTTTCATTTTTGATGAGACGCTGAATAAAAGAAGTTTAATCGCCGGCAAACGAAAACCCGCCATTTCCCGTAAACCCCGGGCTTGGCCCGTATACTCAAAAGTATACAAAGAAAGTACCCGGGGTGTAAACTGATTTCCCGAACGATTTTTTAAATTATTATTTCACCACTAAAGCCCATGAGACTTGTAGTTTTTAAAAATGTTTTCATTTTTGATGAGACGCTGAATGAAAGAAGTTTAATCGCCGGCAAACGAAAACCCGCGACTTCCCGTAAATCCCGGACTCGGCCCGTATAGTCAAAAGCATAAAAAGAAAGTACCCAGGGAGTAAACTCATTTCCCGAACAATTTTTCAAATTATTTCTGCAACACTAGAACGAATGAGACTTGCAGTTTTTAAAAATGTTTTCATTTTTGATGAGACGCTTAATGAAAGAGGTTTAATCGCCGGCAAACGAAAACCCGCCATTTCCCGTAAACCCTGGACTCGGCCCGTATAGTCAAAAGTATACAAAGAAAGTACCCAGAGAGTAAACTCATTTCCCGAACGATTTTTTAAATTACTTTTTCACCACTAAAACGCATGAGACTTGTAGTTTTCAAAGATGTTTTCATTTTTGATGAGACGCTTAATGAAAGAGGTTTATTCGCCGGCAAACGAAAACCAGCGGTTTCCCCTAAATCCCGGGCTTGGCCCGTGTAGTCGAATGTATACAGAGAAAGTACCCAGGGAGTAAACTCATTTCCCGAACAATTTTTTAAATTATTTTTTCACCAATAAAACGCATGAGACTTGTAGTTTTCAGAAATGTTTTCATTTTTGATGAGACGCTTAATGAAAGTGGTTTGATCGCCGGCAAAGGAAAACCCGCGATTTCCCATAAATCCCAGGCTTGGCCCGTATAGTCGAATGTATACAAAGAAAGTACCCAGGGAGTAAACTCATTTCCAAAACGATTTTTTAAATTATCTTTTCACCACTAAAACGCATGAGACTTCTAGTTTTCAAAAATGTTTTCATTTTTGATGAGACGCTGAATAAAAGAAGTTTAATCGCCGGCAAACGAAAACCCGCCATTTCCCGTAAACCCCGGGCTTGGCCCGTATAGTCAAAAGTATACAAAGAAAGTACCCAGAGAGTAAACTCATTTCCCGAACGATTTTTTAAATTACTTTTTCACCACTAAAACGCATGAGACTTGTAGTTTTCAAAAATGTTTTCATTTTTGATGAGACGCTTAATGAAAGAGGTTTAATCGCCGGCAAACGAAAACCAGCGATTTCCCCTAAATCCCGGGCTTGGCCCGTGTAGTCGAATGTATACAGAGAAAGTACCCAGGGAGTAAACTCATTTCCCGAACAATT
Source organism: Hydractinia symbiolongicarpus (assembly GCF_029227915.1). Classification (NCBI taxonomy): domain Eukaryota; kingdom Metazoa; phylum Cnidaria; class Hydrozoa; order Anthoathecata; family Hydractiniidae; genus Hydractinia; species Hydractinia symbiolongicarpus. Next base: position 28,624,588 of record NC_079881.1, read on the forward strand.
TTTTAAATTATCTTTTCACCACTAAAACGCATGAGACTTCTAGTTTTCAAAAATGTTTTCATTTTTGATGAGCGCTGAATAAAAGAAATTTAATCGCCGGCAAACAAAAACCCGCGATTTCCCGTAAATCCCGAACTCGGCCCGTATAGTCAAAAGTATACAAAGAAAGTACCCAGGGAGTAAACTCATTTCCCGAACGACTTTTTAAATTATTTTTTCACCAATAAAACGCATGAGACTTGTAGTTTTCAGAAATGTTTTCATTTTTGATGAGACGCTTAATGAAAGTGGTTTGATCGCCGGCAAAGGAAAACCCGCGATTTCCCGTAAATCCCGGGCTTGGCCCGTATAGTCGAATGTATACAAAGAAAGTACCCAGGGAGTAAACTCATTTCCAAAACGATTTTTTAAATTATCTTTTCACTACTAAAACGCATGAGACTTCTAGTTTTCAAAAATGTTTTCATTTTTGATGAGACGCTGAATAAAAGAAGTTAATCGACGGCAAACGAAAACCCGCCATTTCCCGTAAACCCCGGGCTTGGCCCGTATAGTCAAAAGTATACAAAGAAAGTACCCGGGGTGTAAACTGATTTCCCGAACGATTTTTTAAATTATTATTTCACCACTAAAGCCCATGAGACTTGTAGTTTTTAAAAATGTTTTTATTTTTGATGAGACGCTGAATGAAAGAAGTTTAATCGCCGGCAAACGAAAACCCGCGACTTCCCGTAAATCCCGGACTCGGCCCGTATAGTCAAAAGTATACAAAGAAAGTACCCAGGGAGTAAACTCATTTCCCGAACGATTTTTTAAATTATTTTTTCACCACTAAAACGCACGAGACTTGTAGTTTTCAGAAATCTTTTCATTTTTGATGAGACGCTTAATGAAAGTGGTTTAATCGCCGGCAAACGAAAACCTGCAATTTCCCGTAAATCCCGGGCTTGGCCCGTATAATCGAATGTATACAAAGAAAGTACCCTGTGAGTAAACTCATTTCCAAAACGATTTTTCAAATTATCTTTTCACCACTAAAACGCATGAGACTTGTAGTTTTCAAAAATGTATTCATTTTTGACGAGACACTGAATAAAAGAAGTTTAATCGCCGACAAACGAAAACCCGCCATTTCCCGTAAATCCCGGGCTTGGCCCCTATAGTCAAAAGTATACAAAGAAAGTACCCAGGAAGTAAACTCATTTCCCGAACGATTTTTTATATTATTTTTTCACCACTAAATCGCATGAGACTTGTAGTTTTCAAAAATGTTTTCATTTTTGATGGGACGCTGAATAAAAGAAGTTTAATCGCCGGCAAACGAAAACCCGCAATTTCCCGTAAATCGCGGACTCGGCCCGTCTAGTCAAAAGTATACGAAGAAAGTACCCAGGGAGTAAACTCATTTTCCGAACGATTTTTTAATATATTTATTCACCACTAAAACGAATGAGACTTGTAGTTTTCAAAAATGTTTTTATTTTTGATGAGACGCTTAATGAAAGAGGTTTAATCGCCGGCAAACGAAAACCAGCGATTTCCCCTAAATCTCGGGCTTGGCCCGTGTAGTCGAATGTATACAAAGAAAGTACCCAGGGAGTAAACTCATTTCCCGAACGATTTTTTAAATTTTTTTTTCACCACTAAAACGCATGAGACTTGTAGTTTTCAGAAATCTTTTCATTTTTGATGAGACGCTTAATGAAAGTGGTTTAATCGCCGGCAAACGAAAACCCGCGATTTCCCGTAAATCCCGGGCTTGGCCCGTATAGTCAAAAGTATACAAAGAAGGTACCCGGGGTGTAAACTCATTTCCAAAACGATTTTTCAAATTATCTTTTCACCACTAAAACGCATGAGACTTGTAGTTTTCAAAAATGTTTTCATTTTTGATGAGACACTGAATAAAAGAAGTTTAATCGCCGGCAAACGAAAACCCGCGATTTCCCGTAAATCCCGGACTCGGCCCGTATACTCAAAAGTATACAAAGAAAGTACCCAGGGAGTAAACTCACTTCCCGAACGATTTTTTGAATTATTTTTCCACCACTAAAACGCATGAGACTTGCAGTTTTCAGAAATGTTTTCATTTTTGATAAGACGCTGAATAAAGGAAGTTTAATCGCCGGCAAACGAAAACCTGCGATTTCCCGTAAATCTTGGACTCGGCCCGTATAGTCAAAAGTATACAAAGAAAGTACCCAGGGTGTAAACTTATTTCCCGAACGATTTTTTAAATTATTATTTCACCACTAAAGCCCATGAGACTTGTAGTTTTTAAAAATGTTTTCATTTTTGATGAGACGCTGAATGAAAGAAGTTTAATCGCCGGCAAACGAAAACCCGCGACTTCCCGTAAATCCCGGACTCGGCCCGTATAGTCAAAAGTATAAAAAGAAAGTACCCAGGGAGTAAACTCATTTCCCGAACAATTTTTCAAATTATTTCTGCAACACTAGAACGAATGAGACTTGCAGTTTTTAAAAATGTTTTCATTTTTGATGAGACGCTTAATGAAAGAGGTTTAATCGCCGGCAAACAAAAACTCGCCATTTCCCGTAAACCCTGGACTCGGCCCGTATAGTCAAAAGTATACAAAGAAAGTACCCAGAGAGTAAACTCATTTCCCGAACGATTTTTTAAATTACTTTTTCACCACTAAAACGCATGAGACTTGTAGTTTTCAAAAATGTTTTCATTTTTGATGAGACGCTTAATGAAAGAGGTTTATTCGCCGGCAAACGAAAACCAGCGATTTCCCCTAAATCCCGGGCTTGGCCCGTGTAGTCGAATGTATACAGAGAAAGTACCCAGGGAGTAAACTCATTTCCCGAACAATTTTTTAAATTATCTTTTCACCACTAAAACGCATGAGACTTCTAGTTTTCAAAAATGTTTTCATTTTTGATGAGCGCTGAATAAAAGAAATTTAATCGCCGGCAAACAAAAACCCGCGATTTCCCGTAAATCCCGGACTCGGCCCGTATAGTCAAAAGCATAAAAAGAAAGTACCCAGGGAGTAAACTCATTTCCCGAACAATTTTTCAAATTATTTCTGCAACACTAGAACGAATGAGACTTGCAGTTTTTAAAAATGTTTTCATTTTTGATGAGACGCTTAATGAAAGAGGTTTAATCGCCGGCAAACGAAAACCCGCCATTTCCCGTAAACCCTGGACTCGGCCCGTATAGTCAAAAGTATACAAAGAAAGTACCCAGAGAGTAAACTCATTTCCCGAAAGATTTTTTAAATTACTTTTTCACCACTAAAACGCATGAGACTTGTAGTTTTCAAAAATGTTTTCATTTTTGATGAGACGCTTAATGAAAGAGGTTTATTCGCCGGCAAACGAAAACCAGCGATTTCCCCTAAATCCCGGGCTTGGCCCGTGTAGTCGAATGTATACAGAGAAAGTACCCAGGGAGTAAACTCATTTCCCGAACAATTTTTTAAATTATTTTTTCACCAATAAAACGCATGAGACTTGTAGTTTTCAGAAATGTTTTCATTTTTGATGAGACGCTTAATGAAAGTGGTTTGATCGCCGGCAAAGGAAAACCCGCGATTTCCCATAAATCCCAGGCTTGGCCCGTGTAGTCGAATGTATACAGAGAAAGTACCCAGGGAGTAAACTCATTTCCCGAACAATTTTTTAAATTATTTTTTCACCAATAAAACGCATGAGACTTCTAGTTTTCAAAAATGTTTTCATTTTTGATGAGACGCTGAATAAAAGAAGTTTAATCGCCGGCAAACGAAAACCCGCCATTTCCCGTAAACCCCGGGCTTGGCCCGTATAGTCAAAAGTATACAAAGAAAGTACCCGGGGTGTAAACTGATTTCCCGAACGATTTTTTAAATTATTATTTCACCACTAAAACCCATGAGACTTGTAGTTTTTAAAAATGTTTTCATTTTTGATGAGACGCTGAATGAAAGAAGTTTAATCGCCGGCAAACGAAAACCCGCGACTTCCCGTAAATCCCGGACTCGGCCCGTATAGTCAAAAGTATAAAAAGAAAGTACCCAGGGAGTAAACTCATTTCCCGAACAATTTTTCAAATTATTTCTGCAACACTAGAACGAATGAGACTTGCAGTTTTTAAAAATGTTTTCATTTTTGATGAGACGCTTAATGAAAGAGGTTTAATCGCCGGCAAACAAAAACCCGCCATTTCCCGTAAACCCTGGACTCGGCCCGTATAGTCAAAAGTATACAAAGAAAGTACCCAGAGAGTAAACTCATTTCCCGAACGATTTTTTAAATTACTTTTTCACCACTAAAACGCATGAGACTTGTAGTTTTCAAAAATGTTTTCATTTTTGATGAGACGCTTAATGAAAGAGGTTTAATCGCCGGCAAACGAAAACCAGCGATTTCCCCTAAATCCCGGGCTTGGCCCGTGTAGTCGAATGTATACAGAGAAAGTACCCAGGGAGTAAACTCATTTCCCGAACAATTTTTTAAATTATCTTTTCACCACTAAAACGCATGAGACTTCTAGTTTTCAAAAATGTTTTCATTTTTGATGAGCGCTGAATAAAAGAAATTTAATCGCCGGCAAACAAAAACCCGCGATTTCCCGTAAATCCCGAACTCGGCCCGTATAGTCAAAAGTATACAAAGAAAGTACCCAGGGAGTAAACTCATTTCCCGAACGATTTTTTAAATTATTTTTTCACCAATAAAACGCATGAGACTTGTAGTTTTCAGAAATGTTTTCATTTTTGATGAGACGCTTAATGAAAGTGGTTTGATCGCCGGCAAAGGAAAACCCGCGATTTCCCGTAAATCCCGGGCTTGGCCCGTATAGTCGAATGTATACAAAGAAAGTACCCAGGGAGTAAACTCATTTCCAAAACGATTTTTTAAATTATCTTTTCACCACTAAAACGCATGAGACTTCTAGTTTTCAAAAATGTTTTCATTTTTGATGAGACGCTGAATAAAAGAAGTTAATCGCCGGCAAACGAAAACCCGCCATTTCCCGTAAACCCCGGGCTTGGCCCGTATAGTCAAAAGTATACAAAGAAAGTACCCGGGGTGTAAACTGATTTCCCGAACGATTTTTTAAATTATTATTTCACCAATAAAGCCCATGAGACTTGTAGTTTTTAAAAATGTTTTTATTTTTGATGAGACGCTGAATGAAAGAAGTTTAATCGCCGGCAAACGAAAACCCGCGACTTCCCGTAAATCCCGGACTCGGCCCGTATAGTCAAAAGTATACAAAGAAAGTACCCAGGGAGTAAACTCATTTCCCGAACGATTTTTTAAATTATTTTTTCACCACTAAAACGCACGAGACTTGTAGTTTTCAGAAATCTTTTCATTTTTGATGAGACGCTTAATGAAAGTGGTTTAATCGCCGGCAAACGAAAACCTGCAATTTCCCGTAAATCCCGGGCTTGGCCCGTATAATCGAATGTATACAAAGAAAGTACCCTGTGAGTAAACTCATTTCCAAAACGATTTTTCAAATTATCTTTTCACCACTAAAACGCATGAGACTTGTAGTTTTCAAAAATGTTTTCATTTTTGACGAGACACTGAATAAAAGAAGTTTAATCGCCGACAAACGAAAACCCGCCATTTCCCGTAAATCCCGGGCTTGGCCCCTATAGTCAAAAGTATACAAAGAAAGTACCCAGGAAGTAAACTCATTTCCCGAACGATTTTTTATATTATTTTTTCACCACTAAATCGCATGAGACTTGTAGTTTTCAAAAATGTTTTCATTTTTGATGGGACGCTGAATAAAAGAAGTTTAATCGCCGGCAAACGAAAACCCGCAATTTCCCGTAAATCGCGGACTCGGCCCGTATAGTCAAAAGTATACGAAGAAAGTACCCAGGGAGTAAACTCATTTTCCGAACGATTTTTTAATATATTTATTCACCACTAAAACGAATGAGACTTGTAGTTTTCAAAAAATTTTTTTATTTTTGATGAGACGCTTAATGAAAGAGGTTTAATCGCCGGCAAACGAAAACCAGCGATTTCCCCTAAATCTCGGGCTTGGCCCGTGTAGTCGAATGTATACAAAGAAAGTACCCAGGGAGTAAACTCATTTCCCGAACGATTTTTTAAATTTTTTTTTCACCACTAAAACGCATGAGACTTGTAGTTTTCAGAAATCTTTTCATTTTTGATGAGACGCTGAATAAAAGAAGTTAATCGCCGGCAAACGAAAACCCGCCATTTCCCGTAAACCCCGGGCTTGGCCCGTATAGTCAAAAGTATACAAAGAAAGTACCCGGGGTGTAAACTGATTTCCCGAACGATTTTTTAAATTATTATTTCACCACTAAAGCCCATGAGACTTGTAGTTTTTAAAAATGTTTTTATTTTTGATGAGACGCTGAATGAAAGAAGTTTAATCGCCGGCAAACAAAAACCCGCGACTTCCCGTAAATCCCGGACTCGGCCCGTATAGTCAAAAGTATACAAAGAAAGTACCCAGGGAGTAAACTCATTTCCCGAACGATTTTTTAAATTATTTTTTCACCACTAAAACGCACGAGACTTGTAGTTTTCAGAAATCTTTTCATTTTTGATGAGACGCTTAATGAAAGTGGTTTAATCGCCGGCAAACGAAAACCTGCAATTTCCCGTAAATCCCGGGCTTGGCCCGTATAATCGAATGTATACAAAGAAAGTACCCTGTGAGTAAACTCATTTCCAAAACGATTTTTCAAATTATCTTTTCACCACTAAAACGCATGAGACTTGTAGTTTTCAAAAATGTTTTCATTTTCGACGAGACACTGAATAAAAGAAGTTTAATCGCCGACAAACGAAAACCCGCCATTTCCCGTAAATCCCGGGCTTGGCCCCTATAGTCAAAAGTATACAAAGAAAGTACCCAGGAAGTAAACTCATTTCCCGAACGATTTTTTATATTATTTTTTCACCACTAAATCGCATGAGACTTGTAGTTTTCAAAAATGTTTTCATTTTTGATGGGACGCTGAATAAAAGAAGTTTAATCGCCGGCAAACGAAAACCCGCAATTTCCCGTAAATCGCGGACTCGGCCCGTATAGTCAAAAGTATACGAAGAAAGTACCCAGGGAGTAAACTCATTTTCCGAACGATTTTTTAATATATTTATTCACCACTAAAACGAATGAGACTTGTAGTTTTCAAAAAATTTTTTTATTTTTGATGAGACGCTTAATGAAAGAGATTTAATCGCCGGCAAACGAAAACCAGCGATTTCCCCTAAATCTCGGGCTTGGCCCGTGTAGTCGAATGTATACAAAGAAAGTACCCAGGGAGTAAACTCATTTCCCGAACGATTTTTTAAATTTTTTTTTCACCACTAAAACGCATGAGACTTGTAGTTTTCAGAAATCTTTTCATTTTTGATGAGACGCTTAATAAAAGTGGTTTAATCGCCGGCCAACGAAAACCCGCGATTTCCCGTAAATCGCGGACTCGGCCGTATAGTCAAAAGTATACAAAGAAAGTACCCAGGGAGTAAACTCATTTTCCGAACGATTTTTTAATATATTTATTCACCACTAAAACGAATGAGACTTGTAGTTTTCAAAAATGTTTTTATTTTTGATGAGACGCTTAATGAAAGAGGTTTAATCGCCGGCAAACGAAAACCAGCGATTTCCCCTAAATCTCGGGCTTGGCCCGTGTAGTCGAATGTATACAAAGAAAGTACCCAGGGAGTAAACTCATTTCCCGAACGATTTTTTAAATTTTTTTTTCACCACTAAAACGCATGAGACTTGTAGTTTTCAGAAATCTTTTCATTTTTGATGAGACGCTTAATGAAAGTGGTTTAATCGCCGGCAAACGAAAACCCGCGATTTCCCGTAAATCCCGGGCTTGGCCCGTATAGTCAAAAGTATACAAAGAAGGTACCCGGGGAGTAAACTCATTTCCAAAACGATTTTTCAAATTATCTTTTCACCACTAAAACGCATGAGACTTGTAGTTTTCAAAAATGTTTTCATTTTTGATGAGACACTGAATAAAAGAAGTTTAATCGCCGGCAAACGAAAACCCGCGATTTCCCGTAAATCCCGGACTCGGCCCGTATACTCAAAAGTATACAAAGAAAGTACCCAGGGAGTAAACTCATTTCCCGAACGATTTTTTGAATTATTTTTCCACCACTAAAACGCATGAGACTTGCAGTTTTCAGAAATGTTTTCATTTTTGATAAGACGCTGAATAAAGGAAGTTTAATCGCCGGCAAACGAAAACCTGCGATTTCCCGTAAATCTTGGACTCGGCCCGTATAGTCAAAAGTATACAAAGAAAGTACCCAGGGTGTAAACTTATTTCCCGAACGATTTTTTAAATTATTATTTCACCACTAAAGCCCATGAGACTTGTAGTTTTTAAAAATGTTTTCATTTTTGATGAGACGCTGAATGAAAGAAGTTTAATCGCCGGCAAACGAAAACCCGCGACTTCCCGTAAATCCCGGACTCGGCCCGTATAGTCAAAAGTATAAAAAGAAAGTACCCAGGGAGTAAACTCATTTCCCGAACAATTTTTCAAATTATTTCTGCAACACTAGAACGAATGAGACTTGCAGTTTTTAAAAATGTTTTCATTTTTGATGAGACGCTTAATGAAAGAGGTTTAATCGCCGGCAAACAAAAACTCGCCATTTCCCGTAAACCCTTGACTCGGCCCGTATAGTCAAAAGTATACAAAGAAAGTACCCAGAGAGTAAACTCATTTCCCGAACGATTTTTTAAATTACTTTTTCACCACTAAAACGCATGAGACTTGTAGTTTTCAAAAATGTTTTCATTTTTGATGAGACGCTTAATGAAAGAGGTTTATTCGCCGGCAAACGAAAACCAGCGATTTCCCCTAAATCCCGGGCTTGGCCCGTGTAGTCGAATGTATACAGAGAAAGTACCCAGGGAGTAAACTCATTTCCCGAACAATTTTTTAAATTATCTTTTCACCACTAAAACGCATGAGACTTCTAGTTTTCAAAAATGTTTTCATTTTTGATGAGCGCTGAATAAAAGAAATTTAATCGCCGGCAAACAAAAACCCGCGATTTCCCGTAAATCCCGGACTCGGCCCGTATAGTCAAAAGTATACAAAGAAAGTACCCAGGGAGTAAACTCATTTCCCGAACGATTTTTTAAATTATTTTTTCACCAATAAAACGCATGAGACTTGTAGTTTTCAGAAATGTTTTCATTTTTGATGAGACGCTTAATGAAAGTGGTTTGATCGCCGGCAAAGGAAAACCCACGATTTCCCGTAAATCCCGGGCTTGGCCCGTATAGTCGAATGTATACAAAGAAAGTACCCAGGGAGTAAACTCATTTCCAAAACGATTTTTTAAATTATCTTTTCACCACTAAAACGCATGAGACTTCTAGTTTTCAAAAATGTTTTCATTTTTGATGAGACGCTGAATAAAAGAAGTTACTCGCCGGCAAACGAAAACCCGCCATTTCCCGTAAACCCCGGGCTTGGCCCGTATAGTCAAAAGTATACAAAGAAAGTACCCGGGGTGTAAACTGATTTCCCGAACGATTTTTTAAATTATTATTTCACCACTAAAGCCCATGAGACTTGTAGTTTTTAAAAATGTTTTTATTTTTGATGAGACGCTGAATGAAAGAAGTTTAATCGCCGGCAAACGAAAACCCGCGACTTCCCGTAAATCCCGGACTCGGCCCGTATAGTCAAAAGTATACAAAGAAAGTACCCAGGGAGTAAACTCATTTCCCGAACGATTTTTTAAATTATTTTTTCACCACTAAAACGCACGAGACTTGTAGTTTTCAGAAATCTTTTCATTTTTGATGAGACGCTTAATGAAAGTGGTTTAATCGCCGGCAAACGAAAACCTGCAATTTCCCGTAAATCCCGGGCTTGGCCCGTATAATCGAATGTATACAAAGAAAGTACCCTGTGAGTAAACTCATTTCCAAAACGATTTTTCAAATTATCTTTTCACCACTAAAACGCATGAGACTTGTAGTTTTCAAAAATGTTTTCATTTTTGACGAGACACTGAATAAAAGAAGTTTAATCGCCGACAAACGAAAACCCGCCATTTCCCGTAAATCCCGGGCTTGGCCCCTATAGTCAAAAGTATACAAAGAAAGTACCCAGGAAGTAAACTCATTTCCCGAACGATTTTTTATATTATTTTTTCACCACTAAATCGCATGAGACTTGTAGTTTTCAAAAATGTTTTCATTTTTGATGGGACGCTGAATAAAAGAAGTTTAATCGCCGGCAAACGAAAACCCGCAATTTCCCGTAAATCGCGGACTCGGCCCGTATAGTCAAAAGTATACAAAGAAAGTACCCAGGGAGTAAACTCATTTTCCGAACGATTTTTTAATATATTTATTCACCACTAAAACGAATGAGACTTGTAGTTTTCAAAAATGTTTTTATTTTTGATGAGACGCTTAATGAAAGAGGTTTAATCGCCGGCAAACGAAAACCAGCGATTTCCCCTAAATCTCGGGCTTGGCCCGTGTAGTCGAATGTATACAAAGAAAGTACCCAGGGAGTAAACTCATTTCCCGAACGATTTTTTAAATTTTTTTTTCACCACTAAAACGCATGAGACTTGTAGTTTTCAGAAATCTTTTCATTTTTGATGAGACGCTTAATGAAAGTGGTTTAATCGCCGGCCAACGAAAACCCGCGATTTCCCGTAAATCGCGGACTCGGCCCGTATAGTCAAAAGTATACAAAGAAAGTACCCAGGGAGTAAACTCATTTTCCGAACGATTTTTTAATATATTTATTCACCAATAAAACGCATGAGACTTGTAGTTTTCAGAAATGTTTTCATTTTTGATGAGACGCTTAATGAAAGTGGTTTGATCGCCGGCAAAGGAAAACCCGCGATTTCCCGTAAATCCCGGGCTTGGCCCGTATAGTCGAATGTATACAAAGAAAGTACCCAGGGAGTAAACTCATTTCCAAAACGATTTTTTAAATTATCTTTTCACCACTAAAACGCATGAGACTTCTAGTTTTCAAAAATGTTTTCATTTTTGATGAGACGCTGAATAAAAGAAGTTAATCGCCGGCAAACGAAAACCCGCCATTTCCCGTAAACCCTGGGCTTGGCCCGTATAGTCAAAAGTATACAAAGAAAGTACCCGGGGTGTAAACTGATTTCCCGAACGATTTTTTAAATTATTATTTCACCACTAAAGCCCATGAGACTTGTAGTTTTTAAAAATGTTTTTATTTTTGATGAGACGCTGAATGAAAGAAGTTTAATCGCCGGCAAACGAAAACCCGCGACTTCCCGTAAATCCCGGACTCGGCCCGTATAGTCAAAAGTATACAAAGAAAGTACCCAGGGAGTAAACTCATTTCCCGAACGATTTTTTAAATTATTTTTTCACCACTAAAACGCACGAGACTTGTAGTTTTCAGAAATCTTTTCATTTTTGATGAGACGCTTAATGAAAGTGGTTTAATCGCCGGCAAACGAAAACCTGCAATTTCCCGTAAATCCCGGGCTTGGCCCGTATAATCGAATGTATACAAAGAAAGTACCCTGTGAGTAAACTCATTTCCAAAACGATTTTTCAAATTATCTTTTCACCACTAAAACGCATGAGACTTGTAGTTTTCAAAAATGTTTTCATTTTTGACGAGACACTGAATAAAAGAAGTTTAATCGCCGACAAACGAAAACCCGCCATTTCCCGTAAATCCCGGGCTTGGCCCCTATAGTCAAAAGTATACAAAGAAAGTACCCAGGAAGTAAACTCATTTCCCGAACGATTTTTTATATTATTTTTTCACCACTAAATCGCATGAGACTTGTAGTTTTCAAAAATGTTTTCATTTTTGATGGGACGCTGAATAAAAGAAGTTTAATCGCCGGCAAACGAAAACCCGCAATTTCCCGTAAATCGCGGACTCGGCCCGTATAGTCAAAAGTATACAAAGAAAGTACCCAGGGAGTAAACTCATTTTCCGAACGATTTTTTAATATATTTATTCACCACTAAAACGAATGAGACTTGTAGTTTTCAAAAATGTTTTTATTTTTGATGAGACGCTTAATGAAAGAGGTTTAATCGCCGGCAAACGAAAACCAGCGATTTCCCCTAAATCTCGGGCTTGGCCCGTGTAGTCGAATGTATACAAAGAAAGTACCCAGGGAGTAAACTCATTTCCCGAACGATTTTTTAAATTTTTTTTTCACCACTATAACGCATGAGACTTGTAGTTTTCAGAAATCTTTTCATTTTTGATGAGACGCTTAATGAAAGTGGTTTAATCGCCGGCCAACGAAAACCCGCGATTTCCCGTAAATCGCGGACTCGGCCCGTATAGTCAAAAGTATACAAAGAAAGTACCCAGGGAGTAAAACTCATTTTCCGAACGATTTTTTAATATATTTATTCACCACTAAAACGAATGAGACTTGTAGTTTTCAAAAATGTTTTTATTTTTGATGAGACGCTTAATGAAAGAGGTTTAATCGCCGGCAAACGAAAACCAGCGATTTCCCCTAAATCTCGGGCTTGGCCCGTGTAGTCGAATGTATACAAAGAAAGTACCCAGGGAGTAAACTCATTTCCCGAACGATTTTTTAAATTTTTTTTTCACCACTAAAACGCATGAGACTTGTAGTTTTCAGAAATCTTTTCATTTTTGATGAGACGCTTAATGAAAGTGGTTTAATCGCCGGCAAACGAAAACCCGCGATTTCCCGTAAATCCTGGGCTTGGCCCGTATAGTCAAAAGTATACAAAGAAGGTACCCGGGGTGTAAACTCATTTCCAAAACGATTTTTCAAATTATCTTTTCACCACTAAAACGCATGAGACTTGTAGTTTTCAAAAATGTTTTCATTTTTGATGAGACACTGAATAAAAGAAGTTTAATCGCCGGCAAACGAAAACCCGCGATTTCCCGTAAATCCCGGACTCGGCCCGTATACTCAAAAGTATACAAAGAAAGTACCCAGGGAAAAAACTCATTTCCCGAACGATTTTTTGAATTATTTTTCCACCACTAAAACGCATGAGACTTGCAGTTTTCAGAAATGTTTTCATTTTTGATAAGACGCTGAATAAAGGAAGTTTAATCGCCGGCAAACGAAAACCTGCGATTTCCCGTAAATCTTGGACTCGGCCCGTATAGTCAAAAGTATACAAAGAAAGTACCCAGGGTGTAAACTTATTTCCCGAACGATTTTTTAAATTATTATTTCACCACTAAAGCCCATGAGACTTGTAGTTTTTAAAAATGTTTTCATTTTTGATGAGACGTTGAATAAAAGAAGTTTAATCGCCGGCAAACGAAAACCTGCGATTTCCCGTAAATCCTGGACTCGGCCCGTATAGTCGAATGTATACAAAGAAAGTACCCTGTGAGTAAACTCATTTCCAAAACGATTTTTTAAATTATATTTTCACCACTAAAACGCATGAGACTTGTAGTTTTCAAAAATGTTTTCATTTTTGATGAGACGCTGAATAAAAGAGGTTTAATCGCCGGCAAACGAAAACCCGCGATTTCCCGTAAATCCCGGACTCGGCCCGTATAGTCAAAAGTATACAAAGAAAGTACCCAGTGAGTAAACTCATTTTCCGAACGATTTTTTAAATTATTTTTTCACCATTAAAACACATGAGACTTGTAGTTTTCAAAAATGTTTTCATTTTTAATGAGGCGCTTAATGAAAGAGGTTTAATCGCCGGCAAACGAAAACCAGCGATTTCCCCTAACTCCCGGGCTTGGCCCGTGTAGTCGAATGTATACAAAGAAAGTACCCAGGGAGTAAACTCATTTCCCGAACGATTTTTTAATTTTTTTTTTGACCACTAAAACGCATGAGACTTGTAGTTTTTAAAAAATTTTTCATTTTTGATGAGACGCTGAATAAAAGAAGTTTAATCGCCGGCAAACGAACACCCGCGATTTCCCGTAAATCCTGGACTCGACCCGTATAGTCAAAAGTATACAAAGAAAGTAACCAGGGAGTAAACTCATTTCCCGAACGATTTTTTAAATTATTTTTTCACCACTAAAACGCATGAGACTTGTAGTTTTCAAAATTTTTTTCATTTTTGATGAGACGCTGAATAAAAGAAGTTTAATCGCCGGCAAACGAAAAACCGCGATTTCCCGTAAATCCTAGGCTTAGCCCGTATAGTCAAAAGTATACAAAGAAAGTACCCAGGGAGTAAACTCATTTCCCGAACGATTTTTTAATTTTTTTTTCACTACTAAAACGCATGAGACTTTTAGTTTTCAAAAATGCTTTCATTTTTGATGAGACGCTTAATGAAAGAGGTTTAATCGCCGGCAAACGAACACCCGCGATTTCCCGTAAATCCCGGGCTTGGCCCGTATAGTCGAATGTATACAAAAAAAGTATCATGTGAGTAAACTCATTTCCAGAACGATTTTTTAAATTATTTTCCTACCACTAAAACGCATAAGACTTGTAGTTTTCAAAATTGTTTTCATTTTTGATGAGACGCTGAATAAAAGAAGTTTAATCGCCGGCAAACGAAAACCTGCGATTTCCCGTAAATCCCTGGCTTGGTCCGTATAGTCAAAAGTATACAAAGAAAGTACCCAGGGAGTAAACTCATTTCCCGAACGATTTTTTTATTTACTTTTTCACCACTAAAACGCATGAGACTTGTATTTTTCAAAAATGTTTTCATTTTTGATGAGACGCTGAATAAAAGAAGTTTAATCGCCGGCAAACGAAAACCTGCGATTTCCCGTAAATCCCGGACTCGGCCCGTATAGTCAAAAGTATACAAAGAAAGTACCCAGGGAGTAAACTCATTTCCCAAACGATTTTTTAAATTATTATTTGACCACTAAAGCCCATGAGACTTGTAGTTTTTAAAAAGGTTTTCATTTTTGATGAGACGCTGAATCAAAAGAAGTTTCATCGCCGGCAAAGGAAAACCGGCGATTTCGCGTAAATCCCGGGCTTGGCCCGTAGAGTCGAATGTATACAAAGAAAGTACCCTGTGAGTAAACTCATTTCCAAAACGACTTTTTAAATTATCTTTTCACCACTAAAACGCATGAGACTTGTAGTTTTTAAAAATGTTTTCATTTTTGATGAGACGCTGAATAAAAGAAGTTTAATCGCCGGCAAACGAAAACCCGCGATTTCCCGTAAATCCTGGACTCGACCCGTATAGTCAAAAGTATACAAAGAAAGTACCCAGGGAGTAAACTCATTTCCCGAACGATTTTTTAAATTATTTTTTCACCACTAAAACGCATGAGACTTGTAGTTTTCAAAAATGTTTTTATTTTTGATGAGACGCTGAATAAAAGAGGTTTAATCGCCGGCAAACGAAAACCCGCGATTTCACGTAAATCCAGGGCTTGGCCCGTATAGTCGAATATATACAAAGAAAGTACCCTGCGAATAAACTCATTTCCAGAACGATTTTTTAAATTATTTTTTCACAACTGAAACGCATAAGACTTGTAGTTTTCAAAATTTTTTTCATTTTTGATGAGACGCTGAATAAAAGAAGTTTAATCGCCGGCAAACGAAAAACCGCGATTTCCCGTAAATCCTAGGCTTAGCCCGTATAGTCAAAAGTATACAAAGAAAGTACCCAGGGAGTAAACTCATTTCCCGAACGATTTTTTAATTTTTTTTTCAATACTAAAACGCATGAGACTTTTAGTTTTCAAAAATGCTTTCATTTTTGATGAGACGCTTAATGAAAGAGGTTTAATCGCCGGCAAACGAACACCCGCGATTTCCCGTAAATCCCGGGCTTGGCCCGTATAGTCGAATGTATACAAAAAAAGTATCATGTGAGTAAACTCATTTCCAGAACGATTTTTTAAATTATTTTCCTACCACTAAAACGCATAAGACTTGTAGTTTTCAAAATTGTTTTCATTTTTGATGAGACGCTGAATAAAAGAAGTTTAATCGCCGGCAAACGAAAACCTGCGATTTCCCGTAAATCCCTGGCTTGGTCCGTATAGTCAAAAGTATACAAAGAAAGTACCCAGGGAGTAAACTCATTTCCCGAACGATTTTTTTATTTACTTTTTCACCACTAAAACGCATGAGACTTGTATTTTTCAAAAATGTTTTCATTTTTGATGAGACGCTGAATAAAAGAAGTTTAATCGCCGGCAAACGAAAACCTGCGATTTCCCGTAAATCCCGGACTCGGCCCGTATAGTCAAAAGTATACAAAGAAAGTACCCAGGGAGTAAACTCATTTCCCAAACGATTTTTTAAATTATTATTTCACCACTAAAGCCCATGAGACTTGTAGTTTTTAAAAATGTTTTCATTTTTGATGAGACGCTGAATAAAAGAAGTTTAATCGCCGGCAAACGAAAACCTGCGATTTCCCGTAAATCCCGGACTCGGCCCGTATAGTCAAAAGTATACAAAGAAAGTACCCAGGGAGTAAACTCATTTCCCAAACGATTTTTTAAATTATTATTTGACCACTAAAGCCCATGAGACTTGTAGTTTTTAAAAAGGTTTTCATTTTTGATGAGACGCTGAATAAAAGAAGTTTAATCGCCGGCAAACGAAAACCCGCGATTTCCCGTAAATCCCGACTCGGCCGTATAGTCAAAAGTATACAAAGAAAGTACCCAGGGAGTAAACTCATTTCCCGAACGATTTTTTTAATTATTTTTTCACCACTAAAACGCATGAGAATTGTAGTTTTCAGAAATGTTTTCATTTTTGATGAGACGCTTAATGAAAGTGGTTTAATCGCCGGCAAAGGAAAACCGGCGATTTCGCGTAAATCCCGGGCTTGGCCCGTAGAGTCGAATGTATACAAAGAAAGTACCCTGTGAGTAAACTCATTTCCAAAACGACTTTTTAAATTATCTTTTCACCACTAAAACGCATGAGACTTGTAGTTTTCAAAAATGTTTTCATTTTTGATGAGACGCTGAATAAAAGAAGTTTAATCGCCGGCAAACGAAAACCCGCCATTTCCTGTAAACCCCGTGCTTGGCCCGTATAGTCAAAAGTATACAAAGAAAGTACCCGGGGTGTAAACTCATTTGCCGAACGTTTTTTTAAATTATTATTTCACCACTAAAGCCCATGAGACTTGTAGTTTTTAAAAATGTTTTCATTTTTGATGAGACGCTGAATAAAAGAAGTTTAATCGCCGGCAAACGAAAACCCGCGACTTCCCGTAAATCCCGGACTCGGCCCGTATAGTCGAAAGTATAAAAAGAAAGTACCCACGAAGTAAACTCATTTCCCGAACGATTTTTTAAATTATTTTTTCACCACTAAAACGCATGAGACTAGTAGTTTTCAAATTTGTTTTCTTTTTTCATGAGACGCTGAATAAAAGAAGTTTAATCGCCGGCAAACGAAAACCCGCGATTTCCCGTAAATCCCGGGCTTGGCCCGTATAGTCAAAAGTATAGAAAGAAAGTACCCAGGGAGTAAACTCATTTCCCGAACGATTTATTAATTTATTTTTTCACCACTATAACGCATGAGACTTGTAGTTTTCAAAAATGTTTTTATTTTTGATGAGACGCTGAATAAAAGAAGTTTAATCGGCGGCAAACGAAAACCCGCGATTTCCCGTAAATCCTGACTCGACCGTATAGTCAAAAGTTTACAAAGAATGTACCCAGGGAGTAAACTCATTTCCAAAACGATTTTTTAAATTATCTTTTCACCACTAAAACGCATCAGACATGTAGTTTTCAAAAATGATTTCATTTTTGATGAGACGCTTAATGAAAGAGGTTTAATCGCCGGCAAACGAAAAACCCCGATTTCCCGTAAATCCCGACTCGGCCCGTATAGTCAAAAGTATACAAAGAAAGTACTTAGGGAGTAAACTCATTTCCCGAACGATTTTTTAAATTATTTTTTCACCACTAAAACGCATGAGACGTGTAGTTTTCAGAAATGTTTTCATTTTTGATGAGACGCTTAATGAAAGTGGTTTAATCGCCGGCAAAAGAAAACCCGCGATTTCCCGTAAATCCCGGGCTTGGCCCGTATAGTCGAATGTATACAAAGAAAGTACCCTGTGAGTAAACTCATTTCCAAAACGATTTTTTAAATTATCTTTTCACCACTAAAAGGCATGAGACTTGTAGTTTTCAAAAATGTTTTCATTTTTGATGCGACGCTGAATAAAAAAAGTTTAATCGCCGGCAACCGAAAACCCGCCATTTTCTGTAAACCCTGGGCTTGGCCTGTATAGTCAAAAGTATACAAAGAAAGTACCCGGGGTGTAAACTCATTTCCCAAACGATTTTTTAAATTATTATTTCACCACTAAAGCCCATGAGACTTGTAGTTTTTAAAAAATTTTTCATTTATGATGAGACGCTGAATAAAAGAAGTTTAATCGCCGGCAAACGAAAACCCGCAACTTCCCGTAAATCCCGGACTCGGCCCATATAGTCAAAAGTATACAAAGAAAGTACCCAGGGAGTAAACTCATTTCCCGAACGATTTTTTAATTTTTTTTTCACTACTAAAACGCATGAGACTTTTAGTTTTCAAAAATGCTTTCATGTTTGATGAGACGCTTAATGAAAGAGGTTTAATCGCCGGCAAATGAACACCCGCGATTTCCCGTAAATCCCGGGCTTGGCCCGTATAGTCGAATGTATACAAAAAAAGTATCATGTGAGTAAACTCATTTCCAGAACGATTTTTTAAACTATTTTCCTACCACTAAAACGCATAAGACTTGTAGTTTTCAAAATTGTTTTCATTTTTGATGAGACGCTGAATAAAAGAAGTTTAATCGCCGGCAAACGAAAACCTGCGATTTCCCGTAAATCCCTGGCTTGGTCCGTATAGTCAAAAGTATACAAATAAAGTACCCAGGGAGTAAACTCATTTCCCGAACGATTTTTTAATTTACTTTTTCACCACTAAAACGCATGAGACTTGTAGTTTTCAAAAATGTTTTCATTTTTGATGAGACGCTGAATAAAAGAAGTTTAATCGCCGGCAAACGAAAACCTGCGATTTCCCGTAAATCCCGGACTCGGCCCGTATAGTCAAAAGTATACAAAGAAAGTACCCAGGGAGTAAACTCATTTCCCAAACGATTTTTTAAATTATTATTTCACCACTAAAGCCTATGAGACTTGTAGTTTTTAAAAATGTTTTCATTTTTGATGAGACGCTGAATAAAAGAAGTTTAATCGCCGGCAAACGAAAACCCGCGATTTCCCGTAAATCCCGACTTGGCCGTATAGTTAAAAGTATACAAAGAAAGTACCCAGGGAGTAAACTCTTTTCCCGAACGATTTTTTAATTTATTTTCTCACCACTAAAACGCATGAGACTTGTAGTTTTCAAAAATGTTTTCATTTTTGATGAGACGCTGAATAAGAGAAGTTTAATCGCCGGCAAACGAAAACCTGCGATTTCCCGTAAATCCCGGACTCGCCCGTATAATCAAAAGTATACAAAGAAAGTACCCAGGGAGTAAACTCATTTCCCAAACGATTTTTTAAATTATTATTTCACCACTAAAGCCCATGAGACTTGTAGTTTTTAAAAAGGTTTTCATTTTTGATGAGACGCTGAATAAAAGAAGTTTAATCGCCGGCAAACGAAAACCCGCGATTTCCCGTAAATCCCGACTCGGCCGTATAGTCAAAAGTATACAAAGAAAGTACCCAGGGAGTAAACTCATTTCCCTAACGATGTTTTTAATTATTTTTTCACCACTAAAACGCATGAGAATTGTAGTTTTCAGAAATGTTTTCATTTTTGATGAGACGCTTAATGAAAGTGGTTTAATCGCCGGCAAAGGAAAACCGGCGATTTCGCGTAAATCCCGGGCTTGGCCCGTATAGTCGAATGTATACAAAGAAAGTACCCTGTGAGTAAACTCATTTCCAAAACGATTTCTTAAATTATCTTTTCACCACTAAAACGCATGAGACTTGTAGTTTTCAAAAATGTTTTCATTTTTGATGAGACGCTGAATAAAAGAAGTTTAATCGCCGGCAAACGAAAACCCGCCATTTCCTGTAAACTCCGTGCTTGGCCCGTATAGTCAAAAGTATACAAAGAAAGTACCCGGGGTGTAAACTCATTTCCCGAACGATTTTTTAAATTATTATTTCACCACTAAAGCCCATGAGACTTGTAGTTTTCAAAAATGTTTTCATTTTTGATGGGACGCTGAATAAAAGAAGTTTAATCGCCGGCAAACGAAAACCCGCGATTTCCCGTAAATCCCGGACTCGGCCCGTATAGTCAAAAGTATACGAAGAAAGTATCCAGGGAGTAAACTCATTTTCCGAACGATTTTTTCAATTATTCTTTCACCACTAAAACGCATGAGACTTGTAGTTTATAAAAATGTTTTCATTTTTGATGAGACGCTTAATGAAAGAGGTTTAATCGCCGGCAAACAAAAACCCGCGATTTCCCGTAAATCCCGGGCTTGGCCCGTATAGTCGAATGTATACAAAGAAAGTACCCTGTGAGTAAACTCATTTCCCGAACGATTTTTTATATTATGTTTTCACCACTAAAAGGCATGAGACTTGTAGTTTTCAAACATGTTTTCATTTTTGATGGGACGCTGAATAAAAGAAGTTTAATCGCCGGCAAACGAAAACCCGCGATTTCCCGTAAACCCCGGACTCGGCCCGTATAGTCGAAAGTATACAAAAAAAGTACCCAGGGAGTTAACTCATTTTCCGAACGATTTTTTAAATTATTTTTTGACCACTAAAACGCATGAGACTTGTAGTTTTCAAAAATGTTTTCATTTTTGATGAGACGCTGAATAAAAGACGTTTAATCGCCGGCAAACGAAAACCCGCCATTTCCCGTAAATCCCGGGCTTGGCCCGTATAGTCGAATGTATACAAAGAAAGTACCCTGTGAGTAAACTCATTTCCAAAACGATTTTTTAAATTATCTTTTCACCACTAAAAGGCATGAGACTTGTAGTTTTCAAAAATGTTTTCATTTTTGATGAGACGCTGAATAAAAAAAGTTTAATCGCCGGCAACCGAAAACCCGCCATTTTCTGTAAACCCTGGGCTTGGCCTGTATAGTCAAAAGTATACAAAGAAAGTACCCGGGGTGTAAACTCATTTCCCGAACGATTTTTTAAATTATTATTTCACCACTAAAGCCCATGTGACTTGTAGTTTTTAAAAATTTTTTCATTTATGATGAGACGCTGAATAAAAGAAGTTTAATCGCCGGCAAACGAAAGCCGCAACTTCCCGGAAATCCCGGACTCGGCCCATATAGTCAAAAGTATACAAAGAAAGTACCCAGGGAGTAAACTCATTTCCCGAACGATTTTTTAAATTATTTTTTTACCACTAAAACGCATGAGACTTGTAGTTTTCAGAAATGTTTTCATTTTTGATGGGACGCTGAATAAAAGAAGTTTAATCGCCGGCAAACGAAAACCCGCGATTTCCCGTAAACCCCGGACTCGGCCCGTATAGTCAAAAGTATACGAAGAAAGTATCCAGGGAGTAAACTCATTTTCCGAACGATTTTTTCAATTATTTTTTGACCACTAAAACGCATGAGACTTGTAGTTTTCAAAAATGTTTTCATTTTTGATGAGACGCTGAATAAAAAAAGTTTAATCGCCGGCAACCGAAAACCCGCCATTTTCTGTAAACCCTGGGCTTGGCCTGTATAGTCAAAAGTATACAAAGAAAGTACCCAGGGAGTTAACTCATTTCCCGAACGATTTTTTAAATTATTTTTTTACCACTAAAACGCATGAGACTTGTAGTTTTCAGAAATGTTTTCATTTTTGATGAGACGCTTAATGAAAGTGGATTAATCGCCGGCAAACGAAAACCCGCGATTTCCCGTAAATCCCGGGCTTGGCCCGTATAGTGAAAAGTATACAAAGAAAGTACCCAGGGAGTAAACTCATTTCCTGAACGATTTTTTATATTATTTTTTCACCACTAAAACGCATGAGACTTTTAGTTTTCAAAAATGTTTTCATTTTTGATGGGACGCTGAATAAAAGAAGTTTAATCGCCGGCAAACGAAAACCCGCGATTTCCCGTAAATCCCGGACTCGGCCCGTATAGTCAAAAGTATACGAAGAAAGTATCCAGGGAGTAAACTCATTTTCCGAACGATTTTTTCAATTATTCTTTCACCACTAAAACGCATGAGACTTGCAGTTTTCAAAAATGTTTTGATTTTTGATGAGACGCTTAATGAAAGATGTTTAATCGCCGGCAAACGAAAACTAGCAATTTCCCCTAAATCCCGGGCTTGACCCGTGTAGTCGAATGTATACAAAGAAAGTACCCAGGGAGTAAACTCATTTCCCGAACGATTTTTTAATTTTTTTTTTCACCACTAAAACGCATGAGACTTGTAGTTTATAAAAATGTTTTCATTTTTGATGAGACGCTTAATGAAAGAGGTTTAATCGCCGGCAAACAAAAACCCGCGATTTCCCGTAAATCCCGGGCTTGGCCCGTATAGTCGAATGTATACAAAGAAAGTACCCTGTGAGTAAACTCATTTCCCGAACGATTTTTTATATTATGTTTTCACCACTAAAAGGCATGAGACTTGTAGTTTTCAAAAATGTTTTCATTTTTGATGGGACGCTGAATAAAAGAAGTTTAATCGCCGGCAAACGAAAACCCGCGATTTCCCGTAAACCCCGGACTCGGCCCGTATAGTCGAAAGTATACAAAAAAAGTACCCAGGGAGTTAACTCATTTTCCGAACGATTTTTTAAATTATTTTTTGACCACTAAACCGCATGAGATTTGTAGTTTTCAAAAATGTTTTCATTTTTGATGAGACGCTGAATAAAAGACGTTTAATCGCCGGCAAACGAAAACCCGCCATTTCCTGTAAACCCCGGGCTTGGCCCGTATAGTCAAAAGTATACAAAGAAAGTACCCGGGGTGTAAACTCATTTCCCGAACGATTTTTTAAATTATTATTTCACCACTAAAGCCCATGAGACTTGTAGTTTTTAAAAATGTTTTCATTTTTGATGAGACGCTGAATAAAAGAAGTTTAATCGCCGGCAAACGAAAACCCGCGACTTCCCGTAAATCCCGGACTAGGCCCGTATAGTCAAAAGTATACAAAGAAAGTACCCACGAAGTAAACTCATTTCCCGAACGATTTTTTAAATTGTTTTTTCACCACTAAAACGCATGAGATTAGTAGTTTTCAAATTTGTTTTCATTTTTGATGAGACGCTGAATAAAAGAAGTTTAATCGCCGGCAAACGAAAACCCGCGATTTCCCGTAAATCCCGGGCTTGGCCCGTATAGTCAAAAGTATACAAAGAAAGTACCCAGGGAGTAAACTCATTTCCCGAACGATTTATTAATTTATTTTTTCACCACTATAACGCATGAGACTTGTAGTTTTCAAAAATGTTTTTATTTTTGATGAGACGCTGAATAAAAGAAGTTTAATCGCCGGCAAACGAAAACCCGCGACTTCCCGTAAATCCTGACTCGACCGTATAGTCAAAAGTATACAAAGAATGTACTCAGGGAGTAAACTCATTTCCCGAACGATTTTTTAAATTATTTTTTCACCATTAAAACGCGTGAAACTTGTAATTTTCAGAAATATTTTCATTTGTGATGAGACGCTTAATGAAAGTGGTTTAAACGCCGGCAAAGGAAAACCGGCGATTTCCCGTAAATCCCGGGCTTGGCCCGTATAGTCGAATGTATACAAAGAAAGTACCCTGTGAGTAAACTTACTTCCAAAACGATTTTTTAAATTATTTTTTCACCACTAAAACGCATGAGACTTGTAGTTTTCAAAAATGATTTCAATTTTGATGAGACGCTTAATGAAAGAGGTTTAATCGCCGGCAAAAGAAAACCCGCGATTTCCCGTAAATCCCGGGCTTGGCCCGTATAGTCGAATGTATACAAAAAAAGTACCCTGTGAGTAAACTCATTTCCAGAACGATTTTTTAAATTATTATTTCACCACTAAAGCCCATGAGACTTGTAGTTTTTAAAAATGATTTCATTTTTGTTGAGACGTTGAATAAAAGAAGTTTAATCGCCGGCAAACGAAAACCGGCGATTTCCCGTAAATCCCGACTCGGCCCGTATAGTCGAAAGTATACAAAGAAAGTACTTAGGTAGTAAACTCATTTCCCGAACGATTTTTTAAATTATTTTTTCACCACTAAAACGCATGAGACTTGTAGTTTTCAGAAATGTTTTCATTTTTGATGAGACGCTTAATGAAAGTGGTTTAATCGCCGGCAAAAGAAAACCCGCGATTTCCCGTAAATCCCGGGCTTGGCCCGTATAGTCGAATGTATACAAAGAAAGTACCCTGTGAGTAAACTCATTTCCAAAACGATTTCTTAAATTATCTTTTCACCACTAAAACGCATGAGACTTGTAGTTTTCAAAAATGTTTTTATTTTTGATGAGACGCTGAATAAAAGAAGTTTAATCGCCGGCAAACGAAAACCCGCGACTTCCCGTAAATCCTGACTCGGCCGTATAGTCAAAAGTATACAAAGAATGTACTCAGGGAGTAAACTCATTTCCCGAACGATTTTTTAAATTATTTTTTCACCATTAAAACGCGTGAAACTTGTAATTTTCAGAAATATTTTCATTTGTGATGAGACGCTTAATGAAAGTGGTTTAAACGCCGGCAAAGGAAAACCGGCGATTTCCCGTAAATCCCGGGCTTGGCCCGTATAGTCGAATGTATACAAAGAAAGTACCCTGTGAGTAAACTTACTTCCAAAACGATTTTTTAAATTATCTTTTCACCACTAAAACGCATGAGACTTGTAGTTTTCAAAAATGATTTCAATTTTGATGAGACGCTTAATGAAAGAGGTTTAATCGCCGGCAAAAGAAAACCCGCGATTTCCCGTAAATCCCGGGCTTGGCCCGTATAGTCGAATGTATACAAAAAAAGTACCCTGTGAGTAAACTCATTTCCAGAACGATTTTTTAAATTATTATTTCACCACTAAAGCCCATGAGACTTGTAGTTTTTAAAAATGATTTCATTTTTGTTGAGACGTTGAATAAAAGAAGTTTAATCGCCGGCAAACGAAAACCGGCGATTTCCCGTAAATCCCGACTCGGCCCGTATAGTCGAAAGTATACAAAGAAAGTACTTAGGGAGTAAACTCATTTCCCGAACGATTTTTTAAATTATTTTTTCACCACTAAAACGCATGAGACTTGTAGTTTTCAAAAATGTTTTCATTTTTGATGAGACGCTGAATAAAAGAAGTTTAATCGCCGGCAACCGAAAACCCGCCATTTCCTGTGAACCCCGGGCTTGGCCTGTATAGTCAAAAGTATACAAAGAAAGTACCCGGGGTGTAAACTCATTTTCCGAACGATTTTTTAAATTATTATTTCACCACTAAAGCCCATGAGACTTGTAGTTTTTAAAAAATTTTTCATTTATGATGAGACGCTGAATAAAAGAAGTTTAATCGCCGGCAAACGAAAACCCGCAACTTCCCGTAAATCCCGGACTCGGCCCGTATAGTCAAAAGTATACAAAGAAAGTACCCAGGGAGTAAACTCATTTCCCGAACGATTTTTTAAATTATTTTTTCACCACTAAAACGCATGAGACTTGTAGTTTTCAGAAATGTTTTCATTTTTGATGGGACGCTGAATAAAAGAAGTTTAATCGCCGGCAAACGAAAACCCGCGATTTCCCGTAAATCCCGGACTCGGCCCGTATAGTCAAAAGTATACGAAGAAAGTACCCAGGGAGTAAACTCATTTTCCGAACGATTTTTTCAATTATTTTTTCACCACTAAAACGCATGAGAATTGCAGTTTTCAAAAATGTTTTGATTTTTGATGAGACGCTTAATCAAAGATGTTTAATCGCCGGCAAACAAAAACCAGCAATTTCCCCTAAATCCCGGGCTTGAGCCGTGTAGTCGAATGTATACAAAGAAAGTACCCAGGGAGTAAACTCATTTCCCGAACGATTTTTTAATTATTTTTTTCACCACTAAAACGCATGAGACTTGTAGTTTTTAAAAATGTTTTCATTTTTGATGAGACGCTTAACGAAAGAGGTTTAATCGCCGGCAAACAAAAACCCGCGATTTCCCGTAAATCCCGGGCTTGGCCCGTATAGTCGAATGTATACAAAGAAAGTACCCTGTGAGTAAACTCATTTCCCGAACGATTTTTTATATTATGTTTTCACCACTAAAACGCATGAGACTTGTAGTTTTCAGAAATGTTTTCATTTTTGATGAGACGCTTAATGAAAGTGGATTAATCGCCGGCAAACGAAAACCTGCGATTTCCCGTAAATCCCGGGCTTGGCCCGTATAGTCAAAAGTATACAAAGAAAGTACCCAGGGAGTAAACTCATTTCCTGAACTATTTTTTATATTATTTTTTCACCACTAAAACGCATGAGACTTGTAGTTTTCAGAAATGTTTTCATTTTTGATGGGACGCTGAATAAAAGAAGTTTAATCGCCGGCAAACGAAAACCCGCGATTTCCCGTAAATCCCGGACTCGGCCCGTATAGTCAAAAGTATACGAAGAAAGTAGCCAGGGAGTAAACTCATTTTCCGAACGATTTTTTCAATTATTTTTTCACCACTAAAACGCATGAAACTTGCAGTTTTCAAAAAATTTTTCATTTTTGATGAGACGCTTAATGAAAGAGGTTTAATCGCCGGCAAACAAAAACCCGCGATTTCCCGTAAATCCCGGGCTTGGCCCGTATAGTCGAATGTATACAAAGACAGTACCCTGTGAGTAAACTCATTTCCCGAACGATTTTTTATATTATGTTTTCACCACTAAAACGCATGAGACTTGTAGTTTTCAGAAATGTTTTCATTTTTGATGAGACGCTTAATGAAAGTGGATTAATCGCCGGCAAACGAAAACCCGCGATTTCCCGTAAATCCCGGGCTTGGCCCGTATAGTCAAAAGTATACAAAGAAAGTACCCAGGGAGTAAACTCATTTCCTGAACGATTTTTTATATTATTTTTTCACCACTAAAACGCCTGAGACTTGTAGTTTTCAAAAATGTTTTCATTTTTGATGGGACGCTGAATAAAAGAAGTTTAATCGCCGGCAAACGAAAACCCGCGATTTCCCGTAAATCCCGGACTCGGCCCGTATAGTCAAAAGTATACAAAGAAAGTACCCAGGGAGTAAACTCATTTTCCGAACGATTTTTTAAATTATTTTTTCACCACTAAAACGCATGAGACTTGCAGTTTTCAAAAATGTTTTCATTTTTGATGAGACGCTTGATGAAAGATGTTTAATCGCCGGCAAACGAAAACCAGCGATTTCCCATAAATCCCGGGCTTGACCCGTGTAGTCGAATGTATACAAAGAAAGTACCCAGGGAGTAAACTCATTTTCGGAACGATTTTTTAAATTATTTTTTGACCACTAAAACGCATGAGACTTGTAGTTTTCAAAAATGTTTTCATTTTTGATGAGACGCTGAATAAAAGACGTTTAATCGCCGGCAAACGAAAACCCGCCATTTCCTGTAAACCCCGGGCTTGGCCCGTATAGTCAAAAGTATACAGAGAAAGTACCCGGGGTGTAAACTCATTTCCCGAACGATTTTTTAAATTATTATTTCACCACTAAAGCCCATGAGACTTGTAGTTTTTAAAAATGTTTTCATTTTTGATGAGACGCTGAATAAAAGAAGTTTAATCGCCGGCAAACGAAAACCCGCGACTTCCCGTAAATCCCGGACGCGGCCCGTATAGTCAAAAGTATACAAAGAAAGTTCCCACGAAGTAAACTCATTTCCCGAACGATTTTTTAAATTATTTTTTCACCACTAAAACGCATGAGACTAGTAGTTTTCAAATTTGTTTTCATTTTTGATGAGACGCTGAATAAAAGAAGTTTAATCGCCGGCAAACGAAAACCCGCGATTTCCCGTAAATCCCGGGCTTGGCCCGTATAGTCAAAAGTATACAAAGAAAGTACCCAGGGAGTAAACTCATTTCCCGAACGATTTATTAATTTATTTTTTCACCACTATAACGCATGAGAGTTGTAGTTTTCAAAAATGTTTGCATTTTTGATGAGACGCTGAATAAAAGATGTTTAATCGCCGGCAAACGAAAACCCGCGACTTCCCGTAAATCCTGACTCGGCCGTATAGTCAAAAGTATACAAAGAATGTACCCAGGGAGTAAACTCATTTCCCGAACGATTTTTTAAATTATTTTTTCACCATTAAAACGCGTGAAACTTGTAATTTTCAGAAATATTTTCATTTGTGATGAGACGCTTAATGAAAGTGGTTTAAACGCCGGCAAAGGAAAACCGGCGATTTCCCGTAAATCCCGGGCATGGCCCGTATAGTCGAATGTATACAAAGAAAGTACCCTGTGAGTAAACTTACTTCCAAAACGATTTTTTAAATTATCTTTTCACCACTAAAACGCATGAGACTTGTAGTTTTCAAAAATGAGTTCAATTTTGATGAGACGTTTAATGTAAGAGGTTTAATCGCCGGCAAACGAAAACCCGCGACTTCCCGTAAATCCTGACTCGGCCGTATAGTCAAAAGTATACAAAGAATGTACCCAGGGAGTAAACTCATTTCCCGAACGATTTTTTAAATTATTTTTTCACCATTAAAACGCGTGAGACTTGTAGTTTTCAGAAATATTTTCATTTGTGATGAGACGCTTAATGAAAGAGGTTTAATCGCCGGCAAACGAAAACCCGCGATTTCCCGTAAATCCCGGGCTTGGCCCGTATAGTCGAATGTATACAAAAAAAGTACCCTGTGAGTAAACTCATTTCCAGAACGATTTTTTAAATTATCTTTTCACCACTAAAACGCAAGAGACTTGTAGTTTTTAAAAATGATTTCATTTTTGATGAGACGTTGAATAAAAGAAGTTTAATCGCCGGCAAACGAAAACCGGCGATTTCCCGTAAATCCCGACTCGGCCCGTATAGTCAAAAGTATACAAAGAAAGTACTTAGGAAGTAAACTCATTTCCCGAACGATTTTTTAAATTATTTTTTCACCACTAAAACGCATGAGACTTGTAGTTTTCAGAAATGTTTTCATTTTTGATGAGACGCTTAATGAAAGTGGTTTAATCGCCGGCAAAAGAAAACCCGCGATTTCCCGTAAATCCCGGGCTTTGCCCGTATAGTCGAATGTATACAAAGAAAGTACCCTGTGAGTAAACTCATTTCCAAAACGATTTTTTAAATTATCTTTTCACCACTAAAACGCATGAGACTTGTAGTTTTGAAAAATGTTTTCATTTTTGATGAGACGCTGAATAAAAGAAGTTTAATCGCCGGCAACCGAAAACTCGCCATTTCCTGTAAACCCCGGGCTTGGCCTGTATAGTCAAAAGTATACAAAGAAAGTACCCGGGGTGTAAACTCATTTCCCGAACGATTTTTTAAATTATTATTTCACCACTAAAGCCCATGAGACTTGTAGTTTTTAAAAATTTTTTCATTTATAATGAGACGCTGAATAAAAGAAGTTTAATCGCCGGCAAACGAAAACCCGCAACTTCCCGTAAATCCCGGACTCGGCCCGTATAGTCAAAAGTATACAAAGAAAGTACCCAGGGAGTAAACTCATTTCCCGAACGATTTTTTAAATTATTTTTTCACCACTAAAACGCATGAGACTTGTAGTTTTCAGAAATGTTTTCATTTTTGATGGGACGCTGAATAAAAGAAGTTTAATCGCCGGCAAACGAAAACCCGCGATTTCCCGTAAATCCCGGACTCGGCCCGTATAGTCAAAAGTATACAAAGAAAGTACCCAGGGAGTAAACTCATTTTCCGAACGATTTTTTCAATTATGTTTTCACCACTAAAACGCATGAGACTTGTAGTTTTCAGAAATGTTTTCATTTTTGATTATACGCTTAATGAAAGTGGACTAATCGCCGGCAAACGAAAACCCGCGATTTCCCGTAAATCCCGGGCTTTGCCCGTATAGTCAAAAGTATACAAAGAAAGTACCCAGGGAGTAAACTCATTTCCTGAACGATTTTTTATATTATTTTTTCACCACTAAAACGCATGAGACTTGTAGTTTTCAAAAATGTTTTCATTTTTGATGGGACGCTGAATAAAAAATGTTTAATCGCCGGCAAACGAAAACCCGCGATTTCCCTTAAATCCCGGACTCGGCCCGTATAGTCAAAAGTATACAAAGAAAGTACCCAGGGAGTAAACTCATTTTCCGAACGATTTTTTAAATTATTTTTTCACCACTAAAACGCATGAGACTTGCAGTTTTCAAAAATGTTTTGATTTTTGATGAGACGCTTAATGAAAGATGTTTAATCGCCGTCAAACAAAAACCAGCAATTTCCCCTAAATCCCGGGCTTGACCCGTGTAGTCGAATGTATACTAAGAAAGTACCCAGGGAGTAAACTCATTTCCCGAACGATTTTTTAATTATTTTTTTTCACCACTAAAACGCATGAGACTTGTAGTTTTTAAAAATGTTTTCATTTTTGATGAGACGCTTAATGAAAGAGGTTTAATCGCCGGCAAACAAAAACCCGCGATTTCCCGTAAATCCCGGGCTTGGCCCGTATAGTCGAATGTATACAAAGAAAGTACCCTGTGAGTAAACTCATTTCCCGAACGATTTTTTACATTATGTTTTCACCACTAAAACGCATGAGACTTGTAGTTTTCAAAAATGTTTTCATTTTTGATGGGACGCTGAATAAAAGAAGTTTAATCGCCGGCAAACGAAAACCCGCGATTTCCCGTAAATCCCGGACTCGGCCCGTATAGTCAAAAGTATACAAAGAAAGTACCCAGGGAGTAAACTTATTTATCGAACGATTTTTTATATTATGTTTTCACCACTAAAACGCATGAGACTTGTAGTTTTCAAAAATGTTTTCATTTTTGATGGGACGCTGAATAAAAGAAGTTTAATCGCCGGCAAACGAAAACCCGCGATTTCCCGTAAACCCCGAAGTCGGCCCGTATAGTCAAAAGTATACAAAAAAAGTACCAAGGAAGTAAACTCATTTTCCGAACGATTTTTTAAATTATTTTTTCACCACTAAAACGCATGAGACTTGTAGTTTTCAAAAATGTTTTCATTTTTGATGAGACGCTTAATGAAAGAGGTATAATCGCCGGCAAACGAAAACCCGCGATTTCCCGTAAATCCCGGGCTTGGCCCGTATAGTCAAAAGTATACAAAGAAAGTACCCAGGGAGTAAACTCATTTCCTGAACGATTTTTTATATTATTTTTTCACCACTAAAGCGCATGAGACTTGTAGTTTTTAAAAATGTTTTCATTTTTGATGAGACGCTTAATAAAAGAGGTTTAATCGCCGGCAAACGAAAACCCGAGATTTCCCGTAAATCCCGCGCTTGGCCCGTATAGTCGAATGTATACAAAGAAAGTACCCTGTGAGTAAACTCATTTCCCGAACGATTTTTTATATTATGTTTTCACCACTAAAACGCATGAGACTTGTAGTTTTCAAAAATGTTTTCATTTTTAATGGGACGCTGAATAAAAGAAGTTTAATCGCCGGCAAACGAAAACCCGCGATTTCCCGTAAACCCCGGAGTCGGCCCGTATAGTCAAAAGTATACAAAAAAAGTACCCAGGGAGTAAACTCATTTTCCGAACGATTTTTTAAATTATTTTT
Organism: Hydractinia symbiolongicarpus; assembly: GCF_029227915.1. Classification (NCBI taxonomy): domain Eukaryota; kingdom Metazoa; phylum Cnidaria; class Hydrozoa; order Anthoathecata; family Hydractiniidae; genus Hydractinia; species Hydractinia symbiolongicarpus. The sequence goes on from NC_079881.1 coordinate 28,656,241, forward strand.
TCACCACTAAAACGCATGAGACTTGTAGTTTTCAAAAACGTTTTCATTTTTGATGAGACGCTTAATGAAAGAGGTATAATCGCCGGCAAACGAAAACCAGCGATTTCCCCTAAATCCCGGGCTTGGCCCGTGTAGTCGAATGTATACAAAGAAATTACCCTGTGAGTAAACTCATTTCCCGAACGATTTTTTATATTATGTCTTCACCACTAAAACGCATGAGACTTGTAGTTTTCAGAAATGTTTTCATTTTTGATGAGACGCTTAATGAAAGTGGATTAATCGCCGGCAAACGAAAACCCGCGCCTTCCCGTAAATCCCAGGCTTGGCCCGTGTAGTCAAAAGTATACAAAGAAAGTACCCAGGGAGTAAACCCATTTCCCGAACGATTTTTTAAATTTTTTTTTCACCACTAAAACGCATGAGACTTGTAGTTTTTAAAAATGTGTTCATTTTTGATGAGACGCTTAATGAAAGAGGTTTAATCGCCGGCAAACGAAAACCCAAGATTTCCCGTAAATCCCCGGCTTGGCCCGTATAGTCGAAGGTATACAAAGAAAGTACCCTGTGAGTAAACTCATTTCCCGAACGATTTTTTATATTATGTTTTCACCACTAAAACGCATGAGACTTGTAGTTTTCAAAAATGTTTTCATTTTTAATGGGACGCTGAATAAAAGAAGTTTAATCGCCGGCAAACGAAAATCCGCGATTTCCCGTAAACCCCGGACCCGGCCCGTATAGTCAAAAGTATACAAAAGAAGTACCCAGGGAGTAAACTCATTTTCCGAACGATTTTTTAAATTATTTTTTCACCACTAAAACGCATGAGACTTCTAGTTTTCAAAAATGTTTTCATTTTTGATGAGACGCTTAATGAAAGTGGTATAATCGCCGGCAAACGAAAACCAGCGATTTCCACTAAATCCCGGGCTTGGCCCGTGTAGTCGAATGTATACAAAGAAAGTACCCAGGGAGTAAACTCATTTCACGAACGATTTTTTAATTTTTTTTTTCACCACTAAAGCCCATGAGACTTGTAGTTTTCAAAAATGTTTCCATTTTTGATGAGCGCTGAATAAAAGAAGTTTAATCGCCGGCAAACAAAAACCCGCGATTTCCGGTAAATCCCGGACTCGGCCCGTATAGTCAAAAGAATACAAAGAAAGTACCCAGGGAGTAAACTCATTTCTTGAACGATTTTTTAAATTATTTTTTCACCACTAAAACGCATGAGACTTGTAGTTTTCAGAATTTTTTTCATTTTTGATGAGACGCTTAATGAAAGTGGTTTGATCGCCGGCAAACGAAAACCCGCCATTTCCCGTAAACCCCGGGCTTGGCCCGTATAGTCAAAAGTATACAAAGAAAGTACCCGGGGTGTAAACTCATTTCCCGAACGATTTTTTAAATTATTATTTCACAACTAAAGCCCATGAGACTTGTAGTTTTTAAAAATGTTTTCATTTTTGATGAGACGCTGAATAAAAGAAGTTTAATCGCCGGCAAACGAAAACCCGCGACTTCCCGTAAATCCCGGACTCCGCCCGTATAGTCAAAAGTATACAAAGAAAGTACCCAGGGAGTAAACTCATTTTTCGAACGATTTTTTAAATTATTTTTTCACCACTAAAACGCATGAGACTTGTAGTTTTCAAAAATGTTTTCATTTTTGATGAGACGCCTAATAAAAGAGGTTTAATCGCCGGCAAACGAAAACCCGAGATTTCCCGTAAATCCCGCGCTTGGCCCGTATAGTCGAATGTATACAAAGAAAGTACCCTGTGAGTAAACTCATTTCCCGAACGATTTTTTATATTATGTTTTCACCACTAAAACGCATGAGACTTGTAGTTTTCAAAAATGTTTTCATTTTTGATGGGACGCTGAATAAAAGAAGTTTAATCGCCGGCAAACGAAAACCCGCGATTTCCCGTAAACCCCGGAGTCGGCCCGTATAGTCAAAAGTATACAAAAAAAGTACCCAGGGAGTAAACTCATTTTTCCGAACGATTTTTTAAATTATTTTTTCACCACTAAAACGCATGAGACTTGTAGTTTTCAAAAATGTTTTCATTTTTGATGAGACGCTTAATGAAAGAGGTATAATCGCCGGCAAACGAAAACCAGCGATTTCCCCTAAATCCCGGGCTTGGCCCGTGTAGTCGAATGTATACAAAGAAATTACCCTGTGAGTAAACTCATTTCCCGAACGATTTTTTATAATATGTTTTCACCACTAAAACGCATGAGACTTGTAGTTTTCAGAAATGTTTTCATTTTTGATGAGACGCTTAATGAAAGTGGATTAATCGCCGGCAAACGAAAACCCGCGACTTCCCGTAAATCCCGGACTCGGCCCGTATAGTCAAAAGTATACAAAGAAAGTACCCAGGGAGTAAACTCATTTTCCGAACGATTTTTTAAATTATTTTTTCACCACTAAAACGCATGAGACTTGTAGTTTTCAAAAATGTTTTCATTTTTGATGGGACGCTGAATAAAAGAAGTTTAATCGCCGGCAAACGAAAACCCGAGATTTCCCGTAAATCCCGCGCTTGGCCCGTATAGTCGAATGTATATAAAGAAAGTACCCTGTGAGTAAACTCATTTCCCGAACGATTTTTTATATTATGTTTTCACCACTAAAACGCATGAGACTTGTAGTTTTCAAAAATGTTTTCATTTTTGATGGGACGCTGAATAAAAGAAGTTTAATCGCCGGCAAACGAAAACCCGCGATTTCCCGTAAACCCCGGAGTCGGCCCGTATAGTCAAAAGTATACAAAAAATGTACCCAGGGAGTAAACTCATTTTCCGAACGATTTTTTAAATTATTTTTTCACCACTAAAACGCATGAGACTTGTAGTTTTCAAAAATGTTTTCATTTTTGATGAGACGCTTAATGAAAGAGGTATAATCGCCGGCAAACGAAAACCAGCGATTTCCCCTAAATCCCGGGCTTGGCCCGTGTAGTCGAATGTATACAAAGAAATTACCCTGTGAGTAAACTCATTTCCCGAACGATTTTTTATATTATGTTTTCACCACTAAAACGCATGAGACTTGTAGTTTTCAGAAATGTTTTCATTTTTGATGAGACGCTTAATGAAAGTGGATTAATCGCCGGCAAACGAAAACCCGCGCCTTCCCGTAAATCCCGGGCTTGGCCCGTATAGTCAAAAGTATACAAAGAAAGTACCCAGGGAGTAAACTCATTTCCCGAACGATTTTTTAAATTTTTTTTTCACCACTAAAACGCATGAGACTTGTAGTTTTTAAAAATGTTTTTATTCTTGATGAGACGCTTAATGAAAGAGGTTTAATCGCCGGCAAACGAAAACCCAAGATTTCCCGTAAATCCCCGGCTTGGCCCGTATAGTCGAAGGTATACAAAGAAAGTACCCTGTGAGTAAACTCACTTCCCGAACGATTTTTTATATTATGTTTTCACCACTAAAACGCATGAGACTTGTAGTTTTCAAAAATGTTTTCATTTTTGATGGGACGCTGAATAAAAGAAGTTTAATCGCCGGCAAACGAAAACCCGAGATTTCCCGTAAATCCCGCGCTTGGCCCGTATAGTCGAATGTATATAAAGAAAGTACCCTGTGAGTAAACTCATTTCCCGAACGATTTTTTATATTATGTTTTCACCACTAAAACGCATGAGACTTGTAGTTTTCAAAAATGTTTTCATTTTTGATGGGACGCTGAATAAAAGAAGTTTAATCGCCGGCAAACGAAAACCCGCGATTTCCCGTAAACCCCGGAGTCGGCCCGTATAGTCAAAAGTATACAAAAAATGTACCCAGGGAGTAAACTCATTTTCCGAACGATTTTTTAAATTATTTTTTCACCACTAAAACGCATGAGACTTGTAGTTTTCAAAAATGTTTTCATTTTTAATGACACGCTTAATGAAAGAGGTATAATCGCCGGCAAACGAAAACCAGCGATTTCCCCTAAATCCCGGGCTTGGCCCGTGTAGTCGAATGTATACAAAGAAATTACCCTGTGAGTAAACTCATTTCCCGAACGATTTTTTATATTATGTTTTCACCACTAAAACGCATGAGACTTGTAGTTTTCAGAAATGTTTTCATTTTTGATGAGACGCTTAATGAAAGTGGATTAATCGCCGGCAAACGAAAACCCGCGCCTTCCCGTAAATCCCGGGCTTGGCCCGTATAGTCAAAAGTATACAAAGAAAGTACCCAGGGAGTAAACTCATTTCCCGAACGATTTTTTAAATTTTTTTTTCACCAATAAAACGCATGAGACTTGTAGTTTTTGAAAATGTTTTTATTCTTGATGAGACGCTTAATGAAAGAGGTTTAATCGCCGGCAAACGAAAACCCAAGATTTCCCGTAAATCCCCGGCTTGGCCCGTATAGTCGAAGGTATACAAAGAAAGTACCCTGTGAGTAAACTCACTTCCCGAACGATTTTTTATATTATGTTTTCACCACTAAAACGCATGAGACTTGTAGTTTTCAAAAATGTTTTCATTTTTGATGAGACGCTTAATGAAAGTGGTATAATCGCCGGCAAACGAAAACCAGCGATTTCCACTAAATCCCGGGCTTGGCCCGTGTAGTCGAATGTATACAAAGAAAGTACCCAGGGAGTAAACTCATTTCCCGAATGATTTTTTAATTTTTTTTTTCACCACTAAAGCCCATGAGACTTGTAGTTTTCAAAAATGTTTTCATTTTTGATGAGCGCTGAATAAAAGAAGTTTAATCGCCGGCAAACAAAAACCCGCGATTTCCGGTAAATCCCGGACTCGGCCCGTATAGTCAAAAGAATACAAAGAAAGTACCCAGGGAGTAAACTCATTTCTTGAACGATTTTTTAAATTATTTTTTCACCACTAAAACGCATGAGACTTGTAGTTTTCAGAATTTCTTTCATTTTTGATGAGACGCTTAATGAAAGTGGTTTGATCGCCGGCAAACGAAAACTTGCCATTTCCCGTAAACCCCGGGCTTGGCCCGTATAGTCAAAAGTATACAAAGAAAGTACCCGGGGTGTAAACTCATTTCCCGAACGATTTTTTAAATTATTATTTCACAACTAAAGCCCATGAGACTTGTAGTTTTTAAAAATGTTTTCATTTTTGATGAGACGCTGAATAAAAGAAGTGTAATCGCCGGCAAACGAAAACCCGCGACTTCCCGTAAATCCCGGACTCGGCCCGTATAGTCAAAAGTATACAAAGAAAGTACCCAGGGAGTAAACTCATTTTCCGAACGATTTTTTAAATTATTTTTTCACCACTAAAACGCATGAGACTTGTAGTTTTCAAAAATGTTTTCATTTTTGATGAGACGCTGAATAAAAGAAGTGTAATCGCCGGCAAACGAAAACCCGCGACTTCCCGTAAATCCCGGACTCGGCCCGTATAGTCAAAAGTATACAAAGAAAGTACCCTGTGAGTAAACTCATTTCCCGAACGATTTTTTATAATATGTTTTCACCACTAAAACGCATGAGACTTGTAGTTTTCAGAAATGTTTTCATTTTTGATGAGACGCTTAATGAAAGTGGATTAATCGCCGGCAAACGAAAACCCGCGACTTCCCGTAAATCCCGGACTCGGCCCGTATAGTCAAAAGTATACAAAGAAAGTACCCAGGGAGTAAACTCATTTTCCGAACGATTTTTTAAATTATTTTTTCACCACTAAAACGCATGAGACTTGTAGTTTTCAAAAATGTTTTCATTTTTGATGGGACGCTGAATAAAAGAAGTTTAATCGCCGGCAAACGAAAACCCGAGATTTCCCGTAAATCCCGCGCTTGGCCCGTATAGTCGAATGTATATAAAGAAAGTACCCTGTGAGTAAACTCATTTCCCGAACGATTTTTTATATTATGTTTTCACCACTAAAACGCATGAGACTTGTAGTTTTCAAAAATGTTTTCATTTTTGATGGGACGCTGAATAAAAGAAGTTTAATCGCCGGCAAACGAAAACCCGCGATTTCCCGTAAACCCCGGAGTCGGCCCGTATAGTCAAAAGTATACAAAAAATGTACCCAGGGAGTAAACTCATTTTCCGAACGATTTTTTAAATTATTTTTTCACCACTAAAACGCATGAGACTTGTAGTTTTCAAAAATGTTTTCATTTTTGATGAGACGCTTAATGAAAGAGGTATAATCGCCGGCAAACGAAAACCAGCGATTTCCCCTAAATCCCGGGCTTGGCCCGTGTAGTCGAATGTATACAAAGAAATTACCCTGTGAGTAAACTCATTTCCCGAACGATTTTTTATATTATGTTTTCACCACTAAAACGCATGAGACTTGTAGTTTTCAGAAATGTTTTCATTTTTGATGAGACGCTTAATGAAAGTGGATTAATCGCCGGCAAACGAAAACCCGCGCCTTCCCGTAAATCCCGGGCTTGGCCCGTATAGTCAAAAGTATACAAAGAAAGTACCCAGGGAGTAAACTCATTTCCCGAACGATTTTTTAAATTTTTTTTTCACCACTAAAACGCATGAGACTTGTAGTTTTTAAAAATGTTTTTATTCTTGATGAGACGCTTAATGAAAGAGGTTTAATCGCCGGCAAACGAAAACCCAAGATTTCCCGTAAATCCCCGGCTTGGCCCGTATAGTCGAAGGTATACAAAGAAAGTACCCTGTGAGTAAACTCACTTCCCGAACGATTTTTTATATTATGTTTTCACCACTAAAACGCATGAGACTTGTAGTTTTCAAAAATGTTTTCATTTTTGATGGGACGCTGAATAAAAGAAGTTTAATCGCCGGCAAACGAAAACCCGCGCCTTCCCGTAAATCCCGGGCTTGGCCCGTATAGTCAAAAGTATACAAAGAAAGTACCCAGGGAGTAAACTCATTTCCCGAACGATTTTTTAAATTTTTTTTTCACCACTAAAACGCATGAGACTTGTAGTTTTTAAAAATGTTTTTATTCTTGATGAGACGCTTAATGAAAGAGGTTTAATCGCCGGCAAACGAAAACCCAAGATTTCCCGTAAATCCCCGGCTTGGCCCGTATAGTCGAAGGTATACAAAGAAAGTACCCTGTGAGTAAACTCACTTCCCGAACGATTTTTTATATTATGTTTTCACCACTAAAACGCATGAGACTTGTAGTTTTCAAAAATGTTTTCATTTTTGATGGGACGCTGAATAAAAGAAGTTTAATCGCCGGCAAACGAAAACCCGAGATTTCCCGTAAATCCCGCGCTTGGCCCGTATAGTCGAATGTATATAAAGAAAGTACCCTGTGAGTAAACTCATTTCCCGAACGATTTTTTATATTATGTTTTCACCACTAAAACGCATGAGACTTGTAGTTTTCAAAAATGTTTTCATTTTTGATGGGACGCTGAATAAAAGAAGTTTAATCGCCGGCAAACGAAAACCCGCGATTTCCCGTAAACCCCGGAGTCGGCCCGTATAGTCAAAAGTATACAAAAAATGTACCCAGGGAGTAAACTCATTTTCCGACGATTTTTTAAATTATTTTTTCACCACTAAAACGCATGAGACTTGTAGTTTTCAAAAATGTTTTCATTTTTAATGACACGCTTAATGAAAGAGGTATAATCGCCGGCAAACGAAAACCAGCGATTTCCCCTAAATCCCGGGCTTGGCCCGTGTAGTCGAATGTATACAAAGAAATTACCCTGTGAGTAAACTCATTTCCCGAACGATTTTTTATATTATGTTTTCACCACTAAAACGCATGAGACTTGTAGTTTTCAGAAATGTTTTCATTTTTGATGAGACGCTTAATGAAAGTGGATTAATCGCCGGCAAACGAAAACCCGCGCCTTCCCGTAAATCCCGGGCTTGGCCCGTATAGTCAAAAGTATACAAAGAAAGTACCCAGGGAGTAAACTCATTTCCCGAACGATTTTTTAAATTTTTTTTTCACCAATAAAACGCATGAGACTTGTAGTTTTTAAAAATGTTTTTATTCTTGATGAGACGCTTAATGAAAGAGGTTTAATCGCCGGCAAACGAAAACCCAAGATTTCCCGTAAATCCCCGGCTTGGCCCGTATAGTCGAAGGTATACAAAGAAAGTACCCTGTGAGTAAACTCACTTCCCGATCGATTTTTTATATTATGTTTTCACCACTAAAACGCATGAGACTTGTAGTTTTCAAAAATGTTTTCATTTTTGATGAGACGCTTAATGAAAGTGGTATAATCGCCGGCAAACGAAAACCAGCGATTTCCACTAAATCCCGGGCTTGGCCCGTGTAGTCGAATGTATACAAAGAAAGTACCCAGGGAGTAAACTCATTTCCCGAATGATTTTTTAATTTTTTTTTTCACCACTAAAGCCCATGAGACTTGTAGTTTTCAAAAATGTTTTCATTTTTGATGAGCGCTGAATAAAAGAAGTTTAATCGCCGGCAAACAAAAACCCGCGATTTCCGGTAAATCCCGGACTCGGCCCGTATAGTCAAAAGAATACAAAGAAAGTACCCAGGGAGTAAACTCATTTCTTGAACGATTTTTTAAATTATTTTTTCACCACTAAAACGCATGAGACTTGTAGTTTTCAGAATTTCTTTCATTTTTGATGAGACGCTTAATGAAAGTGGTTTGATCGCCGGCAAACGAAAACTTGCCATTTCCCGTAAACCCCGGGCTTGGCCCGTATAGTCAAAAGTATACAAAGAAAGTACCCGGGGTGTAAACTCATTTCCCGAACGATTTTTTAAATTATTATTTCACAACTAAAGCCCATGAGACTTGTAGTTTTTAAAAATGTTTTCATTTTTGATGAGACGCTGAATAAAAGAAGTGTAATCGCCGGCAAACGAAAACCCGCGACTTCCCGTAAATCCCGGACTCGGCCCGTATAGTCAAAAGTATACAAAGAAAGTACCCAGGGAGTAAACTCATTTTCCGAACGATTTTTTAAATTATTTTTTCACCACTAAAACGCATGAGACTTGTAGTTTTCAAAAATGTTTTCATTTTTGATGAGACGCTGAATAAAAGAAGTGTAATCGCCGGCAAACGAAAACCCGCGACTTCCCGTAAATCCCGGACTCGGCCCGTATAGTCAAAAGTATACAAAGAAAGTACCCTGTGAGTAAACTCACTTCCCGAACGATTTTTTATATTATGTTTTCACCACTAAAACGCATGAGACTTGTAGTTTTCAAAAATGTTTTCATTTTTGATGAGACGCTTAATGAAAGTGGTATAATCGCCGGCAAACGAAAACCAGCGATTTCCACTAAATCCCGGGCTTGGCCCGTGTAGTCGAATGTATACAAAGAAAGTACCCAGGGAGTAAACTCATTTCCCGAATGATTTTTTAATTTTTTTTTTCACCACTAAAGCCCATGAGACTTGTAGTTTTCAAAAATGTTTTCATTTTTGATGAGCGCTGAATAAAAGAAGTTTAATCGCCGGCAAACAAAAACCCGCGATTTCCGGTAAATCCCGGACTCGGCCCGTATAGTCAAAAGAATACAAAGAAAGTACCCAGGGAGTAAACTCATTTCTTGAACGATTTTTTAAATTATTTTTTCACCACTAAAACGCATGAGACTTGTAGTTTTCAGAATTTCTTTCATTTTTGATGAGACGCTTAATGAAAGTGGTTTGATCGCCGGCAAACGAAAACTTGCCATTTCCCGTAAACCCCGGGCTTGGCCCGTATAGTCAAAAGTATACAAAGAAAGTACCCGGGGTGTAAACTCATTTCCCGAACGATTTTTTAAATTATTATTTCACAACTAAAGCCCATGAGACTTGTAGTTTTTAAAAATGTTTTCATTTTTGATGAGACGCTGAATAAAAGAAGTGTAATCGCCGGCAAACGAAAACCCGCGACTTCCCGTAAATCCCGGACTCGGCCCGTATAGTCAAAAGTATACAAAGAAAGTACCCAGGGAGTAAACTCATTTTCCGAACGATTTTTTAAATTATTTTTTCACCACTAAAACGCATGAGACTTGTAGTTTTCAAAAATGTTTTCATTTTTAATGAGACGCTTAATGAAAGAGGTATAATCGCCGGCAAACGAAAACCAGCGATTTCCCCTAAATCCAGGGCTTGGCCCGTGTAGTCGAATGTATACAAAGAAATTACCCTGTGAGTAAAATCATTTCCCGAACGATTTTTTATATTATGTTTTCACCACTAAAACGCATGAGACTTGTAGTTTTCAGAAATGTTTTCATTTTTGATGAGACGCTTAATGAAAGTGGATTAATCGCCGGCAAACGAAAACCCGCGCCTTCCCGTAAATCCCGGGCTTGGCCCGTATAGTCGAAGGTATACAAAGAAAGTACCCTGTGAGTAAACTCATTTCCCGAACGATTTTTTATATTATGTTTTCGCCACTAAAACGCATGAGACTTGTAGTTTTCAAAAATGTTTTCATTTTTGATGGGACGCTGAATAAAAGAAGTTTAATCGCCGGCAAACGAAAATCCGCGATTTCCCGTAAATCCCGGACTCGGCCCGTATAGTCAAAAGTATACAAAGAAAGTACCCAGGGAGTAAACTCATTTTCCGAACGATTTTTTAAATTATTTTTTCACCACTAAAACGCATGAGACTTGTAGTTTTCAAAAATGTTTTCATTTTTAATGACACGCTTAATGAAAGAGGTATAATCGCCGGCAAACGAAAACCAGCGATTTCCCCTAAATCCCGGGCTTGGCCCGTGTAGTCGAATGTATACAAAGAAATTACCCTGCGAGTAAAATCATTTCCCGAACGATTTTTTATATTATGTTTTCACCACTAAAACGCATGAGACTTGTAGTTTTCAGAAATGTTTTCATTTTTGATGAGACGCTTAATGAAAGTGGATTAATCGCCGGCAAACGAAAACTCGCGCCTTCCCCTAAATCCCGGGCTTGGCCCGTATAGTCAAAAGTATACAAAGAAAGTACCCAGGGAGTAAACTCATTTCCCGAACGATTTTTTAAATTTTTTTTTCACCACTAAAACGCATGAGACTTGTAGTTTTTAAAAATGTTTTCATTTTTGATGAGACGCTTAACGAAAGAGGTTTAATCGCCGGCAAACGAAAACCCAAGATTTCCCGTAAATCCCCGGCTTGGCCCGTATAGTCGAAGGTATACAAAGAAAGTACCCTGTGAGTAAACTCATTTCCCGAACGATTTTTTATATTATGTTTTCACCACTAAAACGCATGAGACTTGTAGTTTTCAAAAATGTTTTCATTTTTGATGGGACGCTGAATAAAAGAAGTTTAATCGCCGGCAAACGAAAATCCGCGATTTCCCGTAAACCCCGGACTCGACCCGTATAGTCAAAAGTATAAAAAAAAAGTACCCAGGGAGTAAACTCATTTTCCGAACGATTTTTTAAATGATTTTTTCACCACTAAAACGCATGAGACTTGTAGTTTTCAAAAATGTTTTCATTTTTGATGAGACGCTTAATGAAAGAGGTATAATCGCCGGCAAACGAAAACCAGCGATTTCCCCTAAATCCCGGGCATGGCCCGTGTAGTCGAATGTATACAAAGAAATTACCCTGTGAGTAAACTCATTTCCCGAACGATTTTTTATATTATGTTTTCACCACTAAAACGCATGAGACTTGTAGTTTTCAGAAATGTTTTCATTTTTGGTGAGACGCTTAATGAAAGAGGTTTAATCGCCGGCAAACGAAAATCCGCGATTTCCCGTAAACCCCGGACTCGGCCCGTATAGTCAAAAGTATACAAAAAAAGTACCCAGGGAGTAAACTCATTTTCCGAACGATTTTTTAAATTATTTTTTCACCACTAAAACGCATGAGACTTGTAGTTTTCAAAAATTTTTTCATTTTTGATGGGACGCTGAATAAAAGAAGTTTAATCGCCGGCAAACGAAAATCCGCGATTTCCCGTAAATCCCGGACTCGGCCCGTATAGTCAAAAGTATACAAAGAAAGTACCCAGGGAGTAAACTCATTTTCCGAACGATTTTTTAAATTATTTTTTCACCACTAAAACGCATGAGACTTGTAGTTTTCAAAAATGTTTTCATTTTTAATGAGACGCTTAATGAAAGAGGTATAATCGCCGGCAAACGAAAACCAGCGATTTCCCCTAAATCCCGGGCTTGGCCCGTGTAGTCGAATGTATACAAAGAAATTACCCTGTGAGTAAAATCATTTCCCGAACGATTTTTTATATTATGTTTTCACCACTAAAACGCATGAGACTTGTAGTTTTCAGAAATGTTTTCATTTTTGATGAGACGCTTAATGAAAGTGGATTAATCGCCGGCAAACGAAAACTCGCGCCTTTCCCTAAATCCCGGGCTTGGCCCGTATAGTCAAAAGTATACAAAGAAAGTACCCAGGGAGTAAACTAATTTCCCGAACGATTTTTTAAATTTTTTTTTCACCACTAAAACGCATGAGACTTGTAGTTTTTAAAAATGTTTTCATTTTTGATGAGACGCTTAACGAAAGAGGTTTAATCGCCGGCAAACGAAAACCCAAGATTTCCCGTAAATCCCCGGCTTGGCCCGTATAGTCGAAGGTATACAAAGAAAGTACCCTGTGAGTAAACTCATTTCCCGAACGATTTTTTATATTATGTTTTCACCACTAAAACGCATGAGACTTGTAGTTTTCAAAAATGTTTTCATTTTTGATGGGACGCTGAATAAAAGAAGTTTAATCGCCGGCAAACGAAAATCTGCGATTTCCCGTAAACCCCGGACTCGACCCGTATAGTCAAAAGTATAAAAAAAAAGTACCCAGGGAGTAAACTCATTTTCCGAACGATTTTTTAAATGATTTTTTCACCACTAAAACGCATGAGACTTGTAGTTTTCAAAAATGTTTTCATTTTTGATGAGACGCTTAATGAAAGAGGTATAATCGCCGGCAAACGAAAACCAGCGATTTCCCCTAAATCCCGGGCTTGGCCCGTGTAGTCGAATGTATACAAAGAAATTACCCTGTGAGTAAACTCATTTCCCGAACGATTTTTTATATTATGTTTTCACCACTAAAACGCATGAGACTTGTAGTTTGCAGAAATGTTTTCATTTTTGATGAGACGCTTAATGAAAGAGGTTTAATCGCCGGCAAACGAAAACCCAAGATTTCCCGTAAATCCCCGGCTTGGCCCGTATAGTCGAAGGTATACAAAGAAAGTACCCTGTGAGTAAACTCATTTCCCGAACGATTTTTTATATTATGTTTTCACCACTAAAACGCATGAGACTTGTAGTTTTCAAAAATGTTTTCATTTTTGATGGGACGCTGAATAAAAGAAGTTTAATCGCCGGCAAACGAAAATCCGCGATTTCTCGTAAACCCCGGACTCGGCCCGTATAGTCAAAAGTATACAAAAAAAGTACCCAGGGAGTAAACTCATTTTCCGAACGATTTTTTAAATTATTTTTTCACCACTAAAACGCATGAGACTTGTAGTTTTCAAAAATGTTTTCATTTTTGATGAGACGCTTAATGAAAGTGGTATAATCGCCGGCAAACGAAAACCAGCGATTTCCACTAAATCCCGGGCTTGGCCCGTGTAGTCGAATGTATACAAAGAAAGTACCCAGGGAGTAAACTCATTTCCCGAACGATTTTTTAATTTTTTTTTACACCACTAAAGCCCATGAGACTTGTAGTTTTCAAAAATGTTTTCATTTTTGATGAGCGCTGAATAAAAGAAGTTTAATCGCCGGCAAACAAAAACCCGCGATTTCCGGTAAATCCCGGACTCGGCCCGTATAGTCAAAAGAATACAAAGAAAGTACCCAGGGAGTAAACTCATTTCTTGAACGATTTTTTAAATTATTTTTTCACCACTAAAACGCTTGAGACTTGTAGTTTTCAGAATTTCTTTCATTTTTGATGAGACGCTTAATGAAAGTGGTTTGATCGCCGGCAAACGAAAACCCGCCATTTCCCGTAAACCCCGGGCTTGGCCCGTATAGTCAAAAGTATACAAAGAAAGTACCCGGGGTGTAAACTCATTTCCCGAACGATTTTTTAAATTATTATTTCACAACTAAAGCCCATGAGACTTGTAGTTTTTAAAAATGTTTTCATTTTTGATGAGACGCTGAATAAAAGAAGTTTAATCGCCGGCAAACGAAAACCAGCGATTTCCCCTAAATCCCGGGCTTGGCCCGTGTAGTCGAATGTATACAAAGAAATTACCCTGTGAGTAAAATCATTTCCCGAACGATTTTTTATATTATGTTTTCACCACTAAAACGCATGAGACTTGTAGTTTTCAAAAATGTTTTCATTTTTGATGAGACGCTTAATGAAAGTGGTATAATCGCCGGCAAACGAAAACCAGCTATTTCAACTAAATCCCGGGCTTGGCCCGTGTAGTCGAATGTATACAAAGAAAGTACCCAGGGAGTAAACTCATTTCCCGAACGATTTTTTAATTTTTTTTTACACCACTAAAGCCCATGAGACTTGTAGTTTTCAAAAATGTTTTCATTTTTGATGAGCGCTGAATAAAAGAAGTTTAATCGCCGGCAAACAAAAACCCGCGATTTCCGGTAAATCCCGGACTCGGCCCGTATAGTCAAAAGAATACAAAGAAAGTACCCAGGGAGTAAACTCATTTCTTGAACGATTTTTTAAATTATTTTTTCACCACTAAAACGCATGAGACTTGTAGTTTTCAAAAATGTTTTCATTTTTGATGAGACGCTTAATGAAAGAGGTATAATCGCCGGCAAACGAAAACCAGCGATTTCCCCTAAATCCCGGGCTTGGCCCGTGTAGTCGAATGTATACAAAGAAATTACCCTGTGAGTAAACTCATTTCCCGAACGATTTTTTATATTATGTTTTCACCACTAAAACGCATGAGACTTGTAGTTTGCAGAAATGTTTTCATTTTTGATGAGACGCTTAATGAAAGAGGTTTAATCGCCGGCAAACGAAAACCCAAGATTTCCCGTAAATCCCCGGCTTGGCCCGTATAGTCGAAGGTATACAAAGAAAGTACCCTGTGAGTAAACTCATTTCCCGAACGATTTTTTATATTATGTTTTCACCACTAAAACGCATGAGACTTGTAGTTTTCAAAAATGTTTTCATTTTTGATGGGACGCTGAATAAAAGAAGTTTAATCGCCGGCAAACGAAAATCCGCGATTTCCCGTAAACCCCGGACTCGGCCCGTATAGTCAAAAGTATACAAAAAAAGTACCCAGGGAGTAAACTCATTTTCCGAACGATTTTTTAAATTATTTTTTCACCACTAAAACGCATGAGACTTGTAGTTTTCAAAAATGTTTTCATTTTTGATGAGACGCTTAATGAAAGTGGTATAATCGCCGGCAAACGAAAACCAGCGATTTCCACTAAATCCCGGGCTTGGCCCGTGTAGTCGAATGTATACAAAGAAAGTACCCAGGGAGTAAACTCATTTCCCGAACGATTTTTTAATTTTTTTTTACACCACTAAAGCCCATGAGACTTGTAGTTTTCAAAAATGTTTTCATTTTTGATGAGCGCTGAATAAAAGAAGTTTAATCGCCGGCAAACAAAAACCCGCGATTTCCGGTAAATCCCGGACTCGGCCCGTATAGTCAAAAGAATACAAAGAAAGTACCCAGGGAGTAAACTCATTTCTTGAACGATTTTTTAAATTATTTTTTCACCACTAAAACGCTTGAGACTTGTAGTTTTCAGAATTTCTTTCATTTTTGATGAGACGCTTAATGAAAGTGGTTTGATCGCCGGCAAACGAAAACCCGCCATTTCCCGTAAACCCCGGGCTTGGCCCGTATAGTCAAAAGTATACAAAGAAAGTACCCGGGGTGTAAACTCATTTCCCGAACGATTTTTTAAATTATTATTTCACAACTAAAGCCCATGAGACTTGTAGTTTTTAAAAATGTTTTCATTTTTGATGAGACGCTGAATAAAAGAAGTTTAATCGCCGGCAAACGAAAACCAGCGATTTCCCCTAAATCCCGGGCTTGGCCCGTGTAGTCGAATGTATACAAAGAAATTACCCTGTGAGTAAAATCATTTCCCGAACGATTTTTTATATTATGTTTTCACCACTAAAACGCATGAGACTTGTAGTTTTCAAAAATGTTTTCATTTTTGATGAGACGCTTAATGAAAGTGGTATAATCGCCGGCAAACGAAAACCAGCGATTTCCACTAAATCCCGGGCTTGGCCCGTGTAGTCGAATGTATACAAAGAAAGTACCCAGGGAGTAAACTCATTTCCCGAACGATTTTTTAATTTTTTTTTACACCACTAAAGCCCATGAGACTTGTAGTTTTCAAAAATGTTTTCATTTTTGATGAGCGCTGAATAAAAGAAGTTTAATCGCCGGCAAACAAAAACCCGCGATTTCCGGTAAATCCCGGACTCGGCCCGTATAGTCAAAAGAATACAAAGAAAGTACCCAGGGAGTAAACTCATTTCTTGAACGATTTTTTAAATTATTTTTTCACCACTAAAACGCTTGAGACTTGTAGTTTTCAGAATTTCTTTCATTTTTGATGAGACGCTTAATGAAAGTGGTTTGATCGCCGGCAAACGAAAACCCGCCATTTCCCGTAAACCCCGGGCTTGGCCCGTATAGTCAAAAGTATACAAAGAAAGTACCCGGGGTGTAAACTCATTTCCCGAACGATTTTTTAAATTATTATTTCACAACTAAAGCCCATGAGACTTGTAGTTTTTAAAAATGTTTTCATTTTTGATGAGACGCTGAATAAAAGAAGTTTAATCGCCGGCAAACGAAAACCAGCGATTTCCCCTAAATCCCGGGCTTGGCCCGTGTAGTCGAATGTATACAAAGAAATTACCCTGTGAGTAAAATCATTTCCCGAACGATTTTTTATATTATGTTTTCACCACTAAAACGCATGAGACTTGTAGTTTTCAGAAATGTTTTCATTTTTGATGAGACGCTTAATGAAAGTGGATTAATCGCCGGCAAACGAAAACCCGCGCCTTCCCGTAAATCCCGGGCTTGGCCCGGATAGTCAAAAGTATACAAAGAAAGTACCCAGGGAGTAAACTCATTTCCCGAACGATTTTTTAAATTTTTTTTTCACCACTAAAACGCATGAGACTTGTAGTTTTCAGAATTTCTTTCATTTTTGATGAGACGCTTAATGAAAGTGGTTTGATCGCCGGCAAACGAAAACCCGCCATTTCCCGTAAACCCCGGGCTTGGCCCGTATAGTCAAAAGTATACAAAGAAAGTACCCGGGGTGTAAACTCATTTCCCGAACGATTTTTTAAATTATTATTTCACAACTAAAGCCCATGAGACTTGTAGTTTTTAAAAATGTTTTCATTTTTGATGAGACGCTGAATAAAAGAAGTTTAATCGCCGGCAAACGAAAACCAGCGATTTCCCCTAAATCCCGGGCTTGGCCCGTGTAGTCGAATGTATACAAAGAAATTACCCTGTGAGTAAACTCATTTCCCGAACGATTTTTTATATTATGTTTTCACCACTAAAACGCATGAGACTTGTAGTTTTCAGAAATGTTTTCATTTTTGATGAGACGCTTAATGAAAGTGGATTAATCGCCGGCAAACGAAAACCCGCGCCTTCCCGTAAATCCCGGGCTTGGCCCGGATAGTCAAAAGTATACAAAGAAAGTACCCAGGGAGTAAACTCATTTCCCGAACGATTTTTTAAATTTTTTTTTCACCACTAAAACGCATGAGACTTGTAGTTTTTAAAAATGTTTTCATTTTTGATGAGACGCTTAACGAAAGAGGTTTAATCGCCGGCAAACGAAAACCCAAGATTTCCCGTAAATCCCCGGCTTGGCCCGTATAGTCGAAGGTATACAAAGAAAGTACCCTGTGAGTAAACTCATTTCCCGAACGATTTTTTATATTATGTTTTCACCACTAAAACGCATGAGACTTGTAGTTTTCAAAAATGTTTTCATTTTTGATGGGACGCTGAATAAAAGAAGTTTAATCGCCGGCAAACGAAAATCCGCGATTTCCCGTAAACCCCAGACTCGGCCCGTATAGTCAAAAGTATAAAAAAAAAGTACCCAGGGAGTAAACTCATTTCTTGAACGATTTTTTAAATTATTTTTTCACCACTAAAACGCTTGAGACTTGTAGTTTTCAGAATTTCTTTCATTTTTGATGAGACGCTTAATGAAAGTGGTTTGATCGCCGGCAAACGAAAACCCGCCATTTCCCGTAAACCCCGGGCTTGGCCCGTATAGTCAAAAGTATACAAAGAAAGTACCCGGGGTGTAAACTCATTTCCCGAACGATTTTTTAAATTATTATTTCACAACTAAAGCCCATGAGACTTGTAGTTTTTAAAAATGTTTTCATTTTTGATGAGACGCTGAATAAAAGAAGTTTAATCGCCGGCAAACGAAAACCAGCGATTTCCCCTAAATCCCGGGCTTGGCCCGTGTAGTCGAATGTATACAAAGAAATTACCCTGTGAGTAAAATCATTTCCCGAACGATTTTTTATATTATGTTTTCACCACTAAAACGCATGAGACTTGTAGTTTTCAAAAATGTTTTCATTTTTGATGAGACGCTTAATGAAAGTGGTATAATCGCCGGCAAACGAAAACCAGCGATTTCCACTAAATCCCGGGCTTGGCCCGTGTAGTCGAATGTATACAAAGAAAGTACCCAGGGAGTAAACTCATTTCCCGAACGATTTTTTAATTTTTTTTTACACCACTAAAGCCCATGAGACTTGTAGTTTTCAAAAATGTTTTCATTTTTGATGAGCGCTGAATAAAAGAAGTTTAATCGCCGGCAAACAAAAACCCGCGATTTCCGGTAAATCCCGGACTCGGCCCGTATAGTCAAAAGAATACAAAGAAAGTACCCAGGGAGTAAACTCATTTCTTGAACGATTTTTTAAATTATTTTTTCACCACTAAAACGCTTGAGACTTGTAGTTTTCAGAATTTCTTTCATTTTTGATGAGACGCTTAATGAAAGTGGTTTGATCGCCGGCAAACGAAAACCCGCCATTTCCCGTAAACCCCGGGCTTGGCCCGTATAGTCAAAAGTATACAAAGAAAGTACCCGGGGTGTAAACTCATTTCCCGAACGATTTTTTAAATTATTATTTCACAACTAAAGCCCATGAGACTTGTAGTTTTTAAAAATGTTTTCATTTTTGATGAGACGCTGAATAAAAGAAGTTTAATCGCCGGCAAACGAAAACCAGCGATTTCCCCTAAATCCCGGGCTTGGCCCGTGTAGTCGAATGTATACAAAGAAATTACCCTGTGAGTAAAATCATTTCCCGAACGATTTTTTATATTATGTTTTCACCACTAAAACGCATGAGACTTGTAGTTTTCAGAAATGTTTTCATTTTTGATGAGACGCTTAATGAAAGTGGATTAATCGCCGGCAAACGAAAACCCGCGCCTTCCCGTAAATCCCGGGCTTGGCCCGGATAGTCAAAAGTATACAAAGAAAGTACCCAGGGAGTAAACTCATTTCCCGAACGATTTTTTAAATTTTTTTTTCACCACTAAAACGCATGAGACTTGTAGTTTTCAGAATTTCTTTCATTTTTGATGAGACGCTTAATGAAAGTGGTTTGATCGCCGGCAAACGAAAACCCGCCATTTCCCGTAAACCCCGGGCTTGGCCCGTATAGTCAAAAGTATACAAAGAAAGTACCCGGGGTGTAAACTCATTTCCCGAACGATTTTTTAAATTATTATTTCACAACTAAAGCCCATGAGACTTGTAGTTTTTAAAAATGTTTTCATTTTTGATGAGACGCTGAATAAAAGAAGTTTAATCGCCGGCAAACGAAAACCAGCGATTTCCCCTAAATCCCGGGCTTGGCCCGTGTAGTCGAATGTATACAAAGAAATTACCCTGTGAGTAAACTCATTTCCCGAACGATTTTTTATATTATGTTTTCACCACTAAAACGCATGAGACTTGTAGTTTTCAGAAATGTTTTCATTTTTGATGAGACGCTTAATGAAAGTGGATTAATCGCCGGCAAACGAAAACCCGCGCCTTCCCGTAAATCCCGGGCTTGGCCCGGATAGTCAAAAGTATACAAAGAAAGTACCCAGGGAGTAAACTCATTTCCCGAACGATTTTTTAAATTTTTTTTTCACCACTAAAACGCATGAGACTTGTAGTTTTTAAAAATGTTTTCATTTTTGATGAGACGCTTAACGAAAGAGGTTTAATCGCCGGCAAACGAAAACCCAAGATTTCCCGTAAATCCCCGGCTTGGCCCGTATAGTCGAAGGTATACAAAGAAAGTACCCTGTGAGTAAACTCATTTCCCGAACGATTTTTTATATTATGTTTTCACCACTAAAACGCATGAGACTTGTAGTTTTCAAAAATGTTTTCATTTTTGATGGGACGCTGAATAAAAGAAGTTTAATCGCCGGCAAACGAAAATCCGCGATTTCCCGTAAACCCCAGACTCGGCCCGTATAGTCAAAAGTATAAAAAAAAAGTACCCAGGGAGTAAACTCATTTTCCGAACAATTTTTTAAATTATTTTTTCACCACTAAAACGCATGAGACTTGTAGTTTTCAAAAATGTTTTCATTTTTGATGAGACGCTTAATGAAAGAGGTATAATCGCCGGCAAAGGAAAACCAGCGATTTCCACTAAATCCCGGGCTTGGCCCGTGTAGTCGAATATATACAAAGAAAGTACCCAGGGAGTAAACTCATTTTCAGAACGATTTTTTAAATTTTTTTTCACCACTAAAACGCATGAGACTTGCAGTTTTCAAAAATGTTTTCATTTTTGATGAGACGCTTAATGAAAGTGTTTTGATCGCCGGCAAACGAAAACCCGCCATTTCCCGTAAACCCCGGTCTTGGCCCGTATAGTCAAAAGTATACAAAGAAAGTACCCGGGGTGTAAACTCATTTCCCGAACGATTTTTTAAATTATTATTTCACAACTAAAGCCCATGAGACTTGTAGTTTTTAAAAATGTTTTCATTTTTGATGAGACGCTGAATAAAAGAAGTTTAATCGCCGGCAAACGAAAACCCGCGACTTCCCCTAAATCCCGGACTCGGCCCGTATAGTCAAAAGTATACAAAGAAAGTACCCAGGGAGTAAACTCATTTTCCGAACGATTTTTTAAATTATTTTTTCACCACTAAAACGCATGAGACTTGTAGTTTTCAAAAATGTTTTCATTTTTGATGAGACGCTTAATGAAAGAGGTATAATCGCCGGCAAACGAAAACCAGCGATTTCCCCTAAATCCCGGGCTTGGCCCGTGTAGTCGAATGTATACAAAGAAATTACCCTGTGAGTAAACTCATTTCCCGAACGATTTTTTATATTATGTTTTCACCACTAAAACGCATGAGACTTGTAGTTTTCAGAAATGTTTTCATTTTTGATGAGACGCTTAATGAAAGAGGTTTAATCGCCGGCAAACGAAAACCCAAGATTTCCCGTAAATCCCCGGCTTGGCCCGTATAGTCGAAGGTATACAAAGAAAGTACCCTGTGAGTAAACTCATTTCCCGAACGATTTTTTATATTATGTTTTCACCACTAAAACGCATGAGACTTGTAGTTTTCAAAAATGTTTTCATTTTTGATGGGACGCTGAATAAAAGAAGTTTAATCGCCGGCAAACGAAAATCCGCGATTTCCCGTAAACCCCAGACTCGGCCCGTATAGTCAAAAGTATAAAAAAAAAGTAACCAGGGAGTAAACTCATTTTCCGAACAATTTTTTAAATTATTTTTTCACCACTAAAACGCATGAGACTTGTAGTTTTCAAAAATGTTTTCATTTTTGATGAGACGCTTAATGAAAGAGGTATAATCGCCGGCAAAGGAAAACCAGCGATTTCCACTAAATCCCGGGCTTGGCCCGTGTAGTCGAATATATACAAAGAAAGTACCCAGGGAGTAAACTCATTTTCAGAACGATTTTTTAAATTTTTTTTCAACACTAAAACGCATGAGACTTGTAGTTTTCAAAAATGTTTTCATTTTTGATGAGACGCTTAATGAAAGTGGTTTGATCGCCGGCAAACGAAAACCCGCCATTTCCCGTAAACCCCGGTCTTGGCCCGTATAGTCAAAAGTATACAAAGAAAGTACCCGGGGTGTAAACTCATTTCCCGAACGATTTTTTAAATTATTATTTCACAACTAAAGCCCATGAGACTTGTAGTTTTTAAAAATGTTTTCATTTTTGATGAGACGCTGAATAAAAGAAGTTTAATCGCCGGCAAACGAAAACCCGCGACTTCCCGTAAATCCCGGACTCGGCCCGTATAGTCAAAAGTATACAAAGAAAGTACCCAGGGAGTAAACTCATTTTCCGAACGATTTTTTAAATTATTTTTTCACCACTAAAACGCATGAGACTTGTAGTTTTCAAAAATGTTTTCATTTTTGATGAGACGCTGAATAAAAGAAGTTTAATCGCCGGCAAACGAAAACCAGCGATTTCCCCTAAATCCCGGGCTTGGCCCGTGTAGTCGAATGTATACAAAGAAATTACCCTGTGAGTAAAATCATTTCCCGAACGATTTTTTATATTATGTTTTCACCACTAAAACGCATGAGACTTGTAGTTTTCAGAAATGTTTTCATTTTTGATGAGACGCTTAATGAAAGTGGATTAATCGCCGGCAAACGAAAACCCGCGCCTTCCCGTAAATCCCGGGCTTGGCCCGGATAGTCAAAAGTATACAAAGAAAGTACCCAGGGAGTAAACTCATTTCCCGAACGATTTTTTAAATTTTTTTTTCACCACTAAAACGCATGAGACTTGTAGTTTTCAGAATTTCTTTCATTTTTGATGAGACGCTTAATGAAAGTGGTTTGATCGCCGGCAAACGAAAACCCGCCATTTCCCGTAAACCCCGGGCTTGGCCCGTATAGTCAAAAGTATACAAAGAAAGTACCCGGGGTGTAAACTCATTTCCCGAACGATTTTTTAAATTATTATTTCACAACTAAAGCCCATGAGACTTGTAGTTTTTAAAAATGTTTTCATTTTTGATGAGACGCTGAATAAAAGAAGTTTAATCGCCGGCAAACGAAAACCAGCGATTTCCCCTAAATCCCGGGCTTGGCCCGTGTAGTCGAATGTATACAAAGAAATTACCCTGTGAGTAAACTCATTTCCCGAACGATTTTTTATATTATGTTTTCACCACTAAAACGCATGAGACTTGTAGTTTTCAGAAATGTTTTCATTTTTGATGAGACGCTTAATGAAAGTGGATTAATCGCCGGCAAACGAAAACCCGCGCCTTCCCGTAAATCCCGGGCTTGGCCCGGATAGTCAAAAGTATACAAAGAAAGTACCCAGGGAGTAAACGCATTTCCCGAACGATTTTTTAAATTTTTTTTTCACCACTAAAACGCATGAGACTTGTAGTTTTTAAAAATGTTTTCATTTTTGATGAGACACTTAACGAAAGAGGTTTAATCGCCGGCAAACGAAAACCCAAGATTTCCCGTAAATCCCCGGCTTGGCCCGTATAGTCGAAGGTATACAAAGAAAGTACCCTGTGAGTAAACTCATTTCCCGAACGATTTTTTATATTATGTTTTCACCACTAAAACGCATGAGACTTGTAGTTTTCAAAAATGTTTTCATTTTTGATGGGACGCTGAATAAAAGAAGTTTAATCGCCGGCAAACGAAAATCCGCGATTTCCCGTAAACCCCAGACTCGGCCCGTATAGTCAAAAGTATAAAAAAAAAGTACCCAGGGAGTAAACTCATTTTCCGAACAATTTTTTAAATTATTTTTTCACCACTAAAACGCATGAGACTTGTAGTTTTCAAAAATGTTTTCATTTTTGATGAGACGCTTAATGAAAGAGGTATAATCGCCGGCAAAGGAAAACCAGCGATTTCCACTAAATCCCGGGCTTGGCCCGTGTAGTCGAATATATACAAAGAAAGTACCCAGGGAGTAAACTCATTTTCAGAACGATTTTTTAAATTTTTTTTCACCACTAAAACGCATGAGACTTGTAGTTTTCAAAAATGTTTTCATTTTTGATGAGACGCTTAATGAAAGTGGTTTGATCGCCGGCAAACGAAAACCCGCCATTTCCCGTAAACCCCGGTCTTGGCCCGTATAGTCAAAAGTATACAAAGAAAGTACCCGGGGTGTAAACTCATTTCCCGAACGATTTTTTAAATTATTATTTCACAACTAAAGCCCATGAGACTTGTAGTTTTTAAAAATGTTTTCATTTTTGATGAGACGCTGAATAAAAGAAGTTTAATCGCCGGCAAACGAAAACCCGCGACTTCCCCTAAATCCCGGACTCGGCCCGTATAGTCAAAAGTATACAAAGAAAGTACCCAGGGAGTAAACTCATTTTCCGAACGATTTTTTAAATTATTTTTTCACCACTAAAACGCATGAGACTTGTAGTTTTCAAAAATGTTTTCATTTTTGATGAGACGCTTAATGAAAGAGGTATAATCGCCGGCAAACGAAAACCAGCGATTTCCCCTAAATCCCGGGCTTGGCCCGTGTAGTCGAATGTATACAAAGAAATTACCCTGTGAGTAAACTCATTTCCCGAACGATTTTTTATATTATGTTTTCACCACTAAAACGCATGAGACTTGTAGTTTTCAGAAATGTTTTCATTTTTGATGAGACGCTTAATGAAAGAGGTTTAATCGCCGGCAAACGAAAACCCAAGATTTCCCGTAAATCCCCGGCTTGGCCCGTATAGTCGAAGGTATACAAAGAAAGTACCCTGTGAGTAAACTCATTTCCCGAACGATTTTTTATATTATGTTTTCACCACTAAAACGCATGAGACTTGTAGTTTTCAAAAATGTTTTCATTTTTGATGGGACGCTGAATAAAAGAAGTTTAATCGCCGGCAAACGAAAATCCGCGATTTCCCGTAAACCCCAGACTCGGCCCGTATAGTCAAAAGTATATAAAAAAAGTACCCAGGGAGTAAACTCATTTTCCGAACAATTTTTTAAATTATTTTTTCACCACTAAAACGCATGAGACTTGTAGTTTTCAAAAATGTTTTCATTTTTGATGAGACGCTTAATGAAAGAGGTATAATCGCCGGCAAAGGAAAACCAGCGATTTCCACTAAATCCCGGGCTTGGCCCGTGTAGTCGAATATATACAAAGAAAGTACCCAGGGAGTAAACTCATTTTCAGAACGATTTTTTAAATTTTTTTTCAACACTAAAACGCATGAGACTTGTAGTTTTCAAAAATGTTTTCATTTTTGATGAGACGCTTAATGAAAGTGGTTTGATCGCCGGCAAACGAAAACCCGCCATTTCCCGTAAACCCCGGTCTTGGCCCGTATAGTCAAAAGTATACAAAGAAAGTACCCGGGGTGTAAACTCATTTCCCGAACGATTTTTTAAATTATTATTTCACAACTAAAGCCCATGAGACTTGTAGTTTTTAAAAATGTTTTCATTTTTGATGAGACGCTGAATAAAAGAAGTTTAATCGCCGGCAAACGAAAACCCGCGACTTCCCGTAAATCCCGGACTCGGCCCGTATAGTCAAAAGTATACAAAGAAAGTACCCAGGGAGTAAACTCATTTTCCGAACGATTTTTTAAATTATTTTTTCACCACTAAAACGCATGAGACTTGTAGTTTTCAAAAATGTTTTCATTTTTGATGAGACGCCTAATGAAAGAGGTATAATCGCCGGCAAACGAAAACCAGCGATTTCCCCTAAATCCCGGGCTTGGCCCGTGTAGTCGAATGTATACAAAGAAATTACCCTGTGAGTAAACTCATTTCCCGAACGATTTTTTATATTATGTTTTCACCACTAAAACGCATGAGACTTGTAGTTTTTAAAAATGTTTTCATTTTTGATGAGACGCTTAACGAAAGAGGTTTAATCGCCGGCAAACGAAAACCCAAGATTTCCCGTAAATCCCCGGCTTGGCCCGTATAGTCGAAGGTATACAAAGAAAGTACCCTGTGAGTAAACTCATTTCCCGAACGATTTTTTATATTATGTTTTCACCACTAAAACGCATGAGACTTGTAGTTTTCAAAAATGTTTTCATTTTTGATGGGACGCTGAATAAAAGAAGTTTAATCGCCGGCAAACGAAAATCCGCGATTTCCCGTAAACCCCAGACTCGGCCCGTATAGTCAAAAGTATAAAAAAAAAGTACCCAGGGAGTAAACTCATTTTCCGAACAATTTTTTAAATTATTTTTTCACCACTAAAACGCATGAGACTTGTAGTTTTCAAAAATGTTTTCATTTTTGATGAGACGCTTAATGAAAGAGGTATAATCGCCGGCAAAGGAAAACCAGCGATTTCCACTAAATCCCGGGCTTGGCCCGTGTAGTCGAATATATACAAAGAAAGTACCCAGGGAGTAAACTCATTTTCAGAACGATTTTTTAAATTTTTTTTCACCACTAAAACGCATGAGACTTGTAGTTTTCAAAAATGTTTTCATTTTTGATGAGACGCTTAATGAAAGTGGTTTGATCGCCGGCAAACGAAAACCCGCCATTTCCCGTAAACCCCGGTCTTGGCCCGTATAGTCAAAAGTATACAAAGAAAGTACCCGGGGTGTAAACTCATTTCCCGAACGATTTTTTAAATTATTATTTCACAACTAAAGCCCATGAGACTTGTAGTTTTTAAAAATGTTTTCATTTTTGATGAGACGCTGAATAAAAGAAGTTTAATCGCCGGCAAACGAAAACCCGCGACTTCCCGTAAATCCCGGACTCGGCCCGTATAGTCAAAAGTATACAAAGAAAGTACCCAGGGAGTAAACTCATTTTCCGAACGATTTTTTAAATTATTTTTTCACCACTAAAACGCATGAGACTTGTAGTTTTCAAAAATGTTTTCATTTTTGATGAGACGCTTAATGAAAGAGGTATAATCGCCGGCAAACGAAAACCAGCGATTTCCCCTAAATCCCGGGCTTGGCCCGTGTAGTCGAATGTATACAAAGAAATTACCCTGTGAGTAAACTCATTTCCCGAACGATTTTTTATATTATGTTTTCACCACTAAAACGCATGAGACTTGTAGTTTTCAGAAATGTTTTCATTTTTGATGAGACGCTTAATGAAAGAGGTTTAATCGCCGGCAAACGAAAACCCAAGATTTCCCGTAAATCCCCGGCTTGGCCCGTATAGTCGAAGGTATACAAAGAAAGTACCCTGTGAGTAAACTCATTTCCCGAACGATTTTTTATATTATGTTTTCACCACTAAAACGCATGAGACTTGTAGTTTTCAAAAATGTTTTCATTTTTGATGGGACGCTGAATAAAAGAAGTTTAATCGCCGGCAAACGAAAATCCGCGATTTCCCGTAAACCCCAGACTCGGCCCGTATAGTCAAAAGTATAAAAAAAAAGTACCCAGGGAGTAAACTCATTTTCCGAACAATTTTTTAAATTATTTTTTCACCACTAAAACGCATGAGACTTGTAGTTTTCAAAAATGTTTTCATTTTTGATGAGACGCTTAATGAAAGAGGTATAATCGCCGGCAAAGGAAAACCAGCGATTTCCACTAAATCCCGGGCTTGGCCCGTGTAGTCGAATATATACAAAGAAAGTACCCAGGGAGTAAACTCATTTTCAGAACGATTTTTTAAATTTTTTTTCAACACTAAAACGCATGAGACTTGTAGTTTTCAAAAATGTTTTCATTTTTGATGAGACGCTTAATGAAAGTGGTTTGATCGCCGGCAAAGGAAAACCCGCCATTTCCCGTAAACCCCGGTCTTGACCCGTATAGTCAAAAGTATACAAAGAAAGTACCCGGGGTGTAAACTCATTTCCCGAACGATTTTTTAAATTATTATTTCACAACTAAAGCCCATGAGACTTGTAGTTTTTAAAAATGTTTTCATTTTTGATGAGACGCTGAATAAAAGAAGTTTAATCGCCGGCAAACGAAAACCCGCGACTTCCCGTAAATCCCGGACTCGGCCCGTATAGTCAAAAGTATACAAAGAAAGTACCCAGGGAGTAAACTCATTTTCCGAACGATTTTTTAAATTATTTTTTCACCACTAAAACGCATGAGACTTGTAGTTTTCAAAAATGTTTTCATTTTTGATGAGACGCTTAATGAAAGAGGTATAATCGCCGGCAAACGAAAACCAGCGATTTCCCCTAAATCCCGGGCTTGGCCCGTGTAGTCGAATGTATACAAAGAAATTACCCTGTGAGTAAACTCATTTCCCGAACGATTTTTTATATTATGTTTTCACCACTAAAACGCATGAGACTTGTAGTTTTCAGAAATGTTTTCATTTTTGATGAGACGCTTAATGAAAGAGGTTTAATCGCCGGCAAACGAAAACCCAAGATTTCCCGTAAATCCCCGGCTTGGCCCGTATAGTCGAAGGTATACAAAGAAAGTACCCTGTGAGTAAACTCATTTCCCGAACGATTTTTTATATTATGTTTTCACCACTAAAACGCATGAGACTTGTAGTTTTCAAAAATGTTTTCATTTTTGATGGGACGCTGAATAAAAGAAGTTTAATCGCCGGCAAACGAAAATCCGCGATTTCCCGTAAACCCCAGACTCGGCCCGTATAGTCAAAAGTATAAAAAAAAAGTACCCAGGGAGTAAACTCATTTTCCGAACAATTTTTTAAATTATTTTTTCACCACTAAAACGCATGAGACTTGTAGTTTTCAAAAATGTTTTCATTTTTGATGAGACGCTTAATGAAAGAGGTATAATCGCCGGCAAAGGAAAACCAGCGATTTCCACTAAATCCCGGGCTTGGCCCGTGTAGTCGAATATATACAAAGAAAGTACCCAGGGAGTAAACTCATTTTCAGAACGATTTTTTAAATTTTTTTTCACCACTAAAACGCATGAGACTTGTAGTTTTCAAAAATGTTTTCATTTTTGATGAGACGCTTAATGAAAGTGGTTTGATCGCCGGCAAACGAAAACCCGCCATTTCCCGTAAACCCCGGTCTTGGCCCGTATAGTCAAAAGTATACAAAGAAAGTACCCGGGGTGTAAACTCATTTCCCGAACGATTTTTTAAATTATTATTTCACAACTAAAGCCCATGAGACTTGTAGTTTTTAAAAATGTTTTCATTTTTGATGAGACGCTGAATAAAAGAAGTTTAATCGCCGGCAAACGAAAACCCGCGACTTCCCGTAAATCCCGGACTCGGCCCGTATAGTCAAAAGTATACAAAGAAAGTACCCAGGGAGTAAACTCATTTTCCGAACGATTTTTTAAATTATTTTTTCACCACTAAAACGCATGAGACTTGTAGTTTTCAAAAATGTTTTCATTTTTGATGAGACGCTTAATGAAAGAGGTATAATCGCCGGCAAACGAAAACCAGCGATTTCCCCTAAATCCCGGGCTTGGCCCGTGTAGTCGAATGTATACAAAGAAATTACCCTGTGAGTAAAATCATTTCCCGATCGATTTTTTATATTATGTTTTCACCACTAAAACGCATGAGCCTTGTAGTTTTTAAAAATGTTTTCATTTTTGATGAGACGCTTAACGAAAGAGGTTTAATCGCCGGCAAACGAAAACCCAAGATTTCCCGTAAATCCCCGGCTTGGCCCGTATAGTCGAAGGTATACAAAGAAAGTACCCTGTGAGTAAACTCATTTCCCGAACGATTTTTTATATTATGTTTTCACCACTAAAACGCATGAGACTTGTAGTTTTCAAAAATGTTTTCATTTTTGATGGGACGCTGAATAAAAGAAGTTTAATCGCCGGCAAACGAAAATCCGCGATTTCCCGTAAACCCCGGACTCGACCCGTATAGTCAAAAGTATAAAAAAAAAGTACCCAGGGAGTAAACTCATTTTCCAAACGATTTTTTAAATGATGTTTTCACCACTAAAACGCATGAGACTTGTAGTTTTCAAAAATGTTTTCATTTTTGATGAGACGCTTAATGAAAGAGGTATAATCGCCGGCAAACGAAAACCAGCGATTTCCCCTAAATCCCGGGCTTGGCCCGTGTAGTCGAATGTATACAAAGAAATTACCCTGTGAGTAAACTCATTTCCCGAACGATTTTTTATATTATGTTTTCACCACTAAAACGCATGAGACTTGTAGTTTTCAGAAATGTTTTCATTTTTGATGAGACGCTTAATGAAAGAGGTTTAATCGCCGGCAAACGAAAACCCAAGATTTCCCGTAAATCCCCGGCTTGGCCCGTATAGTCGAAGGTATACAAAGAAAGTACCCTGTGAGTAAACTCATTTCCCGAACGATTTTTTATATTATGTTTTCACCACTAAAACGCATGAGACTTGTAGTTTTCAAAAATGTTTTCATTTTTGATGGGACGCTGAATAAAAGAAGTTTAATCGCCGGCAAACGAAAATCCGCGATTTCCCGTAAACCCCGGACTCGGCCCGTATAGTCAAAAGTATACAAAAAAAGTACCCAGGGAGTAAACTCATTTTCCGAACGATTTTTTAAATTATTTTTTCACCACTAAAACGCATGAGACTTGTAGTTTTCAAAAATGTTTTCATTTTTGATGAGACGCTTAATGAAAGTGGTATAATCGCCGGCAAACGAAAACCAGCGATTTCCACTAAATCCCGGGCTTGGCCCGTGTAGTCGAATGTATACAAAGAAAGTACCCAGGGAGTAAACTCATTTCCCGAACGATTTTTTAATTTTTTTTTACACCACTAAAGCCCATGAGACTTGTAGTTTTCAAAAATGTTTTCATTTTTGATGAGCGCTGAATAAAAGAAGTTTAATCGCCGGCAAACAAAAACCCGCGATTTCCGGTAAATCCCGGACTCGGCCCGTATAGTCAAAAGAATACAAAGAAAGTACCCAGGGAGTAAACTCATTTCTTGAACGATTTTTTAAATTATTTTTTCACCACTAAAACGCATGAGACTTGTAGTTTTTAAAAATGTTTTCATTTTTGATGAGACGCTTAACGAAAGAGGTTTAATCGCCGGCAAACGAAAACCCAAGATTTCCCGTAAATCCCCGGCTTGGCCCGTATAGTCGAAGGTATATAAAGAAAGTACCCTGTGAGTAAACTCATTTCCCGAACGATTTTTTATATTATGTTTTCACCACTAAAACGCATGAGACTTGTAGTTTTCAAAAATGTTTTCATTTTTGATGGGACGCTGAATAAAAGAAGTTTAATCGCCGGCAAACGAAAATCCGCGATTTCCCGTAAACCCCAGACTCGGCCCGTATAGTCAAAAGTAAAAAAAAAAGTACCCAGGGAGTAAACTCATTTTCCGAACGATTTTTTAAATTATTTTTTCACCACTAAAACGCATGAGACTTGTAGTTTTCAAAAATGTTTTCATTTTTGATGAGACGCTTAATGAAAGAGGTATAATCGCCGGCAAAGGAAAACCAGCGATTTCCACTAAATCCCGGGCTTGGCCCGTGTAGTCGAATATATACAAAGAAAGTACCCAGGGAGTAAACTCATTTTCAGAACGATTTTTTAAATTTTTTTTCACCACTAAAACGCATGAGACTTGTAGTTTTCAAAAATGTTTTCATTTTTGATGAGACGCTTAATGAAAGTGGTTTGATCGCCGGCAAACGAAAACCCGCCATTTCCCGTAAACCCCGGTCTTGGCCCGTATAGTCAAAAGTATGCAAAGAAAGTACCCGGGGTGTAAACTCATTTCCCGAACGATTTTTTAAATTATTATTTCACAACTAAAGCCCATGAGACTTGTAGTTTTTAAAAATGTTTTCATTTTTGATGAGACGCTGAATAAAAGAAGTTTAATCGCCGGCAAACGAAAACCCGCGACTTCCCGTAAATCCCGGACTCGGCCCGTATAGTCAAAAGTATACAAAGAAAGTACCCAGGGAGTAAACTCATTTTCCGAACGATTTTTTAAATTATTTTTTTACCACTAAAACGCATGAGACTTGTAGTTTTCAAAAATGTTTTCATTTTTGATGAGACGCTTAATGAAAGAGGTATAATCGCCGGCAAACGAAAACCAGCGATTTCCCCTAAATCCCGGGCTTGGCCCGTGTAGTCGAATGTATACAAAGAAATTACCCTGTGAGTAAAATCATTTCCCGAACGATTTTTTATATTATGTTTTCACCACTAAAACGCATGAGCCTTGTAGTTTTCAGAAATGTTTTCATTTTTGATGAGACGCTCAATGAAAGTGGATTAATCGCCGGCAAACGAAAACCCGCGCCTTCCCGTAAATCCCGGGCTTGGCCGTATAGTCAAAAGTATACAAAGAAAGTACCCAGAAGGTAAACTCATTTCCCGAACGATTTTTTAAATTTTTTTTTCACCACTAAAACGCATGAGACTTGTAGTTTTCAGAATTTTTTTCATTTTTGATGAGACGCTTAATGAAAGTGGTTTGATCGCCGGCAAACGAAAACCCGCCATTTCCCGTAAACCCCGGGCTTGGCCCGTATAGTCAAAAGTATACAAAGAAAGTACCCGGGGTGTAAACTCATTTCCCGAACGATTTTTTAAATTATTATTTCACAACTAAAGCCCATGAGACTTGTAGTTTTTAAAAATGTTTTCATTTTTGATGAGACGCTGAATAAAAGAAGTTTAATCGCCGGCAAACGAAAACCCGCGACTTCCCGTAAATCCCGGACTCGGCCCGTATAGTCGAATGTATACAAAGAAAGTACCCTGTGAGTAAACTCATTTCCCGAACGATTTTTTATATTATGTTTTCACCACTAAAACGCATGAGACTTGTAGTTTTCAAAAATGTTTTCATTTTTGATGGGACGCTGAATAAAAGAAGTTTAATCGCCGGCAAACGAAAACCCGCGATTTCCCGTAAACCCCGGAGTCGGCCCGTATAGTCAAAAGTATACAAAAAAAGTACCCAGGGAGTAAACTCATTTTCCGAACGATTTTTTAAATTATTTTTTCACCACTAAAACGCATGAGACTTGTAGTTTTCAAAAATGTTTTCATTTTTGATGAGACGCTTAATGAAAGTGGTTTGATCGCCGGCAAACGAAAACCCGCCATTTCCCGTAAACCCCGGTCTTGGCCCGTATAGTCAAAAGTATACAAAGAAAGTACCCGGGGTGTAAACTCATTTCCCGAACGATTTTTTAAATTATTATTTCACAACTAAAGCCCATGAGACTTGTAGTTTTTAAAAATGTTTTCATTTTTGATGAGACGCTGAATAAAAGAAGTTTAATCGCCGGCAAACGAAAACCCGCGACTTCCCGTAAATCCCGGACTCGGCCCGTATAGTCAAAAGTATACAAAGAAAGTACCCAGGGAGTAAACTCATTTTCCGAACGATTTTTTAAATTATTTTTTCACCACTAAAACGCATGAGACTTGTAGTTTTCAAAAATGTTTTCATTTTTGATGAGACGCTTAATGAAAGAGGTATAATCGCCGGCAAACGAAAACCAGCGATTTCCCCTAAATCCCGGGCTTGGCCCGTGTAGTCGAATGTATACAAAGAAATTACCCTGTGAGTAAAATCATTTCCCGAACGATTTTTTATATTATGTTTTCACCACTAAAACGCATGAGCCTTGTAGTTTTCAGAAATGTTTTCATTTTTGATGAGACGCTCAATGAAAGTGGATTAATCGCCGGCAAACGAAAACCCGCGCCTTCCCGTAAATCCCGGGCTTGGCCGTATAGTCAAAAGTATACAAAGAAAGTACCCAGAAGGTAAACTCATTTCCCGAACGATTTTTTAAATTTTTTTTTCACCACTAAAACGCATGAGACTTGTAGTTTTCAGAATTTTTTTCATTTTTGATGAGACGCTTAATGAAAGTGGTTTGATCGCCGGCAAACGAAAACCCGCCATTTCCCGTAAACCCCGGGCTTGGCCCGTATAGTCAAAAGTATACAAAGAAAGTACCCGGGGTGTAAACTCATTTCCCGAACGATTTTTTAAATTATTATTTCACAACTAAAGCCCATGAGACTTGTAGTTTTTAAAAATGTTTTCATTTTTGATGAGACGCTGAATAAAAGAAGTTTAATCGCCGGCAAACGAAAACCCGCGACTTCCCGTAAATCCCGGACTCGGCCCGTATAGTCAAAAGTATACAAAGAAAGTACCCAGGGAGTAAACTCATTTTCCGAACGATTTTTTAAATTATTTTTTCACCACTAAAACGCATGAGACTTGTAGTTTTCAAAAATGTTTTCATTTTTGATGAGACGCCTAATGAAAGAGGTTTAATCGCCGGCAAACGAAAACCCGAGATTTCCCGTAAATCCCGCGCTTGGCCCGTATAGTCGAATGTATACAAAGAAAGTACCCTGTGAGTAAACTCATTTCCCGAACGATTTTTTATATTATGTTTTCACCACTAAAACGCATGAGACTTGTAGTTTTCAAAAATGTTTTCATTTTTGATGGGACGCTGAATAAAAGAAGTTTAATCGCCGGCAAACGAAAACCCGCGATTTCCCGTAAACCCCGGAGTCGGCCCGTATAGTCAAAAGTATACAAAAAAAGTACCCAGGGAGTAAACTCATTTTCCGAACGATTTTTTAAATTATTTTTTCACCAGTAAAACGCATGAGACTTGTAGTTTTCAAAAATGTTTTCATTTTTGATGAGACGCTTAATGAAAGAGGTATAATCGCCGGCAAACGAAAACCAGCGATTTCCCCTAAATCCCGGGCTTGGCCCGTGTAGTCGAATGTATACAAAGAAATTACCCTGTGAGTAAACTCATTTCCCGAACGATTTTTTAAATTATTATTTCACAACTAAAGCCCATGAGACTTGTAGTTTTTAAAAATGTTTTCATTTTTGATGGGACGCTGAATAAAAGAAGTTTATTCGCCGGCAAACGAAAACCCGCGACTTCCCGTAAATCCCGGACTCGGCCCGTATAGTCAAAAGTATACAAAGAAAGTACCCAGGGAGTAAACTCATTTTCCGAACGATTTTTTAAATTATTTTTTCACCACTAAAACGCATGAGACTTGTAGTTTTCAAAAATGTTTTCATTTTTGATGAGACGCCTAATGAAAGAGGTTTAATCGCCGGCAAACGAAAACCCGAGATTTCCCGTAAATCCCGCGCTTGGCCCGTATAGTCGAATGTATATAAAGAAAGTACCCTGTGAGTAAACTCATTTCCCGAACGATTTTTTATATTATGTTTTCACCACTAAAACGCATGAGACTTGTAGTTTTCAAAAATGTTTTCATTTTTGATGGGACGCTGAATAAAAGAAGTTTAATCGCCGGCAAACGAAAACCCGCGATTTCCCGTAAACCCCGGAGTCGGCCCGTATAGTCAAAAGTATACAAAAAAAGTACCCATGGAGTAAACTCATTTTCCGAACGATTTTTTAAATTATTTTTTCACCACTAAAACGCATGAGACTTGTAGTTTTCAAAAATGTTTTCATTTTTGATGAGACGCTTAATGAAAGAGGTATAATCGCGGGCAAACGAAAACCAGCTATTTCCCCTAAATCCCGGGCTTGGCCCGTGTAGTCGAATGTATACAAAGAATGTACCCTGTGAGTAAACTCATTTCCGAACGATTTTTTATATTATGTTTTCACCACTAAAACGCATGAGACTTGTAGTTTTCAAAAATGTTTTCATTTTTGATGGGACTCTGAATAAAAGAAGTTTAATCGCCGGCAAACGAAAATCCGCGATTTCCCGTAAACCCCGGACTCGGCCCGTATAGTCAAAAGTATACAAAAAAAGTACCCAGGGAGTAAACTCATTTTCCGAACGATTTTTTAAATTATTTTTTCACCACTAAAACGCATGAGACTTGTAGTTTTCAAAAATGTTTTCATTTTTGATGAGACGCTTAATGAAAGTGGTATAATCGCCGGCAAACGAAAACCAGCGATTTCCACTAAATCCCGGGCTTGGCCCGTGTAGTCGAATGTATACAAAGAAAGTACCCAGGGAGTAAACTCATTTCCCTAACGATTTTTTAATTTTTTTTTTCACCACTAAAGCCCATGAGACTTGTAGTTTTCAAAAATGTTTTCATTTTTGATGAGCGCTGAATAAAAGAAGTTTAATCGCCGGCAAACAAAAACCCGCGATTTCCGGTAAATCCCGGACTCGGCCCGTATAGTCAAAAGAATACAAAGAAAGTACCCAGGGAGTAAGCTCATTTCTTGAACGATTTTTTAAATTATTTTTTCACCACTAAAACGCATGAGACTTGTAGTTTTCAGAATTTCTTTCATTTTTGATGAGACGCTTAATGAAAGTGGTTTGATCGCCGGCAAACGAAAACCCGCCATTTCCCGTAAACCCCGGGCTTGGCCCGTATAGTCAAAAGTATACAAAGAAAGTACCCGGGGTGTAAACTCATTTCCCGAACGATTTTTTAAATTATTATTTCACAACTAAAGCCCATGAGACCTGTAGTTTTTAAAAATGTTTTCATTTTTGATGAGACGCTGAATAAAAGAAGTTTAATCGCCGGCAAACGAAAACCCGCGACTTCCCGTAAATCCCGGACTCGGCCCGTATAGTCAAAAGTATACAAAGAAAGTACCCAGGGAGTAAACTCATTTTCCGAACGATTTTTTAAATTATTTTTTCACCACTAAAACGCATGAGACTTGTTGTTTTCAAAAATGTTTTCATTTTTAATGAGACGCTTAATGAAAGAGGTATAATCGCCGGCAAACGAAAACCAGCGATTTCCCCTAAATCCCGGGCTTGGCCCGTGTAGTCAAATGTATACAAAGAAATTACCCTGTGAGTAAAATCATTTCCCGAACGATTTTTTATATTATGTTTTCACCACTAAAACGCATGAGACTTGTAGTTTTCAGAAATGTTTTCATTTTTGATGAGACGCTTAATGAAAGTGGATTAATCGCCGGCAAACGAAAACCCGCGCCTTCCCGTAAATCCCGGGCTTGGCCCGTATAGTCGAAGGTATACAAAGAAAGTACCCTGTGAGTAAACTCATTTCCCGAACGATTTTTTATATTATGTTTTCGCCACTAAAACGCATGAGACTTGTAGTTTTCAAAAATGTTTTCATTTTTGATGGGACGCTGAATAAAAGAAGTTTAATCGCCGGCAAACGAAAATCCGCTATTTCCCGTAAATCCCGGACTCGGCCCGTATAGTCAAAAGTATACAAAGAAAGTACCCAGGGAGTAAACTCATTTTCCGAACGATTTTTTAAATTATTTTTTCACCACTAAAACGCATGAGACTTGTAGTTTTCAAAAATGTTTTCATTTTTAATGAGACGCTTAATGAAAGAGGTATAATCGCCGGCAAACGAAAACCAGCGATTTCCCCTAAATCCCGGGCTTGGCCCGTGTAGTCGAATGTATACAAAGAAATTACCCTGTGAGTAAAATCATTTCCCGAACGATTTTTTATATTATGTTTTCACCACTAAAATGCATGAGACTTGTAGTTTTCAAAAATGTTTTCATTTTTGATGAGACGCCTAATGAAAGAGGTTTAATCGCCGGCAAACGAAAACCCGAGATTTCCCGTAAATCCCGCGCTTGGCCCGTATAGTCGAATGTATATAAAGAAAGTACCCTGTGAGTAAACTCATTTCCCGAACGATTTTTTAAATTATGTTTTCACCACTAAAACGCATGAGACTTGTAGTTTTCAAAAATGTTTTCATTTTTGATGGGACGCTGAATAAAAGAAGTTTAATCGCCGGCAAACGAAAACCCGCGATTTCCCGTAAACCCCGAAGTCGGCAAGTATAGTCAAAAGTATACAAAAAAAGTACCCAGGGAGTAAACTCATTTTCCGAACGATTTTTTAAATTATTTTTTCACCACTAAAACGCATGAGACTTGTAGTTTTCAAAAATGTTTTCATTTTTGATGAGACGCTTAATGAAAGAGGTATAATCGCCGGCAAACGAAAACCAGCTATTTCCCCTAAATCCCGGGCTTGGCCCGTGTAGTCGAATGTATACAAAGAATGTACCCTGTGAGTAAACTCAATTCCCGAACGATTTTTTATATTATGTTTTCACCACTAAAACGCATGAGACTTGTAGTTTTCAAAAATGTTTTCATTTTTGATGGGACGCTGAATAAAAGAAGTTTAATCGCCGGCAAACGAAAATCCGCGATTTCCCGTAAACCCCGGACTCGGCCCGTATAGTCAAAAGTATACAAAGAAAGTACCCAGGGAGTAAACTCATTTCTTGAACGATTTTTTAAATTATTTTTTCACCACTAAAACGCAGAGACTTGTAGTTTTCAGAATTTCTTTCATTTTTGATGAGACGCTTAATGAAAGTGGTTTGATCGCCGGCAAACGAAAACCCGCCATTTCCCGTAAACCCCGGGCTTGGCCCGTATAGTCAAAAGTATACAAAGAAAGTACCCGGGGTGTAAACTCATTTCCCGAACGATTTTTTAAATTATTATTTCACAACTAAAGCCCATGAGACCTGTAGTTTTTAAAAATGTTTTCATTTTTGATGAGACGCTGAATAAAAGAAGTTTAATCGCCGGCAAACGAAAACCCGCGACTTCCCGTAAATCCCGGGCTCGGCCCGTATAGTCAAAAGTATACAAAGAAAGTACCCAGGGAGTAAACTCATTTTCCGAACGATTTTTTAAATTATTTTTTCACCACTAAAACGCATGAGACTTGTAGTTTTCAAAAATGTTTTCATTTTTAATGAGACGCTTAATGAAAGAGGTATAATCGCCGGCAAACGAAAACCAGCGATTTCCCCTAAATCCCGGGCTTGGCCCGTGTAGTCAAATGTATACAAAGAAATTACCCTGTGAGTAAAATCATTTCCCGAACGATTTTTTATATTATGTTTTCACCACTAAAACGCATGAGACTTGTAGTTTTCAGAAATGTTTTCATTTTTGATGAGACGCTTAATGAAAGTGGATTAATCGCCGGCAAACGAAAACCCGCGCCTTCCCGTAAATCCCGGGCTTGGCCCGTATAGTCGAAGGTATACAAAGAAAGTACCCTGTGAGTAAACTCATTTCCCGAACGATTTTTTATATTATGTTTTCGCCACTAAAACGCATGAGACTTGTAGTTTTCAAAAATGTTTTCATTTTTGATGGGACGCTGAATAAAAGAAGTTTAATCGCCGGCAAACGAAAATCCGCTATTTCCCGTAAATCCCGGACTCGGCCCGTATAGTCAAAAGTATACAAAGAAAGTACCCAGGGAGTAAACTCATTTTCCGAACGATTTTTTAAATTATTTTTTCACCACTAAAACGCATGAGACTTGTAGTTTTCAAAAATGTTTTCATTTTTAATGAGACGCTTAATGAAAGAGGTATAATCGCCGGCAAACGAAAACCAGCGATTTCCCCTAAATCCCGGGCTTGGCCCGTGTAGTCGAATGTATACAAAGAAATTACCCTGTGAGTAAAATCATTTCCCGAACGATTTTTTATATTATGTTTTCACCACTAAAACGCATGAGACTTGTAGTTTTCAGAAATGTTTTCATTTTTGATGAGACGCTTAATGAAAGAGGTATAATCGCCGGCAAACGAAAACCAGCGATTTCCCCTAAATCCCGGGCTTGGCCCGTGTAGTCGAATGTATACAAAGAAATTACCCTGTGAGTAAAATCATTTCCCGAACGATTTTTTATATTATGTTTTCACCACTAAAACGCATGAGACTTGTAGTTTTCAGAAATGTTTTCATTTTTGATGAGACGCTTAATGAAAGTGGATTAATCGCCGGCAAACGAAAACCCGCGCCTTCCCGTAAATCCCGGGCTTGGCCCGTATAGTCGAAGGTATACAAAGAAAATACCCTGTGAGTAAACTCATTTCCCGAACGATTTTTTATATTATGTTTTCGCCACTAAAACGCATGAGACTTGTAGTTTTCAAAAATGTTTTCATTTTTGATGGGACGCTGAATAAAAGAAGTTTAATTGCCGGCAAACGAAAATCCGCGATTTCCCGTAAATCCCGGACTCGGCCCGTATAGTCAAAAGTATACAAAGAAAGTACCCAGGGAGTAAACTCATTTTCCGAACGATTTTTTAAATTATTTTTTCACCACTAAAACGCATGAGACTTGTAGTTTTCAAAAATGTTTTCATTTTTAATGAGACGCTTAATGAAAGAGGTATAATCGCCGGCAAACGAAAACCAGCGATTTCCCCTAAATCCCGGGCTTGGCCCGTGTAGTCGAATGTATACAAAAAAATTACCCTGTGAGTAAAATCATTTCCCGAACGATTTTTTATATTATGTTTTCACCACTAAAACGCATGAGACTTGTAGTTTTCAGAAATGTTTTCATTTTTGATGAGACGCTTAATGAAAGAGGTATAATCGCCGGCAAACGAAAACCAGCGATTTCCCCTAAATCCCGGGCTTGGCCCGTGTAGTCGAATGTATACAAAGAAATTACCCTGTGAGTAAAATCATTTCCCGAACGATTTTTTATATTATGTTTTCACCACTAAAACGCATGAGACTTGTAGTTTTCAGAAATGTTTTCATTTTTGATGAGACGCTTAATGAAAGTGGATTAATCGCCGGCAAACGAAAACCCGCGCCTTCCCGTAAACCCCGGGCTTGGCCCGTATAGTCGAAGGTATACAAAGAAAATACCCTGTGAGTAAACTCATTTCCCGAACGATTTTTTATATTATGTTTTCGCCACTAAAACGCATGAGACTTGTAGTTTTCAAAAATGTTTTCATTTTTGATGGGACGCTGAATAAAAGAAGTTTAATCGCCGGCAAACGAAAATCCGCGATTTCCCGTAAATCCCGGACTCGGCCCGTATAGTCAAAAGTATACAAAGAAAGTACCCAGGGAGTAAACTCATTTTCCGAACGATTTTTTAAATTATTTTTTCACCACTAAAACGCATGAGACTTGTAGTTTTCAAAAATGTTTTCATTTTTAATGAGACGCTTAATGAAAGAGGTATAATCGCCGGCAAACGAAAACCAGCGATTTCCCCTAAATCCCGGGCTTGGCCCGTGTAGTCGAATGTATACAAAAAAATTACCCTGTGAGTAAAATCATTTCCC
This sequence comes from Hydractinia symbiolongicarpus, assembly GCF_029227915.1. Lineage (NCBI taxonomy): Eukaryota > Metazoa > Cnidaria > Hydrozoa > Anthoathecata > Hydractiniidae > Hydractinia > Hydractinia symbiolongicarpus. The sequence continues at coordinate 28,697,200 of NC_079881.1, forward strand.
GAACGATTTTTTATATTATGTTTTCACCACTAAAACGCATGAGACTTGTAGTTTTCAGAAATGTTTTCATTTTTGATGAGACGCTTAATGAAAGAGGTATAATCGCCGGCAAACGAAAACCAGCGATTTCCCCTAAATCCCGGGCTTGGCCCGTGTAGTCGAATGTATACAAAGAAATTACCCTGTGAGTAAAATCATTTCCCGAACGATTTTTTATATTATGTTTTCACCACTAAAACGCATGAGACTTGTAGTTTTCAGAAATGTTTTCATTTTTGATGAGACGCTTGATGAAAGTGGATTAATCGCCGGCAAACGAAAACCCGCGCCTTCCCGTAAATCCCGGGCTTGGCCCGTATAGTCGAAGGTATACAAAGAAAGTACCCTGTGAGTAAACTCATTTCCCGAACGATTTTTTATATTATGTTTGCGCCACTAAAACGCATGAGACTTGTAGTTTTCAAAAATGTTTTCATTTTTGATGGGACGCTGAATAAAAGAAGTTTAATCGCCGGCAAACGAAAATCCGCGATTTCCCGTAAATCCCGGACTCGGCCCGTATAGTGAAAAGTATACAAAGAAAGTACCCAGGGAGTAAACTCATTTTCCGAACGATTTTTTAAATTATTTTTTCACCACTAAAACGCATGAGACTTGTAGTTTTCAAAAATGTTTTCATTTTTAATGAGACGCTTAATGAAAGAGGTATAATCGCCGGCAAACGAAAACCAGCGATTTCCCCTAAATCCCGGGCTTGGCCCGTGTAGTCGAATGTATACAAAGAAATTACCCTGTGAGTAAAATCATTTCCCGAACGATTTTTTATATTATGTTTTCACCACTAAAACGCATGAGACTTGTAGTTTTCAGTAATGTTTTCATTTTTGATGAGACGCTTAATGAAAGTGGATTAATCGCCGGCAAATGAAAACCCGCGCCTTCCCGTAAATCCCGGGCTTGGCCCGTATAGTCAAAAGTATACAAAGAAAGTACCCAGGGAGTAAACTCTTTTCCCCAACGATTTTTTAAATTATGTTTTCACCACTAAAACGCATGAGACTTGTAGTTTTCAAAAATGTTTTCATTTTTAATGAGACGCTTAATGAAAGAGGTATAATCGCCGGCAAACGAAAACCAGCGATTTCCCCTAAATCCCGGGCTTGGCCCGTGTAGTCGAATGTATACAAAGAAATTACCCTGTGAGTAAAATCATTTCCCGAACGATTTTTTATATTATGTTTTCACCACTAAAACGCATGAGACTTGTAGTTTTTAGAAATGTTTTCATTTTTGATGAGACGCTTAATGAAAGAGGTTTAATCGCCGGCAAACGAAAACTCAAGATTTCCCGTAAATCCCCGGCTTGGCCCGTATAGTCGAAGGTATACAAAGAAAGTACCCTGTGAGTAAACTCATTTCCCGAACGATTTTTTATATTATGTTTTCACCACTAAAACGCATGAGACTTGTAGTTTTCAAAAATGTTTTCATTTTTGATGGGACGCTGAATAAAAGAAGTTTAATCGCCGGCAAACGAAAATCCGCGATTTCCCGTAAACCCCGGACTCGGCCCGTATAGTCAAAAGTATACAAAAAAAGTACCCAGGGAGTAAACTCATTTTCCGAACGATTTTTTAAATTATTTTTTCACCACTAAAACGCATGAGACTTGTAGTTTTCAAAAATGTTTTCATTTTTGATGAGACGCTTAATGAAAGTGGTATAATCGCCGGCAAACGAAAACCAGCGATTTCCACTAAATCCCGGGCTTGGCCCGTGTAGTCGAATGTATACAAAGAAAGTACCCAGGGAGTAAACTCATTTCCCGAACGATTTTTTAATTTTTTTTTTCACCACTAAAGCCCATGAGACTTGTAGTTTTCAAAAATGTTTTCATTTTTGATGAGCGCTGAATAAAAGAAGTTTAATCGCCGTCAAACAAAAACCCGCAATTTTCGGTAAATCCCGGACTCGGCCCGTATAGTCAAAAGAATACAAAAAAGTACCCAGGGAGTAAACTCATTTCTTGAACGATTTTTTAAATTATTTTTTCACCACTAAAACGCATGAGACTTGTAGTTTTCAGAATTTCTTTCATTTTTGATGAGACGCTTAATGAAAGTGGTTTGATCGCCGGCAAACGAAAACCCGCCATTTCCCGTTAACCCCGGGCTTGGCCCGTATAGTCAAAAGTATACAAAGAAAGTACCCGGGGTGTAAACTCATTTCCCGAACGATTTTTTAAATTATTTTTTCACCACTAAAACGCATGAGACTTGTAGTTTTCAAAAATGTTTTCATTTTTAATGAGACGCTTAATGAAAGAGGTATAATCGCCGGCAAACGAAAACCAGCGATTTCCCCTAAATCCCGGGCTTGGCCCGTGTAGTCGAATGTATACAAAGAAATTACCCTGTGAGTAAAATCATTTCCCGAACGATTTTTTATATTATGTTTTCACCACTAAAACGCATGAGACTTGTAGTTTTCAGAAATGTTTTCATTTTGATGAGACGCTTAATGAAAGTGGATTAATCGCCGGCAAACGAAAACCCGCCATTTCCCGTAAACCCCGGGCTTGGCCCGTATAGTCAAAAGTATACAAAGAAAGTACCCGGGGTGTAAACTCATTTCCCGAACGATTTTTTAAATTATTTTTTCACCACTAAAACGCATGAGACTTGTAGTTTTCAAAAATGTTTTCATTTTTAATGAGACGCTTAATGAAAGAGGTATAATCGCCGGCAAACGAAAACCAGCGATTTCCCCTAAATCCCGGGCTTGGCCCGTGTAGTCGAATGTATACAAAGAAATTACCCTGTGAGTAAAATCATTTCCCGAACGATTTTTTATATTATGTTTTCACCACTAAAACGCATGAGACTTGTAGTTTTCAGAAATGTTTTCATTTTGATGAGACGCTTAATGAAAGTGGATTAATCGCCGGCAAACGAAAACCCGCGCCTTCCCGTAAATCCCGGGCTTGGCCCGTATAGTCAAAAGTATACAAAGAAAGTACCCAGGGAGTAAACTCATTTCCCTAACGATTTTTTAAATTTTTTTTTCACCACTAAAACGCATGAGACTTGTAGTTTTTAAAAATGTTTTCATTTTTGATGAGACGCTTAACGAAAGAGGTTTAATCGCCGGCAAACGAAAACCCAAGATTTCCCGTAAATCCCCGGCTTGGCCCGTATAGTCGAAGGTATACAAAGAAAGTACCCTGTGAGTAAACTCATTTCCCGAACGATTTTTTATATTATGTTTTCACCACTAAAACGCATGAGACTTGTAGTTTTCAGAAATGTTTTCATTTTGATGAGACGCTTAATGAAAGTGGATTAATCGCCGGCAAACGAAAACCCGCCATTTCCCGTAAACCCCGGGCTTGGCCCGTATAGTCAAAAGTATACAAAGAAAGTACCCGGGGTGTAAACTCATTTCCCGAACGATTTTTTAAATTATTTTTTCACCACTAAAACGCATGAGACTTGTAGTTTTCAAAAATGTTTTCATTTTTGATGAGACGCTTTATGAAAGAGGTATAATCGCCGGCAAACGAGAACCAGCGATTTCCACTAAATCCCGGGCTTGGCCCGTGTAGTCGAATATATACAAAGAAAGTACCCAGGGAGTAAACTCATTTTCCGAACGATTTTTTAAATTATTTTTTCACCACTAAAACGCATGAGACTTGTAGTTTTCAAAAATATTTTCATTTTTGATGAGACGCCTAATGAAAGAGGTATAATCGCCGGCAAACGAAAACCAGCGATTTCCCCTAAATCCCGGGCTTGGCCCGTGTAGTCGAATGTATACAAAGAAATTACCCTGTGAGTAAAATCATTTCCCGAACGATTTTTTATATTATGTTTTCACCACTAAAACGCATGAGCCTTGTAGTTTTCAGAAATGTTTTCATTTTTGATGAGACGCTTAATGAAAGTGGATTAATCGCCGGCAAACGAAAACCCGCGCCTTCCCGTAAATCCCGGGCTTGGCCCGTATAGTCAAAAGTATACAAAGAAAGTACCCAGGGAGTAAACTCATTTTCCGAACGATTTTTTAAATTATTTTTTCACCACTAAAACGCATGAGACTTGTAGTTTTCAAAAATGTTTTCATTTTTGATGAGACGCTTAATGAAAGAGGTATAATCGCCGGCAAACGAAAACCCGCGACTTCCCGTAAATCCCGGACTCGGCCCGTATAGTCAAAAGTATACAAAGAAAGTACCCAGGGAGTAAACTCATTTCCCGGACGATTTTTTAAATTATTTGTTCACCACTAAAACGCATGAGACTTGTAGTTTTCAGAAATTTTTTCATTTTTGATGAGACGCTTAATGAAAGTGGTTTAATCGCCGGCAAACGAAAACCCGCGATTTCCCGTAAATCCCGGGCTTGGTCCGTATAGTCAAAAGTATACAAAGAAAGTACCCAGGGAGTAAACTCATTTCCTGAACGATTTTTTATATTATTTTTTCACCACTAAAACGCATGAGACTTGCAGTTTTCAAAAATGTTTTCATTTTTGATGAGACGCTTAATGAAAGATTTTTAATCGCCGGCAAACGAAAACCAGTGATTTCCCCTAAATCCCGGGCTTGACCCGTGTAGTCGAATGTATACAAAGAAAGTACCCAGGGAGTAAACTCATTTCCCGAACGATTTTTTAAATTTTTTTTTCACCACTAAAACGCATGAGACTTGTAGTTTTTAAAAATGTTTTCATTTTTGATGGGACGCTGAATAAAAGAAGTTTAATCGCCGGGAAACGAAAACCCGCGATTTCCCGTAAACCCCGGACTCGGCCCGTATAGTCAAAAGTATACAAAAAAAGTACCCAGGGAGTAAACTCATTTTCCGAACGATTTTTTAAATTATTTTTTCACCACTAAAACGCATGAGACTTGTAGTTTTCAAAAATGTTTTCATTTTTGATGGGACGCTGTATAAAAGAAGTTTAATCGCCGGCAAACGAAAACCCGCGATTTCCCGTAAACCCCGGACTCGGCCCGTATAGTCAAAAGTATACAAAAAAAGTACCCAGGGAGTAAACTCATTTAAGGAACGATTTTTTAAATTATTTTTTCACCACTAAAACGCATGAGACTTGTAGTCTTCAAACTTGTTTTCATTTTTGATGAGACGCTTAATAAAAGTGGTTTGATCGCCGGCAAACGAAAACCCGCCATTTCCCGTAAACCCCGGGCTTGGCCCGTATAGTCAAAAGTATACAAAGAAAGTACCCGGGGTGTAAACTCATTTCCCGAACGATTTTTTAAATTATTATTTCACAACTAAAGCCCATGAGACTTGTAGTTTTTAAAAATGTTTTCATTTTTGATGAGACGCTGAATAAAAGAAGTTTAATCGCCGGCAAACGAAAACCCGCGACTTCCCGTAAATCCCGGACTCGGCCCGTATAGTCAAAAGTATACAAAGAAAGTACCCAGGGAGTAAACTCATTTCCTGAACGATTTTTTATATTATTTTTTCACCACTAAAACGCATGAGACTTGTAGTTTTCAAAAATGTTTTCATTTTTGATGGGACGCTGAATAAAAGAAGTTTAATCGCCGCCAAACGAAAACCCGCGATTTCCCGTAAATCCCAGACTCGGCCCGTATAGTCAAAAGTATACAAAGAAAGTACCCAGGGAGTAAACTCATTTTCCGAACGATTTTTTAAATTATTTTTTCACCACTAAAACGCATGAGACTTGCAGTTTTCAAAAATGTTTTTATTTTTGATGAGACGTTTAATGAAAGATTTTTAATCGCCGGCAAACGAAAACCAGTGATTTCCCCTAAATCCCGGGCTTGACCCGTGTAGTCGAATGTATACAAAGAAAGTACCCAGGGAGTAAACTCATTTCCCGAACGATTTTTTAAATTTTTTTTTCACCACTAAAACGCATGAGACTTGTAGTTTTTAAAAATGTTTTCATTTTTGATGGGACGCTGAATAAAAGAAGTTTAATCGCCGGCAAACGAAAACCCGCGATTTCCCGTAAACCCCAGACTCGGCCCGTATAGTCAAAAGTATACAAAAAAAGTACCCAGGGAGTAAACTCATTTTCCGAACGATTTTTTAAATTATTTTTTCACCACTAAAACGCATGAGACTTGTAGTTTTCAAAAATGTTTTCATTTTTGATGAGACGCTTAATGAAAGTGGTTTAATCGCCGGCAAACGAAAACCCGCGATTTCCCGTAAATCCCGGGCTTGGTCCGTATAGTCAAAAGTATACAAAGAAAGTACCCAGGGAGTAAACTCATTTCCTGAACGATTTTTTATATTATTTTTTCACCACTAAAACGCATGAGACTTGCAGTTTTCAAAAATGTTTTCATTTTTGATGAGACGCTTAATGAAAGATTTTTAATCGCCGGCAAACGAAAACCAGTGATTTCCCCTAAATCCCGGGCTTGACCCGTGTAGTCGAATGTATACAAAGAAAGTACCCAGGGAGTAAACTCATTTCCCGAACGATTTTTTAAATTTTTTTTTCACCACTAAAACGCATGAGACTTGTAGTTTTTAAAAATGTTTTCATTTTTGATGGGACACTGAATAAAAGAAGTTTAATCGCCGGCAAACGAAAACCCGCGATTTCCCGTAAACCCCGGACTCGGCCCGTATAGTCAAAAGTATACAAAAAAAGTACCCAGGGAGTAAACTCATTTTCCGAACGATTTTTTAAATTATTTTTTCACCACTAAAACGCATGAGACTTGTAGTTTTCAAAAATGTTTTCATTTTTGATGGGACGCTGTATAAAAGAAGTTTAATCGCCGGCAAACGAAAACCCGCGATTTCCCGTAAACCCCGGACTCGGCCCGTATAGTCAAAAGTATACAAAAAAAGTACCCAGGGAGTAAACTCATTTAAGGAACGATTTTTTAAATTATTTTTTCACCACTAAAACGCATGAGACTTGTAGTCTTCAAACTTGTTTTCATTTTTGATGAGACGCTTAATAAAAGTGGTTTGATCGCCGGCAAACGAAAACCCGCCATTTCCCGTAAACCCCGGGCTTGGTCCGTATAGTCAAAAGTATACAAAGAAAGTACCCGGGGTGTAAACTCATTTCCCGAACGATTTTTTAAATTATTATTTCACAACTAAAGCCCATGAGACTTGTAGTTTTTAAAAATGTTTTCATTTTTGATGAGACGCTGAATAAAAGAAGTTTAATCGCCGGCAAACGAAAACCCGCGACTTCCCGTAAATCCCGGACTCGGCCCGTATAGTCAAAAGTATACAAAGAAAGTACCCAGGGAGTAAACTCATTTCCTGAACGATTTTTTATATTATTTTTTCACCACTAAAACGCATGAGACTTGTAGTTTTCAAAAATGTTTTCATTTTTGATGGGACGCTGAATAAAAGAAGTTTAATCGCCGCCAAACGAAAACCCGCGATTTCCCGTAAATCCCAGACTCGGCCCGTATAGTCAAAAGTATACAAAGAAAGTACCCAGGGAGTAAACTCATTTTCCGAACGATTTTTTAAATTATTTTTTCACCACTAAAACGCATGAGACTTGCAGTTTTCAAAAATGTTTTTATTTTTGATGAGACGCTTAATGAAAGATTTTTAATCGCCGGCAAACGAAAACCAGTGATTTCCCCTAAATCCCGGGCTTGACCCGTGTAGTCGAATGTATACAAAGAAAGTACCCAGGGAGTAAACTCATTTCCCGAACGATTTTTTAAATTTTTTTTCACCACTAAAACGCATGAGACTTGTAGTTTTTAAAAATGTTTTCATTTTTGATGGGACGCTGAATAAAAGAAGTTTAATCGCCGGCAAACGAAAACCCGCGATTTCCCGTAAACCCCAGACTCGGCCCGTATAGTCAAAAGTATACAAAAAAAGTACCCAGGGAGTAAACTCATTTTCCGAACGATTTTTTTAATTATTTTTTCACCACTAAAACGCATGAGACTTGTAGTTTTCAAAAATGTTTTCATTTTTGATGGGACGCTGAATAAAAGAAGTTTAATCGCCGGCAAACGAAAACCCGCGATTTCCCGTAAACCCCGGACTCGGCCCGTATAGTCAAAAGTATACAAAAAAAGTACCCAGGGAGTAAACTCATTTAAGGAACGATTTTTTAAATTATTTTTTCACCACTAAAACGCATGAGACTTGTAGTCTTCAAAATTGTTTTCATTTTTGATGAGACGCTGAATAAAAGAAGTTTAATCGACGGCAAAGGAAAACCTGCGATTTCCCGTAAATCCCCGGACTCGGCCTGTAAAATCAAAAGTATACAAAGAGAGTACCCAGGGTGTAAACTCATTTCCTGAACGATTTTTTATATTATTTTTTCACCACTAAAACGCATGAGACTTGTAGTTTTCAAAAATGTTTTCATTTTTGCTGAGACGCTGAATAAAAGAAGTTTAATCGCCGGCAAACGAAAACCAGCGATTTCCCTTAAATCCCGGGCTTGACCCGTGTAGTCGAATGTATACAAAGAAAGTACCCAGGAAGTAAACTCATTTTCCGAACGATTTTTTAAATTATTTTTTCACCACTAAAACGCATGAGACTTGTAGTTTTCAGAAATATTTTCATTTTTGATGAGACGCTTAATGAAAGTGGTTTAATCGCCGGCAAACGAAAACCCGCGATTTCCCGTAAATCCCGGGCTTGGCCCGTATAGTCGAATGTATACAAAGAAAGTATCCTGTGAGTAAACTCATTTCCAAAACGATTTTTCAAATTATCTTTTCACCACTAAAACGCACGAGACTTGTAGTTTTCAAAAATGTTTGTATTTTTGATGACACACTGAATAAAAGAAGTTTAATCGCCGACAAACGAAAACCCGCCATTTCCCGTAAATCTCGGGCTTGGCCCCTATAGTCAAAAGTATACAAAGAAAGTACCCAGGGAGTAAACTCATTTCCCGAACGATTTTTTATATTTTTTTTTCACCACTAAATCGCATGAGACTTGTAGTTTTCAAAAACGTTTTCATTTTTGATGGGACGCTGAATAAAAGAAGTTTAATCGCCGGCAAACGAAAACCCGGACTCGGCCCGTATAGTCAAAAGTATACAAAAAAGTACCCAGGGAGTAAACTCATTTTCCGAACGATTTTTTAAATTATTTTTTCACCACTAAAACGCATGAGACTTGTAGTTTTCAAAAATGTTTTCATTTTTGATGAGACGCCTAATGAAAGAGGTTTAATCGCCGGCAAACGAAAACCAGCGATTTCCCCTAAATCCCGGGCTTGGCCCGTGTAGTCGAATGTATACAGAGAAAGTACCCAGGGAGTGAACTCATTTCCCGAACGATTTTTCATATTTTTTTTTCACCACTAAATCGCATAAGACTTGTAGTTTTCAAAAATGTTTTTATTTTTGATGAGACCCTGAATAAAAGAAGTTTAATCGCCGACAAACGAAAACCCGCGATTTCCCGTAAATCCCGGGCTTGGCCCCTATAGTCAAAAGTATACAAAGAAAGTACCTAGGGAGTAAACTCATTTCCCGAACGATTTTTTATATTATTTTTTCACCACTAAATCGCATGAGACTTGTAGTTTTCAAAAATGTTTTCATTTTTGATGGGACGCTGAATAAAAGAAGTTTAATCGCCGGCAAACGAAAACCCGCGATTTCCCGTAAATCCCGGACTCGGCCCGTATAGTCAAAAGTATACAAAGAAAGTACCCAGGGAGTAAACTCATTTTCCGAACGATTTTTTAAATTATCTTTTCACCACTAAATTGCATGAGACTTGTAGTTTTCAAAAACGTTTTCATTTTTGATGGGACGCTGAATAAAAGAAGTTTAATCGCCGGCAAACGAAAACCCGCGATTTCCCGTAAATCCCGGACTCGGCCCGTATAGTCAAAAGTATACAAAAAAGTACCCAGGGAGTAAACTCATTTTCCGAACGATTTTTTAAATTATTTTTTCACCACTAAAACGCATGAGACTTGTAGTTTTCAAAAATGTTTTCATTTTTGATGAGACGCCTAATGAAAGAGGTTTAATCGCCGGCAAACGAAAACCAGCGATTTCCCCTAAATGCCGGGCTTGGCCCGTGTAGTCGAATGTATACAGAGAAAGTACCCAGGGAGTGAACTCATTTCCCGAACGATTTTTCATATTTTTTTTTCACCACTAAATCGCATGAGACTTGTAGTTTTCAAAAATGTTTTTATTTTTGATGAGACCCTGAATAAAAGAAGTTTAATCGCCGACAAACGAAAACCCGCGATTTCCCGTAAATCCCGGGCTTGGCCCCTATAGTCAAAAGTATACAAAGAAAATACAAAGGGAGTAAACTCATTTCCCGAACGATTTTTTATATTATTTTTTCACCACTAAATCGCATGAGACTTGTAGTTTTCAAAAATGTTTTCATTTTTGATGGGACGCTGAATAAAAGAAGTTTAATCGCCGGCAAACGAAAACCCGCCATTTCCCGTAAATCCCGGACTCGGCCCGTATAGTCAAAAGTATACAAAGAAAGTACCCAGGGAGTAAACTCATTTTCCGAACGATTTTTTAAATTATTTTTTCACCACTAAAACGCATGAGACTTGTAGTTTTCAAAAATGTTTTCATTTTTGATGAGACGCTTAATGAAAGAGGTTTAATCGCCGGCAAACGAAAACCAGCGTTTCCCCTAAATCTCGGGCTTGGCCCGTGTAGTCGAATGTATACAAAGAAAGTACCCAGGGAGTAAACTCATTTCCCGAACAATTTTTTAAATTTTTTTTTCACCACTAAATCGCATGAGACTTGTAGTTTTCAAAAATGTTTTCATTTTTGATGGGACGCTGAATAAAAGAAGTTTAATCGCCGGCAAACGAAAACCCGCGATTTCCCGCAAATCCCGGACTCGGCCCGTATAGTCAAAAGTATACAAAGAAAGTACCCAGGGAGTAAACTCATTTCCCGAACGATTTTTTATATTATTTTTTCACCACTAAATCGCATGAGACTTGTAATTTTCAAAAATGTTTTCATTTTTGATGGGACGCTGAATAAAAGAAGTTTAATCGCCGGCAAACGAAAACCCGCGATTTCCCGAAAATCCCGGACTCGGCCCGTATAGTCAAAAGTATACAAAGAAAGTACCCAGGGAGTAAACTCATTTTCCGAAGAATTTTTTAAATTATTTTTTCGCCACTAAAACGCATGAGACTTGTAGTTTTTAAAAATGTTTTCATTTTTGATAAGACGCTGAATAAAAGAGGTTTAATTGCCGGCAAACGAAAACCCGCCATTTCCCGTAAATCCCGGACTCGGCCCGTATAATCAAAAGTATACAAAGAAAGTACCCATGGAGTAAACTCATTTCCCGAACGATTTTTTAAATTATTTTTTCACCACTAAAACGCATGAGACTTGTAGTTTTCAAAAATGTTTTCATTTTTGATAAGATGCTGAATAAAAGAAGTTTAATCGCCGGCAAACGAAAACCCGCCATTTCCTGTAAACCCCGGACCCGGCCCGTATAATCAAAAGTATACAAAGAAAGTACCCATGGAGTAAACTCATTTCCCGAACGATTTTTTAAATTGTTATTTCACCACTAAAGCCCATGAGACTTGTAGTTTTCAGAAATGTTTTCATTTTTGATGAGACGTTTAATAAAAGTGGTTTAATCGCCGGCAAACGAAAACCCGTGATTTCCCGTAAATCCTGGGCTTGGCCCGTATAGTCGAATGTATACAAAGAAAGTACCCTGTGAGTAAACTCATTTCCAAAACGATTTTTTAAATTATCTTTTCACCACTATAACGCATGAGACTTGTAGTTTTTAAAAATGTTTTCATTTTTGATGAGACACTTAATAAAAGAAGTTTAATCGCCGGCAAACGAAAACCCGCCATTTCTCGTAAATCCCGGACTCAGCCCGTATAGTCAAAAGTATACAAAGAAAGTACCCCGGGAGTAAACTCATTTCCCGAACGATTTTTTAAATTATCTTTTCACCACTAAAACGCATGAGACTTGCAGTTTTCAAAAATGTTTTCATTTTTGATAAGAGGCTGAATAAAAGAAGTTTAATCGCCGGCAAACGACCGCCATTTCCCGTAAACCCCGGACTCGGCCCGTATAATCAAAAGTATACAAAGAAATTACCCAGGGAGTAAACTCATTTCCCGAACGATTTTTTAAATTTTTTTTTCACCACTAAAACGCATGAGACTTGTAGTTTTCAGAAATGTTTTCATTTTTGATGAGACGCTGAATAAAAGAAGTTTAATCGCCGGCAAACGAAAACCCGCCACTTCCCGTAAATCCCGGGCTTGGCCCGTGTAGTCGAATGTATACAAAGAAAGTACCCTGTGAGTAAACTCATTTCCAAAACGATTTTTTAAATTATCTTTTCACCACTAAAACGCATGAGACTTGTAGTTTTTAAAAATGTTTTCATTTTTGATGAGACACTTAATAAAAGAAGTTTAATCGCCGGCAAACGAAAACCCGCCATTTCTCGTAAATCCCGGACTCAGCCCGTTTAGTCAAAAGTATACAAAGAAAGTACCCCGGGAGTAAACTCATTTCCCGAACGATTTTTTAAATTATCTTTTCACCACTAAAACGCATGAGACTTGCAGTTTTCAAAAATGTTTTCATTTTTGATAAGAGGCTGAATAAAAGAGGTTTAATCGCCGGCAAACAAAAACCCGCCATTTCCCGTAAATCCCGGCTTGGCCCGTATAGTCGAATGTATACAAAGAAAGTACCCTGTGAGTAAACTCATTTCCAGAACGATTTTTTAAATTATTTTTTCACCACTATAACGCATAAGACTTGTAGTTTTCAAAAATGATTTCATTTTTGATGAGACGCTGAATAAAAGAAGTTTAATCGCCGGCAAACGAAAACCCGCCACTTCCCGTAAATCCCGGGCTTGGCCCGTGTAGTCGAATGTATACAAAGAAAGTATCCAGGGAGTAAGCTCATTTCCCGAGGGATTTTTTAAATTTTTTTTTCACCACTAAAACGCATGAAACTTGTAGTTTTCAGAAATGTTTTCATTTTTGATGAGACGCCTAATAAAAGAAGTTTAATTGCCGGCAAACGAAAACCTGCGATTTCCCGTAAATCCCAGACTCGGCCCGTATAGTCAAAAGTATACAAAGAAAGTACCCTGTGAGTAAACTCATTTCCAAAACGATTTTTTAAATTATCTTTTCACCACTAAAACGCATGAGACTTGTAGTTTTTAAAAATGTTTTCATTTTTGATGAGACACTGAATAAAAGAAGTTTAATCGGCGGCAAACGAAAACCCGCCATTTCCTGTAAATCCCGGACTCAGCCCGTATAGTCAAAAGTATACAAAGAAAGTACCCCGGGAGTAAACTCATTTCCCGAACGATTTTTTAAATTATCTTTTCACCACTAAAACGCATGAGACTTGCAGTTTTCAAAAATGTTTTCATTTTTGATGAGACACTGAATAAAAGAAGTTTAATCGCCGGCAAACGAAAACCCGCCATTTCCCGTAAACCCCGGCTTGGCCCGTATAGTCGAATGTATACAAAGAAAGTACCCTGTGAGTAAACTCATTTCCAGAACGATTTTTTAAATTATTTTTTCACCACTATAACGCATAAGACTTGTAGTTTTCAAAAATGATTTCATTTTTGATGAGACGCTGAATAAAAGAAGTTTAATCGCCGGCAAACGAAAACCCGCGATTTCCCGTAAATCCCGGGCTTGGCCCGTATAGTCAAAAGTATACAAAGAAAGTACACAGGGAGTAAACTCATTTCCCGAACGATTTTTTAAATTATTTTTTCACCACTAAAACGCATGAGACTTGAAGTCTTCAAACTTGTTTTCATTTTTGATGAGACGCTGAATAAAAGAAGTTTAAACGACGGCAAACGAAAACCTGCGATTTCCCGTAAATCCCAGACTCGCCCTGTAAAGTCAAAAGTATACAAAGAAAGTACCCAGGGTGTAAACTCATTTCCCGAACGATTTTTTAAATTATATTTTCACCACTAAAACGCATGAGACTTGTAGTTTTCAAAAATGTTTTCATTTTTAATGAGACGCTGAATAAAAGAAGTTTAATCGCCGGCAAACGAAAACCCGCCATTTCCCGTAAAACCCGGACTCGGCCCGTATAATCAAAAGTATACAAAGAAAGTACCCAGGGAGTAAACTTATTTCCCGAACGATTTTTTAAATTATTTTTTCACCACTAAAACGGATGAGACTTGTAGTCTTCAAACTTGTTTTCATTTTTGATGAGACGCTGAATAAAAGAAGTTTAAACGCCGGCAAACGAAAACCAGCGATTTCCCGTAAATCCCAGACTCGGCCTGTAAAGTCAAAAGTATACAAAGAAAGTACCCAGGGTGTAAACTCATTCCCCGAACGATTTTTTAAATTATCTTTTCACCACTAAAACGCATGAGACTTGTAGTTTTCAGAAATGTTTTCATTTTTGATGAGACGCTTAATGAAAGTGCTTTAATCGCCGGCAAACGAAAACCCGTGATTTCCCGTAAATCCCGGGCTTGGCCCGTATAGTCGAATGTATACAAAGAAAGTACCCTGTGAGTAAACTCATTTCCAAAACGATTTTTTAAATTATCTTTTCACTACTAAAACGCATGAGACTTGTAGTTTTTAAAAATGTTTTCATTTTTGATGAGACACTGAATAAAAGAAGTTTAATCGCTGGCAAACGAAAACCCGCCATTTCCCGTAAATCCTGGACTCAACCCGTATAGACAAAAGTATACAAAGAAAGTACCCAGGGAGTAAACTTATTTCCCGAACGATTTTTTAAATTATTTTTTCACCACTAAAACGCACGAGACTTGAAGTTTTCAAAAATGTTTTCATTTTTGATGAGACGTTTAATGAAAGAGGTTTAATCGCCGGCAAATGAAAACCTGCGATTTCCCGTAAATCCCGGGCTTGGCCCGTATAGTCGAATGTATACAAAGAAAGTACCCTGTGAGTAAACCCATTTCCCGAACGATTTTTTAAATTTTTTTTTCACCACTAAATCGCATGAGACTTGTAGTTTTCAAAAATGTTTTCATTTTTGATGGGACGCTGAATAAAAGAAGTTTAATCGCCGGCAAACGAAAACCCGCGATTTCCCGCAAATCCCGGACTCGGCCCGTATAGTCAAAAGTATACAAAGAAAGTACCCAGGGAGTAAACTCATTTCCCGAACGATTTTTTATATTATTTTTTCACCACTATAACGCATAAGACTTGTAGTTTTCAAAAATGATTTCATTTTTGATGAGACGCTGAATAAAAGAAGTTTAATCGCCGGCAAACGAAAACCCGCCACTTCCCGTAAATCCCGGGCTTGGCCCGTGTAGTCGAATGTATACAAAGAAAGTATCCAGGGAGTAAGCTCATTTCCCGAGGGATTTTTTAAATTTTTTTTTCACCACTAAAACGCATGAAACTTGTAGTTTTCAGAAATGTTTTCATTTTTGATGAGACGCCTAATAAAAGAAGTTTAATTGCCGGCAAACGAAAACCTGCGATTTCCCGTAAATCCCAGACTCGGCCCGTATAGTCAAAAGTATACAAAGAAAGTACCCTGTGAGTAAACTCATTTCCAAAACGATTTTTTAAATTATCTTTTCACCACTAAAACGCATGAGACTTGTAGTTTTTAAAAATGTTTTCATTTTTGATGAGACACTGAATAAAAGAAGTTTAATCGGCGGCAAACGAAAACCCGCCATTTCCTGTAAATCCCGGACTCAGCCCGTATAGTCAAAAGTATACAAAGAAAGTACCCCGGGAGTAAACTCATTTCCCGAACGATTTTTTAAATTATCTTTTCACCACTAAAACGCATGAGACTTGCAGTTTTCAAAAATGTTTTCATTTTTGATGAGACACTGAATAAAAGAAGTTTAATCGCCGGCAAACGAAAACCCGCCATTTCCCGTAAACCCCGGCTTGGCCCGTATAGTCGAATGTATACAAAGAAAGTACCCTGTGAGTAAACTCATTTCCAGAACGATTTTTTAAATTATTTTTTCACCACTATAACGCATAAGACTTGTAGTTTTCAAAAATGATTTCATTTTTGATGAGACGCTGAATAAAAGAAGTTTAATCGCCGGCAAACGAAAACCCGCGATTTCCCGTAAATCCCGGGCTTGGCCCGTATAGTCAAAAGTATACAAAGAAAGTACACAGGGAGTAAACTCATTTCCCGAACGATTTTTTAAATTATTTTTTCACCACTAAAACGCATGAGACTTGAAGTCTTCAAACTTGTTTTCATTTTTGATGAGACGCTGAATAAAAGAAGTTTAAACGACGGCAAACGAAAACCTGCGATTTCCCGTAAATCCCAGACTCGCCCTGTAAAGTCAAAAGTATACAAAGAAAGTACCCAGGGTGTAAACTCATTTCCCGAACGATTTTTTAAATTATATTTTCACCACTAAAACGCATGAGACTTGTAGTTTTCAAAAATGTTTTCATTTTTAATGAGACGCTGAATAAAAGAAGTTTAATCGCCGGCAAACGAAAACCCGCCATTTCCCGTAAAACCCGGACTCGGCCCGTATAATCAAAAGTATACAAAGAAAGTACCCAGGGAGTAAACTTATTTCCCGAACGATTTTTTAAATTATTTTTTCACCACTAAAACGGATGAGACTTGTAGTCTTCAAACTTGTTTTCATTTTTGATGAGACGCTGAATAAAAGAAGTTTAAACGCCGGCAAACGAAAACCAGCGATTTCCCGTAAATCCCAGACTCGGCCTGTAAAGTCAAAAGTATACAAAGAAAGTACCCAGGGTGTAAACTCATTCCCCGAACGATTTTTTAAATTATCTTTTCACCACTAAAACGCATGAGACTTGTAGTTTTCAGAAATGTTTTCATTTTTGATGAGACGCTTAATGAAAGTGCTTTAATCGCCGGCAAACGAAAACCCGTGATTTCCCGTAAATCCCGGGCTTGGCCCGTATAGTCGAATGTATACAAAGAAAGTACCCTGTGAGTAAACTCATTTCCAAAACGATTTTTTAAATTATCTTTTCACCACTAAAACGCATGAGACTTGTAGTTTTTAAAAATGTTTTCATTTTTGATGAGACACTGAATAAAAGAAGTTTAATCGCTGGCAAACGAAAACCCGCCATTTCCCGTAAATCCTGGACTCAACCCGTATAGACAAAAGTATACAAAGAAAGTACCCAGGGAGTAAACTTATTTCCCGAACGATTTTTTAAATTATTTTTTCACCACTAAAACGCACGAGACTTGAAGTTTTCAAAAATGTTTTCATTTTTGATGAGACGTTTAATGAAAGAGGTTTAATCGCCGGCAAATGAAAACCTGCGATTTCCCGTAAATCCCGGGCTTGGCCCGTATAGTCGAATGTATACAAAGAAAGTACCCTGTGAGTAAACCCATTTCCCGAACGATTTTTTAAATTTTTTTTTCACCACTAAATCGCATGAGACTTGTAGTTTTCAAAAATGTTTTCATTTTTGATGGGACGCTGAATAAAAGAAGTTTAATCGCCGGCAAACGAAAACCCGCGATTTCCCGCAAATCCCGGACTCGGCCCGTATAGTCAAAAGTATACAAAGAAAGTACCCAGGGAGTAAACTCATTTCCCGAACGATTTTTTATATTATTTTTTCACCACTAAATCGCATGAGACTTGTAATTTTCAAAAATGTTTTCATTTTTGATGGGACGCTGAATAAAAGAAGTTTAATCGCCGGCAAACGAAAACCCGCGATTTCCCGAAAATCCCGGACTCGGCCCGTATAGTCAAAAGTATACAAAGAAAGTACCCAGGGAGTAAACTCATTTTCCGAAGAATTTTTTAAATTATTTTTTCGCCACTAAAACGCATGAGACTTGTAGTTTTTAAAAATGTTTTCATTTTTGATAAGACGCTGAATAAAAGAGGTTTAATTGCCGGCAAACGAAAACCCGCCATTTCCCGTAAATCCCGGACTCGGCCCGTATAATCAAAAGTATACAAAGAAAGTACCCATGGAGTAAACTCATTTCCCGAACGATTTTTTAAATTATTTTTTCACCACTAAAACGCATGAGACTTGTAGTTTTCAAAAATGTTTTCATTTTTGATAAGATGCTGAATAAAAGAAGTTTAATCGCCGGCAAACGAAAACCCGCCATTTCCTGTAAACCCCGGACCCGGCCCGTATAATCAAAAGTATACAAAGAAAGTACCCATGGAGTAAACTCATTTCCCGAACGATTTTTTAAATTGTTATTTCACCACTAAAGCCCATGAGACTTGTAGTTTTCAGAAATGTTTTCATTTTTGATGAGACGTTTAATAAAAGTGGTTTAATCGCCGGCAAACGAAAACCCGTGATTTCCCGTAAATCCTGGGCTTGGCCCGTATAGTCGAATGTATACAAAGAAAGTACCCTGTGAGTAAACTCATTTCCAAAACGATTTTTTAAATTATCTTTTCACCACTATAACGCATGAGACTTGTAGTTTTTAAAAATGTTTTCATTTTTGATGAGACACTTAATAAAAGAAGTTTAATCGCCGGCAAACGAAAACCCGCCATTTCTCGTAAATCCCGGACTCAGCCCGTATAGTCAAAAGTATACAAAGAAAGTACCCCGGGAGTAAACTCATTTCCCGAACGATTTTTTAAATTATCTTTTCACCACTAAAACGCATGAGACTTGCAGTTTTCAAAAATGTTTTCATTTTTGATAAGAGGCTGAATAAAAGAAGTTTAATCGCCGGCAAACGACCGCCATTTCCCGTAAACCCCGGACTCGGCCCGTATAATCAAAAGTATACAAAGAAATTACCCAGGGAGTAAACTCATTTCCCGAACGATTTTTTAAATTTTTTTTTCACCACTAAAACGCATGAGACTTGTAGTTTTCAGAAATGTTTTCATTTTTGATGAGACGCTGAATAAAAGAAGTTTAATCGCCGGCAAACGAAAACCCGCCACTTCCCGTAAATCCCGGGCTTGGCCCGTGTAGTCGAATGTATACAAAGAAAGTACCCTGTGAGTAAACTCATTTCCAAAACGATTTTTTAAATTATCTTTTCACCACTAAAACGCATGAGACTTGTAGTTTTTAAAAATGTTTTCATTTTTGATGAGACACTTAATAAAAGAAGTTTAATCGCCGGCAAACGAAAACCCGCCATTTCTCGTAAATCCCGGACTCAGCCCGTTTAGTCAAAAGTATACAAAGAAAGTACCCCGGGAGTAAACTCATTTCCCGAACGATTTTTTAAATTATCTTTTCACCACTAAAACGCATGAGACTTGCAGTTTTCAAAAATGTTTTCATTTTTGATAAGAGGCTGAATAAAAGAGGTTTAATCGCCGGCAAACAAAAACCCGCCATTTCCCGTAAATCCCGGCTTGGCCCGTATAGTCGAATGTATACAAAGAAAGTACCCTGTGAGTAAACTCATTTCCAGAACGATTTTTTAAATTATTTTTTCACCACTATAACGCATAAGACTTGTAGTTTTCAAAAATGATTTCATTTTTGATGAGACGCTGAATAAAAGAAGTTTAATCGCCGGCAAACGAAAACCCGCCACTTCCCGTAAATCCCGGGCTTGGCCCGTGTAGTCGAATGTATACAAAGAAAGTATCCAGGGAGTAAGCTCATTTCCCGAGGGATTTTTTAAATTTTTTTTTCACCACTAAAACGCATGAAACTTGTAGTTTTCAGAAATGTTTTCATTTTTGATGAGACGCCTAATAAAAGAAGTTTAATTGCCGGCAAACGAAAACCTGCGATTTCCCGTAAATCCCAGACTCGGCCCGTATAGTCAAAAGTATACAAAGAAAGTACCCTGTGAGTAAACTCATTTCCAAAACGATTTTTTAAATTATCTTTTCACCACTAAAACGCATGAGACTTGTAGTTTTTAAAAATGTTTTCATTTTTGATGAGACACTGAATAAAAGAAGTTTAATCGGCGGCAAACGAAAACCCGCCATTTCCTGTAAATCCCGGACTCAGCCCGTATAGTCAAAAGTATACAAAGAAAGTACCCCGGGAGTAAACTCATTTCCCGAACGATTTTTTAAATTATCTTTTCACCACTAAAACGCATGAGACTTGCAGTTTTCAAAAATGTTTTCATTTTTGATGAGACACTGAATAAAAGAAGTTTAATCGCCGGCAAACGAAAACCCGCCATTTCCCGTAAACCCCGGCTTGGCCCGTATAGTCGAATGTATACAAAGAAAGTACCCTGTGAGTAAACTCATTTCCAGAACGATTTTTTAAATTATTTTTTCACCACTATAACGCATAAGACTTGTAGTTTTCAAAAATGATTTCATTTTTGATGAGACGCTGAATAAAAGAAGTTTAATCGCCGGCAAACGAAAACCCGCGATTTCCCGTAAATCCCGGGCTTGGCCCGTATAGTCAAAAGTATACAAAGAAAGTACACAGGGAGTAAACTCATTTCCCGAACGATTTTTTAAATTATTTTTTCACCACTAAAACGCATGAGACTTGAAGTCTTCAAACTTGTTTTCATTTTTGATGAGACGCTGAATAAAAGAAGTTTAAACGACGGCAAACGAAAACCTGCGATTTCCCGTAAATCCCAGACTCGCCCTGTAAAGTCAAAAGTATACAAAGAAAGTACCCAGGGTGTAAACTCATTTCCCGAACGATTTTTTAAATTATATTTTCACCACTAAAACGCATGAGACTTGTAGTTTTCAAAAATGTTTTCATTTTTAATGAGACGCTGAATAAAAGAAGTTTAATCGCCGGCAAACGAAAACCCGCCATTTCCCGTAAAACCCGGACTCGGCCCGTATAATCAAAAGTATACAAAGAAAGTACCCAGGGAGTAAACTTATTTCCCGAACGATTTTTTAAATTATTTTTTCACCACTAAAACGGATGAGACTTGTAGTCTTCAAACTTGTTTTCATTTTTGATGAGACGCTGAATAAAAGAAGTTTAAACGCCGGCAAACGAAAACCAGCGATTTCCCGTAAATCCCAGACTCGGCCTGTAAAGTCAAAAGTATACAAAGAAAGTACCCAGGGTGTAAACTCATTCCCCGAACGATTTTTTAAATTATCTTTTCACCACTAAAACGCATGAGACTTGTAGTTTTCAGAAATGTTTTCATTTTTGATGAGACGCTTAATGAAAGTGCTTTAATCGCCGGCAAACGAAAACCCGTGATTTCCCGTAAATCCCGGGCTTGGCCCGTATAGTCGAATGTATACAAAGAAAGTACCCTGTGAGTAAACTCATTTCCAAAACGATTTTTTAAATTATCTTTTCACCACTAAAACGCATGAGACTTGTAGTTTTTAAAAATGTTTTCATTTTTGATGAGACACTGAATAAAAGAAGTTTAATCGCTGGCAAACGAAAACCCGCCATTTCCCGTAAATCCTGGACTCAACCCGTATAGACAAAAGTATACAAAGAAAGTACCCAGGGAGTAAACTTATTTCCCGAACGATTTTTTAAATTATTTTTTCACCACTAAAACGCACGAGACTTGAAGTTTTCAAAAATGTTTTCATTTTTGATGAGACGTTTAATGAAAGAGGTTTAATCGCCGGCAAATGAAAACCTGCGATTTCCCGTAAATCCCGGGCTTGGCCCGTATAGTCGAATGTATACAAAGAAAGTACCCTGTGAGTAAACTCATTTCCAGAACGATTTTTTAAATTATTTTTTCATCAATAAAACGCATAAGACTTGTAGTTTTCAAAAATGTTTTCATTTTTGATGAGACGCTGAATAAAAGAAGTTTAATCGCCAGCAAACGAAAACCCGCGATTTCCCGTAAATCCCGGGCTTGGCCCGTATAGTCAAAAGTATACAAAGAAAGTACACAGGGAGTAAACTCATTTCCCGAACGATTTTTTAAATTATTTTTTCACCACTAAAACGCATGAGACTTGAAGTCTTCAAACTTGTTTTCATTTTTGATGAGACGCTGAATAAAAGAAGTTTAAACGCCGGCAAACGAAAACCTGCGATTTCCCGTAAATCCCGGACTCGGCCCGTATAGTCAAAAGTATACAAAGAAAGTACCCAGGGAGTAAACTCATTTCCCGAACGATTTTTTATATTATTTTTTCACCACTAAATCGCATGAGACTTGTAGTTTTCAAAAATGTTTTCATTTTTGATGGGACGCTGAATAAAAGAAGTTTAATCGCCGGCAAACGAAAACCCGCGATTTCCCGTAAATCCCGGACTCGGCCCGTATAGTCAAAAGTATACAAAGAAAGTACCCAGGGAGTAAACTCATTTTCCGAAGAATTTTTTAAATTATTTTTTCGCCACTAAAACGCATGAGACTTGTAGTTTTTAAAAATGTTTTCATTTTTGATAAGACGCTGAATAAAAGAGGTTTAATTGCCGGCAAACGAAAACCCGCCATTTCCCGTAAATCCCGGACTCGGCCCGTATAGTCAAAAGTATACAAAGAAAGTACCCAGGGAGTAAACTCATTTTCCGAAGAATTTTTTAAATTATTTTTTCGCCACTAAAACGCATGAGACTTGTAGTTTTCAAAAATGTTTTCATTTTTGATAAGACGTTGAATAAAAGAAGTTTAATTGCCGGCAAACGAAAACCCGCCATTTCCTGTAAACCCCGGACTCGGCCCGTATAATCAAAAGTATACAAAGAAAGTACCCAGGGAGTAAACTTATTTCCCGAACGATTTTTTAATTTATTTTTTCACCACTAAAACGGATGAGACTTGTAGTCTTCAAACTTGTTTTCATTTTTGATGAGACGCTGAATAAAAGAAGTTTAAACGCTGGCAAACGAAAACCCGCCATTTCCCGTAAATCCTGGACTCAACCCGTATAGACAAAAGTATACAAAGAAAGTACCCAGGGAGTAAACTTATTTCCCGAACGATTTTTTAAATTATTTTTTCACCACTAAAACGCACGAGACTTGAAGTTTTCAAAAATGTTTTCATTTTTGATGAGACGTTTAATGAAAGAGGTTTAATCGCCGGCAAATGAAAACCTGCGATTTCCCGTAAATCCCGGGCTTGGCCCGTATAGTCGAATGTATACAAAGAAAGTACCCTGTGAGTAAACTCATTTCCAGAACGATTTTTTAAATTATTTTTTCACCACTAAAACGCATAAGACTTGTAGTTTTCAAAAATGTTTTCATTTTTGATGAGACGCTGAATAAAAGAAGTTTAATCGCCAGCAAACGAAAACCCGCGATTTCCCGTAAATCCCGGGCTTGGCCCGTATAGTCAAAAGTATACAAAGAAAGTACACAGGGAGTAAACTCATTTCCCGAACGATTTTTTAAATTATTTTTTCACCACTAAAACGCATGAGACTTGAAGTCTTCAAACTTGTTTTCATTTTTGATGAGACGCTGAATAAAAGAAGTTTAAACGCCGGCAAACGAAAACCTGCGATTTCCCGTAAATCCCGGACTCGGCCCGTATAGTCAAAAGTATACAAAGAAAGTACCCAGGGAGTAAACTCATTTCCCGAACGATTTTTTATATTATTTTTTCACCACTAAATCGCATGAGACTTGTAGTTTTCAAAAATGTTTTCATTTTTGATGGGACGCTGAATAAAAGAAGTTTAATCGCCGGCAAACGAAAACCCGCGATTTCCCGTAAATCCCGGACTCGGCCCGTATAGTCAAAAGTATACAAAGAAAGTACCCAGGGAGTAAACTCATTTTCCGAAGAATTTTTTAAATTATTTTTTCGCCACTAAAACGCATGAGACTTGTAGTTTTTAAAAATGTTTTCATTTTTGATAAGACGCTGAATAAAAGAGGTTTAATTGCCGGCAAACGAAAACCCGCCATTTCCCGTAAATCCCGGACTCGGCCCGTATAGTCAAAAGTATACAAAGAAAGTACCCAGGGAGTAAACTCATTTTCCGAAGAATTTTTTAAATTATTTTTTCGCCACTAAAACGCATGAGACTTGTAGTTTTCAAAAATGTTTTCATTTTTGATAAGACGTTGAATAAAAGAAGTTTAATTGCCGGCAAACGAAAACCCGCCATTTCCTGTAAACCCCGGACTCGGCCCGTATAATCAAAAGTATACAAAGAAAGTACCCATGGAGTAAACTCATTTCCCGAACGATTTTTTAAATTATTTTTTCACCACTAAAACGCATGAGGCTTGTAGTTTTCAAAAATGTTTTCATTTTTGATAAGATGCTGAATAAAAGAAGTTTAATCGCCGGCAAACGAAAACCCGCCATTTCCTGTAAACCCCGGACCCGGCCCGTATAATCAAAAGTATACAAAGAAAGTACCCTGTGAGTAAACTCATTTCCAAAACGATTTTTTAAATTATCTTTTCACCACTAAAACGCATGAGACTTGTAGTTTTTAAAAATGCTTTCATTTTTGATGAGACACTGAATAAAAGAAGTTTAATCGCCGGCAAACAAAAACCCGCCATTTCCCGTAAATCCCGGACTCAGCCCGTATAATCAAAAGTATACAGAGAAATTACCCAGGGAGTAAACTCATTTCCCGAACGATTTTTTAAATTTTTTTTTCACCACTAAAACGCATGAGACTTGTAGTTTTCAGAAATGTTTTCATTTTTGATGAGACACTGAAAAAAAGAAGTTTAATCGCCGGCAAACGAAAACCCGCCACTTCCCGTAAATCCCGGGCTTGGCCCGTGTAGTCGAATGTATACAAAGAAAGTATCCAGGGAGTAAACTCATTTCCCGAGCGATTTTTTAAATTTTTTTTTCACCACTAAAACGCATGAAACTTGTAGTTTTCAGAAATGTTTTCATTTTTGATGAGACGCCTAATAAAAGTGGTTTAATCGCCGGCAAACGAAAACCCGTGATTTCCCGTAAATCCCGGGCTTGGCCCGTATAGTCGAATGTATACAAAGAAAGTACCCTGTGAGTAAACTCATTTCCAAAACGATTTTTTAAATTATCTTTTCACCACTTAAACGCATGGGACTTGTAGTTTTTAAAAATGTTTTCATTTTTGATGAGACACTTAATAAAAGAAGTTTAATCGCCGGCAAACGAAAACCCGCCATTTCTCGTAAATCCCGGACTCAGCCCGTATAGTCAAAAGTATACAAAGAAAGTACCCCGGGAGTAAACTCATTTCCCGAACGATTTTTTAAATTATCTTTTCACCACTAAAACGCATGAGACTTGCAGTTTTCAAAAATGTTTTCATTTTTGATAAGAGGCTGAATAAAAGAAGTTTAATCGCCGGCAAACGACCGCCATTTCCCGTAAACCCCGGACTCGGCCCGTATAATCAAAAGTATACAAAGAAATTACCCAGGGAGTAAACTCATTTCCCGAACGATTTTTTAAATTTTTTTTTCACCACTAAAACGCATGAGACTTGTAGTTTTCAGAAATGTTTTCATTTTTGATGAGACACTGAATAAAAGAAGTTTAATCGCCGGCAAACGAAAACCCGCCATTTCCCGTAAATCCCGGGCTTGGCCCGTATAGTCGAATGTATACAAAGAAAGTACCCTGTGAGTAAACTCATTTTCAGAACGATTTTTTAAATTATTTTTTCACCACTATAACGCATAAGACTTGTAGTTTTCAAAAATGATTTCATTTTTGATGAGACGCTGAATAAAAGAAGTTTAATCGCCGGCAAACGAAAACCCGCCACTTCCCGTAAATCCCGGGCTTGGCCCGTGTAGTCGAATGTATACAAAAAAAGTATCCAGGGAGTAAGCTCATTTCCCGAGCGATTTTTTAAATTTTTTTTTCACCACTAAAACGCATGAAACTTGTAGTTTTCAGAAATGTTTTCATTTTTGATGAGACGCCTAATAAAAGAAGTTTAATTGCAGGCAAACGAAAACCTGCGATTTCCCGTAAATCCCAGACTCGGCCCGTATAGTCAAAAGTATACAAAGAAAGTACCCTGTGAGTAAACTCATTTCCAAAACGATTTTTTAAATTATCTTTTCACCACTAAAACGCATGAGACTTGTAGTTTTTAAAAATGTTTTCATTTTTGATGAGACACTGAATAAAAGAAGTTTAATCGCCGGCAAACGAAAACCCGCCATTTCCCGTAAATCCCGGACTCAGCCCGTATAGTCAAAAGTATACAAAGAAAGTACCCCGGGAGTAAACTCATTTCCCGAACGATTTTTTAAATTATCTTTTCACCACTAAAACGCATGAGACTTGCAGTTTTCAAAAATGTTTTCATTTTTGATAAGAGGCTGAATAAAAGAAGTTTAATCGCCGGCAAACGACCGCCATTTCCTGTAAATCCCGGACTCGGCCCGTATAATCAAAAGTATACAAAGAAATTACCCAGGGAGTAAACTCATTTCCCGAACGATTTTTTAAATTTTTTTTTCACCACTAAAACGCATGAGACTTGTAGTTTTCAGAAATGTTTTCATTTTTGATGAGACACTGAATAAAAGAAGTTTAATCGCCGGCAAACAAAAACCCGCCATTTCCCGTAAATCCCGGGCTTGGCCCGTATAGTCGAATGTATACAAAGAAAGTACCCTGTGAGTAAACTCATTTCCAGAACGATTTTTTAAATTATTTTTTCACCACTATAACGCATAAGACTTGTAGTTTTCAAAAATGATTTCATTTTTGATGAGACGCTGAATAAAAGAAGTTTAATCGCCGGCAAACGAAAACCCGCGATTTCCCGTAAATCCCGGGCTTGGCCCGTATAGTCAAAAGTATACAAAGAAAGTACACAGGGAGTAAACTCATTTCCCGAACGATTTTTTAAATTATTTTTTCACCACTAAAACGCATGAGACTTGAAGTCTTCAAACTTGTTTTCATTTTTGATGAGACGCTGAATAAAAGAAGTTTAAACGCCGGCAAACGAAAACCTGCGATTTCCCGTAAATCCCAGACTCGCCCTGTAAAGTCAAAAGTATAGAAAGAAAGTACCCAGGGTGTAAACTCATTTCCCGAACGATTTTTTAAATTATATTTTCACCACTAAAACGCATGAGACTTGTAGTTTTCAAAAATGTTTTCATTTTTAATGAGACGCTGAATAAAAGAAGTTTAATCGCCGGCAAACGAAAACCCGCCATTTCCCGTAAAACCCTAACGGCCCGTATAATCAAAAGTATACAAAGAAAGTACCCAGGGAGTAAACTTATTTCCCGAACGATTTTTTAAATTATTTTTTCACCACTAAAACGGATGAGACTTGTAGTCTTCAAACTTGTTTTCATTTTTGATGAGACGCTGAATAAAAGAAGTTTAAACGCCGGCAAACGAAAACCAGCGATTTCCCGTAAATCCCAGACTCGGCCTGTAAAGTCAAAAGTATACAAAGAAAGTACCCAGGGTGTAAACTCATTCCCCGAACGATTTTTTAAATTATCTTTTCACCACTAAAACGCATGAGACTTGTAGTTTTCAAAAATGTTTTCATTTTTGATGAGACGCTTAATGAAAGTGCTTTAATCGCCGGCAAACGAAAACCCGTGATTTCCCGTAAATCCCGGGCTTGGCCCGTATAGTCGAATGTATACAAAGAAAGTACCCTGTGAGTAAACTCATTTCCAAAACGATTTTTTAAATTATCTTTTCACCACTAAAACGCATGAGACTTGTAGTTTTTAAAAATGTTTTCATTTTTGATGAGACACTGAATAAAAGAAGTTTAATCGCCAGCAAACGAAAACCCGCGATTTCCCGTAAATCCCGGGCTTGGCCCGTATAGTCAAAAGTATACAAAGAAAGTACACAGGGAGTAAACTCATTTCCCGAACGATTTTTTAAATTATTTTTTCACCACTAAAACGCATGAGACTTGAAGTCTTCAAACTTGTTTTCATTTTTGATGAGACGCTGAATAAAAGAAGTTTAAACGCCGGCAAACGAAAACCTGCGATTTCCCGTAAATCCCGGACTCGGCCCGTATAGTCAAAAGTATACAAAGAAAGTACCCAGGGAGAAAACTCATTTCCCGAACGATTTTTTATATTATTTTTTCACCACTAAATCGCAT
The DNA here is from genome assembly GCF_029227915.1 of Hydractinia symbiolongicarpus. Taxonomy (NCBI): domain Eukaryota; kingdom Metazoa; phylum Cnidaria; class Hydrozoa; order Anthoathecata; family Hydractiniidae; genus Hydractinia; species Hydractinia symbiolongicarpus. The sequence continues at coordinate 28,725,204 of NC_079881.1, forward strand.
GAGACTTGTAGTTTTCAAAAATGTTTTCATTTTTGATGGGACGCTGAATAAAAGAAGTTTAATCGCCGTCAAACGAAAACCCGCGATTTCCCGTAAATCCCGGACTCGGCCCGTATAGTCAAAAGTATACAAAGAAAGTACCCAGGGAGTAAACTCATTTTCCGAAGAATTTTTTAAATTATTTTTTCGCCACTAAAACGCATGAGACTTGTAGTTTTTAAAAATGTTTTCATTTTTGATAAGACGCTGAATAAAAGAGGTTTAATTGCCGGCAAACGAAAACCCGCCATTTCCCGTAAATCCCGGACTCGGCCCGTATAGTCAAAAGTATACAAAGAAAGTACCCAGGGAGTAAACTCATTTTCCGAAGAATTTTTTAAATTATTTTTTCGCCACTAAAACGCATGAGACTTGTAGTTTTCAAAAATGTTTTCATTTTTGATAAGACGTTGAATAAAAGAAGTTTAATTGCCGGCAAACGAAAACCCGCCATTTCCTGTAAACCCCGGACTCGGCCCGTATAATCAAAAGTATACAAAGAAAGTACCCATGGAGTAAACTCATTTCCCGAACGATTTTTTAAATTATTTTTTCACCACTAAAACGCATGAGACTTGTAGTTTTCAAAAATGTTTTCATTTTTGATAAGATGCTGAATAAAAGAAGTTTAATCGCCGGCAAACGAAAACCCGCCATTTCCTGTAAACCCCGGACCCGGCCCGTATAATCAAAAGTATACAAAGAAAGTACCCATGGAGTAAACTCATTTCCCGAACGATTTTTTAAATTGTTATTTCACCACTTTTTCATTTTTGATGAGACGTTTAATAAAAGTGGTTTAATCGCCGGCAAACGAAAACCCGTGATTTCCCGTAAATCCCGGGCTTGGCCCGTATAGTCGAATGTATACAAAGAAAGTACCCTGTGAGTAAACTCATTTCCAAAACGATTTTTTAAATTATCTTTTCACCACTAAAACGCATGAGACTTGTAGTTTTTAAAAATGTTTTCATTTTTGATGAGACACTGAATAAAAGAAGTTTAATCGCCGGCAAACAAAAACCCGCCATATCCCGTAAATCCCGGACTCAGCCCGTATAGTCAAAAGTATACAAAGAAAGTACCCCGGGAGTAAACTCATTTCCCGAACGATTTTTTAAATTATCTTTTCACCACTAAAACGCATGAGACTTGTAGTTTTCAAAAATGTTTTCATTTTTGATAAGAGGCTGAATAAAAGAAGTTTAATCGCCGGCAAACGACCGCCTTTTTTTTTCTTTCTTTTCAATTTATTTAAAGTCGATTATTCACATATTTACAATAGTTTCCAAAAAAAAAGTAATTAAGAAAACTAATCTAAATCGACTAAATTTTTTTATGTTTACAATTAAATAAAATCATTTTTTATATATATATAAACAATAATAACAACAAAGTTCTATAAAGGGACCTTACATTCATCACAGTTACATTTAGATCCGTCCCACATTTTAATCATGCTTTTAAAAACTTTAAGGTTGTCACATCGTTTCAAATGTGATGGTAGGTTATTCCAAATCTTTGGTCCCAGGGCTGATAAGCTATTAGTTCCAAAAGTCGCGGTCCTTTTCCTTGAGACTACCAAATTATTTGTATTTTGTTCTCTGACTGTCCTACCGTTATCATTTAAACAAAATATATCTTTCATAAAAAGAGGGCTGCTGTTATTTATAGTTTTAGAGATTTCTATACACAATGACCGTAAGCGATTTACATTCATGTGACTCTTGCTGGAATTTTTAAGTAAATTTTCGTATGTACTTACCGTATCATTATACAGAAATCTTAATGCTCGTTTTTGTATCATTTCGACTTTAGATAAAGATTTAGAAGAAGAAAAATGCCATATAAGGGAACAATAATTGAAATTTGCGTAGATAAAACTTTGAACTAAAATATATTTTGCTTGAAAGGATAAGAAACTTCTAAATCGAAATAAGGCATTTAGTTGGGCTGATGCTTTGCGACACAAATCACTAACGTGTCCGTCAAAATTTAATTTATTGTCTATAGTCACACCTAGTAATTTCACGTTATTTTCACTTTCAATAGTTTTATTTCCTATATTAAATTTTAGACCTAAATTATCTGCTTTATTCTTTGTCAGAATTATCGAGTGAAACTTTTCAGGGTTTGCAATCATTTTATTCTCTTTTAACCAGGAGAGGGCAGTTTTAGCTTCGTTTTCTAAAGTATTTATCAAATTAGGAATAGAATTTGAGAAGTTGGATATTGTGTTATCATCAGCGTAATTATGTAGCTTATATTTTTCTATAAAAAGAAACAAATCATTTATAAATATATTGAATATGATAGGTCCCAAAATAGAACCTTGTGGTACACCAGATAAGATAATTTGAAATAGACTATAGATCCCATTTATTCGAGTGGCTTGCTCTCTATCAGTAAGATAAGATAGAATGAATTGAAGAGACTTATTGTCAAATCCATAAGCAGCTAGTTTCGCAATTAGTAAGTCATGTGGTACACAGTCAAAAGCTTTTGAAAGATCCATCAAGATCGCACCCACCACATAATTCTTATCAAGTTTACTCTTCCATTCCTCTATTAAGCGAATTAGTACTTGTTGGGTACTATAGCATTTCCTATAGGCGGAGAGAAAGGACGACAATTTTGATTCCATATAAGCGGTTATTTGTTCTTTCATAACCCTTTCGTAAAATTTAGAAAAAACATTTAAAACACTGACAGGCCTGTAGTTTGATATTTTAGTTTTATCTTTTCCTCCCTTATCCAATGGCGTTACAGCAGCTCGCTTAGCTTTGCTTGGAAATTTGTTTGAAACTATGCTACTATTTATAGCATCTGTTAGTGGCGTTACTAGGTGCCTTTTTGCTAATTTTGTCAGCTTTGATGGTATTGTATCTTCACCTGTTGATACTTTGGTGTTTAAATCATTAAACAGTTTAGAAATTGTATTTTCATCAACTTCTTGGAATGTGAAGTTCTCATTGTTGTTAGAATCATTGATTTCCTTTATTTTAATGATACTTGGATGATTTTCAAAACTATCAACAATTTCTTCAATCATTTTTGACTTATCATTTACATTCTTATATTTTATAGGATTTGGTTTCATGCCACAAGAATTTTCTAAAATATTGATGTAGTATTCGTTGAAAAGTTCGGTTAGCTGTTTTTTATCAGTAACTAAACTTTCATTTTGAACGATCGCTATATCTCCTTTGCTTATTCCACTTTTATTTGATATCAAGGGTTTAACAGTTTCCCAAAACGTTTTTTTGGAAATAAAACCTGATTCTGTTACCCTTTTGAAATGGTTTTTGATAGCCTTTTTGCGTAAATTTACACACTTGTTTCTCTGTTTCTTGTACGTGATTTTGTTTTCAGAAGTAGGATTTTTATTGTATTTATTTTTGAACCTAGACCTTGTATATATTGCCTTTTTTAACTCTTTTGTCATAAATGGTGCCTCGTTTCCACGCAGAGTTTTTTGCTTCTGTGGGGCATGCTTTTCTATGATAGATGTGAAAACATTGATGAGGTTTTCATAATTCAGTTCAGGATCTTTACTATTACAAATAAAATTTGCGTTCTCAACATCACGTAAAAAGTTGGCTTCATTAAAATTTTTGTAACTTCTGTAAATAATTTTCTTGGATGCTAAGCGTGCTAAATGAGATTTTAAAAATGTTGTTACCATTTGATGATGATCACTTAATCCTGTTTCACATGTTAGTGTGTGTTGAAAACATCTGGGTCTATTTGTAAGAATGACATCTATAGCTGTTCCGTTATGACTAGCAAAACAGGTTTTGTTTTTGACAAGATTTTCAAGACTAAAAATATCACAGAAATTATTTAAGGTTTCGAAACCAGAATCGTTCGAGTTATGGCAATCGATATTTATATCACCCATAATTATTATGTTTTCGACTTTAGATAGAGCTTTATTTAAAGCTATCTCTAATTCCTCAAAAAAGTTGTTTAAGTTTGAATAATGAGGTGGTCTATAAATACTGATAACTGCCCATTTTTTATTTCTTATCGTTAATTCTGAGCAAATGATTTCATTATTTGTTATACCCAAATCATTAACTTGTCTACAGGCTATTCCCTTCTTAACATATTCAATTAACCCTCCTCCATTTTTGTTCCTATCTTTTCTAGTTCTAATTTCATAGTTATCAATATAGAATTGTTCGTTTGGAAAACTCTCATCTAGTTTCGTTTCAGCAAATACAAAATAATCAGGTGAAAATTTTGTCAGAATTTCTCTTGCATCAATTATTTTGTTTCTGAGACTATTAATGTTTAAATAGCCTAAAAGAGGATTGGAAGGGTACTTAATTCGTAATTTATGTATTTCATCTAAAGAACTTTGGTGAGAATTATGTGTCGGATTTTGATCATTTCTATATTGACTCCCAACACATTCATCAGGAATATTAGATTTATTATCATCGCAAACTAGTCCAAGCCTATTGAATACCCCTGCTGATCTAAAAAATTATTTATAAAAGCTATAAAATTTCGTGCTAACATTATCTTACCATTCTCTCGTAAATGTATGCCATCTTTCCATAGGTGTTCTTCTCTGATATTGTTGTGTCTGATGTAGCCATAACCGTGTAGATCGGATCCTTCTCTTAATAGTTTGTTAATACTGTTTATTCTATCAGAGTCGACACGTCTGCTCGTAACCAAGGCAGAGATAAAAACTTTTTCTACTCCGTTACGCACACATTTTTTTCCGATGTCCAGGATTTGTTCGGCAATTTTGTTATCTGACGCTGCATTTAGATGACTTGATAAAAGATTGTTGATTCCTACATGGATAACGACAATATCAGGTTTTTCTTGTTCCAGTGTTGGTTGTACGTAATAATTTAAGTTTTCGACACTTGCTCCTGGGAATATCTTAAATCTCACATTTCCATTTTTTATTTGCTCATTAAATTCTTTCACTCGAATACCTTTTGGTATACTATCGGTCATTATCCGTATCTTCTTAGAATGGTGTACATTTTGATGCTCAAGATTCGTAGCTAATTGATCTCTTTCGGGAAACGGATTGATAACAGGGTTGGGTCTTCGTCTGTGTGTTACATTATTTTTAAAGATATTTGACGAACGAATATGGTTGTTAACATCTACGTGGTGCGTATTTTGACTCTCCTTCGTAAAATTACAATCTTGATCACCCCAACTTTGTTGATTAGAATCGTCATTAACTTCAACTCTTAGGTCGTTAAATCTGTTATGATGTAATTCTTCATTTCTATTAACTTTATTTGTAGAAAACCTTGAGGGACCTTTGATTACGTTGTTCCATTGATTATGCTGTTTAATCGGTTCCACATGTTTACACGTTTCAACTGAATGATCACGTTGATTACTGTTTAAAATTTCGCTAACCAATTTTTTGTAATCCTTTATTTCTTCTTTAAGGAAATCTATTTCACTCCTCAGTTGTTTAATTAATATATTTGACGAGTTGTCCCCGATCTTGCTCAGTTTATACGAAATAAATTCTTTTAAATCGCAAACCTGTGTTGTCAAACTTTTAAATTTAATAAACTGGCCAAAATTTTTAACTTCTTCCTCGTACAGATATCCACTTTTATCTTCGATTAAATCGTCAACAACATCTTTCTTTTCCTCTGAAAAAGATTCGTCTGTGCTATTTTCTTTCTCCTCTTCTACTTGTTTCACAAATAAATAACTTTCTGTACCATTTCTCTCCGTTTTGTTTAATATATTCTGTTGACATAAATCTTTTAGCGTTTGCTCAATAATTTCAGGATGCAAGTCTTTTGTGTTAGTTACTATGCTGTCATAGTCAGCTTTCTTTTTCCTTCTATGTATTTCTTTAACAGAATTTAAAACAATATTTTCAACCTCCATTTGTCAACAGTTAAACAACAAGTTTTACTAAGTTTTAAAAACACGTCCGCTCCGTCACGTTGCCCGTGGAAATGAGAACCGCCATTTCCCGTAAACCCCGGACTCGGCCCGTATAATCAACAACAATGAACACCGCCATTTCCCGTAAACCCCGGACTCGGCCCGTATAATCAAAAGTATACAGAGAAATTACCCAGGGAGTAAACTCATTTCCCTAACGATTTTTGAAATTTTTTTTTCACCACTAAAACGCATGAGACTTGTAGTTTTCAGAAATGTTTTCATTTTTGATGAGACACTGAAAAAAAGAAGTTTAATCGCCGGCAAACGAAAACCCGCCACTTCCCGTAAATCCCGGTCTTGGCCCGTGTAGTCGAATGTATACAAAGAAAGTATCCAGGGAGTAAACTCATTTCCCGAGCGATTTTTTAAATTTTTTTACACCACTAAAACGCATAAAACTTGTAGTTTTCAGAAATGTTTTCATTTTTGATGAGACGCCTAATAAAAGTTGTTTAATCGCCGGCAAACAAAAACCCGTGATTTCCCGTAAATCCCGGGCTTGGCCCGTATAGTCGAATGTATACAAAGAAAGTACCCTGTGAGTAAACTCATTTCCAAAACGATTTTTTAAATTATCTTTTCACCACTAAAACGCATGAGACTTGTAGTTTTTAAAAATGTTTTCATTTTTGATGAGACACTTAATAAAAGAAGTTTAATCGCTGGCAAACGAAAACCCGCCATTTCCCGTAAATCCCGGGCTTGGCCCGTATAGTCGAATGTATACAAAGAAAGTACCCTGTGAGTAAACTCATTTCCAGAACGATTTTTTAAATTATTTTTTCACCACTATAACGTATAAGACTTGTAGTTTTCAAAAATGATTTCATTTTTGATGAGACGCTGAATAAAAGAAGTTTAATCGCCGGCAAACGAAAACCCGCCACTTCCCGTAAATCAAGGGCTTGGCCCGTGTAGTCGAATGTATACAAAGAAAGTATCCAGGGAGTAAACTCATTTCCCGAGCGATTTTTTAAATTTTTTTTTCACCACTAAAACGCATGAAACTTGTAGTTTTCAGAAATGTTTTCATTTTTGATGAGACGCCTAATAAAAGAAGTTTAATCGCCGGCAAACGAAAACCTGCGATTTCCCGTAAATCCCAGACTCGGCCCGTATAGTCAAAAGTATACAAAGAAAGTACCCTGTGAGTAAACTCATTTCCAAAACGATTTTTTAAATTATCTTTTCACCACTAAAACGCATGAGACTTGTAGTTTTTAAAAATGTTTTCATTTTTGATGAGACACTGAATAAAAGAAGTTTAATCGCCGGCAAACGAAAACCCGCCATTTCCCGTAAATCCCGGACTCAGCCCGTATAGTCAAAAGTATACAAAGAAAGTACCCCGGGAGTAAACTCATTTCCCGAACGATTTTTTAAATTATCTTTTCACCACTAAAACGCATGAGACTTGCAGTTTTCAAAAATGTTTTCATTTTTGATAAGAGGCTGAATAAAAGAAGTTTAATCGCCGGCAAACGACCGCCATTTCCCGTAAACCCCGGACTCGGCCCGTATAATCAAAAGTATACAAAGAAATTACCCAGGGAGTAAACTCATTTCCCGAACGATTTTTTAAATTTTTTTTTCACCACTAAAACGCATGAGACTTGTAGTTTTCAGAAATGTTTTCATTTTTGATAAGACACTGAATAAAAGAAGTTTAATCGCCGGCAAACAAAAACCCGCCATTTCCCGTAAATCCCGGGCTTGGCCCGTATAGTCGAATGTATACAAAGAAAGTACCCTGTGAGTAAACTCATTTCCAGAACGATTTTTTAAATTATTTTTTCACCACTATAACGCATAAGACTTGTAGTTTTCAAAAATGATTTCATTTTTGATGAGACGCTGAATAAAAGAAGTTTAATCGCCGGCAAACGAAAACCCGCGATTTCCCGTAAATCCCGGGCTTGGCCCGTATAGTCAAAAGTATACAAAGAAAGTACACAGGGAGTAAACTCATTTCCCGAACGATTTTTTAAATTATTTTTTCACCACTAAAACGCATGAGACTTGAAGTCTTCAAACTTGTTTTCATTTTTGATGAGACGCTGAATAAAAGAAGTTTAAACGCCGGCAAACGAAAACCTGCGATTTCCCGTAAATCCCAGACTCGCCCTGTAAAGTCAAAAGTATAGAAAGAAAGTACCCAGGGTGTAAACTCATTTCCCGAACGATTTTTTAAATTATATTTTCACCACTAAAACGCATGAGACTTGTAGTTTTCAAAAATGTTTTCATTTTTAATGAGACGCTGAATAAAAGAAGTTTAATCGCCGGCAAACGAAAACCCGCCATTTCCCGTAAAACCCGGACTCGGCCCGTATAATCAAAAGTATACAAAGAAAGTACCCAGGGAGTAAACTTATTTCCCGAACGATTTTTTAAATTATTTTTTCACCACTAAAACGGATGAGACTTGTAGTCTTCAAACTTGTTTTCATTTTTGATGAGACGCTGAATAAAAGAAGTTTAAACGCCGGCAAACGAAAACCAGCGATTTCCCGTAAATCCCAGACTCGGCTTGTAAAGTCAAAAGTATACAAAGAAAGTACCCAGGGCGTAAACTCATTCCCCGAACGATTTTTTAAATTATCTTTTCACCACTAAAACGCATGAGACTTGTAGTTTTCAGAAATGTTTTCATTTTTGATGAGACGCTTGATGAAAGTGCTTTAATCGCCGGCAAACGAAAACCCGTGATTTCCCGTAAATCCCGGGCTTGGCCCGTATAGTCGAATGTATACAAAGAAAGTACCCTGTGAGTAAACTCATTTCCAAGACGATTTTTTAAATTATCTTTTCACCACTAAAACACATGAGACTTGTAGTTTTTAAAAATGTTTTCATTTTTGATGAGACACTGAATAAAAGAAGTTTAATCGCTGGCAAACGAAAACCCGCCATTTCCCGTAAATCCTGGACTCAACCCGTATAGTCAAAAGTATACAAAGAAAGTACACAGGGAGTAAACTCATTTCCCGAACGATTTTTTAAATTATTTTTTCACCACTAAAACGCATGAGACTTGAAGTCTTCAAACTTGTTTTCATTTTTGATGAGACGCTGAATAAAAGAAGTTTAAACGCCGGCAAACGAAAACCTGCGATTTCCCGTAAATCCCAGACTCGCCCTGTAAAGTCAAAAGTATAGAAAGAAAGTACCCAGGGTGTAAACTCATTTCCCGAACGATTTTTTAAATTATTTTTTCACCACTAAAACGCATGAGACTTGAAGTCTTCAAACTTGTTTTCATTTTTGATGAGACGCTGAATAAAAGAAGTTTAAACGCCGGCAAACGAAAACCTGCGATTTCCCGTAAATCCCAGACTCGCCCTGTAAAGTCAAAAGTATAGAAAGAAAGTACCCAGGGTGTAAACTCATTTCCCGAACGATTTTTTAAATTATATTTTCACCACTAAAACGCATGAGACTTGTAGTTTTCAAAAATGTTTTCATTTTTAATGAGACGCTGAATAAAAGAAGTTTAATCGCCGGCAAACGAAAACCCGCCATTTCCCGTAAAACCCGGACTCGGCCCGTATAATCAAAAGTATACAAAGAAAGTACCCAGGGAGTAAACTTATTTCCCGAACGATTTTTTAAATTATTTTTTCACCACTAAAACGGATGAGACTTGTAGTCTTCAAACTTGTTTTCATTTTTGATGAGACGCTGAATAAAAGAAGTTTAAACGCCGGCAAACGAAAACCAGCGATTTCCCGTAAATCCCAGACTCGGCTTGTAAAGTCAAAAGTATACAAAGAAAGTACCCAGGGCGTAAACTCATTCCCCGAACGATTTTTTAAATTATCTTTTCACCACTAAAACGCATGAGACTTGTAGTTTTCAGAAATGTTTTCATTTTTGATGAGACGCTTGATGAAAGTGCTTTAATCGCCGGCAAACGAAAACCCGTGATTTCCCGTAAATCCCGGGCTTGGCCCGTATAGTCGAATGTATACAAAGAAAGTACCCTGTGAGTAAACTCATTTCCAAGACGATTTTTTAAATTATCTTTTCACCACTAAAACACATGAGACTTGTAGTTTTTAAAAATGTTTTCATTTTTGATGAGACACTGAATAAAAGAAGTTTAATCGCTGGCAAACGAAAACCCGCCATTTCCCGTAAATCCTGGACTCAACCCGTATAGTCAAAAGTATACAAAGAAAGTACACAGGGAGTAAACTCATTTCCCGAACGATTTTTTAAATTATTTTTTCACCACTAAAACGCATGAGACTTGAAGTCTTCAAACTTGTTTTCATTTTTGATGAGACGCTGAATAAAAGAAGTTTAAACGCCGGCAAACGAAAACCTGCGATTTCCCGTAAATCCCAGACTCGCCCTGTAAAGTCAAAAGTATAGAAAGAAAGTACCCAGGGTGTAAACTCATTTCCCGAACGATTTTTTAAATTATATTTTCACCACTAAAACGCATGAGACTTGTAGTTTTCAAAAATGTTTTCATTTTTAATGAGACGCTGAATAAAAGAAGTTTAATCGCCGGCAAACGAAAACCCGCCATTTCCCGTAAAACCCGGACTCGGCCCGTATAATCAAAAGTATACAAAGAAAGAACCCAGGGAGTAAACTTATTTCCCGAACGATTTTTTAAATTATTTTTTCACCACTAAAACGGATGAGACTTGTAGTCTTCAAACTTGTTTTCATTTTTGATGAGACGCTGAATAAAAGAAGTTTAAACGCCGGCAAACGAAAACCAGCGATTTCCCGTAAATCCCAGACTCGGCTTGTAAAGTCAAAAGTATACAAAGAAAGTACCCAGGGTGTAAACTCATTCCCCGAACGATTTTTTAAATTATCTTTTCACCACTAAAACGCATGAGACTTGTAGTTTTCAGAAATGTTTTCATTTTTGATGAGACGCTTAATGAAAGTGCTTTAATCGCCGGCAAACGAAAACCCGTGATTTCCCGTAAATCCCGGGCTTGGCCCGTATAGTCGAATGTATACAAAGAAAGTACCCTGTGAGTAAACTCATTTCCAAAACGATTTTTTAAATTATCTTTTCACCACTAAAACGCATGAGACTTGTAGTTTTTAAAAATGTTTTCATTTTTGATGAGACACTGAATAAAAGAAGTTTAATCGCTGGCAAACGAAAACCCGCCATTTCCCGTAAATCCTGGACTCAACCCGTATAGACAAAAGTATACAAAGAAAGTACCCAGGGAGTAAACTTATTTCCCGAACGATTTTTTAAATTATTTTTTCACCACTAAAACGCACGAGACTTGTAGTTTTCAAAAATGTTTTCATTTTTGATGAGACGCTTAATGAAAGAGGTTTAATCGCCGGCAAACGAAAACCTGCGATTTCCCGTAAATCCCGGGCTTGGCCCGTATAGTCGAATGTATACAAAGAAAGTACCCTGTGAGTAAACTCATTTCCAGAACGATTTTTTAAATTACTTTTTCACCACTAAAACGCATAAGACTTGTAGTTTTCAAAAATGTTTTCATTTTTGATGAGACGCTGAATAAAAGAAGTTTAATCGCCAGCAAACGAAAACCCGCGATTTCCCGTAAATCCCGGGCTTGGCCCGTATAGTCAAAAGTATACAAAGAAAGTACACAGGGCGTAAACTCATTTCCCGAACGATTTTTTAAATTATTTTTTCACCACTAAAACGCATGAGACTTGAAGTCTTCAAACTTGTTTTCATTTTTGATGAGACGCTGAATAAAAGAAGTTTAAACGCCGGCAAACGAAAACCTGCGATTTCCCGTAAATCCCAGACTCCCCTGTAAAGTCAAAAGTATACAAAGAAAGTACCCAGGGTGTAAACTCATTTCCCGAACGATTTTTTAAATTATATTTTCACCACTAAAACGCATGAGACTTGTAGTTTTCAAAAATGTTTTCATTTTTAATGAGACGCTGAATAAAAGAAGTTTAATCGCCGGCAAACGAAAACCCGCCATTTCCCGTAAAACCCGGACTCGGCCCGTATAATCAAAAGTATACAAAGAAAGTACCCAGGGTGTAAACTCATACCCCGAACGATTTTTTAAATTATCTTTTCACTACTAAAACGCATGAGACTTGTAGTTTTCAGAAATGTTTATATTTTTGATGAGACGCTTAATGAAAGTGCTTTAATCGCCGGTCAACGAAAACCCGTGATTTCCCGTAAATATCGGGCTTGGCCCGTATAGTCGAATGTATACAAAGAAAGTACCCTGTGAGTAAACTCATTTCCAAAACGATTTTTTAAATTATCTTTTCACCACTAAAACGCATGAGACTTGTAGTTTTTAAAAATGTTTTCATTTTTGATGAGACACTGAATAAAAGAAGTTTAATCGCTGGCAAACGAAAACCCGCCATTTCCCGTAAATCCTGGACTCAACCCGTATAGACAAAAGTATACAAAGAAAGTACCCAGGAAGTAAACTTATTTCCCGAACGATTTTTTAATTTATTTTTTCACCACTAAAACGCACGAGACTTGTAGTTTTCAAAAATGTTTTCATTTTTGATGAGACGCTTAATGAAAGAGGTTTAATCGCCGGCAAACGAAAACCTGCGATTTCCCGTAAATCCCGGGCTTGGCCCGTATAGTCGAATGTATACAAAGAAAGTACCCTGTGAGTAAACTCATTTCCAGAACGATTTTTTAAATTATTTATTCACCACTAAAACGCATAAGACTTGTAGTTTTCAAAAATGTTTTTATTTTTGATGAGACGCTGAATAAAAGAAGTTTAATCGCCAGCAAACGAAAACCCGCAATTTCCCGTAAATCCCGGGCTTGGCCCGTATAGTCAAAAGTATACAAAGAAAGTACACAGGGAGTAAACTCATTTCCCGAACGATTTTTTAAATTATTTTTTCACCACTAAAACGCATGAGACTTGAAGTCTTCAAACTTGTTTTCATTTTTGATGAGACGCTGAATAAAAGAAGTTTAAACGCCGGCAAACGAAAACCTGCGATTTCCCGTAAATCCCAGACTCCCCTGTAAAGTCAAAAGTATACAAAGAAAGTACCCAGGGTGTAAACTCATTTCCCGAACGATTTTTTAAATTATCTTTTCACCTCTTAAACGCATGAGACTTGTAGTTTTCAAAAATGTTTTCATTTTTAATGAGACGCTGAATAAAAGAAGTTTAATCGGCGGCAAACGAAAACCCGCCATTTCCCGTAAAACCCGGACTCGGCCCGTATAACCAAAAGTATACAAAGAAAGTACCCAGGGAGTAAACTTATTTCCCGAACGATTTTTTAAATTATTTTTTCACCACTAAAACGGATGAGACTTGTAGTCTTCAAACTTGTTTTCATTTTTGATGAGACGCTGAATAAAAGAAGTTTAAACGCCGGCAAACGAAAACCTGCCATTTCCCGTAAATCCCAGACTCGGCCTGTAAAGTCAAGAGTATACAAAGAAAGTACCCAGGGTGTAAACTCATTTCCCGAACGATTTTTTAAATTATATTTTCACCACTAAAACGCATGAGACTTGTAGTTTTCAAAAATGTTTTCATTTTTAATGAGACGCTGAATAAAAGAAGTTTAATCGCCGGCAAACGAAAACCCGCCATTTCCCGTAAAACCCGGACTCGGCCCGTATAATCAAAAATATACAAAGAAAGTACCCAGGGAGTAAACTTATTTCCCGAACGATTTTTTAAATTATTTTTTCACCACTAAAACGGATGAGACTTGTAGTCTTCAAACTTGTTTTCATTTTTGATGAGACGCTGAATAAAAGAAGTTTAAACGCCGGCAAACGAAAACCTGCGATTTCCCGTAAATCCCAGACTCGGCCTGTAAAGTCAAAAGTATACAAAGAAAGTACCCAGGGTGTAAACTCATTCCCCGAACGATTTTTTAAATTATCTTTTCACCACTAAAACGCATGAGACTTGTAGTTTTCAAAAATGTTTTCATTTTTGATGAGACACTGAATAAAAGAAGTTTAATCGCTGGCACACGAAAACCCGCCATTTCCCGTAAATCCTGGACTCAGCCCGTATAGACAAAAGTATACAAAGAAAGTACCCAGGGAGTAAACTTATTTCCCGAAAGATTTTTTAAATTATTTTTTCACCACTAAAACGCACGAGACTTGTAGTTTTCAAAAATGTTTTCATTTTTGATGAGACGCTTAATAAAAGAGGTTTAATCGCCGGTAAACGAAAACCTGCGATTTCCCGTAAATCCCGGGCTTGGCCCGTATAGTCGAATGTATACAAAGAAAGTACCCTGTGAGTAAACTCATTTCCAGAACGATTTTTTAAATTATTTTTTCACCATTAAAACGCATAAGACTTGTAATTTTCAAAAATGTTTTCATTTTTGGTGAGACGCTGAATAAAAGAAGTTTAATCGCCAGCAAACGAAAACCCGCGATTTCCCGTAAATCCCGGGCTTGGCCCGTATAGTCAAAAGTATACAAAGAAAGTACACAGGGAGTAAACTCATTTCCCGAACGATTTTTTAAATTATTTTTTCACCACTAAAACGCATGAGACTTGAAGTCTTCAAACTTGTTTTCATTTTTGATGAGACGCTGAATAAAAGAAGTTTAAACGCCGGCAAACGAAAACCTGCGATTTCCCGTAAATTCCAGACTCCCCTGTAAAGTCAAAAGTATACAAATAAAGTACCCAGGGTGTAAACTCATTTCCCGAACGATTTTTTAAATTATCTTTTCACCTCTTAAACGCATGAGACTTGTAGTTTTCAAAAATGTTTTCATTTTTAATGAGACGCTGAATAAAAGAAGTTTAATCGGCGGCAAACGAAAACCCGCCATTTCCCGTAAAACCCGGACTCGGCCCGTATAATCAAAAGTATGCAAAGAAAGTACCCAGGGAGTAAACTTATTTCCCGAACGATTTTTTAAATTATTTTTTCACCACTAAAACGGATGAGACTTGTAGTCTTCAAACTTGTTTTCATTTTTGATGAGACGCTGAATAAAAGAAGTTTAAACGCCGGCAAACGAAAACCTGCCATTTACCGTAAATCCCAGACTCGGCCTGTAAAGTCAAGAGTATACAAAGAAAGTACCCAGGGTGTAAACTCATTTCCCGAACGATTTTTTAAATTATATTTTCACCACTAAAACGCATGAGACTTGTAGTTTTCAAAAATGTTTTCATTTTTAATGAGACGCTGAATAAAAGAAGTTTAATCGCCGGCAAACGAAAACCCGCCATTTCCCGTAAAACCCGGACTCGGCCCGTATAATCAAAAGTATACAAAGAAAGTACCCAGGGAGTAAACTTATTTCCCGAACGATTTTTTAAATTATTTTTTCACCACTAAAACGGATGAGACTTGTAGTCTTCAAACTTGTTTTCATTTTTGATGAGACGCTGAATAAAAGAAGTTTAAACGCCGGCAAACGAAAACCTGCCATTTCCCGTAAATCCCAGACTCGGCCTGTAAAGTCAAGAGTATACAAAGAAAGTACCCAGGGTGTAAACTCATTTCCCGAACGATTTTTTAAATTATATTTTCACCACTAAAACGCATGAGACTTGTAGTTTTCAAAAATGTTTTCATTTTTAATGAGACGCTGAATAAAAGAAGTTTAATCGCCGGCAAACGAAAACCCGCCATTTCCCGTAAAACCCGGACTCGGCCCGTATAATCAAAAGTATACAAAGAAAGTACCCAGGGAGTAAACTTATTTCCCGAACGATTTTTTAAATTATTTTTTCACCACTAAAACGGATGAGACTTGTAGTCTTCAAACTTGTTTTCATTTTTGATGAGACGCTGAATAAAAGAAGTTTAAACGCCGGCAAACGAAAACCTGCGATTTCCCGTAAATCCCAGACTCGGCCTGTAAAGTCAAAAGTATACAAAGAAAGTACCCAGGGTGTAAACTCATTCCCCGAACGATTTTTTAAATTATCTTTTCACCACTAAAACGCATGAGACTTGTAGTTTTCAAAAATGTTTTCATTTTTGATGAGACACTGAATAAAAGAAGTTTAATCGCTGGCAAACGAAAACCCGCCATTTCCCGTAAATCCTGGACTCAGCCCGTATAGACAAAAGTATACAAAGAAAGTACCCAGGGAGTAAACTTATTTCCTGAAAGATTTTTTAAATTATTTTTTCACCACTAAAACGCACGAGACTTGTAGTTTTCAAAAATGTTTTCATTTTTGATGAGACGCTTAATGAAAGAGGTTTAATCGCCGGCAAACGAAAACCTGCGATTTCCCGTAAATCCCGGGCTTGGCCCGTATAGTCGAATGTATACAAAGAAAGTACCCTGTGAGTAAACTCATTTCCAGAACGATTTTTTAAATTATTTTTTCACCATTAAAACGCATAAGACTTGTAATTTTCAAAAATGTTTTCATTTTTGGTGAGACGCTGAATAAAAGAAGTTTAATCGCCAGCAAACGAAAACCCGCGATTTCCCGTAAATCCCGGGCTTGGCCCGTATAGTCAAAAGTATACAAAGAAAGTACACAGGGAGTAAACTCATTTCCCGAACGATTTTTTAAATTACTTTTTCACCACTAAAACTCATGAGACTTGAAGTCTTCAAACTTGTTTTCATTTTTGATGAGACGCTGAATAAAAGAAGTTTAAACGCCGGCAAACGAAAACCTGCGATTTCCCGTAAATCCCAGACTCCCCTGTAAAGTCAAAAGTATACAAATAAAGTACCCAGGGTGTAAACTCATTTCCCGAACGATTTTTTAAATTATCTTTTCACCTCTTAAACGCATGAGACTTGTAGTTTTCAAAAATGTTTTCATTTTTAATGAGACGCTGAATAAAAGAAGTTTAATCGCCGGCAAACGAAAACCCGCCATTTCCCGTAAAACCCGGACTCGGCCCGTATAATCAAAAGTATACAAAGAAAGTACCCAGGGAGTAAACGTATTTCCCGAACGATTTTTTAAATTATTTTTTCACCACTAAAACGGATGAGACTTGTAGTCTTCAAACTTGTTTTCATTTTTGATGAGACGCTAAATAAAAGAAGTTTAAACGCCGGCAAACGAAAACCTGCCATTTCCGTAAATCCCAGACTCGGCCTGTAAAGTCAAGAGTATACAAAGAAAGTACCCAGGGTGTAAACTCATTTCCCGAACGATTTTTTAAATTATATTTTCACCACTAAAACGCATGAGACTTGTAGTTTTCAAAAATGTTTTCATTTTTAATGAGTCGCTGAATAAAAGAAGTTTAATCGCCGACAAACGAAAACCCGCCATTTCCCGTAAAACCCGGACTCGGCCCGTATAATCAAAAGTATACAAAGAAAGTACCCAGGGAGTAAACTTATTTCCCGAACGATTTTTTAAATTATTTTTTCACCACTAAAACGCATGAAACTTGTAGTTTTCAGAAATGTTTTCATTTTTGATGAGACGCTTAATAAAAATGGTTTATTCGCCGGCAAACGAAAACCCGTGATTTCCCGTAAATCCCGGGCTTGGCCCGTATAGTCGAATGTATACAAAGAAAGTACCCTGTGAGTAAACTCATTTCCAAAACGATTTTTTAAATTATCTTTTCACCACTAAAACGCATGAGACTTGTAGTTTTTAAAAATGTTTTCATTTTTGATGAGACACTGAATAAAAGAAGTTTAATCGCCGGCAAACGAAAACCCGCCATTTCCCGTAAATCCCGGAATCCGCCCGTATAGTCAAAAGTATACAAAGAAAGTACCCCGGGAGTAAACTCATTTCCCGAACGATTTTTTAAATTATCTTTTCACCACTAAAACGCATGAGACTTGCAGTTTTCAAAAATGTTTTCATTTTTGATAAGAGGCTGAATAAAAGAAGTTTAATCGCCGGCAAACGACCGCCATTTCCCGTAAACCCCGAACTCGGCTTGTATAATCAAAAGTATTGAAAGAAATTACCCAGGGAGTAAACTCATTTCCCGAACGATTTTTTAAATTTTTTTTCACCACTAAAACGCATGAGACTTGTAGTTTTCAGAAATGGTTTCATTTTTGATGAGACACTGAATAAAAGAAGTTTAATCGCCGGCAAACGAAAACCCGCCATTTCCCGTAAATCCCGGACTCAGCCCGTATAGTCAAAAGTATACAAAGAAAGTACCCCGGGAGTAAACTCATTTCCCGAACGATTTTTAAAATTATCTTTTCACCTCTAAAACGCATGAGACTTGTAGTTTTCAAAAATGTTTTCATTTTTAATGAGACGCTGAATAAAAGAAGTTTAATCGCCCGCAAACGAAAACCCGCCATTTCCCGTAAAACCCGGACTCGGCCCGTATAATCAAAAGTATACAAAGAAAGTACCCAGGGAGTAAACTTATTTCCCGAACGATTTTTTAAATTATTTTTTCACCACTAAAACGGATGAGACTTGTAGTCTTCAAACTTGTTTTCATTTTTGATGAGACGCTGAATAAAAGAAGTTTAAACGCCGGCAAACGAAAACCTGCCATTTCCCGTAAATCCCAGACTCGGCCTGTAAAGTCAAGAGTATACAAAGAAAGTACCTAGGGTGTAAACTCATTTCCCGAACGATTTTTTAAATTATATTTTCACCACTAAAACGCATGAGACTTGTAGTTTTCAAAAATGTTTTCATTTTTGATGAGACGCTGAATAAAAGAAGTTTAATCGCCGGCAAACGAAAACCCGCCATTTCCCGTAAAACCCGGACTCGGCCGGTATAATCAAAAGTATACAAAGAAATTACCCAGGGAGTAAACTTATTTCCCGAACGATTTTTTAAATGACTTTTTCACCACTAAAACGCATGAGACTTGTAGTTTTCAGAAATGTTTTCATTTTTGATGAGACACTGAATAAAAGAAGTTTAATCGCCGGCAAACGAAAAACCGCCATTTCCCGTAAATCCCGGGCTTGGCCCGTGTAGTCGAATGTATACAAAGAAAGTATCCAGGGAGTAAACTCATTTCCCGAGCGATTTTTTAAATTTTTTTTCACCACTAAAAGGCACGAGACTTGTAGTTTTCAAAAATGTTTTCATTTTTGATGAGACGCTTAATGAAAGAGGTTTAATCGCCGGCAAACGAAAACCTGCGATTTCCCGTAAATCCCGGGCTTGGCCCGTATAGTCGAATGTATACAAAGAAAGTACCCTGTGAGTAAACTCATTTCCAGAACGATTTTTTAAATTATTTTTTCACCACTAAAACGCATAAGACTTGTAGTTTTCAAAAATGTTTTCATTTTTGATGAGAGGCTGAATGAAAGAAGTTTAATCGGCGGCAAACGAAAACCCGCGATTTCCCGTAAATCCCGGGCTTGGCCCGTATAGTCAAAACTATACAAAGAAAGTACACAGGGAGTAAACTCATTTCCCGAACGATTTTTTAAATTATTTTTTCACCACTAAAAGGCATGAGACTTGAAGTCTTCAAACTTGTTTTCATTTTTGATGAGACGCTGAATAAAAGAAGTTTAAACGCCGGCAAACGAAAACCTGCGATTTCCCGTAAATCCCAGACTCGCCCTGTAAAGTCAAAAGTATACAAAGAAAGTACCCAGGGTGTAAATTCATTTCCCGAACGATTTTTTAAATTATCTTTTCACCTCTAAAACGCATGAGACTTGTAGTTTTCAAAAATGTTTTCATTTTTAATGAGACGCTGAATAAAAGAAGAATAATCGCCGGCAAACAAAAACCCGCCATTTCCCGTAAAACCCGGACTCGGCCCGCATAATCAAAAGTACACAAAGAAAGTACCCAGGGAGTAAACTTATTTCCCGAACGATTTTTTAAATTATTTTTTCACCACTAAAACGGATGAGACTTGTAGTCTTCAAACTTGTTTTCATTTTTGATGAGACGCTGAATAAAAGAAGTTTAAACGCCGGAAAACGAAAACCTGCGATTTCCCGTAAATCCCAGACTCGGCCTGTAAAGTCAAGAGTATACAAAGAAAGTACCCCGGGTGTAAACTCATTTCCCGAACGATTTTTTAAATTATATTTTCACCACTAAAACGCATGAGACTTGTAGTTTTCAAAAATGTTTATATTTTTAATGAGACGCTGAATAAAAGAAGTTTAATCGCCGGCAAACGAAAACCCGCCATTTCCCGTAAAACCCGGACTCGGCCCGTATAATCAAAAGTATACAAAGAAAGTACCCAGGGAGTAAACTTATTTCCCGAACGATTTTTTAAATTATTTTTTCACCACTAAAACGCATGAAACTTGTAGTTTTCAGAAATGTTTTCATTTTTGATGAGACGCTTAATAAAAGTGGTTTAATCGCCGGCAAACGAAAACCCGTGATTTCCCGTAAATCCCGGGCTTGGCCCGTATAGTCGAATGTATACAAAGAAAGTACCCTGTGAGTAAACTCATTTCCAAAACGATTTTTTAAATTATCTTTTCACCACTAAAACGCATGAGACTTGTAGTTTTTAAAAATGTTTTCATTTTTGATGAGACACTGAATAGAAGAAGTTTAATCGCCGGCAAAGGAATACCCGCCATTTCCCGTAAATCCCGGACTCAGCCCGTATAGTCAAAAGTATACAAAGAAAGTACCCCGGGAGTAAACTCATTTCCCGAACGATTTTTTAAATTATTTTTTCACCACTAAAACGCATGAGACTTGCAGTTTTCAAAAATGTTTTCATTTTTGATAAGAGGCTGAATAAAAGAAGTTTAATCGCCGGCAAACTAAAACCCGCCATTTCCCGTAAAACCCGGACTCGGCCCGTATAATCAAAAGTATACAAAGAAAGTACCCAGGGAGTAAACTTATTTCCCGAACGATTTTTTAAATTATTTTTTCACCACTAAAACGGATGAGACTTGTAGTCTTCAAACTTGTTTTCATTTTTGATGAGACGCTGAATAAAAGAAGTTTAAACGCCGGCAAACGAAAACCTGCGATTTCCCGTAAATCCCAGACTCGGCCTGTAAAGTCAAGAGTATAGAAAGAAAGTACCCAGGGTGTAAACTCATTTCCCGAACGATTTTTTAAATTATATTTTCACCACTAAAACGCATGAGACTTGTAGTTGTCAAAAATGTTTTCATTTTTAATGAGACGCTGAATAAAAGAAGTTTAATCGCCGGCAAACGAAAACCCGCCATTTCCCGTAAAACCCGGACTCGGCCCGTATAATCAAAAGTATACAAAGAAAGTACCCAGGGAGTAAACTTATTTCCCGAACGATTTTTTAAATTATTTTTTCACCACTAAAACGCATAAGACTTGTAGTTTTCAGAAATGTTTTCATTTTTGATGAGACGCTTAATAAAAGTGGTTTAATCGCCGGCAAACGAAAACCCGTGATTTCCCGTAAATACCGGGCTTGGCCCGTATAGTCGAATGTATACAAAGAAAGTACCCTGTGAGTAAACTCATTTCCAAAACGATTTTTTAAATTATCTTTTCACCACTAAAACGCATGAGACTTGTAGTTTTTAAAAATGTTTTCATTTTTGATGAGACACTGAATAAAAGAAGTTTAATCGCCGGCAAACGAAAACCCGCCATTTCCCGTAAATCCCGGACTCAGCATGTATAGTCAAAAGTATACAAAGAAAGTACCCCGGGAGTAACCTCATTTCCCGAACGATTTTTTAAAATATCTTTTCACCACTAAAACGCATGAGACTTGCAGTTTTTAAAAATGTTTTCATTTTTGATGAGACACTGAATAAAAGAAGTTTAATCGCTGGCAAACGAAAACCCGCCATTTCCCGTAAATCCCGGACTCAGCATGTTTAGTCAAAAGTATACAAAGAATGTACCCCGGGAGTAACCTCATTTCCCGAACGATTTTTTAAAATATCTTTTCACCACTAAAACGCATGAGACTTGCAGTTTTCAAAAATGTTTTCATTTTTGATAAGAGGCTGAATAAAAGAAGTTTAATCGCCGGCAAACGACCGCCATTTCCCGTAAACCCCGGAATCGGCCCGTATAATCAAAAGTATACAAAGAAAGTATCCAGGGAGTAAACTCATTTCCCGAGCGATTTTTTAAATTTTTTTTTCACCACCAAAAGGCACGAGACTTGTAGTTTTCAAAAATGTTTTCATTTTTGATGAGATGCTTAATGAAAGAGGTTTAATCGCCGGCAAACGAAAACCTGCGATTTCCCGTAAATCCCGGGCTTGGCCCGTATAGTCGAATGTATACAAAGAAAGTACCCTGTGAGTAAACTCATTTCCAGAACGATTTTTTAAATTATTTTTTCACCACTAAAACGCATAAGACTTGTAGTTTTCAAAAATGTTTTCATTTTTGATGAGACGCTGAATAAAAGAAGTTTAATCGGCGGCAAACGAAAACCCGCGATTTCCCGTAAATCCCGGGCTTGGCCCGTATAGTCAAAAGTATACAAAGAAAGTACACAGGGAGTAAACTCATTTCCCGAACGATTTTTTAAATTATTTTTTCACCACTAAAACGCATGAGACTTGAAGTCTTCAAACTTGTTTTCATTTTTGATGAGACGCTGAATAAAAGAAGTTTAAACGCCGGCAAACGAAAACCTGCGATTTCCCGTAAATCCCAGACTCGCCCTGTAAAGTCAAAAGTATACAAAGAAAGTACCCAGGGTGTAAACTCATTTCCCGAACGATTTTTTAAATTATCTTTTCACCTCTAAAACGCATGAGACTTGTAGTTTTCAAAAATGTTTTCATTTTTAATGAGACGCTGAATAAAAGAAGATTAATCGCCGGCAAACGAAAACCCGCCATTTCCCGTAAAACCCGGACTCGGCCTGCATAATCAAAAGTATACAAAGAAAGTACCCCGGGAGTAAACTCATTTCCCGAACGATTTTTTAAATTATTTTTTCACCACTAAAACGCATGAGACTTGCAGTTTTCAAAAATGTTTTCATTTTTGATAAGAGGCTGAATAAAAGAAGTTTAATCGCCGGCAAACTAAAACCCGCCATTTCCCGTAAAACCCGGACTCGGCCCGTATAATCAAAAGTATACAAAGAAAGTACCCAGGGAGTAAACTTATTTCCCGAACGATTTTTTAAATTATTTTTTCACCACTAAAACGGATGAGACTTGTAGTCTTCAAACTTGTTTTCATTTTTGATGAGACGCTGAATAAAAGAAGTTTAAACGCCGGCAAACGAAAACCTGCGATTTCCCGTAAATCCCAGACTCGGCCTGTAAAGTCAAGAGTATACAAAGAAAGTACCCAGGGTGTAAACTCATTTCCCGAACGATTTTTTAAATTATATTTTCACCACTAAAACGCATGAGACTTGTAGTTGTCAAAAATGTTTTCATTTTTAATGAGACGATGAATAAAAGAAGTTTAATCGCCGGCAAACGAAAACCCGCCATTTCCCGTAAAACCCGGACTCGGCCCGTATAATCAAAAGTATACAAAGAAAGTACCCAGGGAGTAAACATATTTCCCGAACGATTTTTTAAATTATTTTTTCACCACTAAAACGCATAAGACTTGTAGTTTTCAGAAATGTTTTCATTTTTGATGAGACGCTTAATAAAAGTGGTTTAATTGCCGGCAAACGAAAACCCGTGATTTCCCGTAAATACCGGGCTTGGCCCGTATAGTCGAATGTATACAAAGAAAGTACCCTGTGAGTAAACTTATTTCCCGAACGATTTTTTAAATTATTTTTTCACCACTAAAACGGATGAGACTTGTAGTCTTCAAACTTGTTTTCATTTTTGATGAGACGCTGAATAAAAGAAGTTTAAACGCCGGCAAACGAAAACCTGCGATTTCCCGTAAATCCCAGACTCGGCCTGTAAAGTCAAGAGTATACAAAGAAAGTACCCAGGGTGTAAACTCATTTCCCGAACGATTTTTTAAATTATATTTTCACCACTAAAACGCATGAGACTTGTAGTTGTCAAAAATGTTTTCATTTTTAATGAGACGATGAATAAAAGAAGTTTAATCGCCGGCAAACGAAAACCCGCCATTTCCCGTAAAACCCGGACTCGGCCCGTATAATCAAAAGTATACAAAGAAAGTACCCAGGGAGTAAACATATTTCCCGAACGATTTTTTAAATTATTTTTTCACCACTAAAACGCATAAGACTTGTAGTTTTCAGAAATGTTTTCATTTTTGATGAGACGCTTAATAAAAGTGGTTTAATTGCCGGCAAACGAAAACCCGTGATTTCCCGTAAATACCGGGCTTGGCCCGTATAGTCGAATGTATACAAAGAAAGTACCCTGTGAGTAAACTCATTTCCAAAACGATTTTTTAAATTATCTTTTCACCACTAAAACGCATGAGACTTGTAGTTTTTAAAAATGTTTTCATTTTTGATGAGACACTGAATAAAAGAAGTTTAATCGCCGGCAAACGAAAACCCGCCATTTCCCGTAAATCCCGGACTCAGCATGTATAGTCAAAAGTATACAAAGAAAGTACCCCGGGAGTAACCTCATTTCCCGAACGATTTTTTAAAATATCTTTTCACCACTAAAACGCATGAGACTTGCAGTTTTTAAAAATGTTTTCATTTTTGATGAGACACTGAATAAAAGAAGTTTAATCGCCGGCAAACGAAAACCCGCCATTTCCCGTAAATCCCGGACTCAGCATGTTTAGTCAAAAGTATACAAAGAATGTACCCCGGGAGTAACCTCATTTCCCGAACGATTTTTTAAAATATCTTTTCACAACTAAAACGCATGAGACTTGCAGTTTTCAAAAATGTTTTCATTTTTGATAAGAGGCTGAATAAAAGAAGTTTAATCGCCGGCAAACGACCGCCATTTCCCGTAAACCCCGGAATCGGCCCGTATAATCAAAAGTATACAAAGAAAGTATCCAGGGAGTAAACTCATTTCCCGAGCGATTTTTTAAATTTTTTTTTCACCACTAAAAGGCACGAGACTTGTAGTTTTCAAAAATGTTTTCATTTTTGATGAGACGCTTAATGAAAGAGGTTTAATCGCCGGCAAACGAAAACCTGCGATTTCCCGTAAATCCCGGGCTTGGCCCGTATAGTCGAATGTATACAAAGAAAGTACCCTGTGAGTAAACTCATTTCCAGAACGATTTTTTAAATTATTTTTTCACCACTAAAACGCATAAGACTTGTAGTTTTCAAAAATGTTTTCATTTTTGATGAGACGCTGAATAAAAGAAGTTTAATCGGCGGCAAACGAAAACCCGCGATTTCCCGTAAATCCCGGGCTTGGCCCGTATAGTCAAAAGTATACAAAGAAAGTACACAGGGAGTAAACTCATTTCCCGAACGATTTTTTAAATTATTTTTTCACCACTAAAACGCATGAGACTTGAAGTCTTCAAACTTGTTTTCATTTTTGATGAGACGCTGAATAAAAGAAGTTTAAACGCCGGCAAACGAAAACCTGCGATTTCCCGTAAATCCCAGACTCGCCCTGTAAAGTCAAAAGTATACAAAGAAAGTACCCAGGGTGTAAACTCATTTCCCGAACGATTTTTTAAATTATCTTTTCACCTCTAAAACGCATGAGACTTGTAGTTTTCAAAAATGTTTTCATTTTTAATGAGACGCTGAATAAAAGAAGATTAATCGCCGGCAAACGAAAACCCGCCATTTCCCGTAAAACCCGGACTCGGCCCGCATAATCAAAAGTATACAAAGAAAGTACCCAGGGAGTAAACTTATTTCCCGAACGATTTTTTAAATTATTTTTTCACCACTAAAACGGATGAGACTTGTAGTCTTCAAACTTGTTTTCATTTTTGATGAGACGCTGAATAAAAGAAGTTTAAACGCCGGCAAACGAAAACCTGCGATTTCCCGTAAATCCCAGACTCGGCCTGTAAAGTCAAGAGTATATAAAGAAAGTACCCCGGGTGTAAACTCATTTCCCGAACGATTTTTTAAATTATATTTTCACCACTAAAACGCATGAGACTTGTAGTTTTCAAAAATGTTTATATTTTTAATGAGACGCTGAATAAAAGAAGTTTAATCGCCGGCAAACGAAAACCCGCCATTTCCCGTAAAATCCGGACTCGGCCCGTATAATCAAAAGTATACAAAGAAAGTACCCAGGGAGTAAACTTATTTCCCGAACGATTTTTTAAATTATTTTTTCACCACTAAAACGCATGAAACTTGTAGTTTTCAGAAATGTTTTCATTTTTGATGAGACGCTTAATAAAAGTGGTTTAATCGCCGGCAAACGAAAACCCGTGATTTCCCGTAAATCCCGGGCTTGGCCCGTATAGTCGAATGTATACAAAGAAAGTACCCTGTGAGTAAACTCATTTCCAAAACGATTTTTTAAATTATAATTTCACCACTAAAACGCATGAGACTTGTAGTTTTTAAAAATGTTTTCATATTTGATGAGACACTGAATAAAAGAAGTTTAATCGCCGGCAAAGGAAAACCCGCCATTTCCCGTAAATCCCGGACTCAGCCCGTATAGTCAAAAGTATACAAAGAAAGTACCCCGGGAGTAAACTCATTTCCCGAACGATTTTTTAAATTATCTTTTCACCACTAAAACGCATGAGACTTGCAGTTTTCAAAAATGTTTTCATTTTTGATAAGAGGCTGAATAAAAGAAGTTTAATCGCCGGCAAACGAAAACCCGCCATTTCCCGTAAAACCCGGACTCGGCCCGTGTAGTCGAATGTATACAAAGAAAGTATCCAGGGAGTAAACTCATTTCCCGAGCGATTTTTTAAATTTTTTTTTCACCACTAAAACGCACGAGACTTGTAGTTTTCAAAAATGTTTTCATTTTTGATGAGACGCTTAATGAAAGAGGTTTAATCGCCGGCAAACGAAAACCTGCGATTTCTCGTAAATCCCGGGCTTGGCCCGTATAGTCGAATGTATACAAAGAAAGTACCCTGTGAGTAAACTCATTTCCAGAACGATTTTTTAAATTATTTTTTCACCACTAAAACGCATAAGACTTGTAGTTTTCAAAAATGTTTTCATTTTTGATGAGACGCTGAATAAAAGAAGTTTAATCGCCGGCAAACGAAAACCCGCGATTTCCCGTAAATCCCGGGTTGGCCCGTATAGTCAAAAGTATACAAAGAAAGTACCCAGGGTGTAAACTCATTTCCCGAACGATTATTTAAATTATCTTTTCACCTCTAAAACGCATGAGACTTGTAGTTTTCAAAAATGTTTTCATTTTTAATGAGACGCTGAATAAAAGAAGATTAATCGCCGGCAAACGAAAACCCGCCATTTCCCGTAAAACCCGGACTCGGCCCGTATAATCAAAAGTATACAAAGAAAGTACCCAGGGAGTAAACTTTTTTCCCGAACGATTTTTTAAATTATTTTTTCACCACTAAAACGGATGAGACTTGTAGTCTTCAAACTTGTTTTCATTTTTGATGAGACGCTGAAAAAAAGAAGTTTAAACGCCGGCAAACGAAAACCTGCGATTTTCCGTAAATCCCAGACTCGCCCTGTAAAGTCAAAAGTATACAAAGAAAGTACCCAGGGTGTAAACTCATTTCCCGAACGATTTTTTAAATTATCTTTTCACCTCTAAAACGCATGAGACTTGTAGTTTTCAAAAATGTTTTCATTTTTAATTAGACGCTGAATAAAAGAAGTTTAATTGCCGGCAAACGAAATCCCGCCATTTCCCGTAAAACCCGGACTCGGCCCGTATAATCAAAAGTATACAAAGAAAGTACCCAGGGAGTAAACTTATTTCCCGAACGATTTTTTAAATTATTTTTTCACCACTAAAACGGATGAGACTTGTAGTCTTCAAACTTGTTTTCATTTTTGATGAGACGCTGAATAAAAGAAGTTTAAACGCCGGCAAACGAAAACCTGCGATTTCCCGTAAATCCCAGACTCGGCCTGTAAAGTCAAGAGTATACAAAGAAAGTACCCCGGGTGTAAACTCATTTCCCTAACGATTTTTTAAATTATATTTTCACCACTAAAACGCATGAGACTTGTAGTTTTCAAAAATGTTTTCATTTTTAATGAGACGCTGAATAAAAGAAGTTTAAACGCCGGCAAACGAAAACCCGCCATTTCCCGTAAAACCTGGACTCGGCCCGTATAATCAAAAGTATACAAAGAAAGTACCCAGGGAGTAAACTTATTTCCCGAACGATTTTTTAAAATATTTTTTCACCACTAAAACGCATGAAACTTGTAGTTTTCAGAAATGTTTTCATTTTTGATGAGACGCTTAATAAAAGTGGTTTAATCGCCGGCAAACGAAAACCCGTGATTTCCCGTAAATCCCGGGCTTGCCCGTATAGTCGAATGTATACAAAGAAAGTACCCTGTGAGTAAACTCATTTCCAAAACGATTTTTTAAATTATCTTTTCACCACTAAAACGCATGAGACTTGTAGTTTTTAAAAATGTTTTCATTTTTGATGAGACACTGAATAAAAGAAGTTTAATCGCCGGCAAACGAAAACCCGCCATTTCCCGTAAATCCCGGACTCAGCCCGTATAGTCAAAAGTATACAAAGAAAGTACCCCGGGAGTAAACTCATTTCCCGAACGATTTTTTAAATTATCTTTTCACCACTAAAACGCATGAGACTTGCAGTTTTCAAAAATGTTTTCATTTTTGATAAGAGGCTGAATAAAAGAAGTTTAATCGCCGGCAAACGACCGCTATTTCCCGTAAACCCCGGACTCGGCCGGTATAATCAAAAGTATACAAAGAAATTACCCAGGGAGTAAACTCATTTCCCGAACGATTTTTTAAATTATTTTTTCACCACTAAAACGGATGAGACTTGTAGTCTTCAAACTTGTTTTCATTTTTGATGAGACGCTGAATAAAAGAAGTTTAAACGCCGGCAAACGAAAACCTGCTATTTCCCGTAAATCCCAGACTCGGCCTGTAAAGTCAAGAGTATACAAAGAAAGTACCCCGGGTGTAAACTCATTTCCCTAACGATTTTTTAAATTATATTTTCACTACTAAAACGCATGAGACTTGTAGTTTTCAAAAATGTTTTCATTTTTAATGAGACGCTGAATAAAAGAAGTTTAAACGCCGGCAAACGAAAACCCGCCATTTCCCGTAAAACCTGGACTCGGCCCGTATAATCAAAAGTATACAAAGAAAGTACCCAGGGAGTAAACTTATTTCCCGAACGATTTTTTAAAATATTTTTTCACCACTAAAACGCATGAAACTTGTAGTTTTCAGAAATGTTTTCATTTTTGATGAGACGCTTAATAAAAGTGGTTTAATCGCCGGCAAACGAAAACCCGTGATTTCCCGTAAATCCCGGGCTTGTCCCGTATAGTCGAATGTATACAAAGAAAGTACCCTGTGAGTAAACTCATTTCCAAAACGATTTTTTAAATTATCTTTTCACCACTAAAACGCATGAGACTTGTAGTTTTTAAAAATGTTTTCATTTTTGATGAGACACTGAATAAAAGAAGTTTAAACGCCGGCAAACGAAAACCTGCGATTTCCCGTAAATCCCAGACTCGGCCTGTAAAGTCAAGAGTATACAAAGAAAGTACCCCGGGTGTAAACTCATTTCCCTAACGATTTTTTAAATTATATTTTCACCACTAAAACGCATGAGACTTGTAGTTTCCAAAAATGTTTTCATTTTTAATGAGACGCTGAATAAAAGAAGTTTAAACGCCGGCAAACGAAAACCCGCCATTTCCCGTAAAACCTGGACTCGGCCCGTATAATCAAAAGTATACAAAGAAAGTACCCAGGGAGTAAACTTATTTCCCGAACGATTTTTTAAAATATTTTTTCACCACTAAAACGCATGAAACTTGTAGTTTTCAGAAATGTTTTTATTTTTGATGAGACGCTTAATAAAAGTGGTTTAATCGCCGGCAAACGAAAACCCGTGATTTCCCGTAAATCCCGGGCTTGGCCCGTATAGTCGAATGTATACAAAGAAAGTACCCTGTGAGTAAACTCATTTCCAAAACGATTTTTTAAATTATCTTTTCACCACTAAAACGCATGAGACTTGTAGTTTTTAAAAATGTTTTCATTTTTGATAAGAGGCTGAATAAAAGAAGTTTAATCGCCGGCAAACGACCGCTATTTCCCGTAAACCCCGGACTCGGCCCGTATAATCAAAAGTATACAAAGAAATTACCCAGGGAGTAAACTCATTTCCCGAACGATTTTTTAAATTATTTTTTCACCACTAAAACGGATGAGACTTGTAGTCTTCAAACTTGTTTTCATTTTTGATGAGACGCTGAATAAAAGAAGTTTAAACGCCGGCAAACGAAAACCTGCGATTTCCCGTAAATCCCAGACTCGGCCTGTAAAGTCAAGAGTATACAAAGAAAGTACCCCGGGTGTAAACTCATTTCCCTAACGATTTTTTAAATTATATTTTCACCACTAAAACGCATGAGACTTGTAGTTTTCAAAAATGTTTTCATTTTTAATGAGACGCTGAATAAAAGAAGTTTAAACGCCGGCAAACGAAAACCCGCCATTTCCCGTAAAACCTGGACTCGGCCCGTATAATCAAAAGTATACAAAGAAAGTACCCAGCGAGTAAACTGTTTTCCCGAACGATTTTTTAAAATATTTTTTCACCACTAAAACGCATGAAACTTGTAGTTTTCAGAAATGTTTTCATTTTTGATGAGACGCTTAATAAAAGTGGTTTAATCGCCGGCAAACGAAAACCCGTGATTTCCCGTAAATCCCGGGCTTGCCCGTATAGTCGAATGTATACAAAGAAAGTACCCTGTGAGTAAACTCATTTCCAAAACGATTTTTTAAATTATCTTTTCACCACTAAAACGCATGAGACTTGTAGTTTTTAAAAATGTTTTCATTTTTGATGAGACACTGAATAAAAGAAGTTTAATCGCCGGCAAACGAAAACCCGCCATTTCCCGTAAATCCCGGACTCAGCCCGTATAGTCAAAAGTATACAAAGAAAGTACCCCGGGAGTAAACTCATTTCCCGAACGATTTTTTAAATTATCTTTTCACCACTAAAACGCATGAGACTTGCAGTTTTCAAAAATGTTTTCATTTTTGATAAGAGGCTGAATAAAAGAAGTTTAATCGCCGGCAAACGACCGCTATTTCCCGTAAACCCCGGACTCGGCCGGTATAATCAAAAGTATACAAAGAAATTACCCAGGGAGTAAACTCATTTCCCGAACGATTTTTTAAATTATTTTTTCACCACTAAAACGGATGAGACTTGTAGTCTTCAAACTTGTTTTCATTTTTAATGAGACGCTGAATAAAAGAAGTTTAAACGCCGGCAAACGAAAACCTGCTATTTCCCGTAAATCCCAGACTCGGCCTGTAAAGTCAAGAGTATACAAAGAAAGTACCCCGGGTGTAAACTCATTTCCCTAACGATTTTTTAAATTATATTTTCACCACTAAAACGCATGAGACTTGTAGTTTTCAAAAATGTTTTCATTTTTAATGAGACGCTGAATAAAAGAAGTTTAAACGCCGGCAAACGAAAACCCGCCATTTCCCGTAAAACCTGGACTCGGCCCGTATAATCAAAAGTATACAAAGAAAGTACCCAGGGAGTAAACTTATTTCCCGAACGATTTTTTAAAATATTTTTTCACCACTAAAACGCATGAAACTTGTAGTTTTCAGAAATGTTTTCATTTTTGATGAGACGCTTAATAAAAGTGGTTTAATCGCCGGCAAACGAAAACCCGTGATTTCCCGTAAATCCCGGGCTTGTCCCGTATAGTCGAATGTATACAAAGAAAGTACCCTGTGAGTAAACTCATTTCCAAAACGATTTTTTAAATTATCTTTTCACCACTAAAACGCATGAGACTTGTAGTTTTTAAAAATGTTTTCATTTTTGATGAGACACTGAATAAAAGAAGTTTAAACGCCGGCAAACGAAAACCTGCGATTTCCCGTAAATCCCAGACTCGGCCTGTAAAGTCAAGAGTATACAAAGAAAGTACCCCGGGTGTAAACTCATTTCCCTAACGATTTTTTAAATTATATTTTCACCACTAAAACGCATGAGACTTGTAGTTTCCAAAAATGTTTTCATTTTTAATGAGACGCTGAATAAAAGAAATTTAAACGCCGGCAAACGAAAACCCGCCATTTCCCGTAAAACCTGGACTCGGCCCGTATAATCAAAAGTATACAAAGAAAGTACCCAGGGAGTAAACTTATTTCCCGAACGATTTTTTAAAATATTTTTTCACCACTAAAACGCATGAAACTTGTAGTTTTCAGAAATGTTTTTATTTTTGATGAGACGCTTAATAAAAGTGGTTTAATCGCCGGCAAACGAAAACCCGTGATTTCCCGTAAATCCCGGGCTTGGCCCGTATAGTCGAATGTATACAAAGAAAGTACCCTGTGAGTAAACTCATTTCCAAAACGATTTTTTAAATTATCTTTTCACCACTAAAACGCATGAGACTTGTAGTTTTTAAAAATGTTTTCATTTTTGATAAGAGGCTGAATAAAAGAAGTTTAATCGCCGGCAAACGACCGCTATTTCCCGTAAACCCCGGACTC
This sequence comes from Hydractinia symbiolongicarpus, assembly GCF_029227915.1. Classification (NCBI taxonomy): domain Eukaryota; kingdom Metazoa; phylum Cnidaria; class Hydrozoa; order Anthoathecata; family Hydractiniidae; genus Hydractinia; species Hydractinia symbiolongicarpus. The sequence continues at coordinate 28,757,638 of NC_079881.1, forward strand.
GGCCCGTATAATCAAAAGTATACAAAGAAATTACCCAGGGAGTAAACTCATTTCCCGAACGATTTTTTAAATTATTTTTTCACCACTAAAACGGATGAGACTTGTAGTCTTCAAACTTGTTTTCATTTTTGATGAGACGCTGAATAAAAGAAGTTTAAACGCCGGCAAACGAAAACCTGCGATTTCCCGTAAATCCCAGACTCGGCCTGTAAAGTCAAGAGTATACAAAGAAAGTACCCCGGGTGTAAACTCATTTCCCTAACGATTTTTTAAATTATATTTTCACCACTAAAACGCATGAGACTTGTAGTTTTCAAAAATGTTTTCATTTTTAATGAGACGCTGAATAAAAGAAGTTTAAACGCCGGCAAACGAAAACCCGCCATTTCCCGTAAAACCTGGACTCGGCCCGTATAATCAAAAGTATACAAAGAAAGTACCCAGGAAGTAAACTTATTTCCCGAACGATTTTTTAAAATATTTTTTCACCACTAAAACGCATGAAACTTGTAGTTTTCAGAAATGTTTTCATTTTTGATGAGACGCTTAATAAAAGTGGTTTAATCGCCGGCAAACGAAAACCCATGATTTCCCGTAAATCCCGGGCTTGGCCCGTATAGTCGAATGTATACAAAGAAAGTACCCTGTGAGTAAACTCATTTCCAAAACGATTTTTTAAATTATCTTTTCACCACTAAAACGCATGAGACTTGTAGTTTTTAAAAATGTTTTCATTTTTGATGAGACACTGAATAAAAGAAGCTTAATCGCCGGCAAACGAAAACCCGCCATTTCCCGTAAATCCCGGACTCAGCCCGTATAGTCAAAAGTATACAAAGAAAGTACCCCGGGAGTAAACTCATTTCCCGAACGATTTTTTAAATTATCTTTTCACCACTAAAACGCATGAGACTTGCAGTTTTCAAAAATGTTTTCATTTTTGATGAGACACTGAATAAAAGAAGTTTAATCGCCGGCAAACGAAAACCCGCCATTTCCCGTAAATCCCGGGCTTGGCCCGTGTAGTCGAATGTATACAAAGAAAGTATCCAGGGAGTAAACTCATTTCCTGAGCGACTTTTTAATTTTTTTTTTCACCACTAAAACGCATAAGACTTGTAGTTTTCAAAAATGTTTTCATTTTTGATGAGACGCTGAATAAATGAAGTTTAATCGCCGGCAAACGAAAACCCGCGAATTCCCGTAAATCCCGGGCTTGGCCCGTATAGTCAAAAGTATATAAAGAAAGTACACAGGGAGTAAACTCATTTCCCGAACGATTTTTTAAATTATTTTTTCACCACTAAAACGCATGAGACTTGAAGTCTTCAAACTTGTTTTCATTTTTGATGAGACGCTGAATAGAAGAAGTTTAAACGCCGGCAAACGAAAACCTACGATTTCCCGTAAATCCCAGACTCGCCCTGTAAAGTCAAAAGTATACAAAGAAAGTACCCAGGGTGTAAACTCATTTCTTGAACGATTTTTTAAATTATCTTTTCACCTCTAAAACGCATGAGACTTGTAGTTTTCAAAAATGTTTTCATTTTTAATGAGACGCTGAATAAAAGAAGTTTAATCGCCGGCAAACGAAAACCCGCCATTTCCCGTAAAACCCGGACTCGGCCCGTATAATCAAAAGTATACAAAGAAAGTACCCAGGGAGTAAACTTATTTCCCGAACGATTTTTTAAATTATTTTTTTACCACTAAAACGGATGAGAATTGTAGTCTTCAAACTTGTTTTCATTTTTGATGAGACGCTAAATAAAAGAAGTTTAAACGCCGGCAAACGAAAACCTGCGATTTCCCGTAAATCCCAGACTCGGCCTGTAAAGTCAAGAGTATACAAAGAAAGTACCCCGGGTGTAAACTCATTTCCCTAACGATTTTTTAAATTATATTTTCACCACTAAAACGCATGAGACTTGTAGTTTTCAAAAATGTTTTCATTTTTAATGAGACGCTGAATAAAAGAAGTTTAATCGCCGGCAAACGAAAACCCGCCATTTCCCGTAAAACCCGGACTCGGCCCGTATAATCAAAAGTATACAAAGAAAGTACCCAGGGAGTAAACTTATTTCTTGAACAATTTTTTAAAATATTTTTTCACCACTAAAACGCATGAAACTTGTAGTTTTCAGAAATGTTTTCATTTTTGATGAGACGCTTAATAAAAATTGTTTAATCGCCGGCAAACGAAAACCCGCCATTTCCCGTAAATCCCGGGCTTGGCCCATATAGTCGAATGTATACAAAGAAAGTACCCTGTGAGTAAACTCATTTCCAAAACGATTTTTTAAATTATCTTTTCACCACTAAAACGCATGAGACTTGTAGTTTTTAAAAATGTTTTCATTTTTGATGAGACACTGAATAAAAGAAGTTTAATCGCCGGCAAACGAAAACCCGCCATTTCCCTTAAATCCCGGACTCAGCCCGTATAGTCAAAAGTATACAAAGGAATTACCCAGGGAGTAAACTCATTTCCCAAAGGATTTTTTAAATTTTTTTTTCACCACTAAAACCCATGAGACTTGTAGTTTTTAGAAATGTTTTCATTTTTGATAAGAGGCTGAATAAAAGAATTTTAATCGCCGGCAAACGACCGCTATTTCCCGTAAACCCCGGACTCGGCCCGTATAATCAAAAGTATACAAAGAAATTACCCAGGGAGTAAACTCATTTCCCAAAGGATTTTTTAAATTTTTTTTTCACCACTAAAACGCATGAGACTTGTAGTTTTTAGAATTGTTTTCATTTTTGATGAGACACTGAATAAAAGAAGTTTAATCGCCGGCAAACGAAAACCCGCCATTTCCCGTAAATCCCGGGCTTGGCCCGTGTAGTCGAATGTATACAAAGAAAGTATCCAGGGAGTAAACTCATTTCCTGAGCGATTTTTTAAATTTTTTTTTAACCACTAAAACGCACGAGATTTGTAGTTTTCAAAAATGTTTTCATTTTTGATGAGACGCTTAATGAAAGAGGTTTAATGGCCGGCAAACGAAAACCTGCGATTTCCCGTAAATCCCGGGCTTGGCCCGTATAGTCGAATGTATACAAAGAAAGTACCCTGTGAGTAAACTCATTTCCAGAACGATTTTTTGAATTATTTTTTCACCACTAAAACGGATGAGACTTGTAGTCTTCAAACTTGTTTTCATTTTTGATGAGACGCTGAATAAAAGAAGTTTAATCGCCGGCAAACGAAAACCTGCGACTTCCCGTAAATCCCGGACTCGGCCCGTATAGTCAAAAGTATACAAATAAAGTACCCAGGGAGTAAACTCATTTCCAAAAGGATTTTTTAAATTTTTTTTCACCACTAAAACGCATGAGACTTGTAGTTTTTAGAAATGTTTTCATTTTTGATGAGACACTGAATAAAAGAAGTTTACTCGCCGGCAAACGAAAACCCGCCATTTCCCGTAAATCCCGGGCTTGGCCCGTATAATCAAAAGTATACAAAGAAATTACCCAGGGAGTAAACTCATTTCCCAAAGGATTTTTTAAATTTTTTTTTCACCACTAAAACGCATGAGACTTGTAGTTTTTAGAAATGTTTTCATTTTTGATGAGACACTGAGTAAAAGAAGTTTAATCGCCGGCAAACGAAAACCCGCCATTTCCCGTAAATCCCGGGCTTGGCCCGTGTAGTCGAATGTATACAAAGAAAGTATCCAGGGAGTAAACTCATTTCCTGAGCGATTTTTTAAATTTTTTTTTAACCACTAAAACGCACGAGACTTGTAGTTTTCAAAAATGATTTCATTTTTGATGAGACGCTTAATGAAAGAGGTTTAATCGCCGGCAAACGAAAAACTGCGATTTCCCGTAAATCCCGGGCTTGGCCCGTATAGTCGAATGTATACAAAGAAAGTACCCTCTGAGTAAACTCATTTCCAGAACGATTTTTTAAATTATTTTTTCACCACTAAAACGCATGAGACTTGTAGTTTTCAAAAATGTTTTCATTTTTGATGAGACGCTGAATAAAAGAAGTTTAATCGCCGGCAAACGAAAACCTGCGACTTCCCGTAAATCCCGGACTCGGCCCGTATAGTCAAAAGTATACAAATAAAGTACCCAGGGAGTAAACTCATTTCCCGAACGATTTTTTAAATTATTTTTCCACCACTAAAACGCATGAGACTTGTAGTTTTCAGAAATGTTTTCATTTTTGATGAAACGCTTAATGAAAGTGGTTTAATCGCCGGCAAACGAAAACCCGTGATTTTCCGTAAATACCGGGCTTGGCCCGTATAGTCGAATGTATACAAAGAAAGTACCCTGTGAGTAAACTCATTTCCAAAACGATTTTTTAAATTATCTTTTCACCACTAAAACGCATGAGACTTGTAGTTTTTAAAAATGTTTTCATTTTTGATGAGACACTGAATAAAAAAAGTTTAATCGCTGGCAAACGAAAACCAGCCATTTCCCGTAAATCCTGGACTCAGCCCGTATAGTCAAAAGTATACAAAGAAAGTACCCAGGGAGTAAACTTATTTCCCGAACGATTTTTAAAATTATTTTTTCACCACTAAAACGCACGAGACTTGTAGTTTTCAAAAATGTTTTCATTTTTGATGAGACGCATAATGAAAGAGGTTTAATCGCCGGCAAACGAAAACCTCCAATTCCCGTAAATCCCGGGCTTGGCCCGTATAGTCGAATGTATACAAAGAAAGTACCCTGTGAGTAAACTCATTTCCAGAACGATTTTTTAAATTATTTTTTCACCACTAAAACGCATAAGACTTGTAGTTTTCAAAAATGTTTTCATTTTTGATGAGACGCTGAATAAAAGAAGTTTAAACGCCGGCAAACGAAAACCTGCGATTTCTCGTAAATCCCAGACTCGCCCTGTAAAGTCAAAAGTATACAAAGAAAGTACCCAGGGTGTAAACTCATTTCTTGAACGATTTTTTAAATTATCTTTTCACCTCTAAAACGCATGAGACTTGTAGTTTTCAAAAATGTTTTCATTTTTGATGAGACGCTGAATAAATGAAGTTTAATCGCCGGCAAACGAAAACCCGCGAATTCCCGTAAATCCCGGCTCGGCCCGTATAGTCAAAAGTATACAAAGAAAGTACACAGGGAGTAAACTCATTTCCCGAACGATTTTTTAAATTATTTTTTCACCACTAAAACGCATGAGACTTGAAGTCTTCAAACTTGTTTTCATTTTTGATGAGACGCTGAATAAAAGAAGTTTAAACGCCGGCAAACGAAAACCTGCGATTTCTCGTAAATCCTAGACTCGCCCTGTAAAGTCAAAAGTATACAAAGAAAGTACCCAGGGTGTAAACTCATTTCTTGAACGATTTTTTAAATTATCTTTTCACCTCTAAAACGCATGAGACTTGAAGTTTTCAAAAATGTTTTCATTTTTAATGAGACGCTGAATAAAAGAAGTTTAATCGACGGCAAACGAAAACCCGCCATTTCCCGTAAAACCCGGACTCGGCCCGTATAATCAAAAGTATACAAAGAAAGTACCCAGGGAGTAAACTTATTTCCCGAACGATTTTTTAAATTATTTTTTTACCACTAAAACGGATGAGACTTGTAGTCTTCAAACTTGTTTTCATTTTTGATGAGACGCTGAATAAAAGAAGTTTAAACGCCGGCAAACGAAAACCTGCGATTTCCCGTAAATCCCAGACTCGGCCTGTAAAGTCAAGAGTATACAAAGAAAGTACCCCGGGTGTAAACTCATTTCCCTAACGATTTTTTAAATTATATTTTCACCACTAAAACGCATGAGACTTGTAGTTTTCAAAAATGTTTTCATTTTTAATGAGACGCTGAATAAAAGAAATTTAATCGCCGGCAAACGAAAACCCGCCATTTCCCGTAAAACCCGGACTCGGCCCGTATAATCAAAAGTATACAAAGAAAGTACCCAGGGAGTAAACTTATTTCCCGAACGATTTTTTAAAATATTTTTTCACCACTAAAACGCATGAAACTTGTAGTTTTCAGAAATGTTTTCATTTTTGATGAGACGCTTAATAAAAGTGGTTTAATCGCCGGCAAACGAAAACCCGTGATTTCCCGTAAATCCCGGGCTTGGCCCGTATGGTCGAATGTATACAAAGAAAGTACCCTGTGAGTAAACTCATTTCCAAAACGATTTTTTAAATTATCTTTTCACCACTAAAACGCATGAGACTTGTAGTTTTTAAAAATGTTTTCATTTTTGATGAGACACTGAATAAAAGAAGTTTAATCGCCGGCAAACGAAAACCCGCCATTTCCCGTAAACCCCGGACTCAGCCCGTATAGTCAAAAGTATACAAAGAAATTACCCAGGGAGTAAACTCATTTCCCAAAAGATTTTTTAAAATTTTTTTTCACCACTAAAACGCATGAGACTTGTAGTTTTTAGAAATGTTTTCATTTTTGATAAGAGGCTGAATAAATGAATTTTAATCGCCGGCAAACGACCGCTATTTCCCGTAAACCCCGGACTCGGCCCGTATAATCAAAAGTATACAAAGAAATTACCCAGGAAGTAAACTCATTTCCCAAAGGATTTTTAAATTTTTTTTTCACCACTAAAACGCATGAGACTTGTAGTTTTTAGAAATGTTTTCATTTTTGATGAGACACTGAATAAAAGAAGTTTAATCGCCGGCAAACGAAAACCCGCCATTTCCCGTAAATCCCGGGCTTGGCCCGTGTAGTCGAATGTATACAAAGAAAGTATCCAGGGAGTAAACTCATTTCCTGAGCGATTTTTTAAATTTTTTTTTAACCACTAAAACGCACGAGATTTGTAGTTTTCAAAAATGTTTTCATTTTTGATGAGACGCTTAATGAAAGAGGTTTAATCGCCGGCAAACGAAAACCTGCGATTTCCCGTAAATCCCAGGCTTGGCCCGTATAGTCAAATGTATACAAAGAAAGTACCCTGTGAGTAAACTCATTTCCAGAACGATTTTTTAAATTATTTTTTCACCACTAAAACGCATGAGACTTGTAGTTTTCAAAAATGTTTTTATTTTTGATGAGACGCTGAATAAAAGAAGTTTAATCGCCGGCAAACGAAAACCTGCGACTTCCCGTAAATCCCGGACTCGGCCCGTATAGTCAAAAGTATACAAATAAAGTACCCAGGGAGTAAACTCATTTCCCAAAGGATTTTTTAAATTTTTTTTCACCACTAAAACGCATGAGACTTGTAGTTTTTAGAAATGTTTTCATTTTTGATGAGACACTGAGTAAAAGAAGTTTAATCGCCGGCAAACGAAAACCCGCAATTTCCCGTAAATCCCGGGCTTGGCCCGTGTAGTCGAATGTATACAAAGAAAGTATCCAGGGAGTAAACTCATTTCCTGAGCGATTTTTTAAATTTTTTTTTAACCACTAAAACGCACGAGACTTGTAGTTTTCAAAATTGTTTTCATTTTTGATGAGACGCTGAATAAAAGAAGTTTAATCGCCGGCAAACGAAAACCTGCGATTGCCCGTAAATCCCAGACTCGGCCTGTAAAGTCAAAAGTATACAAAAAAGTACCCAGGGAGTAAACTCATTTCCCGAACGATTTTTTAAATTATTATTTAACCACTAAAGCCCATGAGACTTTTGGTTTTCAAAAATGTTTTCATTTTTGATAAGACACTGAGTAAAAGAAGTTTAATCGCCGGCAAACGAAAACCCGCCATTTCCCGTAAATCCCGGGCTTGGCCCGTGTAGTCGAATGTATACAAAGAAAGTATCCAGGGAGTAAACTCATTTCCTGAGCGATTTTTTAATTTTTTTTTTAACCACTAAAACGCACGAGACTTGTAGTTTTCAAAAATGATTTCATTTTTGATGAGACGCTTAATGAAAGAGGTTTAATCGCCGGCAAACGAAAACCTGCGATTTCCCGTAAATCCCGGGCTTGGCCCGTATAGTCGAATGTATACAAAGAAAGTACCCTGTGAGTAAACTCATTTCCAGAACGATTTTTTAAATTATTTTTCACCACTAAAACGCACGAGACTTGTAGTTTTCAAAAATGATTTCATTTTTGATGAGACGCTTAATGAAAGAGGTTTAATCGCCGGCAAACGAAAACCTGCGATTTCCCGTAAATCCCGGGCTTGGCCCGTATAGTCGAATGTATACAAAGAAAGTACCCTGTGAGTAAACTCATTTCCCGAACAATTTTTTAAATTATATTTTCACCACTAAAACGCATGAGACTTATAGTTTTCAAAAATGTTTTCATTTTTGATGAGACACTGAATAAAAGAAGTTTAATCGCCGGCAAACGAAAACCTGCGACTTCCCGTAAAACCCAGACTCGGCCCGTATAGTCAAAAGTATACAAATAAAGTACCCAGGGAGTAAACTATTTTCCCGAACGATTTTTTTAATTATTTTTCCACCACTAAAACGCATGAGACTTGTAGTTTACAGAAATGTTTTCATTTTTGATGAGACGCTTAATGAAAGTGGTTTAATCGCCGGCAAACGAAAACCCGTGATTTCCCGTAAATCCCGGGCTTGGCCCGTATAGTCGAATTTATACAAAGAAAGTACCCTGTGAGTAAACTCATTTCCAAAACGATTTTTTAAATTATCTTTTCACCACTAAAACGCATGAGACTTGTAGTTTTTAAAAATGTTTTCATTTTTGATGAGACACTGAATAAAAGAAGTTTAATCGCTGGCTAACAAAAACCCGCCATTTCCTGTAAATCCTGGACTCAGCCCGTATAGTCAAAAGTATACAAAGAAAGTACCCAGGGAGTAAACTTATTTCCCGAACGATTTTTTAAATTATTTTTTCACCACTAAAACGCACGAGACTTGTAGTTTTCAAAAATGTTTTTATTTTTGATGCAACGCTTAATGAAAGAGGTTTAATCGCCGGCAAACGAAAACCTGCGATTTCCCGTAAATCCCGGGCTTGGCCCGTATAGTCGAATGTATACAAAGAAAGTACCCTGTGAGTAAACTCATTTCCAGAACGATTTTTTAAATTATTTTTTCACCACTAAAACGCATAAGACTTGTAGTTTTCAAAAATGTTTTCATTTTTGATGAGACGCTGAATAAAAGAAGTTTAATCGCCGGCAAACGAAAACCCACGAATTCCCGTAAATCCCGGGCTTGGTCCGTATAGTCAAAAGTATACAAAGAAAGTACCCAGGGTGTAAACTCATTTCCCGAACGATTTTTTAAATTATATTTTCACCACTAAAACGCATGAGACTTGTAGTTTTCAAAAATGTTTTCATTTTTAATGAGACGCTGAATAGAAGAAGTTTAATCGCCGGCAAACGAAAACCCGCCATTTCCCGTAAAACCCGGACTCGGCCCGTATAATCAAAAGTATACAAAGAAAGTACCCAGGGAGTAAACTTATTTCCCGAACGATTTTTTAAATTATTTTTTCACCACTAAAACGCTTGAAACTTGTAGTTTTTAGAAATGATTTCATTTTTGATGAGACGCTTAATGAGAGTGGTTTAATCGCCGGCAAACGAAAACCCGTGATTTCCCGTAAATACCGGGCTTGGCCCGTATAGTCGAATGTATACAAAGAAAGTACCCTGTGAGTAAACTCATTTCCAGAACGATTTTTTAAATTATTTTTTCACCACTAAAACGCATAAGACTTGTAGTTTTCAAAAATGTTTTCATTTTTGATGAGACGCTGAATAAAAGAAGTTTAATCGCCGGCAAACGAAAACCCACGAATTCCCGTAAATCCCGGGCTTGGCCCGTATAGTCAAAAGTATACAAAGAAAGTACCCAGGGTGTAAACTCATTTCCCGAACGATTTTTTAAATTATATTTTCACCACTAAAACGCATGAGACTTGTAGTTTTCAAAAATGTTTTCATTTTTAATGAGACGCTGAATAGAAGAAGTTTAATCGCCGGCAAACGAAAACCCGCCATTTCCCGTAAAACCCGGACTCGGCCCGTATAATCAAAAGTATACAAAGAAAGTACCCAGGGAGTAAACTTATTTCCCGAACGATTTTTTAAATTATTTTTTCACCACTAAAACGCTTGAAACTTGTAGTTTTTAGAAATGATTTCATTTTTGATGAGACGCTTAATGAGAGTGGTTTAATCGCCGGCAAACGAAAACCCGTGATTTCCCGTAAATACCGGGCTTGGCCCGTATAGTCGAATGTATACAAAGAAAGTACCCCGGTATTAAACTCATTTCCCGAACGATTTTTTAAATTATCTTTTCACCACTAAAACGCATGAGACTTGCAGTTTTCAAAAATGTTTTCATTTTTGATAAGAGGCTGAATAAAAGAAGTTTAATCGCCGGCAAACGACCGCTATTTCCCGTAAACCCCGGACTCGGCCCGTATAATCAAAAGTATACAAAGAAAGTATCCAGGGAGTAAACTCATTTCATGAGCGATTTTTTAAATTTTTTTTTCACCACTAAAACCCACGAGACTTGTAGTTTTCAAAAATGTTTTCATTTTTGATGAGACGCTTAATGAAAGAGGTTTAATCGCCGGCAAACAAAAACCTGCGATTTCCCGTAAATCCCGGGCTTGGCCCGTATAGTCGAATGTATACAAAGAAAGTACCCTGTGAGTAAACTCATTTCCAGAACGATTTTTTAAATTATTTTTTCACCACTAAAACGCACGAGACTTGTAGTTTTCAAAAATGATTTCATTTTTGATGAGACGCTTAATGAAAGAGGTTTAATCGCCGGCAAACGAAAACCTGCGATTTCCCGTAAATCCCGGGCTTGGCCCGTATAGTCGAATGTATACAAAGAAAGTACCCTGTGAGTAAACTCATTTCCAGAACGATTTTTTAAATTATTTTTTCACCACTAAAACGCATGAGACTTGTAGTTTTCAAAAATGTTTTCATTTTTGATGAGACGCTGAATAAAAGAAGTTTAATCGCCGGCAAACGAAAACCTGCGACTTCCCGTAAATCCCGGACTCGGCCCGTATAGTCAAAAGTATACAAATAAAGTACCCAGGGAGTAAACTCATTTCCCGAACGATTTTTTAAATTATTTTTCCACCACTAAAACGCATGAGACTTGTAGTTTTCAGAAATGTTTTCATTTTTGATGAGACGCTTAATGAGAGTGGTTTAATCGCCGGCAAACGAAAACCCGTGATTTCCCGTAAATACCGGGCTTGGCCCGTATAGTCGAATGTATACAAAGAAAGTACCCCGGTAGTAAACTCATTTCCCGAACGATTTTTTAAATTATCTTTTCACCACTAAAACGCATGAGACTTGCAGTTTTCAAAAATGTTTTCATTTTTGATAAGAGGCTGAATAAAAGAAGTTTAATCGCCGGGAAACGACCGCCATTTCCCGTAAACCCCGGACTCGGCCCGTATAATCAAAAGTATACAAAGAAATTACCCAGGGAGTAAACTCATTTCCCGAAGGATTTTTTAAATTTTTTTTCACCACTAAAACGCATGAGACTTGTAGTTTTTAGAAATGTTTTCATTTTTGATGAGACACTGAATAAAAGAAGTTTAATCGCCGGCAAACGAAAACCCGCCATTTCCCGTAAATCCCGGGCTTGTCACGTGTAGTCGAATGTATACAAAGAAAGTATCCAGGGGGTAAACTCATTTCCTGAGCGATTTTTTAAATTTTTTTTTCACCACTAAAACGCACGAGACTTGTAGTTTTTAAAAATGTTTTCATTTTTGATGAGACGCTTAATGAAAGAGGTTTAATCGCCGGCAAACGAAAACCTGCGATTTCCCGTAAATCCCGGGCTTGGCCCGTATAGTCGAATGTATACAAAGAAAGTAACCTGTGAGTAAACTCATTTCCAGAACGATTTTTTAAATTATTTTTTCACCACTAAAACGCATGAGACTTGTAGTTTTCAAAAATGTTTTCATTTTTGATGAGACGCTGAATAAAAGAAGTTTAATCGCCGGCAAACGAAAACCTGCGACTTCCCGTAAATCCCGGACTCGGCCCGTATAGTCAAAAGTATACAAATAAAGTACCCAGGGAGTAAACTCATTTCCATAACGATTTTTTAAATTATTTTTCCACCTCTAAAACGCATGAGACTTGTAGTTTTCAAAAATGTTTTCATTTTTAATGAGACGCTGAATAAAAGAAGTTTAATCGCCGGCAAACGAAAACCCGCCATTTCCCGTAAAACCCGGACTCGGCCCGTATAATCAAAAGTATACAAAGAAAGTACCCAGGGAGTAAACTTATTTCCCGGACGATTTTTTAAATTATTTTTTTACCACTAAAACGGATGAGACTTGTAGTCTTCAAACTTGTTTTCATTTTTGATGAGACGCTGAATAAAAGAAGTTTAAAGCCAGCAAACGAAAACCTGCGATTTCCCGTAAATCCCAGACTCGGCCTGTAAAGTCAAGAGTATACAAAGAAAGTACCCAGGGTATAAACTCATTTCCCGAACAATTTTTTAAATTATATTTTCACCACTAAAACGCATGAGACTTATAGTTTTCAAAAATGTTTTCATTTTTGATGAGACACTGAATAAAAGAAGTTTAATCGCCGGCAAACGAAAACCTGCGACTTCCCGTAAAACCCAGACTCGGCCCGTATAGTCAAAAGTATACAAATGAAGTACCCAGGGAGTAAACTATTTTCCCGAACGATTTTTTTAATTATTTTTCCACCACTAAAACGCATGAGACTTGTAGTTTACAGAAATGTTTTCATTTTTGATGAGACGCTTAATGAAAGTGGTTTAATCGCCGGCAAACGAAAACCCGTGATTTCCCGTAAATCCCGGGCTTGGCCCGTATAGTCGAATGTATACAAAGAAAGTACCCTGTGAGTAAACTCATTTCCAAAACGATTTTTTAAATTATCTTTTCACCACTAAAACGCATGAGACTTGTAGTTTTTAAAAATGTTTTCATTTTTGATGAGACACTGAATAAAAGAAGTTTAATCGCTGGCTAACAAAAACCCGCCATTTCCTGTAAATCCTGGACTCAGCCCGTATAGTCAAAAGTATACAAAGAAAGTACCCAGGGAGTAAACTTATTTCCCGAACGATTTTTTAAATTATTTTTTCACCACTAAAACGCACGAGACTTGTAGTTTTCAAAAATGTTTTTATTTTTGATGCGACGCTTAATGAAAGAGGTTTAATCGCCGGCAAACGAAAACCTGCGATTTCCCGTAAATCCCGGGCTTGGCCCGTATAGTCGAATGTATACAAAGAAAGTACCCTGTGAGTAAACTCATTTCCAGAACGATTTTTTAAATTATTTTTTCACCACTAAAACGCATAAGACTTGTAGTTTTCAAAAATGTTTTCATTTTTGATGAGACGCTGAATAAAAGAAGTTTAATCGCCGGCAAACGAAAACCCACGAATTCCCGTAAATCCCGGGCTTGGCCCGTATAGTCAAAAGTATACAAAGAAAGTACCCAGGGTGTAAACTCATTTCCCGAACGATTTTTTAAATTATATTTTCACCACTAAAACGCATGAGACTTGTAGTTTTCAAAAATGTTTTCATTTTTAATGAGACGCTGAATAGAAGAAGTTTAATCGCCGGCAAACGAAAACCCGCCATTTCCCGTAAAACCCGGACTCGGCCCGTATAATCAAAAGTATACAAAGAAAGTACCCAGGGAGTAAACTTATTTCCCGAACGATTTTTTAAATTATTTTTTCACCACTAAAACGCTTGAAACTTGTAGTTTTTAGAAATGTTTTCATTTTTGATGAGACGCTTAATAAAAGTGGTTTAATCGCCGGCAAACGAAAACCTGCGATTTCCCGTAAATCCCGGGCTTGGCCCGTATAGTCGAATGTATACAAAGAAAGTACCCTGTGAGTAAACTCATTTCCAAAACGATTTTTTAAATTATCTTTTCACCACTAAAACACATGAGACTTGTAGTTTTTAAAAATGTTTTCATTTTTGATGAGACACTGAATAAAAGAAGTTTAATCGCCGGCAAACGAAAACCCGCCATTTCCCGTAAATCCCGGACTCAGCCCGTATAGTCAAAAGAATACAAAGAAAGTACCCCGGTAGTAAACTCATTTCCCGAACGATTTTTTAAATTATCTTTTCACCACTAAAACGCATGAGACTTGCAGTTTTCAAAAATGTTTTCATTTTTGATAAGAGGCTGAATAAAAGAAGTTTAATCGCCGGCAAACGACCGCCATTTCCCGTAAACCCCGGACTCGGCCCGTATAATCAAAAGTATACAAAGAAATTACCCAGGGAGTAAACTCATTTCCCGAACGATTTTTTAAATTTTTTTTTCACCACTAAAACGCACGAGACTTGTAGTTTTCAAAAATGTTTTCATTTTTGATGAGACGCTTAATAAAAGAGGTTTAATCGCCGGCAAACGAAAACCTGCGATTTCCCGTAAATCCCGGGCTTGGCCCGTATAGTCGAATGTATACAAAGAAAGTACCCTGTGAGTAAACTCATTTCCAGAACGATTTTTTAAATTATTTTTTCACCACTAAAACGCATGATACTTGTATTTTTCAAAAATGTTTTCATTTTTGATGAGACGCTGAATAAAAGAAGTTTAATCGCCGGCAAACGAAAACCTGCGACTTTCCGTAAATCCCGGACTCGGCCCGTATAGTCAAAAGTATACAAATAAAGTACCCAGGGAGTAAACTCATTTCCCGAACGATTTTTTAAATTATTTTTCCACCACTAAAACGCATGAGACTTGTAGTTTTCAGAAATGTTTTCATTTTTGATGAGACGCTTAATGAAAGTGGTTTAATCGCCGGCAAACGAAAACCCGTGATTTCCCGTAAATACCGGGCTTGGCCCGTATAGTCGAATGTATACAAAGAAAGTACCCTGTAAGTAAACTCATTTCCAAAACGATTTTTTAAATTATCTTTTCACCACTAAAACGCATGAGACTTGTAGTTTTTAAAAATGTTTTCATTTTTGATGAGACACTGAATAAAAGAAGTTTAATCGCTGGCAAACGAAAACCCGCCATTTCCCGTAAATCCTGGACTCAGCCCGTATAGTCAAAAGTATACAAAGAAAGTACCCAGGGAGTAAACTTATTTCCCGAACGATTTTTTAAATTATTTTTTCACCACTAAAACGCACGAGACTTGTAGTTTTCAAAAATGTTTTCATTTTTGATGAGACGCATAATGAAAGAGGTTTAATCGCCGGCAAACGAAAACCTGCGATTTCCCGTAAATCCCGGGCTTGGCCCGTATAGTTGAATGTATACAAAGAAAGTACCCTGTGAGTAAACTCATTTCCAGAACGATTTTTTAAATTATTTTTTCACCACTAAAACGCATAAGACTTGTAGTTTTCAAAAATGTTTTCATTTTTGATGAGACGCTGAATAAATGAAGTTTAATCGCCGGCAAACGAAAACCCGGGAATTCCCGTAAATCCCGGGCTTAGCCCGTATAGTCAAAAGTATACAAAGAAAGTACCCAGGGAGTAAACTATTTTCCCGAACGATTTTTTTAATTATTTTTCCACCACTAAAACGCATGAGACTTGTAGTTTACAGAAACGTTTTCATTTTTGATGAGACGCTTAATGAAAGTGGTTTAATCGCCGGCAAACGAAAACCCGTGATTTCCCGTAAATCCCGGGCTTGGCCCGTATAGTCGAATGTATACAAAGAAAGTACCCTGTGAGTAAACTCATTTCCAAAACGATTTTTTAAATTATCTTTTCACCACTAAAACGCATGAGACTTGTAGTTTTTAAAAATGTTTTCATTTTTGATGAGACACTGAATAAAAGAAGTTTAATCGCTGGCTAACAAAAACCCGCCATTTCCTGTAAATCCTGGACTCAGCCCGTATAGTCAAAAGTATACAAAGAAAGTACCCAGGGAGTAAACTTATTTCCCGAACGATTTTTTAAATTATTTTTTCACCACTAAAACGCACGAGACTTGTAGTTTTCAAAAATGTTTTTATTTTTGATGCGACGCTTAATGAAAGAGGTTTAATCGCCGGCAAACGAAAACCTGCGATTTCCCGTAAATCCCGGGCTTGGCCCGTATAGTCAAAAGTATACAAAGAAAGTACCCAGGGTGTAAACTCATTTCCCGAACGATTTTTTAAATTATATTTTCACCACTAAAACGCATGAGACTTGTAGTTTTCAAAAATGTTTTCATTTTTAATGAGACGCTGAATAGAAGAAGTTTAATCGCCGGCAAACGAAAACCCGCCATTTCCCGTAAAACCCGGACTCGGCCCGTATAATCAAAAGTATACAAAGAAAGTACCCAGGGAGTAAACTTATTTCCCGAACGATTTTTTAAATTATTTTTTCACCACTAAAACGCTTGAAACTTGTAGTTTTTAGAAATGTTTTCATTTTTGATGAGACGCTTAATAAAAGTGGTTTAATCGCCGGCAAACGAAAACCCGTGATTTCCCGTAAATCCCGGGCTTGGCCCGTATAGTCGAATGTATACAAAGAAAGTACCCTGTGAGTAAACTCATTTCCAAAACGATTTTTTAAATTATCTTTTCACCACTAAAACACATGAGACTTGTAGTTTTTAAAAATGTTTTCATTTTTGATGAGACACTGAATAAAAGAAGTTTAATCGCCGGCAAACGAAAACCCGCCATTTCCCGTAAATCCCGGACTCAGCCCGTATAGTCAAAAGAATACAAAGAAAGTACCCCGGTAGTAAACTCATTTCCCGAACGATTTTTTAAATTATCTTTTCACCACTAAAACGCATGAGACTTGCAGTTTTCAAAAATGTTTTCATTTTTGATAAGAGGCTGAATAAAAGAAGTTTAATCGCCAGCAAACGACCGCCATTTCCCGTAAACCCCGGACTCGGCCCGTATAATCAAAAGTATACAAAGAAATTACCCAGGGAGTAAACTCATTTCCCGAACGATTTTTTAAATTTTTTTTTCACCACTAAAACGCACGAGACTTGTAGTTTTCAAAAATGTTTTCATTTTTGATGAGAGGCTTAATAAAAGAGGTTTAATCGCCGGCAAACGAAAACCTGCGATTTCCCGTAAATCGCGGGCTTGGCCCGTATAGTCGAATGTATACAAAGAAAGTACCCTGTGAGTAAACTCATTTCCAGAACGATTTTTTAAATTATTTTTTCACCACTAAAACGCATGAGACTTGTAGTTTTCAAAAATGTTTTCATTTTTGATGAGACGCTGAATAAAAGAAGTTTAATCGCCGGCAAACGAAAACCTGCGACTTCCCGTAAATCCCGGACTCGGCCCGTATAGTCAAAAGTATACAAATAAAGTACCCAGGGAGTAAACTCATTTCCCGAACGATTTTTTAAATTATTTTTCCACCACTAAAACGCATGAGACTTGTAGTTTTCAGAAATGTTTTCATTTTTGATGAGACGCTTAATGAAAGTGGTTTAATCGCCGGCAAACGAAAACCCGTGATTTCCCGTAAATACCGGGCTTGGCCCGTATAGTCGAATGTATACAAAGAAAGTACCCTGTGAGTAAACTCATTTCCAAAACGATTTTTTAAATTATTTTTTCACCACTAAAACGCACGAGACTTGTAGTTTTCAAAAATGTTTTTATTTTTGATGCGACGCTTAATGAAAGAGGTTTAATCGCCGGCAAACGAAAACCTGCGATTTCCCGTAAATCCCGGGCTTGGCCCGTATAGTCAAAAGTATACAAAGAAAGTACCCAGGGTGTAAACTCATTTCCCGAACGATTTTTTAAATTATATTTTCACCACTAAAACGCATGAGACTTGTAGTTTTCAAAAATGTTTTCATTTTTAATGAGACGCTGAATAGAAGAAGTTTAATCGCCGGCAAACGAAAACCCGCCATTTCCCGTAAAACCCGGACTCGGCCCGTATAATCAAAAGTATACAAAGAAAGTACCCAGGGAGTAAACTTATTTCCCGAACGATTTTTTAAATTATTTTTTCACCACTAAAACGCTTGAAACTTGTAGTTTTTAGAAATGTTTTCATTTTTGATGAGACGCTTAATAAAAGTGGTTTAATCGCCGGCAAACGAAAACCCGTGATTTCCCGTAAATCCCGGGCTTGGCCCGTATAGTCGAATGTATACAAAGAAAGTACCCTGTGAGTAAACTCATTTCCAAAACGATTTTTTAAATTATCTTTTCACCACTAAAACACATGAGACTTGTAGTTTTTAAAAATGTTTTCATTTTTAATGAGACACTGAATAAAAGAAGTTTAATCGCCGGCAAACGAAAACCCGCCATTTCCCGTAAATCCCGGACTCAGCCCGTATAGTCAAAAGAATACAAAGAAAGTACCCCGGTAGTAAACTCATTTCCCGAACGATTTTTTAAATTATCTTTTCACCACTAAAACGCATGAGACTTGCAGTTTTCAAAAATGTTTTCATTTTTGATAAGAGGCTGAATAAAAGAAGTTTAATCGCCAGCAAACGACCGCCATTTCCCGTAAACCCCGGACTCGGCCCGTATAATCAAAAGTATACAAAGAAATTACCCAGGGAGTAAACTCATTTCCCGAACGATTTTTTAAATTTTTTTTTCACCACTAAAACGCACGAGACTTGTAGTTTTCAAAAATGTTTTCATTTTTGATGAGAGGCTTAATAAAAGAGGTTTAATCGCCGGCAAACGAAAACCTGCGATTTCCCGTAAATCGCGGGCTTGGCCCGTATAGTCGAATGTATACAAAGAAAGTACCCTGTGAGTAAACTCATTTCCAGAACGATTTTTTAAATTATTTTTTCACCACTAAAACGCATGAGACTTGTAGTTTTCAAAAATGTTTTCATTTTTGATGAGACGCTGAATAAAAGAAGTTTAATCGCCGGCAAACGAAAACCTGCGACTTCCCGTAAATCCCGGACTCGGCCCGTATAGTCAAAAGTATACAAATAAAGTACCCAGGGAGTAAACTCATTTCCCGAACGATTTTTTAAATTATTTTTCCACCACTAAAACGCATGAGACTTGTAGTTTTCAGAAATGTTTTCATTTTTGATGAGACGCTTAATGAAAGTGGTTTAATCGCCGGCAAACGAAAACCCGTGATTTCCCGTAAATACCGGGCTTGGCCCGTATAGTCGAATGTATACAAAGAAAGTACCCTGTGAGTAAACTCATTTCCAAAACGATTTTTTAAATTATCTTTTTACCACTAAAACGCATGAGACTTGTAGTTTTTAAAAATGTTTTCATTTTTGATGAGACACTGAATAAAAGAAGTTTAATCGCTGGCAAACGAAAACCCGCCATTTCCCGTAAATCCTGGACTCAGCCCGTATAGTCAAAAGTATACAAAGAAAGTACCCAGGGAGTAAACTTATTTCCCGAACGATTTTTTAAATTATTTTTTCACCACTAAAACGCACGAGACTTGTAGTTTTCAAAAATGTTTTCATTTTTGATGAGACGCATAATGAAAGAGGTTTAATCGCCGGCAAACGAAAACCTGCGATTTCCCGTAAATCCCGGGCTTGGCCCGTATAGTTGAATGTATACAAAGAAAGTACCCTGTGAGTAAACTCATTTCCAGAACGATTTTTTAAATTATTTTTTCACCACTAAAACGCATAAGACTTGTAGTTTTCAAAAATGTTTTCATTTTTGATGAGACGCTGAATAAATGAAGTTTAATCGCCGGCAAACGAAAACCCGGGAATTCCCGTAAATCCCGGGCTTGGCCCGTATAGTCAAAAGTATACAAAGAAAGTACACAGGAAGTAAACTCATTTCCAGAACGATTTTTTAAATTATTTTTTCACCACTAAAACGCATGAGACTTGTAGTTTTCAAAAATGTTTTCATTTTTGATGAGACGCTGAATAAAAGAAGTTTAATCGCCGGCAAACGAAAACCTGCGACTTCCCGTAAATCCCGGACTCGGCCCGTAAAGTCAAAAGTATACAAATAAAGTACCTAGGGAGTAAACTCATTTCCCGAACGATTTTTTAAATTATTTTTCCACCACTAAAACGCATGAGACTTGTAGTTTTCAGAAATGTTTTCATTTTTGATGAGACGCTTAATGAAAGTGGTTTAATCGCCGGCAAACGAAAACCCGTGATTTCCCGTAAATACCGGGCTTGGCCCGTATAGTCGAATGTATACAAAGAAAGTACCCTGTGAGTAAACTCATTTCCAAAACGATTTTTTAAATTATCTTTTCACCACTAAAACGCATGAGACTTGTAGTTTTTAAAAATGTTTTCATTTTTGATGAGACACTGAATAAAAGAAGTTTAATCGCTGGCAAACGAAAACCCGCCATTTCCCGTAAATCCTGGACTCAGCCCGTATAGTCAAAAGTATACAAAGAAAGTACCCTGTGAGTAAACTCATTTCCAGAACGATTTTTTAAATTATTTTTTCACCACTAAAACGCATAAGACTTGTAGTTTTCAAAAATGTTTTTATTTTTGATGAGACGCTGAATAAATGAAGTTTAATCGCCGGCAAACGAAAACCCGGGAATTCCCGTAAATCCCGGGCTTGGCCCGTATAGTCAAAAGTATACAAAGAAAGTACACAGGAAGTAAACTCATTTCCAGAACGATTTTTTAAATTATTTTTTCACCACTAAAACGCATGAGACTTGTAGTTTTCAAAAATGTTTTCATTTTTGATGAGACGCTGAATAAAAGAAGTTTAATCGCCGGCAAACGAAAACCTGCGACTTCCCGTAAATCCCGGACTCGGCCCGTATAGTCAAAAGTATACAAATAAAGTACCTAGGGAGTAAACTCATTTCCCGAACGATTTTTTAAATTATTTTTCCACCACTAAAACGCATGAGACTTGTAGTTTTCAGAAATGTTTTCATTTTTGATGAGACGCTTAATGAAAGTGGTTTAATCGCCGACAAACGAAAACCCGTGATTTCCCGTAAATACCGGGCTTGGCCCGTATAGTCGAATGTATACAAAGAAAGTACCCTGTGAGTAAACTCATTTCCAAAACGATTTTTTAAATTATCTTTTCACCACTAAAACGCATGAGACTTGTAGTTTTTAAAAATGTTTTCATTTTTGATGAGACACTGAATAAAAGAAGTTTAATCGCTGGCAAACGAAAACCCGCCATTTCCCGTAAATCCTGGACTCAGCCCGTATAGTCAAAAGTATACAAAGAAAGTACCCAGGGAGTAAACTTATTTCCCGAACGATTTTTTAAATTATTTTTTCACCACTAAAACGCACGAGACTTGTAGTTTTCAAAAATGTTTTCATTTTTGATGAGACGCATAATGAAAGAGGTTTAATCGCCGGCAAACCAAAACCTGCGATTTCCCGTAAATCCCGGGCTTGGCCCGTATAGTTGAATGTATACAAAGAAAGTACCCTGTGAGTAAACTCATTTCCAGAACGATTTTTTAAATTATTTTTTCACCACTAAAACGCATAAGACTTGTAGTTTTCAAAAATGTTTTCATTTTTGATGAGACGCTGAATAAATGAAGTTTAATCGCCGGCAAACGAAAACCCGGGAATTCCCGTAAATCCCGGGCTTGGCCCGTATAGTCAAAAGTATACAAAGAAAGTACCCAGGGAGTAAACTTATTTCCCGAACGATTTTTTAAATTATTTTTTCACCACTAAAACGCTTGAAACTTGTAGTTTTTAGAAATGTTTTCATTTTTGATGAGACGCTTAATAAAAGTGGTTTAATCGCCGGCAAACGAAAACCCGTGATTTCCCGTAAATCCCGGGCTTGGCCCGTATAGTCGAATGTATACAAAGAAAGTACCCTGTGAGTAAACTCATTTCCAAAACGATTTTTTAAATTATCTTTTCACCACTAAAACACATGAGACTTGTAGTTTTTAAAAATGTTTTCATTTTTGATGAGACACTGAATAAAAGAAGTTTAATCGCCGGCAAACGAAAACCCGCCATTTCCCGTAAATCCCGGACTCAGCCCGTATAGTCAAAAGAATACAAAGAAAGTACCCCGGTAGTAAACTCATTTCCCGAACGATTTTTTAAATTATCTTTTCACCACTAAAACGCATGAGACTTGCAGTTTTCAAAAATGTTTTCATTTTTGATAAGAGGCTGAATAAAAGAAGTTTAATCGCCAGCAAACGACCGCCATTTCCCGTAAACCCCGGACTCGGCCCGTATAATCAAAAGTATACAAAGAAATTACCCAGGGAGTAAACTCATTTCCCGAACGATTTTTTAAATTTTTTTTTCACCACTAAAACGCACGAGACTTGTAGTTTTCAAAAATGTTTTCATTTTTGATGAGAGGCTTAATAAAAGAGGTTTAATCGCCGGCAAACGAAAGCCTGCGATTTCCCGTAAATCCCGGGCTTGGCCCGTATAGTCGAATGTATACAAAGAAAGTACCCTGTGAGTAAACTCATTTCCAGAACGATTTTTTAAATTATTTTTTCACCACTAAAACGCATGAGACTTGTAGTTTTCAAAAATGTTTTCATTTTTGATGAGACGCTGAATAAAAGAAGTTTAATCGCCGGCAAACGAAAACCTGCGACTTCCCGTAAATCCCGGACTCGGCCCGTATAGTCAAAAGTATACAAATAAAGTACCCAGGGAGTAAACTCATTTCCCGAACGATTTTTTAAATTATTTTTCCACCACTAAAACGCATGAGACTTGTAGTTTTCAGAAATGTTTTCATTTTTGATGAGACGCTTAATGAAAGTGGTTTAATCGCCGGCAAACGAAAACCCGTGATTTCCCGTAAATACCGGGCTTGGCCCGTATAGTCGAATGTATACAAAGAAAGTACCCTGTGAGTAAACTCATTTCCAAAACGATTTTTTAAATTATCTTTTCACCACTAAAACGCATGAGACTTGTAGTTTTTAAAAATGTTTTCATTTTTGATGAGACACTGAATAAAAGAAGTTTAATCGCTGGCAAACGAAAACCCGCCATTTCCCGTAAATCTTGGACTCAGCCCGTATAGTCAAAAGTATACAAAGAAAGTACCCAGGGAGTAAACTTATTTCCCGAACGATTTTTTAAATTATTTTTTCACCACTAAAACGCACGAGACTTGTAGTTTTCAAAAATGTTTTCATTTTTGATGAGACGCATAATGAAAGAGGTTTAATCGCCGGCAAACGAAAACCTGCGATTTCCCGTAAATCCCGGGCTTGGCCCGTATAGTTGAATGTATACAAAGAAAGTACCCTGTGAGTAAACTCATTTCCAGAACGATTTTTTAAATTATTTTTTCACCACTAAAACGCATAAGACTTGTAGTTTTCAAAAATGTTTTCATTTTTGATGAGACGCTGAATAAATGAAGTTTAATCGCCGGCAAACGAAAACCCGGGAATTCCCGTAAATCCCGGGCTTGGCCCGTATAGTCAAAAGTATACAAAGAAAGTACACAGGAAGTAAACTCATTTCCAGAACGATTTTTTAAATTATTTTTTCACCACTAAAACGCATGAGACTTGTAGTTTTCAAAAATGTTTTCATTTTTGATGAGACGCTGAATAAAAGAAGTTTAATCGCCGGCAAACGAAAACCTGCGACTTCCCGTAAATCCCGGACTCGGCCCGTATAGTCAAAAGTATACAAATAAAGTACCTAGGGAGTAAACTCATTTCCCGAACGATTTTTTAAATTATTTTTCCACCACAAAAACGCATGAGACTTGTAGTTTTCAGAAATGTTTTCATTTTTGATGAGACGCTTAATGAAAGTGGTTTAATCGCCGGCAAACGAAAACCCGTGATTTCCCGTAAATACCGGGCTTGGCCCGTATAGTCGAATGTATACAAAGAAAGTACCCTGTGAGTAAACTCATTTCCAAAACGATTTTTTAAATTATCTTTTCACCACTAAAACGCATGAGACTTGTAAGTTTTAAAAATGTTTTCATTTTTGATGAGACACTGAATAAAAGAAGTTTAATCGCTGGCAAACGAAAACCCGCCATTTCCCGTAAATCCTGGACTCAGCCCGTATAGTCAAAAGTATACAAAGAAAGTACCCAGGGAGTAAACTTATTTCCCGAACGATTTTTTAAATTATTTTTTCACCACTAAAACGCACGAGACTTGTAGTTTTCAAAAATGTTTTCATTTTTGATGAGACGCATAATGAAAGAGGTTTAATCGCCGGCAAACGAAAACCTGCGATTTCCCGTAAATCCCGGGCTTGGCCCGTATAGTTGAATGTATACAAAGAAAGTACCCTGTGAGTAAACTCATTTCCAGAACGATTTTTTAAATTATTTTTTCACCACTAAAACGCATAAGACTTGTAGTTTTCAAAAATGTTTTCATTTTTGATGAGACGCTGAATAAATGAAGTTTAATCGCCGGCAAACGAAAACCCGGGAATTCCCGTAAATCCCGGGCTTGGCCCGTATAGTCAAAAGTATACAAAGAAAGTACACAGGGAGTAAACTCATTTCCCGAACGATTTTTTAAATTATTTTTTCACCACTAAAACGCATGAGACTTGAAGTCTTCAAACTTGTTTTCATTTTTGATGAGACGCTGAATAAAAGAAGTTTAAACGCCGGCAAACGAAAACCTGCGGTTTCCCGTAAATCCCAGACTCGCCCTGTAAAGTCAAAAGTATACAAAGAAAGTACCCAGGGTGTAAACTCATTTCTTGAACGATTTTTTAAATTATCTTTTCACCTCTAAAACGCATGAGACTTGTAGTTTTCAAAAATGTTTTCATTTTTAATGAGACGCTGAATAAAAGAAGTTTAATCGCCGGCAAACGAAAACCCGCCATTTCCCGTAAAACCCGGACTCGGCCCGTATAATCAAAAGTATACAAAGAAAGTACCCAGGGAGTAAACTTATTTCCCGAACGATTTTTTAAATTATTTTTTCACCACTAAAACGGATGAGACTTGTAGTCTTCAAACTTGTTTTCATTTTTGATGAGACGCTGAATAAAAGAAGTTTAAACGCCCGCAAACGAAAACCTGCAATTTCCCGTAAGTCCCAGACTCGGCCTGTAAAGTCAAGAGTATACAAAGAAAGTACCCCGGGTGTAAACTCATTTCCCTAACGATTTTTTAAATTATATTTTCACCACTAACACGCATGAGACTTGTAGTTTTCAAAAATGTTTTCATTTTTAATGAGACGCTGAATAAAAGAAGTTTAATCGCCGGCAAACGAAAACCCGCCATTTCCCGTAAAACCCGGACTCAGCCCGTATAATCAAAAGTATACAAAGAAAGTACCCAGGGAGTAAACTTATTTCCCGAACGATTTTTTAAAATATTTTTTCACCACTAAAACGCATGAAACTTGTAGTTTTCAGAAATGTTTTCATTTTTGATGAGACGCTTAATAAAAGTGGTTTAATCGCCGGCAAACGAAAATCCGTGATTTCCCGTAAATCCCGGGCTTGGCCCGTATAGTCGAATGTATACAAAGAAAGTACCCTGTGAGTAAACTCATTTCCAAAACGATTTTTTAAATTATCTTTTCACCACTAAAACGCATGAGACTTGTAGTTTTTAAAAGTGTTTTCATTTTTGATGAGACACTGAATAAAAGAAGTTTAATCGCCGGCAAACGAAAACCCGCCATTTCCCGTAAATCCCGGACTCAGCCCGTATAGTCAAAAGTATACAAAGAAAGTACCCCGGGAGTAAACTCATTTCCCAAACGATTTTTTAAATTATCTTTTCACCACTAAAACGCATGAGACTTGCAGTTTTCAAAAATGTTTTCATTTTTGATAAGAGGCTGAATAAAAGAAGTTTAATCGCCGGCAAACGACCGCTATTTCCCGTAAACCCCGGACTCGGCCCGTATAATCAAAAGTATACAAAGAAATTACCCAGGGAGTAAACTCATTTCCCAAAGGATTTTTTAAATTTTTTTTCACCACTAAAACGCATGAGACTTGTAGTTTTTAGAAATGTTTTCATTTTTGATGAGACACTGAATAAAAGAAGTTTAATCGCCGGCAAACGAAAACCCGCCATTTCCCGTAAATCCCGGGCTTTGCCCGTGTAGTCGAATGTATACAAAGAAAGTATCCAGGGAGTAAACTCATTTCCTGAGCGATTTTTTAAATTTTTTTTTTAACCACTAAAACGCACGAGACTTGTAGTTTTCAAAAATGTTTTCATTTTTGATGAGACGCTTAATGAAAGAGGTTTAATCGCCGGCAAACGAAAACCTGCGATTTCCAGTAAATCTCGGGCTTGGCCCGTATAGTCGAATGTATACAAAGAAAGTACCCTGTGAGTAAACTCATTTCCAGAACGATTTTTTAAATTATTTTTTCACCACTAAAACGCATGAGACTTGTAGTTTTCAAAAATGTTTTCATTTTTGATGAGACGCTGAATAAAAGAAGTTTAATCGCCGGCAAACGAAAACCTGCGACTTCCCGTAAATCCCGGACTCGGCCCGTATAGTCAAAAGTATACAAATAAAGTACCCAGGGAGTAAACTCATTTCCCGAACGATTTTTTAAATTATTTTTCCACCACTAAAACGCATGAGACTTGTAGTTTTCAGAAATGTTTTCATTTTTGATGAGACGCTAAATGAGAGTGGTTTATTCGCCGGCAAACGAAAACCCGTGATTTCCCGTAAATACCGGGCTTGGCCCGTATAGTCGAATGTATACAAAGAAAGTACCCCGGTAGTAAACTCATTTCCCGAACTATTTTTTAAATTATCTTTTCACCACTAAAACGCATGAGACTTGCAGTTTTCAAAAATGTTTTCATTTTTGATAAGAGGCTGAATAAAAGAAGTTTAATCGCCGGCAAACGACCGCTATTTCCCGTAAACCCCGGACTCGGTCCGTATAATCAAAAGTATACAAAGAAATTACCCAGGGAGTAAACTCATTTCCCGAAGGATTTTTTAAATTTTTTTTTCACCACTAAAACGCATGAGACTTGTAGTTTTTAGAAATGTTTTCATTTTTGATGAGACACTGAATAAAAGAAGTTTAATCGCCGGCAAACGAAAAAACCCGCCATTTCCCGTAAATCCCGGGCTTGGCCCGTGTAGTCGAATGTATACAAAGAAAGTATCCAGGGAGTAAACTCATTTCCTGAGCGATTTTTTAAATTTTTTTTCACCACTAAAACGCACGAGACTTGTAGTTTTCAAAAATGTTTTCATTTTTGATGAGACGCTTAATGAAAGAGGTTTAATCGCCGGTAAACGAAAACCTGCGATTTCCCGTAAATCCCGGGCTTGGCCCGTATAGTCGAATGTATACAAAGAAAGTACCCTGTGAGTAAACTCATTTCCAGAACGATTTTTTAAATTATCTTTTCACCACTAAAACGCATGAGACTTGCAGTTTTCAAAAATGTTTTTATTTTTGATAAGAGGCTGAATAAAAGAAGTTTAATCGCCGGCAAACGACCGCTATTTCCCGTAAACCCCGGACTCGGCCCGTATAATCAAAAGTATACAAAGAAATTACCCAGGGAGTAAACTCATTTCCCAAAGGATTTTTTAAATTTTTTTTCACCACTAAAACGCATGAGACTTGTAGTTTTTAGAAATGTTTTCATTTTTGATGAGACACTGAATAAAAGAAGTTTAATCGCCGGCAAACGAAAACCCGCCATTTCCCGTAAATCCCGGGCTTTGCCCGTGTAGTCGAATGTATACAAAGAAAGTATCCAGGGAGTAAACTCATTTCCTGAGCGATTTTTTAAATTTTTTTTTTAACCACTAAAACGCACGAGACTTGTAGTTTTCAAAAATGTTTTCATTTTTGATGAGACGCTTAATGAAAGAGGTTTAATCGCCGGCAAACGAAAACCTGCGATTTCCAGTAAATCTCGGGCTTGGCCCGTATAGTCGAATGTATACAAAGAAAGTACCCTGTGAGTAAACTCATTTCCAGAACGATTTTTTAAATTATTTTTTCACCACTAAAACGCATGAGACTTGTAGTTTTCAAAAATGTTTTCATTTTTGATGAGACGCTGAATAAAAGAAGTTTAATCGCCGGCAAACGAAAACCTGCGACTTCCCGTAAATCCCGGACTCGGCCCGTATAGTCAAAAGTATACAAATAAAGTACCCAGGGAGTAAACTCATTTCCCGAACGATTTTTTAAATTATTTTTCCACCACTAAAACGCATGAGACTTGTAGTTTTCAGAAATGTTTTCAATTTTGATGAGACGCTAAATGAGAGTGGTTTAATCGCCGGCAAACGAAAACCCGTGATTTCCCGTAAATACCGGGCTTGGCCCGTATAGTCGAATGTATACAAAGAAAGTACCCCGGTAGTGAACTTATTTCCCGAACGATTTTTTAAATTATCTTTTCACCACTAAAACGCATGAGACTTGCAGTTTTCAAAAATGTTTTCATTTTTGATAAGAGGCTGAATAAAAGAAGTTTAATCGCCGGCAAACGACCGCTATTTCCCGTAAACCCCGGACTCGGCCCGTATAATCAAAAGTATACAAAGAAATTACCCAGGGAGTAAACTCATTTCCCGAAGGATTTTTTAAATTTTTTTTTCACCACTAAAACGCATGAGACTTGTAGTTTTTAGAAATGTTTTCATTTTTGATGAGACACTGAATAAAAGAAGTTTAATCGCCGGCAAACGAAAAAACCCGCCATTTCCCGTAAATCCCGGGCTTGGCCCGTGTAGTCGAATGTCTACAAAGAAAGTATCCAGGGAGTAAACTCATTTCCTGAGCGATTTTTTAAATTTTTTTTCACCACTAAAACGCACGAGACTTGTAGTTTTCAAAAATGTTTTCATTTTTGATGAGACGCTTAATGAAAGAGGTTTAATCGCCGGTAAACGAAAACCTGCGATTTCCCGTAAATCCCGGGCTTGGCCCGTATAGTCGAATGTATACAAAGAAAGTACCCTGTGAGTAAACTCATTTCCAGAACGATTTTTTAAATCATTTTTTCACCACAAAAACGCATGAGACTTGTAGTTTTCAAAAATGTTTTCATTTTTGATGAGACGCTGAAAAAAAGAAGTTTAATCGCCGGAAAACGAAAACCTGCGACTTCCCGTAAATCCCGGACTCGGCCCGTATAGTCAAAAGTATACAAATAAAGTACCCAGGGAGTAAACTCATTTCCCGAACGATTTTTTAAATTACTTTTCCACCACTAAAACGCATGAGACTTGTAGTTTTCAGAAATGTTTTCATTTTTGATGAGACGCCTAATGAAAGTGGTTTAATCGCCGGCAAACGAAAACCCGTGATTTCCCGTAAATACCGGGCTTGGCCCGTATAGTCGAATGTATACAAAGAAAGTACCCTGTGAGTAAACTCATTTCCAAAACGATTTTTTAAATTATCTTTTTACCACTAAAACGCATGAGACATGTAGTTTTTAAAAATGTTTTCATTTTTGATGAGACACTGAATAAAAGAAGTTTAATCGCTGGCAAACGAAAACCCGCCATTTCCCGTAAGTCCTGGACTCAGCCCGTATAGTCAAAAGTATACAAAGAAAGTACCCAGGGAGTAAACTTATTTGCCGAACGATTTTTTAAATTATTCTTTCACCACTAAAACGCACGAGACTTGTAGTTTTCAAAAATGTTTTCATTTTTGATGAGACGCATAATGAAAGAGGTTTAATCGCCGGCAAACGAAAACCTGCGATTTCCCGTAAATCCCGGGCTTGGTCCGTATAGTCGAATGTATACAAAGAAAGTACCCTGTGAGTAAACTCATTTCCAGAACGATTTTTTAAATTATTTTTTCACCACTAAAACGCATAAGACTTGTAGTTTTCAAAAATGTTTTCATTTTTGATGAGACGCTGAATAAAAGAAGTTTAATCGCCGGCAAACAAAAACCCGCGAATTCCCGTAAATCCCGGGCTTGGCACGTATAGTCATAAGTATACAATGAAAGTACACAGGGAGTAAACTCATTTCCCGAACGATTTTTTAAATTATTTTTTCACCACTAAAACGCATAAGACTTGAAGTCTTCAAACTTGTTTTCATTTTTGATGAGACGCTGAATAAAAGAAGTTTAAACGCCGGCAAACGAAAACCTGCGATTTCCCGTAAATCCCAGACTCGCCCTGTAAAGTCAAAAGTATACAAAGAAAGTACCCAGGGTGTAAACTCATTTCCCGAACGATTTTTTAAATTACCTTTTCACCTCTAAAACGCATGAGACTTGTAGTTTTCAAAAATTTTTTCATTTTTAATGACACGCTGAATAAAAGAAGTTTAATCGCCGGCAAACGAAAACCCGCCATTTCCCGTAAAACCCGGACTCGGCCCGTATAATCAAAAGTATACAAAGAAAGTACCCAGGGAGTAAACTTATTTCCCGAACGATTTTTTAAATTATCTTTTCACCACTAAAACGCATGAGACTTGCAGTTTTCAAAAATGTTTTTATTTTTGATAAGAGGCTGAATAAAAGAAGTTTAATCGCCGGCAAACGACCGCTATTTCCCGTAAACCCCGGACTCGGCCCGTATAATCAAAAGTATACAAAGAAATTACCCAGGGAGTAAACTCATTTCCCAAAGGATTTTTTAAATTTTTTTTCACCACTAAAACGCATGAGACTTGTAGTTTTTAGAAATGTTTTCATTTTTGATGAGACACTGAATAAAAGAAGTTTAATCGCCGGCAAACGAAAACCCGCCATTTCCCGTAAATCCCGGGCTTTGCCCGTGTAGTCGAATGTATACAAAGAAAGTATCCAGGGAGTAAACTCATTTCCTGAGCGATTTTTTAAATTTTTTTTTTAACCACTAAAACGCACGAGACTTGTAGTTTTCAAAAATGTTTTCATTTTTGATGAGACGCTTAATGAAAGAGGTTTAATCGCCGGCAAACGAAAACCTGCGATTTCCAGTAAATCTCGGGCTTGGCCCGTATAGTCGAATGTATACAAAGAAAGTACCCTGTGAGTAAACTCATTTCCAGAACGATTTTTTAAATTATTTTTTCACCACTAAAACGCATGAGACTTGTAGTTTTCAAAAATGTTTTCATTTTTGATGAGACGCTGAATAAAAGAAGTTTAATCGCCGGCAAACGAAAACCTGCGACTTCCCGTAAATCCCGGACTCGGCCCGTATAGTCAAAAGTATACAAATAAAGTACCCAGGGAGTAAACTCATTTCCCGAACGATTTTTTAAATTATTTTTCCACCACTAAAACGCATGAGACTTGTAGTTTTCAGAAATGTTTTCAATTTTGATGAGACGCTAAATGAGAGTGGTTTAATCGCCGGCAAACGAAAACCCGTGATTTCCCGTAAATACCGGGCTTGGCCCGTATAGTCGAATGTATACAAAGAAAGTACCCCGGTAGTGAACTTATTTCCCGAACGATTTTTTAAATTATCTTTTCACCACTAAAACGCATGAGACTTGCAGTTTTCAAAAATGTTTTCATTTTTGATAAGAGGCTGAATAAAAGAAGTTTAATCGCCGGCAAACGACCGCTATTTCCCGTAAACCCCGGACTCGGCCCGTATAATCAAAAGTATACAAAGAAATTACCCAGGGAGTAAACTCATTTCCCGAAGGATTTTTTAAATTTTTTTTTCACCACTAAAACGCATGAGACTTGTAGTTTTTAGAAATGTTTTCATTTTTGATGAGACACTGAATAAAAGAAGTTTAATCGCCGGCAAACGAAAAAACCCGCCATTTCCCGTAAATCCCGGGCTTGGCCCGTGTAGTCGAATGTATACAAAGAAAGTATCCAGGGAGTAAACTCATTTCCTGAGCGATTTTTTAAATTTTTTTTCACCACTAAAACGCACGAGACTTGTAGTTTTCAAAAATGTTTTCATTTTTGATGAGACGCTTAATGAAAGAGGTTTAATCGCCGGTAAACGAAAACCTGCGATTTCCCGTAAATCCCGGGCTTGGCCCGTATAGTCGAATGTATACAAAGAAAGTACCCTGTGAGTAAACTCATTTCCAGAACGATTTTTTAAATCATTTTTTCACCACAAAAACGCATGAGACTTGTAGTTTTCAAAAATGTTTTCATTTTTGATGAGACGCTGAATAAAAGAAGTTTAATCGCCGGAAAACGAAAACCTGCGACTTCCCGTAAATCCCGGACTCGGCCCGTATAGTCAAAAGTATACAAATAAAGTACCCAGGGAGTAAACTCATTTCCCGAACGATTTTTTAAATTACTTTTCCACCACTAAAACGCATGAGACTTGTAGTTTTCAGAAATGTTTTCATTTTTGATGAGACGCCTAATGAAAGTGGTTTAATCGCCGGCAAACGAAAACCCGTGATTTCCCGTAAATACCGGGCTTGGCCCGTATAGTCGAATGTATACAAAGAAAGTACCCTGTGAGTAAACTCATTTCCAAAACGATTTTTTAAATTATCTTTTTACCACTAAAACGCATGAGACATGTAGTTTTTAAAAATGTTTTCATTTTTGATGAGACACTGAATAAAAGAAGTTTAATCGCTGGCAAACGAAAACCCGCCATTTCCCGTAAGTCCTGGACTCAGCCCGTATAGTCAAAAGTATACAAAGAAAGTACCCAGGGAGTAAACTTATTTGCCGAACGATTTTTTAAATTATTCTTTCACCACTAAAACGCACGAGACTTGTAGTTTTCAAAAATGTTTTCATTTTTGATGAGACGCATAATGAAAGAGGTTTAATCGCCGGCAAACGAAAACCTGCGATTTCCCGTAAATCCCGGGCTTGGTCCGTATAGTCGAATGTATACAAAGAAAGTACCCTGTGAGTAAACTCATTTCCAGAACGATTTTTTAAATTATTTTTTCACCACTAAAACGCATAAGACTTGTAGTTTTCAAAAATGTTTTCATTTTTGATGAGACGCTGAATAAAAGAAGTTTAATCGCCGGCAAACAAAAACCCGCGAATTCCCGTAAATCCCGGGCTTGGCACGTATAGTCATAAGTATACAATGAAAGTACACAGGGAGTAAACTCATTTCCCGAACGATTTTTTAAATTATTTTTTCACCACTAAAACGCATAAGACTTGAAGTCTTCAAACTTGTTTTCATTTTTGATGAGACGCTGAATAAAAGAAGTTTAAACGCCGGCAAACGAAAACCTGCGATTTCCCGTAAATCCCAGACTCGCCCTGTAAAGTCAAAAGTATACAAAGAAAGTACCCAGGGTGTAAACTCATTTCCCGAACGATTTTTTAAATTACCTTTTCACCTCTAAAACGCATGAGACTTGTAGTTTTCAAAAATTTTTTCATTTTTAATGACACGCTGAATAAAAGAAGTTTAATCGCCGGCAAACGGTAACCCGCCATTTCCCGTAAAACCCGGACTCGGCCCGTATAATCAAAAGTATACAAAGAAAGTACCCAGGGAGTAAACTTATTTCCCGAACGATTTTTTAAATTATTTTTTCACCACTAAAACGGATTAGACTTGTAGTCTTCAAACTTGTTTTCATTTTTGATGAGACGCTGAATAAAAGAAGTTTAAACGCCAGCAAACGAAAACCTGCGATTTCCCGTGAATCCCAGACTCGGCCTGTAAAGTCAAGAGTATACAAAGAAAGTACCCAGGGTATAAACTCATTTCCCGAACAATTTTTTAAATTATATTTTCACCACTAAAACGCATGAGACTTATAGTTTTCAAAAATGTTTTCATTTTTGATGAGACACTGAATAAAAGAAGTTTAATCGCCGGCAAACGAAAACCTGCGACTTCCCGTAAAACCCGGACTCGGCCCGTATAGTCAAAAGTATACAAATAAAGTGCCCAGGGAGTAAACTCATTTCCCGAACGATTTTTTAAATTATTTTTCCACCACTAAAACGCATGAGACTGGTAGTTTACAGAAATGTTTTCATTTTTGATGAGACGCTTAATGAAAGTGGTTTAATCGCCGGCAAACGAAAACCCGTGATTTCCCGTAATCCCCGGGCTTGGCCCGTATAGTCGAATGTATACAAAGAAAGTACCCTGTGAGTGAACTCATTTCCAAAACGATTTTTTAAATTATCTTTTCACCACTAAAACGCATGAGACTTGCAGTTTTTAAAAATGTTTTCATTTTTGATGAGACACTGAATAAAAGAAGTTTAATCGCTGGCTAACAAAAACCCGCCATTTCCCGTAAATCCTGGACTCAGCCCGTATAGTCAAAAGTATACAAAGAAAGTACCCAGGGAGTAAACTTATTTCCCGAACGATTTTTTAAATTATTTTTTCACCACTAAAACGCACGAGACTTGTAGTTTTCAAAAATGTTTTCATTTTTGATGCGACGCTTAATGAAAGAGGTTTAATCGCCGGCAAACGAAAACCTGCGATTTCCCGTAAATCCCGGGCTTGGCCCGTATAGTCGAATGTATACAAAGAAAGTACCCTGTGAGTAAACTCATTTCCAGAACGATTTTTTAAATTATTTTTTCACCACTAAAACGCATAAGACTTGTAGTTTTCAAAAATGTTTTCATTTTTGATGAGACGCTGAATAAAAGAAGTTTAAACGCCGGCAAACGAAAACCCGCGAATTCCCGTAAATCCCGGGCTTGGCCCGTATAGTCAAAAGTATACAAAGAAAGTACCCAGGGTGTAAACTCATTTCCCGAACAATTTTTTAAATTATATTTTCACCACTAAAACGCATGAGACTTGTAGTTTTCAAAAATGTTTTCATTTTTAATGAGACGCTGAATAGAAGAAGTTTAATCGCCGGCAAACGAAAACCCGCCATTTCCCGTAAATCCCGGACTCGGCCCGTATAATCAAAAGTATACAAAGAAAGTACCCAGGGAGTAAACTTATTTCCCGAACGATTTTTAAATTATTTTTTCACCACTAAAACGCTTGAAACTTGTAGTTTTTAGAAATGTTTTCATTTTTGATGAGACGCTTAATAAAAGTGGTTTAATCGCCGGCAAACGAAAACCCGTGATTTCCCGTAAATCCCGGGCTTGGCCCGTATAGTCGAATGTATACAAAGAAAGTACCCTGTGAGTAAACTCATTTCCAAAACGATTTTTTAAATTATCTTTTCACCACTAAAACACATGAGACTTGTAGTTTTTAAAAATGTTTTCATTTTTGATGAGACACTGAATAAAAGAAGTTTAATCGCCGGCAAACGAAAACCCGCCATTTCCCGTAAATCCCGGACTCAGCCCGTATAGTCAAAAGTATACAAAGAAAGTACCCCGGGAGTAAACTCATTTCCCGAACGATTTTTTAAATTATCTTTTCACCACTAAAACGCATGAGACTTGCAGTTTTCAAAAATGTTTTCATTTTTGATAAGAGGCTGAATAAAAGAAGTTTAATCGCCGGGAAACGACCGCCATTTCCCGTAAACCCCGGACTCGGCCCGTATAATCAAAAGTATACAAAGAAATTACCCAGGGAGTAAACTCATTTCCCGAACGATTTTTTAAATTTTTTTTTCACCACTAAAACGCATGAGACTTGTAGTTTTCAGAAATGTTTTCATTTTTGATGAGACACTGAATAAAAGAAGTTTAATCGCCGGCAAACGAAAACCCGCCATTTCCCGTAAATCCCGGACTCGGCCCGTATAATCAAAAGTATACAAAGAAAGTACCCAGGGAGTAAACTTATTTCCCGAACGATTTTTAAATTATTTTTTCACCACTAAAACGCTTGAAACTTGTAGTTTTTAGAAATGTTTTCATTTTTGATGAGACGCTTAATAAAAGTGGTTTAATCGCCGGCAAACGAAAACCCGTGATTTCCCGTAAATCCCGGGCTTGGCCCGTATAGTCGAATGTATACAAAGAAAGTACCCTGTGAGTAAACTCATTTCCAAAACGATTTTTTAAATTATCTTTTCACCACTAAAACACATGAGACTTGTAGTTTTTAAAAATGTTTTCATTTTTGATGAGACACTGAATAAAAGAAGTTTAATCGCCGGCAAACGAAAACCCGCCATTTCCCGTAAATCCCGGACTCAGCCCGTATAGTCAAAAGTATACAAAGAAAGTACCCCGGGAGTAAACTCATTTCCCGAACGATTTTTTAAATTATCTTTTCACCACTAAAACGCATGAGACTTGCAGTTTTCAAAAATGTTTTCATTTTTGATAAGAGGCTGAATAAAAGAAGTTTAATCGCCGGGAAACGACCGCCATTTCCCGTAAACCCCGGACTCGGCCCGTATAATCAAAAGTATACAAAGAAATTACCCAGGGAGTAAACTCATTTCCCGAACGATTTTTTAAATTTTTTTTTCACCACTAAAACGCATGAGACTTGTAGTTTTCAGAAATGTTTTCATTTTTGATGAGACACTGAATAAAAGAAGTTTAATCGCCGGCAAACGAAAACCCGCCAGTTCCCGTAAATCCCGGGCTTGGCCCGTGTAGTCGAATGTATACAAAGAAAGTATCCAGGGAGTAAACTCATTTCCCGAGCGATTTTTTAAATTTTTTTTTCACCACTAAAACGCACGAGACTTGTAGTTTTCAAAAATGTTTTCATTTTTGATGAGACGCTTAATGAAAGAGGTTTAATGCCCGGCAAACGAAAACCTGCGATTTCCCGTAAATCCCGGGCTTAGCCCGTATAGTCGAATGTATACAAAGAAAGTACCCTGTGAGTAAACTCATTTCCAGAACGATTTTTTAAATTATTTTTTCACCACTAAAACGCATAAGACTTGTAGTTTTCAAAAATGTTTTCATTTTTGATGAGACGCTGAATAAAAGAAGTTTAAACGCCGGCTAACGAAAACCCGCGATTTCCCGTAAATCCCGGGCTTGGCCCGTATAGTCAAAAGTATACAAAGAAAGTACACAGGGAGTAAACTCATTTCCCGAACGATTTTTTAAATTATTTTTTCACCACTAAAACGCATGAGACTTGAAGTCTTCAAACTTGTTTTCATTTTTGATGAGACGCTGAATAAAAGAAGTTTAAACGCCGGCAAACGAAAACCTGCGATTTCCCGTAAATCACAGACTCGCCCTGTAAAGTCAAAAGTCTACAAAGAAAGTACCCAGGGTGTAAACTCATTTCCCGAACGATTTTTTAAATTATATTTTCACCACTAAAACGCATGAGACTTGTAGTTTTCAAAAATGTTTTCATTCTTAATGAGACGCTGAATAAAAGAAGTTTAATCGCCGGCAAACGAAAACCCGCCATTTCCCGTAAAACCCGTACTCGGCCCGTATAATCAAAAGTATACAAAGAAAGTACCCAGGGAGTAAACTTATTTCCCGAACGATTTTTTAAATTATTTTTTCACCACTAAAACGGATGAGACTTGTAGTCTTCAAACTTGTTTTCATTTTTAATGAGACGCTGAATAAAAGAAGTTTAAACGCCGGCAAACGAAAACCTGCGATTTTCCGTAAATCCCAAACTCGGCCTGTAAAGTCAAAAGTATACAAAGAAAGTACCCAGGGTGTAAACTCATTTCCCGAACGATTTTTTAAATTATCTTTTCACCACTAAAACGCATGAGACTTGTAGTTTTTAAAAATGTTTTCATTTTTGATGAGACGCTGAATAAAAGAAGTTTAATCGCCGGCAAACGAAAACCTGCGACTTCCCGTAAATCCCGGACTCGGCCCGTATAGTCAAAAGTATACAAATAAAGTACCCAGGGAGTAAACTCATTTCCCGAACGATTTTTTAAATTATTTTTCCACCACTAAAACGCATGAGACTTGTAGTTTTCAGAAATGTTTTCATTTTTGATGAGACGCTTAATGAAAGTGGTTTAATCGCCGGCAAACGAAAACCCGTGATTTCCCGTAAATCCCGGGCTTGGCCCGTATAGTCGAATGTATACAAAGAAAGTACCCTGTGAGTAAACTCATTTCCAAAACGATTTTTTAAATTATCTTTTCACCACTAAAACGCATGAGACTTGTAGTTTTTAAAAATATTTTCATTTTTAATGAGACACTGAATAAAAGAAGTTTAATCGCTGGCAAACGAAAACCCGCCATTTCCCGTAAATCCTGGACTCAGCCCGTATAGTCAAAAGTATACAAAGAAAGTACCCAGGGAGTAAACTTATTTCCCAAACGATTTTTTAAATTATTTTTTCACCACTAAAACGCACGAGACTTGTAGTTTTCAAAAATGTTTTCATTTTTGATGAGACGCTTAATGAAAGAGGTTTAATTGCCGGCAAACGAAAACCTGCGATTTCCCGTAAATCCCGGGCTTGGCCCGTATAGTCGAATGTATACAAAGAAAGTACCCTCTGAGTAAACTCATTTCCAGAACGATTTTTTAAATTATTTTTTCACCACTAAAACGCATAAGACTTGTAGTTTTCAAAAATGTTTTCATTTTTGATGAGACGCTGAATAAAAGAAGTTTAATCGCCGGCAAACGAAAACCCGCGAATTCCGGTTAATCCCGGGCTTGGCCCGTATAGTCAAAAGTATACAAAGAAAGTACACAGGGAGTAAACTCATTTCCCGAACGATTTTTTAAATTATTTTTTCACCACTAAAACGCATGAGACTTGAAGTCTTCAAACTTGTTTTCATTTTTGATGAGACGCTGAATAAAAGAAGTTTAAACGCCGGCAAACGAAAACCTGCAATTTCCCGTAAATCCCAGACTCGGCCTGTAAAGTCAAAAGTATACAAAGAAAGTACCCAGGGTGTAAACTCATTTCCCGAACGATTTTTTAAAGTATATTTTCACCACTAAAACGCATGAGACTTGTAGTTTTCAAAAATGTTTTCATTTTTAATGAGACGCTGAATAAAAGAAGTTTAATCGCCGGCAAACGAAAACCCGCCATTTCCCGTAAAACCCGGACTCGGCCCGTATAATCAAAAGTATACAAAGAAAGTACCCAGGGAGTAAACTTATTTCCCGAACGATTTTTTAAATTATTTTTTCACCACTAAAACGGATGAGACTTGTAGTCTTCAATCTTGTTTTCATTTTTGATGAGACGCTGAATTAAAGAAGTTTAAACGCCGGCAAACGAAAACCTGCGATTTCCCGTAAATCCCAGACTCGGCCTGTAAAGTCAAAAGTATACAAAGAAAGTACCCAGGGTGTAAACTCATTTCCCGAACGATTTTTTAATTTTTTTTTTCACCACTAAAACGCATGAGACTTGTAGTTTTCAGAAATGTTTTCATTTTTGATGAGACACTGAATAAAAGAAGTTTAATCGCCGGCAAACGAAAACCCGCCAGTTCCCGTAAATCCCGGGCTTGGCCCGTGTAGTCGAATGTATACAAAGAAAGTATCCAGGGAGTAAACTCATTTCCCGAGCGATTTTTTAAATTTTTTTTTCACCACTAAAACGCACGAGACTTGTAGTTTTCAAAAATGTTTTCATTTTTGATGAGACGCTTAATGAAAGAGGTTTAATGCCCGGCAAACGAAAACCTGCGATTTCCCGTAAATCCCGGGCTTAGCCCGTATAGTCGAATGTATACAAAGAAAGTACCCTGTGAGTAAACTCATTTCCAGAACGATTTTTTAAATTATTTTTTCACCACTAAAACGCATAAGACTTGTAGTTTTCAAAAATGTTTTCATTTTTGATGAGACGCTGAATAAAAGAAGTTTAAACGCCGGCTAACGAAAACCCGCGATTTCCCGTAAATCCCGGGCTTGGCCCGTATAGTCAAAAGTATACAAAGAAAGTACACAGGGAGTAAACTCATTTCCCGAACGATTTTTTAAATTATTTTTTCACCACTAAAACGCATGAGACTTGAAGTCTTCAAACTTGTTTTCATTTTTGATGAGACGCTGAATAAAAGAAGTTTAAACGCCGGCAAACGAAAACCTGCGATTTCCCGTAAATCACAGACTCGCCCTGTAAAGTCAAAAGTCTACAAAGAAAGTACCCAGGGTGTAAACTCATTTCCCGAACGATTTTTTAAATTATATTTTCACCACTAAAACGCATGAGACTTGTAGTTTTCAAAAATGTTTTCATTCTTAATGAGACGCTGAATAAAAGAAGTTTAATCGCCGGCAAACGAAAACCCGCCATTTCCCGTAAAACCCGTACTCGGCCCGTATAATCAAAAGTATACAAAGAAAGTACCCAGGGAGTAAACTTATTTCCCGAACGATTTTTTAAATTATTCTTTCACCACTAAAACGGATGAGACTTGTAGTCTTCAAACTTGTTTTCATTTTTAATGAGACGCTGAATAAAAGAAGTTTAAACGCCGGCAAACGAAAACCTGCGATTTTCCGTAAATCCCAAACTCGGCCTGTAAAGTCAAAAGTATACAAAGAAAGTACCCAGGGTGTAAACTCATTTCCCGAACGATTTTTTAAATTATCTTTTCACCACTAAAACGCATGAGACTTGTAGTTTTTAAAAATGTTTTCATTTTTGATGAGACGCTGAATAAAAGAAGTTTAATCGCCGGCAAACGAAAACCTGCGATTTCCCGTAAATCCCGGACTCGGCCCGTATAGTCAAAAGTATACAAATAAAGTACCCAGGGAGTAAACTCATTTCCCGAACGATTTTTTAAATTATTTTTCCACCACTAAAACGCATGAGACTTGTAGTTTTCAGAAATGTTTTCATTTTTGATGAGACGCTTAATGAAAGTGGTTTAATCGCCGGCAAACGAAAACCCGTGATTTCCCGTAAATCCCGGGCTTGGCCCGTATAGTCGAATGTATACAAAGAAAGTACCCTGTGAGTAAACTCATTTCCAAAACGATTTTTTAAATTATCTTTTCACCACTAAAACGCATGAGACTTGTAGTTTTTAAAAATATTTTCATTTTTGATGAGACACTGAATAAAAGAAGTTTAATCGCTGGCAAACGAAAACCCGCCATTTCCCGTAAATCCTGGACTCAGCCCGTATAGTCAAAAGTATACAAAGAAAGTACCCAGGGAGTAAACTTATTTCCCAAACGATTTTTTAAATTATTTTTTCACCACTAAAACGCACGAGACTTGTAGTTTTCAAAAATGTTTTCATTTTTGATGAGACGCTTAATGAAAGAGGTTTAATTGCCGGCAAACGAAAACCTGCGATTTCCCGTAAATCCCGGGCTTGGCCCGTATAGTCGAATGTATACAAAGAAAGTACCCTCTGAGTAAACTCATTTCCAGAACGATTTTTTAAATTATTTTTTCACCACTAAAACGCATAAGACTTGTAGTTTTCAAAAATGTTTTCATTTTTGATGAGACGCTGAATAAAAGAAGTTTAATCGCCGGCAAACGAAAACCCGCGAATTCCGGTTAATCTCGGGCTTGGCCCGTATAGTCAAAAGTATACAAAGAAAGTACACAGGGAGTAAACTCATTTCCCGAACGATTTTTTAAATTATTTTTTCACCACTAAAACGCATGAGACTTGAAGTCTTCAAACTTGTTTTCATTTTTGATGAGACGCTGAATAAAAGAAGTTTAAACGCCAGCAAACGAAAACCTGCAATTTCCCGTAAATCCCAGACTCGGCCTGTAAAGTCAAAAGTATACAAAGAAAGTACCCAGGGTGTAAACTCATTTCCCGAACGATTTTTTAAAGTATATTTTCACCACTAAAACGCATGAGACTTGTAGTTTTCAAAAATGTTTTCATTTTTAATGAGACGCTGAATAAAAGAAGTTTAATCGCCGGCAAACGAAAACCCGCCATTTCCCGTAAAACCCGGACTCGGCCCGTATAATCAAAAGTATACAAAGAAAGTACCCAGGGAGTAAACTTATTTCCCGAACGATTTTTTAAATTATTTTTTCACCACTAAAACGAATGAGACTTGTAGTCTTCAATCTTGTTTTCATTTTTGATGAGACGCTGAATTAAAGAAGTTTAAACGCCGGCAAACGAAAACCTGCGATTTCCCGTAAATCCCAGACTCGGCCTGTAAAGTCAAAAGTATACAAAGAAAGTACCCAGGGTGTAAACTCATTTCCCGAACGATTTTTTAAATTATTTTTTCACCACTAAAACGCATGAGACTTGAAGTCTTCAAACTTGTTTTCATTTTTGATGAGACGCTGAATAAAAGAAGTTTAAACGCCGGCAAACGAAAACCTGCAATTTCCCGTAAATCCCAGACTCGGCCTGTAAAGTCAAAAGTATACAAAGAAAGTACCCAGGGTGTAAACTCATTTCCCGAACGATTTTTTAAAGTATATTTTCACCACTAAAACGCATGAGACTTGTAGTTTTCAAAAATGTTTTCATTTTTAATGAGACGCTGAATAAAAGAAGTTTAATCGCCGGCAAACGAAAACCCGCCATTTCCCGTAAAACCCGGACTCGGCCCGTATAATCAAAAGTATACAAAGAAAGTACCCAGGGAGTAAACTTATTTCCCGAACGATTTTTTAAATTATTTTTTCACCACTAAAACGGATGAGACTTGTAGTCTTCAATCTTGTTTTCATTTTTGATGAGACGCTGAATTAAAGAAGTTTAAACGCCGGCAAACGAAAACCTGCGATTTCCCGTAAATCCCAGACTCGGCCTGTAAAGTCAAAAGTATACAAAGAAAGTACCCAGGGTGTAAACTCATTTCCCGAACGATTTTTTAAATTATCTTTTCACCACTAAAACGCATGAGACTTGTAGTTTTTAAAAATGTTTTCATTTTTGATGAGACGCTGAATAAAAGAAGTTTAATCGCCGGCAAACGAAAACCTGCGACTTCCCGTAAATCCAGGACTCGGCCCGTATAGTCAAAAGTATACAAATAAAGTACCCAGGGAGTAAACTCATTTTCCGAACGATTTTTTAAATTATTTTTCCACCACTAAAACGCATGAGACTTGTAGTTTTCAGAAATGTTTTCATTTTTGATGAGACGCTGAATAAAAGAATTTTAATCGCCGGCAAACGAAAACCTGCGACTTCCCGTAAATCCCGGACTCGGCCGTATAGTCAAAAGTATACAAATAAAGTACACAGGGAGTAAACTCATTTCCCGAACGATTTTTTAAATTATTTTTTCACCACTAAAACGCATGAGACTTGAAGTCTTCAAACTTGTTTTCATTTTTGATGAGACGCTGAATAAAAGAAGTTTAAACGCCAGCAAACGAAAACCTGCAATTTCCCGTAAATCCCAGACTCGGCCTGTAAAGTCAAAAGTATACAAAGAAAGTACCCAGGGTGTAAACTCATTTCCCGAACGATTTTTTAAAGTATATTTTCACCACTAAAACGCATGAGACTTGTAGTTTTCAAAAATGTTTTCATTTTTAATGAGACGCTGAATAAAAGAAGTTTAATCGCCGGCAAACGAAAACCCGCCATTTCCCGTAAAACCCGGACTCGGCCCGTATAATCAAAAGTATACAAAGAAAGTACCCAGGGAGTAAACTTATTTCCCGAACGATTTTTTAAATTATTTTTTCACCACTAAAACGGATGAGACTTGTAGTCTTCAATCTTGTTTTCATTTTTGATGAGACGCTGAATTAAAGAAGTTTAAACGCCGGCAAA
This sequence comes from Hydractinia symbiolongicarpus, assembly GCF_029227915.1. Taxonomy (NCBI): domain Eukaryota; kingdom Metazoa; phylum Cnidaria; class Hydrozoa; order Anthoathecata; family Hydractiniidae; genus Hydractinia; species Hydractinia symbiolongicarpus. The sequence continues at coordinate 28,800,973 of NC_079881.1, forward strand.
CGAAAACCTGCGATTTCCCGTAAATCCCAGACTCGGCCTGTAAAGTCAAAAGTATACAAAGAAAGTACCCAGGGTGTAAACTCATTTCCCGAACGATTTTTTAAATTATTTTTTCACCACTAAAACGCATGAGACTTGAAGTCTTCAAACTTGTTTTCATTTTTGATGAGACGCTGAATAAAAGAAGTTTAAACGCCGGCAAACGAAAACCTGCAATTTCCCGTAAATCCCAGACTCGGCCTGTAAAGTCAAAAGTATACAAAGAAAGTACCCAGGGTGTAAACTCATTTCCCGAACGATTTTTTAAAGTATATTTTCACCACTAAAACGCATGAGACTTGTAGTTTTCAAAAATGTTTTCATTTTTAATGAGACGCTGAATAAAAGAAGTTTAATCGCCGGCAAACGAAAACCCGCCATTTCCCGTAAAACCCGGACTCGGCCCGTATAATCAAAAGTATACAAAGAAAGTACCCAGGGAGTAAACTTATTTCCCGAACGATTTTTTAAATTATTTTTTCACCACTAAAACGGATGAGACTTGTAGTCTTCAATCTTGTTTTCATTTTTGATGAGACGCTGAATTAAAGAAGTTTAAACGCCGGCAAACGAAAACCTGCGATTTCCCGTAAATCCCAGACTCGGCCTGTAAAGTCAAAAGTATACAAAGAAAGTACCCAGGGTGTAAACTCATTTCCCGAACGATTTTTTAAATTATCTTTTCACCACTAAAACGCATGAGACTTGTAGTTTTTAAAAATGTTTTCATTTTTGATGAGACGCTGAATAAAAGAAGTTTAATCGCCGGCAAACGAAAACCTGCGACTTCCCGTAAATCCAGGACTCGGCCCGTATAGTCAAAAGTATACAAATAAAGTACCCAGGGAGTAAACTCATTTTCCGAACGATTTTTTAAATTATTTTTCCACCACTAAAACGCATGAGACTTGTAGTTTTCAGAAATGTTTTCATTTTTGATGAGACGCTGAATAAAAGAATTTTAATCGCCGGCAAACGAAAACCTGCGACTTCCCGTAAATCCCGGACTCGGCCCGTATAGTCAAAAGTATACAAATAAAGTACCCAGGGAGTAAACTCATTTCCCGAACGATTTTTTAAATTATTTTTCCACCACTAAAACGCATGAGACTTGTAGTTTTCAGAAATGTTTTCATTTTTGATGAGACGCTTAATGAAAGTGGTTTAATCGCCGGCAAACGAAAACCCGTGATTTCCCGTAAATCCCGGGCTTGGCCCGTATAGTCGAATGTATACAAAGAAAGTACCCTGTGAGTAAACTCATTTCCAAAACGATTTTTTAAATTATCTTTTCACCACTAAAACGCATGAGACTTGTAGTTTTTAAAAATATTTTCATTTTTGATGAGACACTGAATAAAAGAAGTTTAATCGCTGGCAAACGAAAACCCGCCATTTCCCGTAAATCCTGGACTCAGCCCGTATAGTCAAAAGTATACAAAGAAAGTACCCAGGGAGTAAACTTATTTCCCAAACGATTTTTTAAATTATTTTTTCACCACTAAAACGCACGAGACTTGTAGTTTTCAAAAATGTTTTCATTTTTGATGAGACGCTTAATGAAAGAGGTTTAATCGCCGGCAAACGAAAACCTGCGATTTCCCGTAAATCCCGGGCTTGGCCCGTATAGTCGAATGTATACAAAGAAAGTACCCTCTGAGTAAACTCATTTCCAGAACGATTTTTTAAATTATTTTTTCACCACTAAAACGCATGAGACTTGTAGTTTTCAAAAATGTTTTCATTTTTAATGAGACGCTGAATAAAAGAAGTTTAATCGCCGGCAAACGAAAACCCGCCATTTCCCGTAAAACCCGGACTCGGCCCGTATAATCAAAAGTATACAAAGAAAGTACCCAGGGAGTAAACTTATTTCCCGAACGATTTTTTAAATTATTTTTTCACCACTAAAACGGATGAGACTTGTAGTCTTCAATCTTGTTTTCATTTTTGATGAGACGCTGAATAAAAGAAGTTTAAACGCCGGCAAACGAAAACCTGCGATTTCCCGTAAATCCCAGACTCGGCCTGTAAAGTCAAAAGTATACAAAGAAAGTACCCAGGGTGTAAACTCATTTCCCGAACGATTTTTTAAATTATCTTTTCACCACTAAAACGCATGAGACTTGTAGTTTTTAAAAATGTTTTCATTTTTGATGAGACGCTGAATAAAAGAAGTTTAATCGCCGGCAAACGAAAACCTGCGACTTCCCGTAAATCCCGGACTCGGCCCGTATAGTCAAAAGTATACAAATAAAGTACCCAGGGAGTAAACTCATTTCGCGAACGATTTTTTAAATTATTTTTCCACCACTAAAACGCATGAGACTTGTAGTTTTCAGAAATGTTTTCATTTTTGATGAGACGCTTAATGAAAGTGGTTTAATCGCCGGCAAACGAAAACCCGTGATTTCCCGTAAATCCCGGGCTTGGCCCGTATAGTCGAATGTATACAAAGAAAGTACCCTGTGAGTAAACTCATTTCCAAAACAATTTTTTAAATTATCTTTTCACCACTAAACCGCATGAGACTTGTAGTTTTTAAAAATGTTTTCATTTTTGATGAGACACTGAATAAAAGAATTTTAATCGCCGGCAAACGAAAACCTGCGACTTCCCGTAAATCCCGGACTCGGCCCGTATAGTCAAAAGTATACAAATAAAGTACCCAGGGAGTAAACTCATTTCCCGAACGATTTTTTAAATTATTTTTCCACCACTAAAACGCATGAGACTTGTAGTTTTCAGAAATGTTTTCATTTTTGATGAGACGCTTAATGAAAGTGGTTTAATCGCCGGCAAACGAAAACCCGTGATTTCCCGTAAATCCCGGGCTTGGCCCGTATAGTCGAATGTATACAAAGAAAGTACCCTGTGAGTAAACTCATTTCCAAAACGATTTTTTAAATTATCTTTTCACCACTAAAACGCATGAGACTTGTAGTTTTTAAAAATATTTTCATTTTTGATGAGACACTGAATAAAAGAAGTTTAATCGCTGGCAAACGAAAGCCCGCCATTTCCCGTAAATCCTGGACTCAGCCCGTATAGTCAAAAGTATACAAAGAAAGTACCCAGGGAGTAAACTTATTTCCCAAACGATTTTTTAAATTATTTTTTCACCACTAAAACGCACGAGACTTGTAGTTTTCAAAAATGTTTTCATTTTTGATGGGACGCTTAATGAAAGAGGTTTAATCGCCGGCAAACGAAAACCTGCGATTTCCCGTAAATCCCGGGCTTGGCCCGTATAGTCGAATGTATACAAAGAAAGTACCCTCTGAGTAAACTCATTTCCAGAACGATTTTTTAAATTATTTTTTCACCACTAAAACGCATGAGACTTGTAGTTTTCAAAAATGTTTTCATTTTTAATGAGACGCTGAATAAAAGAAGTTTAATCGCCGGCAAACGAAAACCCGCCATTTCCCGTAAAACCCGGACTCGGCCCGTATAATCAAAAGTATACAAAGAAAGTACCCAGGGAGTAAACTTATTTCCCGAACGATTTTTTAAATTATTTTTTCACCACTAAAACGGATGAGACTTGTAGTCTTCAATCTTGTTTTCATTTTTGATGAGACGCTGAATAAAAGAAGTTTAAACGCCGGCAAACGAAAACCTGCGATTTCCCGTAAATCCCAGACTCGGCCTGTAAAGTCAAAAGTATACAAAGAAAGTACCCAGGGTGTAAACTCATTTCCCGAACGATTTTTTAAATTATCTTTTCACCACTAAAACGCATGAGACTTGTAGTTTTTAAAAATGTTTTCATTTTTGATGAGACGCTGAATAAAAGAAGTTTAATCGCCGGCAAACGAAAACCTGCGACTTCCCGTAAATCCCGGACTCGGCCCGTATAGTCAAAAGTATACAAATAAAGTACCCAGGGAGTAAACTCATTTTGCGAACGATTTTTTAAATTATTTTTCCACCACTAAAACGCATGAGACTTGTAGTTTTCAGAAATGTTTTCATTTTTGATGAGACGCTTAATGAAAGTGGTTTAATCGCCGGCAAACGAAAACCCGTGATTTCCCGTAAATCCCGGCTTGGCCCGTATAGTCGAATGTATACAAAGAAAGTACCCTGTGAGTAAACTCATTTCCAAAACAATTTTTTAAATTATCTTTTCACCACTAAACCGCATGAGACTTGTAGTTTTTAAAAATGTTTTCATTTTTGATGAGACACTGAATAAAAAAGTTTAATCGCTGGCAAACGAAAACCCGCCATTTCCCGTAAATCCTGGACTCAGCCCGTATAGTCAAAAGTATACAAAGAAAGTACCCAGGGAGTAAACTTATTTCCGGAACGATTTTTTAAATTATTTTTTCACCACTAAAACGCATGAGACTTGAAGTCTTCAAACTTGTTTTCATTTTTAATGAGACGCTGAATAAAAGAAGTTTAAACGCCGGCAAACGAGAACCTGCGATTTCCCGTAAATCCCAGACTCGGCCTGTAAAGTCAAAAGTATACAAAGGAAGTACCCAGGGTGTAAACTGATTTCCCGAACGATTTTTTAAATTATCTTTTCACCACTAAAACGCATGAGACTTGTAGTTTTCAAAAATGTTTTCATTTTTGATGAGACGCTGAATAAAAAAAGTTTAATCGCCGGCAAACGAAAACCTGCGACTTCCCGTAAATCCCGGACTCGGCCCGTATAGTCAAAAGTATACAAATAAAGTACCCAGGGAGTAAACTCATTTCCCGAACGATTTTTTAAATTATTTTTCCACCACTAAAACGCATGAGACTTGTAGTTTTCAAAAATGTTATTATTTTTGATGAGACGCTTAATGAAAGAGGTTTAATCGCCGGCAAACGAAAACCAGCGATTTCCCCTAAATCCCGGGCTTGGCGCGTGTAGTCGAATGTATACAAAGAAATTACCCAGGAAGTAAACTCATTTCCCGAACGATTTTAAAAATTTTTTTTCACCACTAAAGCCCATGAGACTTGTAGTTTTCAAAAATGTTATTATTTTTGATGAGACGCTTAATGAAAGAGGTTTAATCGCCGGCAAACGAAAACCAGCGATTTCCCGTAAATCCCGGGCTTGGCCCGTATAGTCGAATGTATACAAAGAAAGTACCCTGTGAGTAAACTCATTTCCAGAACGATTTTCTAAATTTTTTTTCACCACTAAAGCCCATGAGACTTGTAGTTTTTAAAAATGTTTTCATTTTTGATGAGACGCTGAATAAAAGAAGTTTAATCGCCGGCAAACGAAAACCCGCGATTTCCCGTAAATCCCGGGCTTGGCCCGTATAGTCGAATGTATACAAAGAAAGTACCCTGTGAGTAAACTCATTTCCAGAACGATTTTCTAAATTATTTTTTCACCACTAAAACGCACGAGACTTGTAGTTTTCAAAAATGTTTTCATTTTTGATGAGACGCTTAATGAAAGAGGTTTAAACGCCGGCAAACGAAAACCTGCAATTTCCGTAAATCCCAGACTCGGCCTGTAAAGTCAAAAGTATACAAAGAAAGTAACCAGGGTGTAAACTCATTTCCCGAACGATTTTTTAAATTATCTTTTCACCACTAAAACGCATGAGACTTGTAGTTTTCAAAAATGTTTTCATTTTTGATGAGACGCTGAATAAAAGAAGTTTAATCGCCGCAAACGAAAACTCGCCATTTCCCGTAAACCCCGGACTCGGCCCGTATAATCAAAAGTATACAAAGAAAGTACCCAGGGAGTAAACTCATTTCCCGAACGATTTTTTAAATTATTTTTTCACCACTAAAACGCATGAGACTTGTAGTTTTTAAAAATGTTTTTATTTTTGATGAGACGCTGAATAAAAGAAGTTTAATCGCCGGCAAACGAAAACCCGCGATTTCCCGTAAATCCCGGGCTTGGCCCGTATAGTCGAATGTATACAAAGAAAGTACCCTGTGAGTAAACTCATTTCCAGAACGATTTTTTAAATTATTTTTTCACCACTAAAACGCATGAGACTTGTAGTTTTCAAAAATTATTTCATTTTTGATGAGACACTGAATAAAAGAAGTTTAATCGCTGGCAAACGAAAACCTGCAATTTCCCGTAAATCCCGGACTCGCCCGTATAGTCAAAAGTATACAAAGAAAGTACCCAGGGTGTAAACTCATTTCCCGAACGATTTTTTAAATTATTATTTCACCACTAAAGCCCATGAGACTTGTAGTTTTCAAAAATGTTTTCATTTTTGATGAGACGCTGAATAAAAGAAGTTTAATCGCCGGCAAACGAAAACCCGGCATTTCCCGTAAACCCCGGACTCGGACCGTATAATCAAAAGTATACAAAGAAAGTACCCAGGGAGTAAACTTATTTCCTGAACGATTTTTTAAATTATTTTTTCACCACTAAAACGCATGAGACTTGTAATTTTCAAAAATGTTTTCATTTTTGATGAGACGCTGAATAAAAGAAGTTTAATCGCCGGCAAACGAAAACCCGCCATTTCCCGTAAATCCCGGGCTTGGCCCGTATAGTCGAATGTATACAAAGAAAGTACCCTGTGAGTAAACTCATTTCCAAAACGATTTTTTATATTATTTTTTCACCACTAAAACGCATGAGAATTGTAGTTTTCAAAAATGTGTTCATTTTTGATGAGACGCTGAATAAAAGAAGTTTAATCGCCGGAAAACGAAAACCTGCGATTTCCCGTAAATCCCGGACTCGGCCCGTATAGTCAAAAGTATACAAAGAAAGTACCCATAGTGTAAACTCATTGCCCGAACGATTTTTTAAATTATTATTTAACCACTAAAGCCCATGAGACTTGTAGTTTTTAAAAATGTTTTCATTTTTGATAAGACGCTGAATAAAAGAAGTTTAATCGCCGGCAAACGAAAACCTGCGACTTCCCGTAAATCCCAGGCTCGGCCCGCATAGTCAAAAGTATACAAAGAAAGTACCCAGGGAGTAAACTCATTTCCTGAACGATTTTTTATATTATTTTTTCACCACTAAAGTGCATGAGACTTGTAGTTTTTAAAAATGTTTTCATTTTTGATGGGACGCTGAATAAAAGAAGTTTAATCGCCGGCAAACGAAAACCCGCGATTTCCCGTAAATCCCGGACTCGGCCCGTATAGTCAAAAGTATACAAAGGAAGTACCCAGGGAGTAAACTCATTGTCCGAACGATTTTTTAAATTATTTTTTCACCACTAAAACGCATGAGACTTGTAGTTTTCAAAAATGTTTTCATTTTTGATGAGACGCTTAATGAAAGAGGTTTAATCGCCGGCAAACGAAAACCCGCGATTTCCCGTAAATCCCGGGCTTGGCCCGTATAGTCGAATGTATACAAAGAAAGTACCCTGTGAGTAAACTCATTTCCCGAACGATTTTTTATATTGTTTTTTCACCACTAAAACGCATGAGAATTGTAGTTTTCAAAAATGTTTTCATTTTTGATGGGACGCTGAATAAAAGAAGTTTAATCGCCGGCAAACGAAAACCCGCGATTTCCCGTAAATCCCGGACTCGGCCCGTATAGTCAAAAATTTACAAAGAAAGTACCCAGGGAGTAAACTCATTTTCCGAACGATTTTTTAAATTATTTTTTCACCATTAAAACGCATGAGACTTGTAGTTTTCAAAAATGTTTTCATTTTTGATGAGACGCTTAATGAAAGAGGTTTAATCGACGGCAATCGAAAACCAGCGATTTCCCCTAAATCCCGGGCTTGGCCCGTGTAGTCGAATGTATACAAAGAAAGTACCCAGGGAGTAAACTCATTTCCAGAACGATTTTTTAAATTATTTTTTCACCACTAAAACGCATAAGACTTGTAGTTTTCAATAATGTTTTCATTTGTGATAAGACGCTGAATAAAAGAAGTTTAAACGCCGGCAAACGAAAACCTGCGATTTCCCGTAAATCCTGGACTCGGCCCGTATAGTCAAAAGTATACAAAGAAAGTACCCTGTGAGTAAACTCATTTCCCGAACGATTTTTTATATTGTTTTTCCACCACTAAAACGCATGAGAATTGTAGTTTTCAAAAATGTTTTCATTTTTGATGGGACGCTGAATAAAAGAAGTTTAATCGCCGGCAAACGAAAACCCGCGATTTCCCGTAAATCCCGCACTCGGCCCGTATAGTCAAAAGTTTACAAAGATAGTACCCAGGGAGTAAATTCATTTTCCGAACGATTTTTTAAATTATTTTTTCACCATTAAAACGTGTGAGACTTGTAGTTTTCAAAAATGTTTTCATTTTTGATGAGACGCTTAATGAAAGAGGTTTAATCGACGGCAATCGAAAACCAGCGATTTCCCCTAAATCCCGGGCTTGGCCCGTGTAGTCGAATGTATACAAAGAAAGTACCCAGGGAGTAAACTCATTTCCAGAACGATTTTTTAAATTATTTTTTCACCACTAAAACGCATAAGACTTGTAGTTTTCAATAATATTTTCATTTGTGATAAGACGCTGAATAAAAGAAGTTTAAACGCCGGCAAACGAAAACCTGCGATTTCCCGTAAATCCCGGACTCGGCCCGTATAATCAAAAGAACACAAAGAAAGTACCCAGGGAGTAAACTCATTTCTCGAGCGATTTATTAAATTATTTTTTCACCACTAAAACGCATGAAACTTGTAGTTTTCAAAAATGTGTTCATTTTTGATGAGACGCTGAATAAAAGGAGTTTAATCGCCGGAAAACGAAAACCTGCGATTTCCCGTAAATCCCGGACTCGGCCCGTATAGTCAAAAGTATACCAAGAATGTACCCAGGGAGTAAACTCATTTCCAGAACGATTTTTTAAATTATTTTTTCACCACTAAAACGCATAAGACTTGTAGTTTTCAATAATGTTTTCATTTGTGATAAGACGCTGAATAAAAGAAGTTTAAACGCCGGCAAACGAAAACCTGCGATTTCCCGTAAATCCCGGACTCGGCCCGTATAATCAAAAGTACACAAAGAAAGTACCCAGGGAGTAAACTCATTTCCCGAGCGATTTTTTAAGTTATTTTTTCACCACTAAAACGCATGAGACTTGTAGTTTTCAAAAATGTTTTCATTTTTGATGAGACGCTGAATAAAAGAAGTTTAATCGCCGGAAAACGAAGACCTGCGATTTCCCGTAAATCCCGGACTCGGCCCGTATAGTCAAAAGTATACAAAGAAAGCACCCATGGTGTAAACTCTTTTCCCGAACGATTTTTTAAATTGTTATTTCACCACTAAAGCCCATGAGACTTGTAGTTTTCAAAAATGTTTTCATTTTTGATGAGACGCTTAATGAAAGAGGTTTAATCGCCGGCAAACGAAAACCTGCGATTTCCCGTAAATCCCGGGCTTGGCCCGTATAGTCGAATGTATACAAAGAAAGTACCCTCTGAGTAAACTCATTTCCAGAACGATTTTTTAAATTATTTTTTCACCACTAAAACGCATGAGACTTGTAGTTTTCAAAAATGTTTTCATTTTTAATGAGACGCTGAATAAAAGAAGTTTAATCGCCGGCAAACGAAAACCCGCCATTTCCCGTAAAACCCGGACTCGGCCCGTATAATCAAAAGTATACAAAGAAAGTACCCAGGGAGTAAACTTATTTCCCGAACGATTTTTTAAATTATTTTTTCACCACTAAAACGGATGAGACTTGTAGTCTTCAATCTTGTTTTCATTTTTGATGAGACGCTGAATAAAAGAAGTTTAAACGCCGGCAAACGAAAACCTGCGATTTCCCGTAAATCCCAGACTCGGCCTGTAAAGTCAAAAGTATACAAAGAAAGTACCCAGGGTGTAAACTCATTTCCCGAACGATTTTTTAAATTATCTTTTCACCACTAAACCGCATGAGACTTGTAGTTTTTAAAAATGTTTTCATTTTTGATGAGACACTGAATAAAAAAGTTTAATCGCTGGCAAACGAAAACCCGCCATTTCCCGTAAATCCTGGACTCAGCCCGTATAGTCAAAAGTATACAAAGAAAGTACCCAGGGAGTAAACTTATTTCCCGAACGATTTTTTAAATTATTTTTTCACCACTAAAACGCATGAGACTTGAAGTCTTCAAACTTGTTTTCATTTTTGATGAGACGCTGAATAAAAGAAGTTTAAACGCCGGCAAACGAGAACCTGCGATTTCCCGTAAATCCCAGACTCGGCCTGTAAAGTCAAAAGTATACAAAGGAAGTACCCAGGGTGTAAACTGATTTCCCGAACGATTTTTTAAATTATCTTTTCACCACTAAAACGCATGAGACTTGTAGTTTTCAAAAATGTTTTCATTTTTGATGAGACGCTGAATAAAAAAAGTTTAATCGCCGGCAAACGAAAACCTGCGACTTCCCGTAAATCCCGGACTCGGCCCGTATAGTCAAAAGTATACAAATAAAGTACCCAGGGAGTAAACTCATTTCCCGAACGATTTTTTAAATTATTTTTCCACCACTAAAACGCATGAGACTTGTAGTTTTCAAAAATGTTATTATTTTTGATGAGACGCTTAATGAAAGAGGTTTAATCGCCGGCAAACGAAAACCAGCGATTTCCCCTAAATCCCGGGCTTGGCGCGTGTAGTCGAATGTATACAAAGAAATTACCCAGGAAGTAAACTCATTTCCCGAACGATTTTAAAAATTTTTTTTCACCACTAAAGCCCATGAGACTTGTAGTTTTTAAAAATGTTTTCATTTTTGATGAAACGCTGAATAAAAGAAGTTTAATTGCCGGCAAACGAAAACCCGCGATTTCCCGTAAATCCCGGGCTTGGCCCGTATAGTCGAATGTATACAAAGAAAGTACCCTGTGAGTAAACTCATTTCCAGAACGATTTTCTAAATTATTTTTTCACCACTAAAACGCACGAGACTTGTAGTTTTCAAAAATGTTTTCATTTTTGATGAGACGCTTAATGAAAGAGGTTTAAACGCCGGCAAACGAAAACCTGCAATTTCCGTAAATCCCAGACTCGGCCTGTAAAGTCAAAAGTATACAAAGAAAGTAACCAGGGTGTAAACTCATTTCCCGAACGATTTTTTAAATTATCTTTTCACCACTAAAACGCATGAGACTTGTAGTTTTCAAAAATGTTTTCATTTTTGATGAGACGCTGAATAAAAGAAGTTTAATCGCCGCAAACGAAAACCCGCCATTTCCCGTAAACCCCGGACTCGGCCCGTATAATCAAAAGTATACAAAGAAAGTACCCAGGGAGTAAACTCATTTCCCGAACGATTTTTTAAATTATTTTTTCACCACTAAAACGCATGAGACTTGTAGTTTTTAAAAATGTTTTTATTTTTGATGAGACGCTGAATAAAAGAAGTTTAATCGCCGGCAAACGAAAACCTGCGATTTCCCGTAAATCCCGGGCTTGGCCCGTATAGTCGAATGTATACAAAGAAAGTACCCTGGGAGTAAACTCATTTCCAGAACGATTTTTTAAATTATTTTTTCACCACTAAAACGCATGAGACTTGTAGTTTTCAAAAATTATTTCATTTTTGATGAGACACTGAATAAAAGAAGTTTAATCGCTGGCAAACGAAAACCTGCAATTTCCCGTAAATCCCGGACTCGGCCCGTATAGTCAAAAGTATACAAAGAAAGTACCCAGGGTGTAAACTCATTTCCCGAACGATTTTTTAAATTATTATTTCACCACTAAAGCCCATGAGACTTGTAGTTTTCAAAAATGTTTTCATTTTTGATGAGACGCTGAATAAAAGAAGTTTAATCGCCGGCAAACGAAAACCCGGCATTTCCCGTAAACCCCGGACTCGGACCGTATAATCAAAAGTATACAAAGAAAGTACCCAGGGAGTAAACTTATTTCCTGAACGATTTTTTAAATTATTTTTTCACCACTAAAACGCATGAGACTTGTAATTTTCAAAAATGTTTTCATTTTTGATGAGACGCTGAATAAAAGAAGTTTAATCGCCGGCAAACGAAAACCCGCCATTTCCCGTAAATCCCGGGCTTGGCCCGTATAGTCGAATGTATACAAAGAAAGTACCCTGTGAGTAAACTCATTTCCAAAACGATTTTTTATATTATTTTTTCACCACTAAAACGCATGAGAATTGTAGTTTTCAAAAATGTGTTCATTTTTGATGAGACGCTGAATAAAAGAAGTTTAATCGCCGGAAAACGAAAACCTGCGATTTCCCGTAAATCCCGGACTCGGCCCGTATAGTCAAAAGTATACAAAGAAAGTACCCATAGTGTAAACTCATTGCCCGAACGATTTTTTAAATTATTATTTAACCACTAAAGCCCATGAGACTTGTAGTTTTTAAAAATGTTTTCATTTTTGATAAGACGCTGAATAAAAGAAGTTTAATCGCCGGCAAACGAAAACCTGCGACTTCCCGTAAATCCCAGGCTCGGCCCGCATAGTCAAAAGTATACAAAGAAAGTACCCAGGGAGTAAACTCATTTCCTGAACGATTTTTTATATTATTTTTTCACCACTAAAGTGCATGAGACTTGTAGTTTTTAAAAATGTTTTCATTTTTGATGGGACGCTGAATAAAAGAAGTTTAATCGCCGGCAAACGAAAACCCGCGATTTCCCGTAAATCCCGGACTCGGCCCGTATAGTCAAAAGTATACAAAGAAAGTACCCAGGGAGTAAACTCATTGTCCGAACGATTTTTTAAATTATTTTTTCACCACTAAAACGCATGAGACTTGTAGTTTTCAAAAATGTTTTCATTTTTGATGAGACGCTTAATGAAAGAGGTTTAATCGCCGGCAAACGAAAACCCGCGATTTCCCGTAAATCCCGGGCTTGGCCCGTATAGTCGAATGTATACAAAGAAAGTACCCTGTGAGTAAACTCATTTCCCGAACGATTTTTTATATTGTTTTTTCACCACTAAAACGCATGAGAATTGTAGTTTTCAAAAATGTTTTCATTTTTGATGGGACGCTGAATAAAAGAAGTTTAATCGCCGGCAAACGAAAACCCGCGATTTCCCGTAAATCCCGGACTCGGCCCGTATAGTCAAAAATTTACAAAGAAAGTACCCAGGGAGTAAACTCATTTTCCGAACGATTTTTTAAATTATTTTTTCACCATTAAAACGCATGAGACTTGTAGTTTTCAAAAATGTTTTCATTTTTGATGAGACGCTTAATGAAAGAGGTTTAATCGACGGCAATCGAAAACCAGCGATTTCCCCTAAATCCCGGGCTTGGCCCGTGTAGTCGAATGTATACAAAGAAAGTACCCAGGGAGTAAACTCATTTCCAGAACGATTTTTTAAATTATTTTTTCACCACTAAAACGCATAAGACTTGTAGTTTTCAATAATGTTTTCATTTGTGATAAGACGCTGAATAAAAGAAGTTTAAACGCCGGCAAACGAAAACCTGCGATTTCCCGTAAATCCCGGACTCGGCCCGTATAATCAAAAGAACACAAAGAAAGTACCCAAAGAGTAAACTCATTTCCCGAGCGATTTATTAAATTATTTTTTCACCACTAAAACGCATGAAACTTGTAGTTTTCAAAAATGTGTTCATTTTTGATGAGACGCTGAATAAAAGGAGTTTAATCGCCGGAAAACGAAAACCTGCGATAAACTCATTTCCAGAACGATTTTTTAAATTATTTTTTCACCACTAAAACGCATAAGACTTGTAGTTTTCAATAATGTTTTCATTTGTGATAAGACGCTGAATAAAAGAAGTTTAAACGCCGGCAAACGAAAACCTGCGATTTCCCGTAAATCCCGGACTCGGCCCGTATAATCAAAAGTACACAAAGAAAGTACCCAGGGAGTAAACTCATTTCCCGAGCGATTTTTTAAGTTATTTTTTCACCACTAAAACGCATGAGACTTGTAGTTTTCAAAAATGTTTTCATTTTTGATGAGACGCTGAATAAAAGAAGTTTAATCGCCGGAAAACGAAAACCTGCGATTTCCCGTAAATCCCGGACTCGGCCCGTATAGTCAAAAGTATACAAAGAAAGCACCCATGGTGTAAACTCTTTTCCCGAACGATTTTTTAAATTGTTATTTCACCACTAAAGCCCATGAGACTTGTAGTTTTCAAAAATGTTTTCATTTTTGATGAGACGCTGAATAAAAGAAGTTTAATCGCCGGCAAACGAAAACCCGCGATTTCCCGTAAATCCCGGACTCGGCCCGTATAGTCAAAAGTATACAAAGAAAGTACCCAGGGAGTAAACTCATTGTCCGAACGATTTTTTAAATTATTTTTTCACCACTAAAACGCATAAGACTTGTAGTTTTCAAAAATGTTTTCATTTTTGATGAGACGCTTAATGAAAGAGGTTTAATCGCCGGCAAACGAAAACCCGCGATTTCCCGTAAATCCCGGGCTTGGCCCGTATAGTCGAATGTATACAAAGAAAGTACTCTGTGAGTAAACTCATTTCCCGAACGATTTTTTATATTGTTTTTCCACCACTAAAACGCATGAGAATTGTAGTTTTCAAAAAGGTTTTCATTTTTGATGGGACGCTGAATAAAAGAAGTTTAATCGCCGGCAAACGAAAACCCGCGATTTCCCGTAAATCCCGCACTCGGCCCGTATAGTCAAAAGTTTACAAAGAAAGTACCCAGGGAGTAAATTCATTTTCCGAACGATTTTTTAAATTATTTTTTCACCATAAAAGCCCATGAGACTTGTAGTTTTCAAAAATGTTTTCATTTTTGATGAGACGCTTAATGAAAGAGGTTTTATCGACGGCAATCGAAAACCAGCGATTTCCCCTAAATCCCGGGCTTGGCCCGTGTAGTCGAATGTATACAAAGAAAGTACCCAGGGAGTAAACTCATTTCCAGAACGATTTTTTAAATTATTTTTTCACCACTAAAACGCATAAGACTTGTAGTTTTCAATAATGTTTTCATTTGTGATAAGACGCTGAATAAAAGAAGTTTAAACGCCGGCAAACGAAAACCTGCGATTTCCCGTAAATCCCGGACTCGGCCCGTATAATCAAAAGTACACAAAGAAAGTACCCAGGGAGTAAACTCATTTCCCGAGCGATTTATTAAATTATTTTTTCACCACTAAAACGCATAAAAATTGTAGTTTTCAAAAATGTGTTCATTTTTGATGAGACGCTTAATAAAAGAAGTTTAATCGCCGGCAAACGAAAACCCGCGATTTCCCGTAAATCCCGGACTCGGCCCGTATAGTCAAAAGTATACAAAGAAAGTACCCAGGGAGTAAACTCATTGTCCGAACGATTTTTTAAATTATTTTTTCACCACTAAAACGCATGAGACTTGTAGTTTTCAAAAATGTTTTCATTTTTGATGAGACGCTTAATGAAGGAGGTTTAATCGCCGGCAAACGAAAACCCGCGATTTCCCGTAAATCCCGGGCTTGGCCCGTATAGTCGAATGTATACAAAGAAAGTACTCTGTGAGTAAACTCATTTCCCGAACGATTTTTTATATTGTTTTTCCACCACTAAAACGCATGAGAATTGTAGTTTTCAAAAAGGTTTTTATTTTTGATGGGACGCTGAATAAAAGAAGTTTAATCGCCGGCAAACGAAAACCCGCGATTTCCCGTAAATCCCGCACTCGGCCCGTATAGTCAAAAGTTTACAAAGAAAGTACCCAGGGAGTAAATTCATTTTCCGAACGATTTTTTAAATTATTTTTTCACCATTAAAGCCCATGAGACTTGTAGTTTTCAAAAATGTTTTCATTTTTGATGAGACGCTTAATGAAAGAGGTTTAATCGACGGCAATCGAAAACCAGCGATTTCCCCTAAATCCCGGGCTTGGCCCGTGTAGTCGAATGTATACAAAGAAAGTACCCAGGGAGTAAACTCATTTCCAGAACGATTTTTTAAATTATTTTTTCACCACTAAAACGCATAAGACTTGTAGTTTTCAATAATGTTTTCATCTGTGATAAGACGCTGAATAAAAGAAGTTTAAACGCCGGCAAACGAAAACCTGCGATTTCCCGTAAATCCCGGACTCGGCCCGTATAATCAAAAGTACACAAAGAAAGTACCCAGGGAGTAAACTCATTTCCCGAGCGATTTATTAAATTATTTTTTCACCACTAAAACGCATGAAACTTGTAGTTTTCAAAAATGTGTTCATTTTTGATGAGACGCTGAATAAAAGAAGTTTAATCGCCGGAAAACGAAAACCCGCGATTTCCCGTAAATCCCGCACTCGGCCCGTATAGTCAAAAGTTTACAAAGAAAGTACCCAGGGAGTAAATTCATTTTCCGAACGATTTTTTAAATTATTTTTTCACCATAAAAGCCCATGAGACTTGTAGTTTTCAAAAATGTTTTCATTTTTGATGAGACGCTTAATGAAAGAGGTTTTATCGACGGCAATCGAAAACCAGCGATTTCCCCTAAATCCCGGGCTTGGCCCGTGTAGTCGAATGTATACAAAGAAAGTACCCAGGGAGTAAACTCATTTCCAGAACGATTTTTTAAATTATTTTTTCACCACTAAAACGCATAAGACTTGTAGTTTTCAATAATGTTTTCATTTGTGATAAGACGCTGAATAAAAGAAGTTTAAACGCCGGCAAACGAAAACCTGCGATTTCCCGTAAATCCCGGACTCGGCCCGTATAATCAAAAGTACACAAAGAAAGTACCCAGGGAGTAAACTCATTTCCCGAGCGATTTATTAAATTATTTTTTCACCACTAAAACGCATAAAAATTGTAGTTTTCAAAAATGTGTTCATTTTTGATGAGACGCTTAATAAAAGAAGTTTAATCGCCGGCAAACGAAAACCCGCGATTTCCCGTAAATCCCGGACTCGGCCCGTATAGTCAAAAGTATACAAAGAAAGTACCCAGGGAGTAAACTCATTGTCCGAACGATTTTTTAAATTATTTTTTCACCACTAAAACGCATGAGACTTGTAGTTTTCAAAAATGTTTTCATTTTTGATGAGACGCTTAATGAAGGAGGTTTAATCGCCGGCAAACGAAAACCCGCGATTTCCCGTAAATCCCGGGCTTGGCCCGTATAGTCGAATGTATACAAAGAAAGTACTCTGTGAGTAAACTCATTTCCCGAACGATTTTTTATATTGTTTTTCCACCACTAAAACGCATGAGAATTGTAGTTTTCAAAAAGGTTTTCATTTTTGATGGGACGCTGAATAAAAGAAGTTTAATCGCCGGCAAACGAAAACCCGCGATTTCCCGTAAATCCCGCACTCGGCCCGTATAGTCAAAAGTTTACAAAGAAAGTACCCAGGGAGTAAATTCATTTTCCGAACGATTTTTTAAATTATTTTTTCACCATTAAAGCCCATGAGACTTGTAGTTTTCAAAAATGTTTTCATTTTTGATGAGACGCTTAATGAAAGAGGTTTAATCGACGGCAATCGAAAACCAGCGATTTCCCCTAAATCCCGGGCTTGGCCCGTGTAGTCGAATGTATACAAAGAAAGTACCCAGGGAGTAAACTCATTTCCAGAACGATTTTTTAAATTATTTTTTCACCACTAAAACGCATAAGACTTGTAGTTTTCAATAATGTTTTCATCTGTGATAAGACGCTGAATAAAAGAAGTTTAAACGCCGGCAAACGAAAACCTGCGATTTCCCGTAAATCCCGGACTCGGCCCGTATAATCAAAAGTACACAAAGAAAGTACCCAGGGAGTAAACTCATTTCCCGAGCGATTTATTAAATTATTTTTTCACCACTAAAACGCATGAAACTTGTAGTTTTCAAAAATGTGTTCATTTTTGATGAGACGCTGAATAAAAGAAGTTTAATCGCCGGAAAACGAAAACCTGCGATTTCCCGTAAATCCCGGACTCGGCCCGTATAGTCAAAAGTATACCAAGAAAGTACCCATGGTGTAAACTCATTTCCCGAACGATTTTTTAAATTGTTATTTCACTACTAAAGCCCATGAGACTTGTAGTTTTCAAAAATGTTTTCATTTTTGATGAGACACTGAATAAAAAGAGTTTAATCGCCGGCAAACGAAAACCCGCCATTTCCAGTAAATCTCGGGCTTGGCCCGTGTAGTCGAATGTATACAAAGAAAGTACCAAGGGAGTAAACTCATTTCCCGAACGATTTTTTAAATTTTTTTTTCACCACTAAAACGCATGAGACTTGAAGTTTTCAAAAATGTTTTCATTTTTGATGAGACGCTTAATGAAAGAGGTTTAATCGCCGGCAAACGAAAATCTGCGATTTCCCGTAAATCCCGGGCTTGGCCCGTATAGTCGAAAGTATACAAAGAAAGTACCCAGGGAGTAAACTCATTTCCCGAACGATTTTTAAAATTATTTTTTCACCACTAAAACGCATGAGACTTGTAGTTTTTAAAAATGTTTTCATTTTTGATGAGACGCTGAATAAAAGAAGTTTAATCGCCGACAAACGAAAACCCGCGATTTCCCGTAAATCCCGGGCTTGTCCCGTATAGTCAAAAGTATACAAAGGAAGTACCCAGGGAGTAAACTCATTTCCCGAACGATTTTTTAAATTATTTTTTCACCACTAAAACGCATGAGACTTGTAGTCTTCAAACTTGTTTTCATTTTTGATGGGACGCTGAATAAAAGAAGTTTAATCGCCGGCAAACGAAAACCCGCGATTTCCCGTAAATCCCGCACTCGGCCCGTATAGTCAAAAGTTTACAAAGAAAGTACCCAGGGAGTAAATTCATTTTCCGAACGATTTTTTAAATTATTTTTTCACCATTAAAGCCCATGAGACTTGTAGTTTTCAATAATGTTTTCATTTTTGATGAGACGCTTAATGAAAGAGGTTTAATCGACGGCAATCGAAAACCAGCGATTTCCCCTAAATCCCGGACTCGGCCCGTATAATCAAAAGTACACAAAGAAAGTACCCAGGGAGTAAACTCATTTCCCGAGCGATTTATTAAATTATTTTTTCACCAATAAAACGCATGAAACTTGTAGTTTTCAAAAATGTGTTCATTTTTGATGAGACGCTGAATAAAAGAAGTTTAATCGCCGGCAAACGAAAACCCGCGATTTCCCGTAAATCCCGGACTCGGCCCGTATAGTCAAAAGTATACAAAGAAAGTACCCAGGGAGTAAACTCATTGTCCGAACGATTTTTTAAATTATTTTTTCACCACTAAAACGCATGAGACTTGTAGTTTTCAAAAATGTTTTCATTTTTGATGAGACGCTTAATGAAAGAGGTTTAATCGCCGGCAAACGAAAACCCGCGATTTCCCGTAAATCCCGGGCTTGGCCCGTATAGTCGAATGTATACAAAGAAAGTACTCTGTGAGTAAACTCATTTCCCGAACGATTTTTTATATTGTTTTTCCACCACTAAAACGCATGAGAATTGTAGTTTTCAATAATGTTTTCATTTGTGATAAGACGCTGAATAAAAGAAGTTTAAACGCCGGCAAACGAAAACCTGCGATTTCCCGTAAATCCCGGACTCGGCCCGTATAATCAAAAGTACACAAAGAAAGTACCCAGGGAGTAAACTCATTTCCCGAGCGATTTATTAAATTATTTTTTCACCACTAAAACGCATGAAACTTGTAGTTTTCAAAAATGTGTTCATTTTTGATGAGACGCTGAATAAAAGAAGTTTAAACGCCGGCAAAAGAAAACCTGCGATTTCCCGTAAATCCCAGACTCGGCCTGTTAAGTCAAAAGTATACAAAGAAAGTACCCAGGGTGTAAACTCATTTCCCGAACGATTTTTTAAATTATCTCTTCACCACTAAAACGCATGAGACTTGTAGTTTTTAAAAATGTTTTCATTTTTGATGAGACACTGAATAAAAGAAGTTTAATCGCCGGCAAACGAAAACCCGCCATTTCCCGTAAATCCCGGACTCGGCCCGTATAGTCAAAAGTATACCAAGAAAGTACCCATGGTGTAAACTCATTTCCCGAACGATTTTTTAAATTGTTATTTCACCACTAGAGCCCATGAGACTTGTAGTTTTCAAAAATGTTTTTATTTTTGATGAGACACTGAATAAAAAGAGTTTAATCGCCGGCAAACGAAAACCCGCCATTTCCAGTAAATCTCGGGCTTGGCCCGTGTAGTCGAATGTATACAAAGAAAGTACCAAGGGAGTAAACTCATTTCCCGAACGATTTTTTAAATTTTTTTTTCACCACTAAAACGCATGAGACTTGAAGTTTTCAAAAATGTTTTCATTTTTGATGAGACGCTTAATGAAAGAGGTTTAATCGCCGGCAAACGAAAATCTGCGATTTCCCGTAAATCCCGGGCTTGGCCGGTATAGTCGAAAGTATACAAAGAAAGTACCCAGGGAGTAAACTCATTTCCCGAACGATTTTTAAAATTATTTTTTCACCACTAAAACGCATGAGACTTGTAGTTCTTAAAAATGTTTTCATTTTTGATGAGACGCTGAATAAAAGAAGTTTAATCGCCGGCAAACGAAAACCCGCGATTTCCCGTAAATCCCGGGCTTGGCCCGTATAGTCGAATGTATACAAAGAAAGTACTCTGTGAGTAAACTCATTTCCCGAACGATTTTTTATATTGTTTTTCCACCACTAAAACGCATGAGAATTGTAGTTTTCAAAAAGGTTTTCATTTTTGATGGGACGCTGAATAAAAGAAGTTTAATCGCCGGCAAACGAAAACCCGCGATTTCCCGTAAATCCCGCACTCGGCCCGTATAGTCAAAAGTTTACAAAGAAAGTACCCAGGGAGTAAATTCATTTTCCGAACGATTTTTTAAATTATTTTTTCACCATTAAAGCCCATGAGACTTGTAGTTTTCAAAAATGTTTTCATTTTTGATGAGACGCTTAATGAAAGAGGTTTAATCGACGGCAATCGAAAACCAGCGATTTCCCCTAAATCCCGGGCTTGGCCCGTGTAGTCGAATGTATACAAAGAAAGTACCCAGGGAGTAAACTCATTTCCAGAACGATTTTTTAAATTATTTTTTCACCACTAAAACGCATAAGACTTGTAGTTTTCAATAATGTTTTCATTTGTGATAAGACGCTGAATAAAAGAAGTTTAAACGCCGGCAAACGAAAACCTGCGATTTCCCGTAAATCCCGGACTCGGCCCGTATAATCAAAAGTACACAAAGAAAGTACCCAGGGAGTAAACTCATTTCCCGAGCGATTTATTAAATTATTTTTTCACCACTAAAACGCATAAAAATTGTAGTTTTCAAAAATGTGTTCATTTTTGATGAGACGCTTAATAAAAGAAGTTTAATCGCCGGCAAACGAAAACCCGCGATTTCCCGTAAATCCCGGACTCGGCCCGTATAGTCAAAAGTATACAAAGAAAGTACCCAGGGAGTAAACTCATTGTCCGAACGATTTTTTAAATTATTTTTTCACCACTAAAACGCATGAGACTTGTAGTTTTCAAAAATGTTTTCATTTTTGATGAGACGCTTAATGAAGGAGGTTTAATCGCCGGCAAACGAAAACCCGCGATTTCCCGTAAATCCCGGGCTTGGCCCGTATAGTCGAATGTATACAAAGAAAGTACTCTGTGAGTAAACTCATTTCCCGAACGATTTTTTATATTGTTTTTCCACCACTAAAACGCATGAGAATTGTAGTTTTCAAAAAGGTTTTCATTTTTGATGGGACGCTGAATAAAAGAAGTTTAATCGCCGGCAAACGAAAACCCGCGATTTCCCGTAAATCCCGCACTCGGCCCGTATAGTCAAAAGTTTACAAAGAAAGTACCCAGGGAGTAAATTCATTTTCCGAACGATTTTTTAAATTATTTTTTCACCATTAAAGCCCATGAGACTTGTAGTTTTCAAAAATGTTTTCATTTTTGATGAGACGCTTAATGAAAGAGGTTTAATCGACGGCAATCGAAAACCAGCGATTTCCCCTAAATCCCGGGCTTGGCCCGTGTAGTCGAATGTATACAAAGAAAGTACCCAGGGAGTAAACTCATTTCCAGAACGATTTTTTAAATTATTTTTTCACCACTAAAACGCATAAGACTTGTAGTTTTCAATAATGTTTTCATCTGTGATAAGACGCTGAATAAAAGAAGTTTAAACGCCGGCAAACGAAAACCTGCGATTTCCCGTAAATCCCGGACTCGGCCCGTATAATCAAAAGTACACAAAGAAAGTACCCAGGGAGTAAACTCATTTCCCGAGCGATTTATTAAATTATTTTTTCACCACTAAAACGCATGAAACTTGTAGTTTTCAAAAATGTGTTCATTTTTGATGAGACGCTGAATAAAAGAAGTTTAATCGCCGGAAAACGAAAACCTGCGATTTCCCGTAAATCCCGGACTCGGCCCGTATAGTCAAAAGTATACCAAGAAAGTACCCATGGTGTAAACTCATTTCCCGAACGATTTTTTAAATTGTTATTTCACTACTAAAGCCCATGAGACTTGTAGTTTTCAAAAATGTTTTCATTTTTGATGAGACACTGAATAAAAAGAGTTTAATCGCCGGCAAACGAAAACCCGCCATTTCCAGTAAATCTCGGGCTTGGCCCGTGTAGTCGAATGTATACAAAGAAAGTACCAAGGGAGTAAACTCATTTCCCGAACGATTTTTTAAATTTTTTTTTCACCACTAAAACGCATGAGACTTGAAGTTTTCAAAAATGTTTTCATTTTTGATGAGACGCTTAATGAAAGAGGTTTAATCGCCGGCAAACGAAAATCTGCGATTTCCCGTAAATCCCGGGCTTGGCCCGTATAGTCGAAAGTATACAAAGAAAGTACCCAGGGAGTAAACTCATTTCCCGAACGATTTTTAAAATTATTTTTTCACCACTAAAACGCATGAGACTTGTAGTTTTTAAAAATGTTTTCATTTTTGATGAGACGCTGAATAAAAGAAGTTTAATCGCCGACAAACGAAAACCCGCGATTTCCCGTAAATCCCGGGCTTGTCCCGTATAGTCAAAAGTATACAAAGGAAGTACCCAGGGAGTAAACTCATTTCCCGAACGATTTTTTAAATTATTTTTTCACCACTAAAACGCATGAGACTTGTAGTCTTCAAACTTGTTTTCATTTTTGATGGGACGCTGAATAAAAGAAGTTTAATCGCCGGCAAACGAAAACCCGCGATTTCCCGTAAATCCCGCACTCGGCCCGTATAGTCAAAAGTTTACAAAGAAAGTACCCAGGGAGTAAATTCATTTTCCGAACGATTTTTTAAATTATTTTTTCACCATTAAAGCCCATGAGACTTGTAGTTTTCAATAATGTTTTCATTTTTGATGAGACGCTTAATGAAAGAGGTTTAATCGACGGCAATCGAAAACCAGCGATTTCCCCTAAATCCCGGACTCGGCCCGTATAATCAAAAGTACACAAAGAAAGTACCCAGGGAGTAAACTCATTTCCCGAGCGATTTATTAAATTATTTTTTCACCAATAAAACGCATGAAACTTGTAGTTTTCAAAAATGTGTTCATTTTTGATGAGACGCTGAATAAAAGAAGTTTAATCGCCGGCAAACGAAAACCCGCGATTTCCCGTAAATCCCGGACTCGGCCCGTATAGTCAAAAGTATACAAAGAAAGTACCCAGGGAGTAAACTCATTGTCCGAACGATTTTTTAAATTATTTTTTCACCACTAAAACGCATGAGACTTGTAGTTTTCAAAAATGTTTTCATTTTTGATGAGACGCTTAATGAAAGAGGTTTAATCGCCGGCAAACGAAAACCCGCGATTTCCCGTAAATCCCGGGCTTGGCCCGTATAGTCGAATGTATACAAAGAAAGTACTCTGTGAGTAAACTCATTTCCCGAACGATTTTTTATATTGTTTTTCCACCACTAAAACGCATGAGAATTGTAGTTTTCAAAAAGGTTTTCATTTTTGATGGGACGCTGAATAAAAGAAGTTTAATCGCCGGCAAACGAAAACCCGCGATTTCCCGTAAATCCCGCACTCGGCCCGTATAGTCAAAAGTTTACAAAGAAAGTACCCAGGGAGTAAATTCATTTTCCGAACAATTTTTTAAATTATTTTTTCACCATTAAAGCCCATGAGACTTGTAGTTTTCAAAAATGTTTTCATTTTTGATGAGACGCTTAATGAAAGAGGTTTAATCGACGGCAATCAAAAACCAGCGATTTCCCCTAAATCCCGGGCTTGGCCCGTGTAGTCGAATGTATACAAAGAAAGTACCCAGGGAGTAAACTCATTTCCAGAACGATTTTTTAAATTATTTTTTCACCACTAAAACGCATAAGACTTGTAGTTTTCAATAATGTTTTCATTTGTGATAAGACGCTGAATAAAAGAAGTTTAAACGCCGGCAAACGAAAACCTGCGATTTCCCGTAAATCCCGGACTCGGCCCGTATAATCAAAAGTACACAAAGAAAGTACCCAGGGAGTAAACTCATTTCCCGAGCGATTTATTAAATTATTTTTTCACCACTAAAACGCATGAAACTTGTAGTTTTCAAAAATGTGTTCATTTTTGATGAGACGCTGAATAAAAGAAGTTTAAACGCCGGCAAAAGAAAACCTGCGATTTCCCGTAAATCCCAGACTCGGCCTGTTAAGTCAAAAGTATACAAAGAAAGTACCCAGGGTGTAAACTCATTTCCCGAACGATTTTTTAAATTATCTCTTCACCACTAAAACGCATGAGACTTGTAGTTTTTAAAAATGTTTTCATTTTTGATGAGACACTGAATAAAAGAAGTTTAATCGCCGGCAAACGAAAACCCGCCATTTCCCGTAAATCCCGGACTCGGCCCGTATAGTCAAAAGTATACCAAGAAAGTACCCATGGTGTAAACTCATTTCCCGAACGATTTTTTAAATTGTTATTTCACCACTAGAGCCCATGAGACTTGTAGTTTTCAAAAATGTTTTTATTTTTGATGAGACACTGAATAAAAAGAGTTTAATCGCCGGCAAACGAAAACCCGCCATTTCCAGTAAATCTCGGGCTTGGCCCGTGTAGTCGAATGTATACAAAGAAAGTACCAAGGGAGTAAACTCATTTCCCGAACGATTTTTTAAATTTTTTTTTCACCACTAAAACGCATGAGACTTGAAGTTTTCAAAAATGTTTTCATTTTTGATGAGACGCTTAATGAAAGAGGTTTAATCGCCGGCAAACGAAAATCTGCGATTTCCCGTAAATCCCGGGCTTGGCCGGTATAGTCGAAAGTATACAAAGAAAGTACCCAGGGAGTAAACTCATTTCCCGAACGATTTTTAAAATTATTTTTTCACCACTAAAACGCATGAGACTTGTAGTTCTTAAAAATGTTTTCATTTTTGATGAGACGCTGAATAAAAGAAGTTTAATCGCCGGCAAACGAAAACCCGCGATTTCCCGTAAATCCCGGGCTTGGCCCGTATAGTCGAATGTATACAAAGAAAGTACTCTGTGAGTAAACTCATTTCCCGAACGATTTTTTATATTGTTTTTCCACCACTAAAACGCATGAGAATTGTAGTTTTCAAAAAGGTTTTCATTTTTGATGGGACGCTGAATAAAAGAAGTTTAATCGCCGGCAAACGAAAACCCGCGATTTCCCGTAAATCCCGCACTCGGCCCGTATAGTCAAAAGTTTACAAAGAAAGTACCCAGGGAGTAAATTCATTTTCCGAACGATTTTTTAAATTATTTTTTCACCATTAAAGCCCATGAGACTTGTAGTTTTCAAAAATGTTTTCATTTTTGATGAGACGCTTAATGAAAGAGGTTTAATCGACGGCAATCGAAAACCAGCGATTTCCCCTAAATCCCGGGCTTGGGCCGTGTAGTCGAATGTATACAAAGAAAGTACCCAGGGAGTAAACTCATTTCCAGAACGATTTTTTAAATTATTTTTTCACCACTAAAACGCATAAGACTTGTAGTTTTCAATAATGTTTTCATTTGTGATAAGACGCTGAATAAAAGAAGTTTAAACGCCGGCAAACGAAAACCTGCGATTTCCCGAAAATCCCGGACTCGGCCCGTATAATCAAAAGTACACAAAGAAAGTACCCAGGGAGTAAACTCATTTCCAGAGCGATTTATTAAATTACTTTTTCACCACTAAAACGCATGAAACTTGTAGTTTTCAAAAATGTGTTCATTTTTGATGAGACGCTGAATAAAAGAAGTTTAAACGCCGGCAAAAGAAAACCTGCGATTTCCCGTAAATCCCAGACTCGGCCTGTAAAGTCAAAAGTATACAAAGAAAGTACCCAGGGTGTAAACTCATTTCCCGAACGATTTTTTAAATTATCTCTTCACCACTAAAACGCATGAGACTTGTAGTTTTTAAAAATGTTTTCATTTTTGATGAGACACTGAATAAAAGAAGTTTAATCGCCGGCAAACGAAAACCCGCCATTTCCCGTAAATCCCGGACTCGGCCCGTATAGTCAAAAGTATACCAAGAAAGTACCCATGGTGTAAACTCATTTCCCGAACGATTTTTTAAATTGTTATTTCAACACTAGAGCCCATGAGACTTGTAGTTTTCAAAAATGTTTTTATTTTTGATGAGACACTGAATAAAAAGAGTTTAATCGCCGGCAAACGAAAACCCGCCATTTCCAGTAAATCTCGGGCTTGGCCCGTGTAGTCGAATGTATACAAAGAAAGTACCAAGGGAGTAAACTCATTTCCCGAACGATTTTTTAAATTTTTTTTTCACCACTAAAACGCATGAGACTTGAAGTTTTCAAAAATGTTTTCATTTTTGATGAGACGCTTAATGAAAGAGGTTTAATCGCCGGCAAACGAAAATCTGCGATTTCCCGTAAATCCCGGGCTTGGCCGGTATAGTCGAAAGTATACAAAGAAAGTACCCAGGGAGTAAACTCATTTCCCGAACGATTTTTAAAATTATTTTTTCACCACTAAAACGCATGAGACTTGTAGTTTTTAAAAATGTTTTCATTTTTGATGAGACGCTGAATAAAAGAAGTTTAATCGCCGGCAAACGAAAACCCGCGATTTCCCGTAAATCCCGGGCTTGTCCCGTATAGTCAAAAGTATACAAAGGAAGTACCCAGGGAGTAAACTCATTTCCCGAACGATTTTTTAAATTATTTTTTCACCACTAAAACGCATGAGACTTGTAGTCTTCAAACTTGTTTTCATTTTTGATGAGACGCTGAATAAAAGAAGTTTAATCGCCGGCAAACGAAAACCTGCGATTTCCCGTAAATCCCAGACTCGGCCTGTAAAGTCAAAAGTATACAAAGAAAGTACCCAGGGTGTAAACTCATTTCCCGAACGATTTTTTAAATTATCTCTTCACCACTAAAGCGCATGAGACTTGTAGTTTTTAAAAATGTTTTCATTTTTGATGAGACACTGAATAAAAGAAGTTTAATCGCCGGCAAACGAAAACCCGCCATTTCCCGTAAATCCTGGACTCAGCCCGTATAGTCAAAAGTATACAAAGAAAGTACCCATGGAGTAAACTCATTTCCCGAACGATTTTTTAAATTATTTTTTCACCACTAAAACGCATGAGACTTGTAGTTTTCAAAAATGTTTTCATTTTTGATGAGACGCTTAATGAAAGAGGTTTAATCGCCGGCAAACGAAAACCAGCGATTTCCACTAAATCCCGGGCTTGGCGCGTGTAGTCGAATGTATACAAAGAAATTACCCATGGAGTAAACTCATTTCCCGAACGATTTTTTAAATTTTTTCTCACCACTAAAACGCATGAGACTTGTAGTCTTCAAACTTGTTTTCATTTTTGATGAGACGCTGAATAAAAGAAGTTTAAACGCCGGCAAACGAAAACCTGCGATTTCCCGTAAATCCCAGACTCGGCCTGTAAAGTCAAAAGTATACAAAGAAAGTACCCAGGGTGTAAACTCATTTCCCGAACGATTTTTTAAATTATCTCTTCACCACTAAAGCGCATGAGACTTGTAGTTTTTAAAAATGTTTTCATTTTTGATGAGACACTGAATAAAAGAAGTTTAATCGCCGGCAAACGAAAACCCGCCATTTCCCGTAAATCCCGGACTCAGCCCGTATAGTCAAAAGTATACAAAGAAAGTACCCAGGGAGTAAACTCATTTCCCGAACGATTTTTTAAATTATTTTTTCACCACTAAAACGCATGAGACATGTAGTTTTCAAAAATGTTTTCATTTTTGATGAGACGCTTAATGAAAGAGGTTTAATCGCCGGCAAACGAAAACCAGCGATTTCCCCTAAATCCCGGGCTTGGCGAGTGTAGTCGAATGTATACAAAGAAATTACCCAGGGAGTAAAATCATTTCCCGAACGATTTTTTAAATTTTTTTTCACCACTAAAACGCATGAGACTTGTAGTTTTTAAAAATATTTTCATTTGTGATGAGACGCTGAATAAAAGAAGTTTAATCGCCGGCAAACAAAAACCCGCGATTTCTCGTAAATCCCGTGCTTGGTCCGTATAGTCAAAAGTATACAAAGAAAGTACCCAGGGAGTAAACTCATTTCCCGAACGATTTTTTAAATTATTTTTCACCACTAAAACGCATGAGACTTGCAGTCTTCAAATTTGTTTTCATTTTTGATGAGACGCTGAATAAAAGAGGTTTAAACGCCGACAAATGAAAACCTGCGATTTCCCGTAAATCCCGGACTCGGCCTGTAAAGTCAAAAGTATACAAAGAAAGTACCCAGGGTGTAAACTCATTTCCCGAACGATTTTTTAAATTATCTTTTCACCACTAAAACGCATGAGACTTGTAGTTTTCAAAAATGTTTTCATTTTTGATGAGACGCTGAATAAAAGAAGTTTAATCGCCGGCAAACGAAAACCTGCGATTTCCCGTTAATCCCGGACTCGGCCCGTATAGTCAAAAGTATACAAAGAAAGTACCCAGGGTGTAAACTCATTTCCCGAACGATTTTTTAAGTTATCTTTTCACCATTAAAACGCATGAGACTTGTAGTTTTCAAAAAAGTTTTCATTTCTGATGAGACGCTGAATAAAAGAAGTTTAATCGCCGGCAAACGAAAACCCGCCATTTCCCGTAAAACCCGGACTCGGCCCGTATAATCAAAAGCATACAAAGAAAGTACCCAGGGAGTAAACTCATTTCCCGAACGATTTTTTAAATTATTTTTTCATCACTAAAACGCATGAGACTTGTAGTTTTCAAAAAAATTTTCATTTTTGATGAGACGCTGAATAAAAGAAGTTTAATCGCCGGCAAACGAAAACCCGCGATTTCCCGTAAATCCCGGGCTTGGCCCGTATAGTCGAATGTATACAAAGAAAGTACCCTGTGAGTAAACTCATTTCCAGAACGATTTTTTAAATTATATTTTCACCACTAAAACGCATGAGACTTGTAGTTTTTAAAAATGTTTTCATTTTTGATGAGACGCTGAATAAAAGAAGTTTAATCGCCGGCAAACGAAAACACGCAACTTCCCGTAAATCCCGGACTCGGCCCGTATAGTCAAAAGTATACAAAGAAAGTACCCAGGGAGGAAACTCATTTCCTAACGATTTTTTGAATTATTTTTTCACCACTATAACGCATGAGACTTGTAGTTTTAAGAAATGTTTTCATTTTTGATGAGACGCTTAATGAAAGTGGTTTAATCGCCGGCAAACGAAAACCCGCAATTTCCCGTAAATCCCGGGCTTGGCCCGTATAGTCGAATGTATACAAAGAAAGTACCCTGTGAGTAAACTCATTTCCAAAACGATTTTTTAAATTATCTTTTCACCACTAAAACGCATGAGACTTTTCGTTTTCAAAAATGTTTTCATTTTTGATGAGACACTGAATAAAAGAGGATTAATCGCCGGCAAACGAAAACCCGCAATTTACCGTAAATCCCGGGCTTGGCCCGTATAGTCGAATGTATACAAAGAAAGTACCCTGTGAGTAAACTCATTTCCCGAACGATTTTTTATATTATTTTTTCACTACTAAAACGCATGAGAATTGTAGTTTTTAAAAATGTTTTCATTTTTGCTGAGACGCTTAATGAAAGAGGTTTAATCGCCGGCAAACGAAAACCCGCGATTTCCCGTAAATCCCAGGCTTAGCCCGTATAGTCGAATGTATACAAAGAAAGTACCCTGTGAGTAAACTCATTTCCAGAACGATTTTTTAAATTATTTTTTCACCACTGAAACGCATGAGACTTGTAGTTTTCAGAAATGTTTTCATTTTTGATGAGACGCTTAATGAAAGTGGTTTAATCGCCGGCAAACGAAAACCCGCGATTTCCCGTAAATCCCGGGCTTGGCCCGTATAGTCGAATGTATACAAAGAAAGTACCCTGTGAGTAAACTCATTTCCAAAACGATTTTTTAAATTATCTTTTCACCACTAAAACGCATGAGACTTTTAGTTTCCAAAAATGTTTTCATTTTTGATGAGACACTGAATAAAAGAAGTTTAATCGCCGGCAAACGAAAACCCGCCGTTTCCCGTAAATCCCGGGCTTGGCCCGTATAGTCAAAAGAATACAAAGAAAGTACCCAGGGAGTAAACTCATTTCCCGAACGATTTTTTATATTATTTTTTCACCACTGAAGCGCATGAGACTTGTAGTTTTTAAAAATGTTTTCATTTTTGATGGGACGCTGGATAAAAGAAGTTTAATCGCAAGCAAACGAAAACCCGTGATTTCCCGTAAATCCCGGACTCGGTCCGTGTAGTCAAAAGTATACAAAGAAAGTACCCAGAGAGTAAACTCATTGTCCGAACGATTTTTTAAATTATTTTTTCACCACTAAAACGCATGAGACTTGTAGTCTTCAAACTTGTTTTCATTTTTGATGAGACGCTGAATAAAAGAAGTTTAAACGCCGGCAAACGAAAACCTGCGATTTCCCGT
Source organism: Hydractinia symbiolongicarpus (assembly GCF_029227915.1). NCBI lineage: Eukaryota > Metazoa > Cnidaria > Hydrozoa > Anthoathecata > Hydractiniidae > Hydractinia > Hydractinia symbiolongicarpus. Next base: position 28,831,772 of record NC_079881.1, read on the forward strand.
AAATCCCAGACTCGGCCTGTAAAGTCAAAAGTATACAAAGAAAGTACCCAGGGTGTAAACTCATTTCCCGAACGATTTTTTAAATTATTTCTTCACCACTAAAGCGCATGAGACTTGTAGTTTTTAAAAATGTTTTCATTTTTGATGAGACACTGAATAAAAGAAGTTTAATCGCCGGCAAACGAAAACCCGCCATTTCCCGTAAATCCCGGACTCAGCCCGTATAGTCAAAAGTATACAAAGAAAGTACCCAGGTAGTAAACTCATTTCCCGAACGATTTTTTAAATTATTTTTTCACCACTAAAACGCATGAGACATGTAGTTTTCAAAAATGTTTTCATTTTTGATGAGACGCTTAATGAAAGAGGTTTAATCGCCGGCAAACGAAAACCAGCGATTTCCCCTAAATCCCGGGCTTGGCGAGTGTAGTCGAATGTATACAAAGAAATTACCCAGGGAGTAAAATCATTTCCCGAAGGATTTTTTAAATTTTTTTTCACCACTAAAACGCATGAGACTTGTAGTTTTTAAAAATATTTTCATTTGTGATGAGACGCTGAATAAAAGAAGTTTAATCGCCGGCAAACGAAAACCCGCGATTTCTCGTAAATCCCGTGATTGGCCCGTATAGTCAAAAGTATACAAAGAAAGTACCCAGGGAGTAAACTCATTTCCCGAACGATTTTTTAAATTATTTTTTCACCACTAAAACGCATGAGACTTGCAGTCTTCAAACTTGTTTTCATTTTTGATGAGACGCTGAATAAAAGAGGTTTAAACGCCGACAAATGAAAACCTGCGATTTCCCGTAAATCCCGGACTCGGCCTGTAAAGTCAAAAGTATTCAAAGAAAGTACCCAGGGTGTAAACTCATTTCCCGAACGATTTTTTAAATTATCTTTTCACCACTAAAACGCATGAGACTTGTAGTTTTCAAAAATGTTTTCATTTTTGATGAGACGCTGAATAAAAGAAGTTTAATCGCCGGCAAACGAAAACCTGCGATTTCCCGTTAATCCCGGACTCGGCCCGTATAGTCAAAAGTATACAAAGAAAGTACCCAGGGTGTAAAATCATTTCCCGAACGATTTTTTGAGTTATCTTTCCACCATTAAAACGCATGAGACTTGTAGTTTTCAAAAAAGTTTTCATTTTTGATGAGACGCTGAATAAAAGAAGTTTAATCGCCGGCAAACGAAAACCCGCCATTTCCCGTAAAACCCGGACTCGGCCCGTATAATCAAAAGCATACAAAGAGAGTACCCAGGGAGTAAACTCATTTCCCGAACGATTTTTTAAATTATTTTTTCATCACTAAAACGCATGAGACTTGTAGTTTTCAAAAATTTTTTCATTTTTGATGAGACGCTGAATAAAAGAAGTTTAATCGCCGGCAAACGAAAACCCGCGATTTCCCGTAAATCCCGGGCTTGGCCCGTATAGTCGAATGTATACAAAGAAAGTACCCTGTGAGTAAACTCATTTCCAGAACGATTTTTTAAATTATATTTTCACCACTAAAACGCATGAGACTTGTAGTTTTTAAAAATGTTTTCATTTTTGATGAGACGCTGAATAAAAGAAGTTTAATCGCCGGCAAACGAAAACACGCAACTTCCCGTAAATCCCGGACTCGGCCCGTATAGTCAAAAGTATACAAAGAAAGTACCCAGGGAGGAAACTCATTTCCTAACGATTTTTTGAATTATTTTTTCACCACTATAACGCATGAGACTTGTAGTTTTAAGAAATGTTTTCATTTTTGATGAGACGCTTAATGAAAGTGGTTTAATCGCCGGCAAACGAAAACCCGCAATTTCCCGTAAATCCCGGGCTTGGCCCGTATAGTCGAATGTATACAAAGAAAGTACCCTGTGAGTAAACTCATTTCCAAAACGATTTTTTAAATTATCTTTTCACCACTAAAACGCATGAGACTTTTCGTTTTCAAAAATGTTTTCATTTTTGATGAGACACTGAATAAAAGAGGTTTAATCGCCGGCAAACGAAAACCCGCAATTTACCGTAAATCCCGGGCTTGGCCCGTATAGTCGAATGTATACAAAGAAAGTACCCTGTGAGTAAACTCATTTCCCGAACGATTTTTTATATTATTTTTTCACTACTAAAACGCATGAGAATTGTAGTTTTTAAAAATGTTTTCATTTTTGCTGAGACGCTTAATGAAAGAGGTTTAATCGCCGGCAAACGAAAACCCGCGATTTCCCGTAAATCCCAGGCTTAGCCCGTATAGTCGAATGTATACAAAGAAAGTACCCTGTGAGTAAACTCATTTCCAGAACGATTTTTTAAATTATTTTTTCACCACTGAAACGCATGAGACTTGTAGTTTTCAGAAATGTTTTCATTTTTGATGAGACGCTTAATGAAAGTGGTTTAATCGCCGGCAAACGAAAACCCGCGATTTCCCGTAAATCCCGGGCTTGGCCCGTATAGTCGAATGTATACAAAGAAAGTACCCTGTGAGTAAACTCATTTCCAAAACGATTTTTTAAATTATCTTTTCACCACTAAAACGCATGAGACTTTTAGTTTCCAAAAATGTTTTCATTTTTGATGAGACACTGAATAAAAGAAGTTTAATCGCCGGCAAACGAAAACCCGCCGTTTCCCGTAAATCCCGGGCTTGGCCCGTATAGTCAAAAGAATACAAAGAAAGTACCCAGGGAGTAAACTCATTTCCCGAACGATTTTTTATATTATTTTTTCACCACTGAAGCGCATGAGACTTGTAGTTTTTAAAAATGTTTTCATTTTTGATGGGACGCTGGATAAAAGAAGTTTAATCGCAAGCAAACGAAAACCCGTGATTTCCCGTAAATCCCGGACTCGGTCCGTGTAGTCAAAAGTATACAAAGAAAGTACCCAGAGAGTAAACTCATTGTCCGAACGATTTTTTAAATTATTTTTTCACCACTAAAACGCATGAGACTTGTAGTCTTCAAACTTGTTTTCATTTTTGATGAGACGCTGAATAAAAGAAGTTTAAACGCCGGCAAACGAAAACCTGCGATTTCCCGTAAATCCCAGACTCGGCCTGTAAAGTCAAAAGTATACAAAGAAAGTACCCAGGGTGTAAACTCATTTCCCGAACGATTTTTTAAATTATTTCTTCACCACTAAAGCGCATGAGACTTGTAGTTTTTAAAAATGTTTTCATTTTTGATGAGACACTGAATAAAAGAAGTTTAATCGCCGGCAAACGAAAACCCGCCATTTCCCGTAAATCCCGGACTCAGCCCGTATAGTCAAAAGTATACAAAGAAAGTACCCAGGTAGTAAACTCATTTCCCGAACGATTTTTTAAATTATTTTTTCACCACTAAAACGCATGAGACATGTAGTTTTCAAAAATGTTTTCATTTTTGATGAGACGCTTAATGAAAGAGGTTTAATCGCCGGCAAACGAAAACCAGCGATTTCCCCTAAATCCCGGGCTTGGCGAGTGTAGTCGAATGTATACAAAGAAATTACCCAGGGAGTAAAATCATTTCCCGAAGGATTTTTTAAATTTTTTTTCACCACTAAAACGCATGAGACTTGTAGTTTTTAAAAATATTTTCATTTGTGATGAGACGCTGAATAAAAGAAGTTTAATCGCCGGCAAACGAAAACCCGCGATTTCTCGTAAATCCCGTGATTGGCCCGTATAGTCAAAAGTATACAAAGAAAGTACCCAGGGAGTAAACTCATTTCCCGAACGATTTTTTAAATTATTTTTTCACCACTAAAACGCATGAGACTTGCAGTCTTCAAACTTGTTTTCATTTTTGATGAGACGCTGAATAAAAGAGGTTTAAACGCCGACAAATGAAAACCTGCGATTTCCCGTAAATCCCGGACTCGGCCTGTAAAGTCAAAAGTATTCAAAGAAAGTACCCAGGGTGTAAACTCATTTCCCGAACGATTTTTTAAATTATCTTTTCACCACTAAAACGCATGAGACTTGTAGTTTTCAAAAATGTTTTCATTTTTGATGAGACGCTGAATAAAAGAAGTTTAATCGCCGGCAAACGAAAACCTGCGATTTCCCGTTAATCCCGGACTCGGCCCGTATAGTCAAAAGTATACAAAGAAAGTACCCAGGGTGTAAAATCATTTCCCGAACGATTTTTTGAGTTATCTTTCCACCATTAAAACGCATGAGACTTGTAGTTTTCAAAAAAGTTTTCATTTTTGATGAGACGCTGAATAAAAGAAGTTTAATCGCCGGCAAACGAAAACCCGCCATTTCCCGTAAAACCCGGACTCGGCCCGTATAATCAAAAGCATACAAAGAGAGTACCCAGGGAGTAAACTCATTTCCCGAACGATTTTTTAAATTATTTTTTCATCACTAAAACGCATGAGACTTGTAGTTTTCAAAAATTTTTTCATTTTTGATGAGACGCTGAATAAAAGAAGTTTAATCGCCGGCAAACGAAAACCCGCGATTTCCCGTAAATCCCGGGCTTGGCCCGCATAGTCGAATGTATACAAAGAAAGTACCCTGTGAGTAAACTCATTTCCAGAACGATTTTTTAAATTATTTTTTCACCACTAAAACGCATGAGACTTGTAGTTTTTAAAAATGTTTTCATTTTTGATGAGACGCTGAATAAAAGAAGTTTAATCGCCGGCAAACGAAAACCCGCCATTTCCCGTAAAACCCGGACTCGGCCCGTATAATCAAAAGCATACAAAGAGAGTACCCAGGGAGTAAACTCATTTCCCGAACGATTTTTTAAATTATTTTTTCATCACTAAAACGCATGAGACTTGTAGTTTTCAAAAATTTTTTCATTTTTGATGAGACGCTGAATAAAAGAAGTTTAATCGCCGGCAAACGAAAACCCGCGATTTCCCGTAAATCCCGGGCTTGGCCCGCATAGTCGAATGTATACAAAGAAAGTACCCTGTGAGTAAACTCATTTCCAGAACGATTTTTTAAATTATTTTTTCACCACTAAAACGCATGAGACTTGTAGTTTTTAAAAATGTTTTCATTTTTGATGAGACGCTGAATAAAAGAAGTTTAATCGCCGGCAAACGAAAACACGCAACTTCCCGTAAATCCCGGACTCGGCCCGTATAGTCAAAAGTATACAAAGAAAGTACCCAGGGAGGAAACTCATTTCCTAACGATTTTTTGAATTATTTTTTCACCACTAAAACGCATGAGACTTGTAGTTTTCAAAAATGTTTTCATTTTTGATGAGACGCTGAATAAAAGAAGTTTAATCGCCGGCAAACGAAAACCTGCGATTTCCCGTTAATCCCGGACTCGGCCCGTATAGTCAAAAGTATACAAAGAAAGTACCCAGGGTGTAAAATCATTTCCCGAACGATTTTTTGAGTTATCTTTCCACCATTAAAACGCATGAGACTTGTAGTTTTCAAAAAAGTTTTCATTTTTGATGAGACGCTGAATAAAAGAAGTTTAATCGCCGGCAAACGAAAACCCGCCATTTCCCGTAAAACCCGGACTCGGCCCGTATAATCAAAAGCATACAAAGAGAGTACCCAGGGAGTAAACTCATTTCCCGAACGATTTTTTAAATTATTTTTTCATCACTAAAACGCATGAGACTTGTAGTTTTCAAAAATTTTTTCATTTTTGATGAGACGCTGAATAAAAGAAGTTTAATCGCCGGCAAACGAAAACCCGCGATTTCCCGTAAATCCCGGGCTTGGCCCGCATAGTCGAATGTATACAAAGAAAGTACCCTGTGAGTAAACTCATTTCCAGAACGATTTTTTAAATTATTTTTTCACCACTAAAACGCATGAGACTTGTAGTTTTTAAAAATGTTTTCATTTTTGATGAGACGCTGAATAAAAGAAGTTTAATCGCCGGCAAACGAAAACCCGCCATTTCCCGTAAAACCCGGACTCGGCCCGTATAATCAAAAGCATACAAAGAGAGTACCCAGGGAGTAAACTCATTTCCCGAACGATTTTTTAAATTATTTTTTCATCACTAAAACGCATGAGACTTGTAGTTTTCAAAAATTTTTTCATTTTTGATGAGACGCTGAATAAAAGAAGTTTAATCGCCGGCAAACGAAAACCCGCGATTTCCCGTAAATCCCGGGCTTGGCCCGCATAGTCGAATGTATACAAAGAAAGTACCCTGTGAGTAAACTCATTTCCAGAACGATTTTTTAAATTATTTTTTCACCACTAAAACGCATGAGACTTGTAGTTTTTAAAAATGTTTTCATTTTTGATGAGACGCTGAATAAAAGAAGTTTAATCGCCGGCAAACGAAAACACGCAACTTCCCGTAAATCCCGGACTCGGCCCGTATAGTCAAAAGTATACAAAGAAAGTACCCAGGGAGGAAACTCATTTCCTAACGATTTTTTGAATTATTTTTTCACCACTAAAACGCATGAGACTTGTAGTTTTTAGAAATGTTTTCATTTTTGATGAGACGCTTAATGAAAGTGGTTTAATCGCCGGCAAACGAAAACCCGCAATTTAACGTAAATCCCGGGCTTGGCCCGTATAGTCGAATGTATACAAAGAAAGTACCCTGTGAGTAAACTCATTTCAAAAGCGATTTTTTAAATTATCTTTTCACCACTAAAACACATGAGACTTTTCGTTTTCAAAAATGTTTTCATTTTTGATGAGACACTGAATAAAAGAGGTTTAATCGCCGGCAAACGAAAACCCGCAATTTCCCGTAAATCCCGGGCTTGGCCCGTATAGTCGAATGTATACAAAGAAAGTACCCTGTGAGTAAACTCATTTCCCGAACGATTTTTTATATTATTTTTTCACTACTAAAACGCATGAGAATTGTAGTTTTTAAAAATGTTTTCATTTTTGCTGAGACGCTTAATGAAAGAGGTTTAATCGCCGGCAAACGAAAACCCGCGATTTCCCGTAAATCCCAGGCTTAGCTCGTATAGTCGAATGTATACAAAGAAAGTACCCTGTGAGTAAACTCAATTCCAGAACGATTTTTTAAATTATTTTTTCACCACTGAAACGCATGAGACTTGTAGTTTTCCGAAATGTTTTCATTTTTGATGAGACGCTTAATGAAAGTGGTTTAATCGCCGGCAAACGAAAACCCGCGATTTCCCGTAAATCCCGGGCTTGGCCCGTATAGTCGAATGTATACAAAGAAAGTACCCTGTGAGTAAACTCATTTCCAAAACGATTTTTTAAATTATCTTTTCACCACTAAAACGCATGAGACTTTTAGTTTCCAAAAATGTTTTCATTTTTGATGAGACACTGAATAAAAGAAGTTTAATCGCCGGCAAACGAAAACCCGCCGTTTCCCGTAAATCCCGGGCTTGGCCCGTATAGTCAAAAGAATACAAAGAAAGTACCCAGGGAGTAAACTCATTTCCCGAACGATTTTTTATATTATTTTTTCACCACTAAAGCGCATGAGACTTGTAGTTTTTAAAAATGTTTTCATTTTTGATGGGACGCTGAATAAAAGAAGTTTAATCGCAAGCAAACGAAAACCCGTGATTTCCCGTAAATCCCGGACTCGGTCCGTATAGTCAAAAGTATACAAAGAAAGTACCCAGAGAGTAAACTCATTGTCCGAACGATTTTTTAAATTATTTTTTCACCACTAAAACGCATGAGACTTCTAGTTTTTAAAAATGTTTTCATTTTTGATGAGACGCTTAATGAAAGAGGTTTAATCGACGGCAAACGAAAACCCGCGATTTCCCGTAAATCCCGGGCTTGGCCGTATAGTCGAATGTATACAAAGAAAGTATCTTGTGAGTAAACTCATTTCCCGAACGATTTTTTATATTATTTTTTCACCACTAAAACGCATGAGAATTGTAGTTTTCAAAAATGTTTTCATTCTTGATGGGACGCTGAATAAAAGAAGTTTAATCGCCGGCAAACGAAAACCCGCGATTTCCCGTAAATCCCGCACTCGGCCCGTATAGTCAAAAGTTTACAAAGAAAGTACCCAGGGAGTAAACTCATTTTCCGAACGATTTTTTAAATTATTTTTTCACCACTAAAACGCATGAGACTTGTAGTTTTCAAAAATGTTTTCATTTTTGATGAGACGCTTAATGAAAGAGGTTTAATCGACGGCAATCGAAAACCAGCGATTTCCTCTAAATCCCAGGCTTGGCCCGTGTAGTCGAATGTATACAAAGAAAGTACCCAGGAAGTACACTCATTTCCAGAACGATTTTTTAAATTATTTTTTCACCACTAAAACGCATAAGACTTGTAGTTTTCAATAATGTTTTCATTTGTGAAAAGACGCTGAATAAAAGAAGTTTAAACGCCGGCGAACGAAAACCTGCGATTTCCCGTAAATCCCGGACTCGGCCCGTATAAACAAAAGTAAACAAAGAAAGTACCCAGGGAGTAAACTCATTTCCCGAGCGATTTTTTAAATTATTTTTTCACCACTAAAAGGCATGAGACTTGTAGTTTTCAAAAATGTGTTCATTTTTGATGAGACGCTGAATAAAAGAAGTTTAATCGCCGGAAAACAAAAACCCGCGATTTCCCGTAAATCCCGGGCTTGGCCCGTATAGTCGAATGTATACAAAGAAAGTACCTTGTGAGTAAACTCATTTCCCGAACGATTTTGGATAATATTTTTTCACCACTAAAACGCATGAGAATTGTAGTTTTTAAAAATGTTTTCATTTTTGATGGGACGCTGAATAAAAGAAGTTTAATCGCCGGCAAACGAAAACCCGCGATTTCCCGGAGATCCCGCACTCGGCCCGTATAGTCAAAAGTTTACAAAGAAAGTACCCAGGGAGTAAACTCATTTTCCGAACGATTTTTTAAATTATTTTTTCACCACTAAAACGCATGAGACTTGTAGTTTTCAAAAATGTTTTCATTTTTGATGAGACGCTTAATGAAAGAGGTTTAATCGACGGCAATCGAAAACCAGCGATTTCCCCTAAATCCCAGGCTTGGCCCGTGTAGTCGAATGTATACAAAGAAAGTACCCAGGAAGTACACTCATTTCCAGAACGATTTTTAAATTATTTTTTCACCACTAAAACGCATAAGACTTGTAGTTTTCAATAATGTTTTCATTTGTGAAAAGACGCTGAATAAAAGAAGTTTAAACGCCGGCAAACGAAAACCTGCGATTTCCCGTAAATCCCGGAATCGGCCCGTATAATCAAAAGTATACAAAGAAAGTACCCAGGGAGTAAACTCACTTCCCGAGCGATTTTATAAATTATTTTTTCATCACTAAAAGGCATGAGACTTGTAGTTTTTAAAAATGTGTTCATTTTTGATGAGACGCTGAATAAAAGAAGTTTAATCGCTGGAAAACGAAAACCTGCGATTTCCCGTAAATCCCGGACTCGGCCCGTATAGTCAAAAGTATACAAAGAAAGTACCCATGGTGTAAACTCATTTCCCGAACGATTTTTTAAATTATTTTTTCACCACTAAAACGCATGAGACTTGCAGTTTTCAAAAATGTTTTCATTTTTGATGAGACGCTTGATGAAAGAGGTTTAATCGCCGGCAAACGAAAACCCGCGATTTCCCGTAAATCCCGGGCTTGGCCCTTATAGTCGAATGTATACAAAGAAAGTACCTTGTGAGTAAACTCATTTCCCGAACGATTTTTTATATTATTTTTTCACCACTAAAACGCATGAGAATTGTAGTTTTCACAAATATGCTTTCATTTTTGATGGGACGCTGAATAAAAGAAGTTTAATCGCCGGCAAACGAAAACCCGCGACTTCCCGTAAATCCCGCACTCGGCCCGTATAGTCAAAAGTTTACAAAGAAAGTACCCAGGGAGTAAACTCATTTTCCGAACGATTTTTTAAATTACTTTTTCACCACTAAAACGCATGAGACTTGTAGTTTTTAAAAATGTTTTCATTTTTGATGAGACGCTTAATGAAAGAGGTTTAATCGACGGCAATCGAAAACCAGCGATTTCCCCTAAATCCCAGGCTTGGCCCGTGTAGTCGAATGTATACAAAGAAAGTACCCAGGAAGTACACTCATTTCCAGAACGATTTTTTCAATCATTTTTTCACCACTAAAACGCATAAGACTTGTAGTTTTCAATAATGTTTTCATTTGTGAAAAGACGCTGAATAAAAGAAGTTTAAACGCCGTCAAACGAAAACCTGCGATTTCCCGTAAGTCCCGGACTCGGCCCGTATAATCAAAAGTATACAAAGAAAGTACCCAGGGAGTAAACTCATTTCCCAAGCGATTTTTTAAATTATTTTTTCACCACTAAAAGGCATGAGACTTGTAGTTTTTAAAAATGTGTTCATTTTTGATGAGACGCTGAATAAAAGAAGTTTAATCGCCGGAAAACGAAAACCTGCGATTTCCCGTAAATCCCGGACTCGGCCCGTATAGTCAAAAGTTTACAAAGAAAGTACCCAGGGAGTAAACTCATTTTCCGAACGATTTTTTAAATTACTTTTTCACCACTAAAACGCATGAGACTTGTAGTTTTTAAAAATGTTTTCATTTTTGATGAGACGCTTAATGAAAGAGGTTTAATCGACGGCAATCGAAAACCAGCGATTTCCCCTAAATCCCAGGCTTGGCCCGTGTAGTCGAATGTATACAAAGAAAGTACCCAGGAAGTACACTCATTTCCAGAACGATTTTTTAAATTATTTTTTCACCACTAAAACGCATAAGACTTGTTGTTTTCAATAATGTTTTCATTTGTGAAAAGACGCTGAATAAAAGAAGTTTAAACGCCGGCAAACGAAAACCTGCGATTTCCCGTAAGTCCCGGACTCGGCCCGTATAATCAAAAGTATACAAAGAAAGTACCCAGGGAGTAAACTCATTTCCCAAGCGATTTTTTAAATTACTTTTTCACCACTAAAAGGCATGAGACTTGTAGTTTTTAAAAATGTGTTAATTTTTGATGAGACGCTGAATAAAAGAAGTTTAATCGCCGGAAAACGAAAACCTGCGATTTTCCGTAAATCCCGGACTCGGCCCGTATAGTCAAAAGTATACAAAGAAAGTACCCATGGTGTAAACTCATTTCCCGAACGATTTTTTAAATTATTATTCACCACTAAAGCCCATGAGACTTCTAGTTTTTAAAAATGTTTTCATTTTTGATGGGACGCTGAATAAAAGAAGTTTAATCGCCGGCAAACGAAAACCTGCGACTTCCCGTAATTCCCGGACTCGGCCTGTATAGTCAAAAGTATACAAAAAAAGTACCCAGGGAGTAAACTCATTTCCCGAACGATTTTTTAAATTATTTTGTCACCACTAAAACGCATGAGACTTGTAGTTTTCAGAAATGCTTTCATTTTTGATGAGACGCTTAATGAAAGTGGTTTAATCGTCGGCAAACGAAAACCCGTGATTTCCCGTAAATCCCGGGCTTGGCCCGTATAGTGGAATGTATACAAAGAAAGTACCCTGTGAGTAAAGTCATTTCCAAAACGATTTTTTAAATTATCTTTTCACCACTAAAACGCATGAGACTTGTAGTTTTCAAAAATGTTTTCATTTTTGATGAGACGCTTAATGAAAGAGGTTTAATCGCCGGCAAACGAAAACCCGCGATTTCCCCTAAATCCCGGGCTTGGCGCGTGTAGTCGAATGTATACAAAGAAATTACCCAGGGAGTAAACTCATTTCCCGAACGATTTTTTAAATTATCTCTTCACCACTAAAGCGCATGAGACTTGTAGTTTTTAAAAATGTGTTCATTTTTGATGAGACGCTGAATAAAAGAAGTTTAATCGCCGGAAAACGAAAACCTGCGATTTCCCGTAAATCTCGGACTCGGCCCGTATAGTCAAAAGTATACAAAGAAAGTACCCATGGTGTAAACTCATTTCCCGAACGATTTTTTAAATTATTATTCACCACTAAAGCCCATGAGACTTCTAGTTTTTAAAAATGTGTTCATTTTTGATGAGACGCTGAATAAAAGAAGTGTAATCGCCGGAAAACGAAAACCTGCGATTTCCCGTAAATCCCGGACTCGGCCCGTATAGTCAAAAGTTTACAAAGAAAGTACCCAGGGAGTAAACTCATTTTCCGAACGATTTTTTAAATTACTTTTTCACCACTAAAACGCATGAGACTTGTAGTTTTTAAAAATGTTTTCATTTTTGATGAGACGCTTAATGAAAGAGGTTTAATCGACGGCAATCGAAAACCAGCGATTTCCCCTAAATCCCAGGCTTGGCCCGTGTAGTCGAATGTATACAAAGAAAGTACCCAGGAAGTACACTCATTTCCAGAACGATTTTTTAAATTATTTTTTCACCACTAAAACGCATAAGACTTGTAGTTTTCAATAATGTTTTCATTTGTGAAAAGACGCTGAATAAAAGAAGTTTAAACGCCGGCAAACGAAAACCTGCGATTTCCCGTAAGTCCCGGACTCGGCCCGTATAATCAAAAGTATACAAAGAAAGTACCCAGGGAGTAAACTCATTTCCCAAGCGATTTTTTAATATATTTTTTCACCACTAAAAGGCATGAGACTTGTAGTTTTTAAAAATGTGTTCATTTTTGATGAGACGCTGAATAAAAGAAGTTTAATCGCCGGAAAACGAAAACCTGCGATTTCCCGTAAATCCCGGACTCGGCCCGTATAGTCAAAAGTTTACAAAGAAAGTACCCAGGGAGTAAACTCATTTTCCGAACGATTTTTTAAATTACTTTTTCACCACTAAAACGCATGAGACTTGTAGTTTTTAAAAATGTTTTCATTTTTGATGAGACGCTTAATGAAAGAGGTTTAATCGACGGCAATCGAAAACCAGCGATTTCCCCTAAATCCCAGGCTTGGCCCGTGTAGTCGAATGTATACAAAGAAAGTACCCAGGAAGTACACTCATTTCCAGAACGATTTTTTAAATTATTTTTTCACCACTAAAACGCATAAGACTTGTTGTTTTCAATAATGTTTTCATTTGTGAAAAGACGCTGAATAAAAGAAGTTTAAACGCCGGCAAACGAAAACCTGCGATTTCCCGTAAGTCCCGGACTCGGCCCGTATAATCAAAAGTATACAAAGAAAGTACCCAGGGAGTAAACTCATTTCCCAAGCGATTTTTTAAATTACTTTTTCACCACTAAAAGGCATGAGACTTGTAGTTTTTAAAAATGTGTTAATTTTTGATGAGACGCTGAATAAAAGAAGTTTAATCGCCGGAAAACGAAAACCTGCGATTTTCCGTAAATCCCGGACTCGGCCCGTATAGTCAAAAGTATACAAAGAAAGTACCCATGGTGTAAACTCATTTCCCGAACGATTTTTTAAATTATTATTCACCACTAAAGCCCATGAGACTTCTAGTTTTTAAAAATGTTTTCATTTTTGATGGGACGCTGAATAAAAGAAGTTTAATCACCGGCAAACGAAAACCTGCGACTTCCCGTAATTCCCGGACTCGGCCTGTATAGTCAAAAGTATACAAAAAAAGTACCCAGGGAGTAAACTCATTTCCCGAACGATTTTTTAAATTATTTTGTCACCACTAAAACGCATGAGACTTGTAGTTTTCAGAAATGCTTTCATTTTTGATGAGACGCTTAATGAAAGTGGTTTAATCGTCGGCAAACGAAAACCCGTGATTTCCCGTAAATCCCGGGCTTGGCCCGTATAGTGGAATGTATACAAAGAAAGTACCCTGTGAGTAAACTCATTTCCAAAACGATTTTTTAAATTATCTTTTCACCACTAAAACGCATGAGACTTGTAGTTTTCAAAAATGTTTTCATTTTTGATGAGACGCTTAATGAAAGAGGTTTAATCGCCGGCAAACGAAAACCCGCGATTTCCCCTAAATCCCGGGCTTGGCGCGTGTAGTCGAATGTATACAAAGAAATTACCCAGGGAGTAAACTCATTTCCCGAACGATTTTTTAAATTATCTCTTCACCACTAAAGCGCATGAGACTTGTAGTTTTTAAAAATGTGTTCATTTTTGATGAGACGCTGAATAAAAGAAGTTTAATCGCCGGAAAACGAAAACCTGCGATTTCCCGTAAATCTCGGACTCGGCCCGTATAGTCAAAAGTATACAAAGAAAGTACCCATGGTGTAAACTCATTTCCCGAACGATTTTTTAAATTATTATTCACCACTAAAGCCCATGAGACTTCTAGTTTTTAAAAATGTGTTCATTTTTGATGAGACGCTGAATAAAAGAAGTGTAATCGCCGGAAAACGAAAACCTGCGATTTCCCGTAAATCCCGGACTCGGCCCGTATAGTCAAAAGTTTACAAAGAAAGTACCCAGGGAGTAAACTCATTTTCCGAACGATTTTTTAAATTACTTTTTCACCACTAAAACGCATGAGACTTGTAGTTTTTAAAAATGTTTTCATTTTTGATGAGACGCTTAATGAAAGAGGTTTAATCGACGGCAATCGAAAACCAGCGATTTCCCCTAAATCCCAGGCTTGGCCCGTGTAGTCGAATGTATACAAAGAAAGTACCCAGGAAGTACACTCATTTCCAGAACGATTTTTTAAATTATTTTTTCACCACTAAAACGCATAAGACTTGTAGTTTTCAATAATGTTTTCATTTGTGAAAAGACGCTGAATAAAAGAAGTTTAAACGCCGGCAAACGAAAACCTGCGATTTCCCGTAAGTCCCGGACTCGGCCCGTATAATCAAAAGTATACAAAGAAAGTACCCAGGGAGTAAACTCATTTCCCAAGCGATTTTTTAATATATTTTTTCACCACTAAAAGGCATGAGACTTGTAGTTTTTAAAAATGTGTTCATTTTTGATGAGACGCTGAATAAAAGAAGTTTAATCGCCGGAAAACGAAAACCTGCGATTTCCCGTAAATCCCGGACTCGGCCCGTATAGTCAAAAGTATACAAAGAAAGTACCCATGGTGTAAACTCATTTCCCGAACGATTTTTTAAATTATTATTCACCACTAAAGCCCATGAGACTTCTAGTTTTTAAAAATGTATTCATTTTTGATGAGACGCTGAATAAAAGAAGTTTAATCTCCGGCAAACGAAAACCTGCGACTTCCCGTAATTCCCGGACTCGGCCTGTATAGTCAAAAGTATACAAAAAAAGTACCCAGGGAGTAAACTCATTTCCCGAACGATTTTTTAAATTATTTTGTCACCACTAAAACGCATGAGACTTGTAGTTTTCAGAAATGCTTTCATTTTTGATGAGACGCTTAATGAAAGTGGTTTAATCGTCGGCAAAAGAAAACCCGTGATTTCCCGTAAATCCCGGGCTTGGCCCGTATAGTGGAATGTATACAAAGAAAGTACCCTGTGAGTAAACTCATTTCCAAAACGATTTTTTAAATTATCTTTCCACCACTAAAACGCATGAGACTTGTAGTTTTCAAAAATGTTTTCATTTTTGATGAGACGCTTAATGAAAGAGGTTTAATCGCCGGCAAACGAAAACCCGCGATTTCCCCTAAATCCCGGGCTTGGCGCGTGTAGTCGAATGTATACAAAGAAATTACCCAGGGAGTAAACTCATTTCCCGAACGATTTTTTAAATTATCTCTTCACCACTAAAGCGCATGAGACTTGTAGTTCTTAAAAATGTGTTCATTTTTGATGAGACGCTGAATAAAAGAAGTTTAATCGCCGGAAAACGAAAACCTGCGATTTCCCGTAAATCTCGGACTCGGCCCGTATAGTCAAAAGTATACAAAGAAAGTACCCATGGTGTAAACTCATTTCCCGAACGATTTTTTAAATTATTATTCACCACTAAAGCCCATGAGACTTCTAGTTTTTAAAAATGTGTTCATTTTTGATGAGACGCTGAATAAAAGAAGTGTAATCGCCGGAAAACGAAAACCTGCGATTTCCCGTAAATCCCGGACTCGGCCCGTATAGTCAAAAGTTTACAAAGAAAGTACCCAGGGAGTAAACTCATTTTCCGAACGATTTTTTAAATTACTTTTTCACCACTAAAACGCATGAGACTTGTAGTTTTTAAAAATGTTTTCATTTTTGATGAGACGCATAATGAAAGAGGTTTAATCGACGGCAATCGAAAACCAGCGATTTCCCCTAAATCCCAGGCTTGGCCCGTGTAGTCGAATGTATACAAAGAAAGTACCCAGGAAGTACACTCATTTCCAGAACGATTTTTTAAATTATTTTTTCACCACTAAAACGCATAAGACTTGTAGTTTTCAATAATGTTTTCATTTGTGAAAAGACGCTGAATAAAAGAAGTTTAAACGCCGGCAAACGAAAACCTGCGATTTCCCGTAAGTCCCGGACTCGGCCCGTATAGTCAAAAGTTTACAAAGAAAGTACCCAGGGAGTAAACTCATTTTCCGAACGATTTTTTAAATTACTTTTTCACCACTAAAACGCATGAGACTTGTAGTTTTTAAAAATGTTTTCATTTTTGATGAGACGCTTAATGAAAGAGGTTTAATCGACGGCAATCGAAAACCAGCGATTTCCCCTAAATCCCAGGCTTGGCCCGTGTAGTCGAATGTATACAAAGAAAGTACCCAGGAAGTACACTCATTTCCAGAACGATTTTTTAAATTATTTTTTCACCACTAAAACGCATAAGACTTGTAGT
The DNA here is from genome assembly GCF_029227915.1 of Hydractinia symbiolongicarpus. Taxonomy (NCBI): domain Eukaryota; kingdom Metazoa; phylum Cnidaria; class Hydrozoa; order Anthoathecata; family Hydractiniidae; genus Hydractinia; species Hydractinia symbiolongicarpus. The sequence continues at coordinate 28,848,325 of NC_079881.1, forward strand.
TTTCAATAATGTTTTCATTTGTGAAAAGACGCTGAATAAAAGAAGTTTAAACGCCGGCAAACGAAAACCTGCGATTTCCCGTAAGTCCCGGACTCGGCCCGTATAATCAAAAGTATACAAAGAAAGTACCCAGGGAGTAAACTCATTTCCCAAGCGATTTTTTAATATATTTTTTCACCACTAAAAGGCATGAGACTTGTAGTTTTTAAAAATGTGTTCATTTTTGATGAGACGCTGAATAAAAGAAGTTTAATCGCCGGAAAACGAAAACCTGCGATTTCCCGTAAATCCCGGACTCGGCCCGTATAGTCAAAAGTATACAAAGAAAGTACCCATGGTGTAAACTCATTTCCCGAACGATTTTTTAAATTATTATTCACCACTAAAGCCCATGAGACTTCTAGTTTTTAAAAATGTATTCATTTTTGATGAGACGCTGAATAAAAGAAGTTTAATCTCCGGCAAACGAAAACCTGCGACTTCCCGTAATTCCCGGACTCGGCCTGTATAGTCAAAAGTATACAAAAAAAGTACCCAGGGAGTAAACTCATTTCCCGAACGATTTTTTAAATTATTTTGTCACCACTAAAACGCATGAGACTTGTAGTTTTCAGAAATGCTTTCATTTTTGATGAGACGCTTAATGAAAGTGGTTTAATCGTCGGCAAAAGAAAACCCGTGATTTCCCGTAAATCCCGGGCTTGGCCCGTATAGTGGAATGTATACAAAGAAAGTACCCTGTGAGTAAACTCATTTCCAAAACGATTTTTTAAATTATCTTTCCACCACTAAAACGCATGAGACTTGTAGTTTTCAAAAATGTTTTCATTTTTGATGAGACGCTTAATGAAAGAGGTTTAATCGCCGGCAAACGAAAACCCGCGATTTCCCCTAAATCCCGGGCTTGGCGCGTGTAGTCGAATGTATACAAAGAAATTACCCAGGGAGTAAACTCATTTCCCGAACGATTTTTTAAATTATCTCTTCACCACTAAAGCGCATGAGACTTGTAGTTCTTAAAAATGTGTTCATTTTTGATGAGACGCTGAATAAAAGAAGTTTAATCGCCGGAAAACGAAAACCTGCGATTTCCCGTAAATCTCGGACTCGGCCCGTATAGTCAAAAGTATACAAAGAAAGTACCCATGGTGTAAACTCATTTCCCGAACGATTTTTTAAATTATTATTCACCACTAAAGCCCATGAGACTTCTAGTTTTTAAAAATGTGTTCATTTTTGATGAGACGCTGAATAAAAGAAGTGTAATCGCCGGAAAACGAAAACCTGCGATTTCCCGTAAATCCCGGACTCGGCCCGTATAGTCAAAAGTTTACAAAGAAAGTACCCAGGGAGTAAACTCATTTTCCGAACGATTTTTTAAATTACTTTTTCACCACTAAAACGCATGAGACTTGTAGTTTTCAATAATGTTTTCATTTGTGAAAAGACGCTGAATAAAAGAAGTTTAAACGCCGGCAAACGAAAACCTGCGATTTCCCGTAAGTCCCGGACTCGGCCCGTATAATCAAAAGTATACAAAGAAAGTACCCAGGGAGTAAACTCATTTCCCAAGCGATTTTTTAATATATTTTTTCACCACTAAAAGGCATGAGACTTGTAGTTTTTAAAAATGTGTTCATTTTTGATGAGACGCTGAATAAAAGAAGTTTAATCGCCGGAAAACGAAAACCTGCGATTTCCCGTAAATGCCGGACTCGGCCCGTATAGTCAAAAGTATACAAAGAAAGTACCCATGGTGTAAACTCATTTCCCGAACGATTTTTTAAATTATTATTCACCACTAAAGCCCATGAGACTTCTAGTTTTTAAAAATGTATTCATTTTTGATGAGACGCTGAATAAAAGAAGTTTAATCGCCGGCAAACGAAAACCTGCGACTTCCCGTAATTCCCGGACTCGGCCTGTATAGTCAAAAGTATACAAAAAAAGTACCCAGGGAGTAAACTCATTTCCCGAACGATTTTTTAAATTATTTTGTCACCACTAAAACGCATGAGACTTGTAGTTTTCAGAAATGCTTTCATTTTTGATGAGACGCTTAATGAAAGTGGTTTAATCGTCGGCAAACGAAAACCCGTGATTTCCCGTAAATCCCGGGCTTGGCCCGTATAGTGGAATGTATACAAAGAAAGTACCCTGTGAGTAAACTCATTTCCAAAACGATTTTTTAAATTATCTTTCCACCACTAAAACGCATGAGACTTGTAGTTTTCAAAAATGTTTTCATTTTTGATGAGACGCTTAATGAAAGAGGTTTAATCGCCGGCAAACGAAAACCCGCGATTTCCCCTAAATCCCGGGCTTGGCGCGTGTAGTCGAATGTATACAAAGAAATTACCCAGGGAGTAAACTCATTTCCCGAACGATTTTTTAAATTATCTCTTCACCACTAAAGCGCATGAGACTTGTAGTTTTTAAAAATGTGTTCATTTTTGATGAGACGCTGAATAAAAGAAGTTTAATCGCCGGAAAACGAAAACCTGCGATTTCCCGTAAATCTCGGACTCGGCCCGTATAGTCAAAAGTATACAAAGAAAGTACCCATGGTGTAAACTCATTTCCCGAACGATTTTTTAAATTATTATTCACCACTAAAGCCCATGAGACTTCTAGTTTTTAAAAATGTTTTCATTTTTGATGAGACGCTGAATAAAAGAAGTTTAATCGCCGGCAAACGAAAACCAGCGACTTCCCGTAATTCCCGGACTCGGCCTGTATAGTCAAAAGTATACAAAAAAAGTACCCAGGGAGTAAACTCATTTCCCGAACGATTTTTTAAATTATTTTGTCACCACTAAAACGCATGAGACTTGTAGTTTTCAGAAATGTTTTCATTTTTGATGAGACGCTTAATGAAAGTGGTTTAATCGTCGGCAAACGAAAACCCGTGATTTCCCGTAAATCCCGGGCTTGGCCCGTATAGTGGAATGTATACAAAGAAAGTACCCTGTGAGTAAACTCATTTCCAAAACGATTTTTTAAATTATCTTTTCACCACTAAAACGCATGAGACTTGTAGTTTTCAAAAATGTTTTCATTTTTGATGAGACGCTTAATGAAAGAGGTTTAATCGCCGGCAAACGAAAACCCGCGATTTCCCCTAAATCCCGGGCTTGGCGCGTGTAGTCGAATGTATACAAAGAAATTACCCAGGGAGTAAACTCATTTCCCGAACGATTTTTTAAATTATCTCTTCACCACTAAAGCGCATGAGACTTGTAGTTTTTAAAAAAGTTTTCATTTTTGATGAGACACTGAATAAAAGAAGTTTAATCGCCGGCAAACGAAAACCCGCCATTTCCCGTAAATCCCGGACTCTGCCCGTATAGTCGAATGTATACAAAGAAAGTACCCTGTGAGTAAACTCATTTCCAGAACGATTTTTTAAATTATCTTTTCACCACTAAAACGCATGAGACTTGTAGTTTTCAAAAATGTTTTCATTTTTGATGAGACGCTGAATAAAAGAAGTTTAATCGCCGGCAAACGAAAACCCGCCATTTCCCGTAAAACCCGGACTCGGCCCGTATAATCAAAAGCATACAAAGGAAGTACCCAGGGAGTAAACTCATTTCCCGAACGATTTTTTATATTATTTTTTCACCACTAAAACGCATGAGAATTGTAGTTTTCAAAAATGTTTTCATTTTTTGATGGGACGCTGAATAAAAGAAAATTAATCGCCGGCAAACGAAAACCCGCGATTTCCCGTAAATCCCGCACTCGGCCCGTATAGTCAAAAGTTTACAAAGAAAGTACCCAGGGAGTAAACTCATTTTCCGAACGTTTTTTTAAATTATTTTTTCACCACTAAAACGCATGAGACTTGTAGTTTTCAAAAATGTTTTCATTTTTGATGAGACGCTTAATGAAAGAGGTTTAATCGACGGCAATCGAAAACCAGCGATTTCCCCTAAATCCCGGGCTTGGCCCGTGTAGTTGAATGTATACAAAGAAAGTACCAAGGGAGTAAACTCATTTCCCGAACGTTTTTTTCAATTTTTTTTTCACCACTAAAACGCATGAGACTTGTAGTTTTCAGAAATGTTTTCATTTTTGATGAGACGCCTAATGAAAGTGGTTTAATCGCCGGCAAACGAAAACCCGCGATTTCCCGTAAATCCCGGGCTTGACCCGTATAGTCGAATGTATACAAAGAAAGTACCGTGTGAGTAAACTCATTTCCAAAACGATTTTTTAAATTATCTTTTCACCACTAAAACGCATGAGACTTGTAGTTTTCAAAAATGTTTTCATTTTTGATGAGACGCTTAATGAAAGAGGTTTAATCGCCGGCAAACGAAAACCCGCGATTTCCCCTAAACCCCGGGCTTGGCGCGTGTAGTCGAATGTATACAAAGAAATTACCCAGGGAGTAAACTCATTTCCCGAACGATTTTTTAAATTATCTCTTCACCACTAAAGCGCATGAGACTTGTAGTTTTTAAAAATGTGTTCATTTTTGATGAGACGCTGAATAAAAGAAGTTTAATCGCCGGAAAACGAAAACCTGCGATTTCCCGTAAATCTCGGACTCGGCCCGTATAGTCAAAAGTATACAAAGAAAGTACCCATGGTGTAAACTCATTTCCCGAACGATTTTTTAAATTATTATTCACCACTAAAGCCCATGAGACTTCTAGTTTTTAAAAATGTTTTCATTTTTGATGAGACGCTGAATAAAAGAAGTTTAATCGCCGGCAAACGAAAACCAGCGACTTCCCGTAATTCCCGGACTCGGCCTGTATAGTCAAAAGTATACAAAAAAAGTACCCAGGGAGTAAACTCATTTCCCGAACGATTTTTTAAATTATTTTGTCACCACTAAAACGCATGAGACTTGTAGTTTTCAGAAATGTTTTCATTTTTGATGAGACGCTTAATGAAAGAGGTTTAATCGCCGGCAAACGAAAACCCGCGATTTCCCCTAAATCCCGGGCTTGGCGCGTGTAGTCGAATGTATACAAAGAAATTACCCAGGGAGTAAACTCATTTCCCGAACGATTTTTTAAATTATCTCTTCACCACTAAAGCGCATGAGACTTGTAGTTTTTAAAAAAGTTTTCATTTTTGATGAGACACTGAATAAAAGAAGTTTAATCGCCGGCAAACCAAAACCCGCCATTTCCCGTAAATCCCGGACTCAGCCCGTATAGTCGAATGTATACAAAGAAAGTACCCTGTGAGTAAACTCATTTCCAGAACGATTTTTTAAATTATCTTTTCACCACTAAAACGCATGAGACTTGTAGTTTTCAAAAATGTTTTCATTTTTGATGAGACGCTGAATAAAAGAAGTTTAATCGCCGGCAAACGAAAACCCGCCATTTCCCGTAAAACCCGGACTCGGCCCGTATAATCAAAAGCATACAAAGGAAGTACCCAGGGAGTAAACTCATTTCCCGAACGATTTTTTATATTATTTTTTCACCACTAAAACGCATGAGAATTGTAGTTTTCAAAAATGTTTTCATTTTTTGATGGGACGCTGAATAAAAGAAAATTAATCGCCGGCAAACGAAAACCCGCGATTTCCCGTAAATCCCGCACTCGGCCCGTATAGTCAAAAGTTTACAAAGAAAGTACCCAGGGAGTAAACTCATTTTCCGAACGTTTTTTTAAATTATTTTTTCACCACTAAAACGCATGAGACTTGTAGTTTTCAAAAATGTTTTCATTTTTGATGAGACGCTTAATGAAAGAGGTTTAATCGACGGCAATCGAAAACCAGCGATTTCCCCTAAATCCCGGGCTTGGCCCGTGTAGTCGAATGTATACAAAGAAAGTACCAAGGGAGTAAACTCATTTCCCGAACGTTTTTTTCAAAATTTTTTTCACCACTAAAACGCATGAGACTTGTAGTTTTCAGAAATGTTTTCATTTTTGATGAGACGCTTAATGAAAGTGGTTTAATCGCCGGCAAACGAAAACCCGCGATTTCCCGTAAATCCCGGGCTTGACCCGTATAGTCGAATGTATACAAAGAAAGTACCGTGTGAGTAAACTCATTTCCAAAACGATTTTTTAAATTATCTTTTCACCACTAAAACGCATGAGACTTGTAGTTTTCAAAAATGTTTTCATTTTTGATGGGACGCTGAATAAAAGAAGTTTAATCGCCAGCAAACGAAAACCCGCGATTTCCCGTAAATCCCGGACTCGGCCCGTATAGTCAAAAGTATACAAAGAAAGTACCCAGGGAGTAAACTCATTGTCCGAACGATTTTTTAAATTATTTTTTCACCACTAAAACGCATGAGACTTGCAGTTTTCAAAAATGTTTTCATTTTTGATGAGACGCTTAATAAAAGAGGTTTAATCGCCGGCAAACGAAAACCCGCGATTTCCCGTAAATCCCGGGCTTGGCCCGTATAGTCGAATGTATACAAAGAAAGTACCTTGTGAGTAAACTCATTTCCCGAACGATTTTTTATATTATTTTTTCACCACTAAAACGCATGAGAATTGTAGTTTTTAAAAATGTTTTCATTTTTGATGGGACACTGAATAAAAGAAGTTTAATCGCCGGCAAACGAAAACCCGCGATTTCCCGTAAATCCCGCACTCGGCCCGTATAGTCAAAAGTTTACAAAGAAAGTACCCAGGGAGTAAACTCATTTTCCGAACGATTTTTTAAATTATTTTTTCACCACTAAAACGCATGAGACTTGTAGTTTTCAAAAATGTTTTCATTTTTGATGAGACGCTTAATGAAAGAGGTTTAATCGACGGCAATCGAAAACCAGCGATTTCCCCTAAATCCCAGGCTTGGCCCGTGTAGTCGAATGTATACAAAGAAAGTACCCAGGAAGTACACTCATTTCCAGAACAATTTTTTAAATTATTTTTTCACCACTAAAACGCATAAGACTTGTAGTTTTCGATAATGTTTTCATTTGTGAAAAGACGCTGAATAAAAGAAGTTTAAACGCCGGCAAACGAAAACCTGCGATTTCCCGTAAATCCCGGACTCGGCCCGTATAATCAAAAGTATACAAAGAAAGTACCCAGGGAGTAAACTCATTTCCCGAGCGATTTTTTAAATTATTTTTTCACCACTAAAACGCATGAGACTTGTAGTTTTTAAAAATGTGTTCATTTTTGATGAGACGCTGAATAAAAGAAGTTTAATCGCCTGAAAACAAAAACCTGCGATTTCCCGTAAATCCGAGACTCGGCCCGTATAGTCAAAAGTATACAAAGAAAGTACCCATGGTGTAAACTCATTTCCCGAACGATTTTTTAAATTATTATTTCACCACTAAAGCCCATGAGACTTCTAGTTTTTAAAAATGTTTTCATTTTTGATAAGACGCTGAATAAAAGAAGTTTAATCGCCGGCAAACGAAAACCTGCGACTTCCCGCAATTCCCGGACTCGGCCCGTATAGTCAAAAGTATACAAAGAAAGTCCCCAGGGAGTAAACTCGTTTCCCGAACGATTTTTTAAATTATTTTTTCACCACTAAAACGCATGAGACTTGTATTTTCAGAAATGTTTTCATTTTTGATGAGACGCTCAATGAAAGTGGTTTAATCGTCGGCAAACGAAAACCCGTGATTTCCCGTAAATCCCGGGCTTGGCCCGTATAGTGGAATGTATACAAAGAAAGTACCTTGTGAGTAAACTCATTTCCAAAACGATTTTTAAATTATCTTTTCACCACTATAACGCATGAGACTTGTAGTTTTCAAAAATGTTTTCATTTTTGATGAGACGCTTAACGAAAGAGGTTTAATCGCCGGCAAACGAAAACCCGCGATTTCCCGTAAATCCCGGGCTTGGCCCGTATAGTCAAAAGTATAAAAAGAAAGTACCCAGGGAGTAAACTCTTTTCCCGAACGATTTTTTAAATTATTTTTTCACCACTAAAACGCATGAGACTTGTAGTCTTCAAACTTGTTTTCATTTTTGATGAGACGCTGAATAAAAGAAGTTTAAGCGCCGGCAAATAAAAACCTGCGATTTCCCGTAAATCCCAGACTCGGCCTGTAAAGTCAAAAGTATACAAAGAAAGTACCCAGGGTGTAAACTCATTTCCCGAACGATTTTTTAAATTATTTTTTCACGACTAAAACGCATGAGACTTGTAGTTTTTAAAAATGTTTTCATTTTTGATGAGACGTTGAATAAAAGAAGTTTAATCGCTGGCAAACGAAAACCTGCGATTTCCTGTAAATCCCGGACTCGGCCCGTATAGTCAAAAGTATACAAAGAAGGTACCCAGGGTGTACACTCATTTCCCGAACGATTTTTTAAATTATTATTTCACCACTAAAGCCCATGAGACTTGTAGTTTTTAAAAATGTTTTCATTTTTGATGAGACGCTGAATAAAAAAAGTTAAATCGCCGGCAAAAGAAACCCCGCGACTTCCCGTAAATCCCTGACTCGGCCCGTATAGTCAAAATTATACATAGAAAGTACCCAGGGAGTAAACTCATTTCCCGAACGATTTTTTAAATTATTTTTTCACCACTAAAACGCATGAGATTTGTAGTTTTCAGAAATGTTTTCATTTTTGTTGAGACGCTTAATGAAAGTGGTTTAATCGTCGGCAAACGAAAACCCGTGATTTCCCGTAAATCCCGGGCTTGGCCCGTATAGTGGAATGTATACAAAGAAAGTACCCTGTGAGTAAACTCATTTCCAAAACGATTTTTAAATTATCTTTTCACCACTAAAACGCATGAGACTTGTAGTTTTCAAAAATGTTTTCATTTTTGATGAGACGCTTAATGAAAGAGGTTTAATCGCCGGCAAACGAAAATCTGCGATTTCGCGTAAATCCCGGGCTTGGCCCGTATAGTCGAAAGTATACAAAGAAAGTACCCTGTGAGTAAACTCATCTCCAGAACGATTTTTTAAATTATTTTTTCACCACTAAAACGCATGAGACTTGTAGTCTTCAAACTTGTTTTCATTTTTGATGAGACGCTGAATAAAAGAAGTTTAAGCGCCGGCAAATGAAAACCTGCGATTTCCCGTAAATCCCAGACTCGGCCTGTAAAGTCAAAAGTATACAAAGAAAGTACCCAGGGTGTAAACTCATTTCCCGAACGATTTTTTAAATTATCTCTTCACCACTAAAGCGCATGAGACTTGTAGTTTTCAAAAATGTTTTCATTTTTGATGAGACGCTGAATAAAAGATGTTTAATCGCCGGCAAACGAAAAGCCGCCATTTCCCGTAAACCCCAGACTCGGCCCGTATAATCAAAAGTATACAAAGAAAGTACCCAGGGAGTAAACTCATTTCCCGAACGATTTTTTAAATTATTTTTTCACGACTAAAACGCATGGGACTTGTAGTTTTCAAAAATGTTTTCATTTTTGATGAGACGCTGAATAAAAGAAGTTTAATCGCTGGCAAACGAAAACCTGCGATTTCCTGTAAATCCCGGACTCGGCCCGTATAGTCAAAAGTATACAAATAAAGTACCCTGTGAGTAAACTCATTTCCAAAACGATTTTTAAATTATCTTTTCACCACTAAAACGCATGAGACTTGTAGTTTTCAAAAATGTTTTCATTTTTGATGAGACGCTTAATGAAAGAGGTTTAATCGCCGGCAAACGAAAATCTGCGATTTCGCGTAAATCCCGGGCTTGGCCCGTATAGTCAAAAGTATACAAAGAAAGTACCCTGTGAGTAAACTCATCTCCAGAACGATTTTTTAAATTATTTTTTCACCACTAAAACGCATGAGACTTGTAGTCTTCAAACTTGTTTTCATTTTTGATGAGACGCTGAATAAAAGAAGTTTAAGCGCCGGCAAATGAAAACGTGCGATTTCCCGTAAATCCCAGACTCGGCCTGTAAAGTCAAAAGTATACAAAGAAAGTACCCAGGGTGTAAACTCATTTCCCGAACGATTTTTTAAATTATCTCTTCACCACTAAAGCGCATGAGACTTGTAGTTTTCAAAAATGTTTTCATTTTTGATGAGACGCTGAATAAAAGATGTTTAATCGCCGGCAAACGAAAAGCCGCCATTTCCCGTAAACCCCGGACTCGGCCAGTATAATCAAAAGTATACAAAGAAAGTACCCAGGGAGTAAACTCATTTCATGAACGATTTTTTAAATTATTTTTTCACGACTAAAACGCATGGGACTTGTAGTTTTCAGAAATGTTTTCATTTTTGATGAGACGCTTAATGAAAGTGGTTTAATAGCCGGCAAACGAAAACCCGCGATTTCCCGTAAATCTCGGGCTTGGCCCGTATAGTCGAATGTATACAAAGAAAGTACCCTGTGAGTAAACTCATTTCCAAAACGATTTTTTAAATTATCTTTTCACCACTAAAACGCATGTGACTTGTAGTTTTCAAAAATGTTTTCATTTTTGATGGGACACTGAATAAAAGAAGTTTAATCGCCGGCAATAGAAAGCCCGCCATTTCCCGTAAATCCCGGGCTTGGCCCGTATTGTTAAAAGTATACAAAGAAAGTACCCAGGGAGTAAACTCATTTCCCGAACGATTTTTTAAATTATATTTTTTCACCACTAAAACGCATGAGACTTGTAGTCTTCAAACTTGTTTTCATTTTTGATGAGACGCTGAATAAAAGAAGTTTAAACGCCGGCAAACGAAAACCTGCGATTTCCCGTGAATCCCAGACTCGGCCTGTAAAGTCAAAAGTATACAAAGAAAGTACCCATTGTGTAAACTCAATTCCCGAACGATTTTTTAAATTATCTTTTCACCACTAAAACGCATGAGTCTTGTAGTTTTTAAAAATGTTTTCATTTTTGATGAGACGCTGAATAAAAGAAGTTTAATCGCCAGCAAACGAAAACCCGCCATTTCCGTAAACCCCGGACTCGGCCCGTATAATCAAAAGTATACAAAGAAAGTACCCAGGGAGTAAACTCATTTCCCAAACGATTTTTTAAATTATTTTTTCACCACTAAAACGCATGAGACTTGTAGTTTTCAAAAATGTTTTCATTTTTGATGAGACGCTGAATAAAAGAAGTTTAATCGCTGGCAAACGAAAACCTGCGATTTCCCGTAAATCCCGGACTCGGCCCGTATAGTCGAATGTATACAAAGAAAGTACCTTGTGAGAAGACTCATTTCCAGAACGATTTTTTAAATTATTTTTCACCACTAAAACGCATAAGACTTGTAGTTTTCAAAAATGTTTTCATTTTTGATGAGACGCTGAATAAAAAAAGTTTAATCGCCGGCAAACGAAAACCCGCGATTTCCCGTAAATCCCGGGCTTGGCCTGTATAGTCAAAAGTATAAAAAGAAAGTACCCAGGGAGTAAATTCATTTCCCGAACGATTTTTTAAATTATTTTTTCACCACTAAAACGCATGAGACTTGTAGTCTTCAAACTTGTTTTCATTTTTGATGAGACGCTGAATAAAAGAAGTTTAATCGCCGGCAAACAAAAACCTGCGATTTCCCGTAAATCCCAGACTCGGCCTGTAAAGTCAAAAGTATACAAAGAAAGTACCCATTGTGTAAACTCATTTCCCGAACGATTTTTTAAATTATCTTTTCACCACTAAAACGCATGAGTCTTGTAGTTTTTAAAAATGTTTTCATTTTTGATGAGACGCTGAATGAAAGAAGTTTAATCGCCAGCAAACGAAAACCCGCCATTTCCCGTAAACCCCGGACTCGGCCCGTATAATCAAAAGTATACAAAGAAAGTACCCAGGGAGTAAACTCATTTCCCAAACGATTTTTTAAATTATTTTTTCACCACTAAAACGCATGAGACTTGTAGTTTTTAAAAATGTTTTCATTTTTGATGAGACGCTGAATAAAAGAAGTTTCATCGCTGGCAAACGAAAACCTGCGATTTCCCGTAAATCCCGGACTCAGCCCGTATAGTCGAATGTATACAAAGAAAGTACCTTGTGAGAAAACTCATTTCCAGAACGATTTTTTAAATTATTTTTCACCACTAAAACACATAAGACTTGTAGTTTTCAAAAATGTTTTCATTTTTGATGAGACGCTGAATAAAAAAAGTTTATTCGCCGGCAAACGAAAACCCGCGATTTCCCGTAAATCCCGGGCTTGGCCTGTATAGTCAAAAGTATAAAAAGAAAGTACCCAGGGAGTAAATTCATTTCCCGAACGATTTTTTAAATTATTTTTTCACCACTAAAACGCATGAGACTTGTAGTCTTCAAACTTGTTTTCATTTTTGATGAGACGCTGAATAAAAGAAGTTTAATCGCCGGCAAACGAAAATCTGCGATTTCCCGTAAATCCCAGACTCGGCCTGTAAAGTCAAAAGTATACAAAGAAAGTACCCATTGTGTAAACTCATTTCCCGAACGATTTTTTAAATTATCTTTTCACCACTAAAACGCATGAGTCTTGTAGTTTTTAAAAATGTTTTCATTTTTGATGAGACGCTGAATAAAAGAAGTTTAATCGCCAGCAAACGAAAAGCCGCCATTTCCCGCAAACCCCGGACTCGGCCCGTATAATCAAAAGTATACAAAGAAAGTACCCAGGGAGTAAACTCATTTCCCGAACGATTTTTTAAATTATTTTTTCACCACTAAAACGCATAAGACTTGTAGTTTTCAAAAATGTTTTCATTTTTGATGAGACGCTGAATAAAAGAAGTTTAATCGCTGGCAAACGAAAACCTGCGATTTCCCGTAAATCCCGGACTCGGCCCGTATAGTCAAAAGTATACAAAGAAAGTACCCAGGGTGTAAACTCATTTCCCGAACGATTTTTTAAATTATTAATTCACCACTAAAGCCCATGAGACTTGTAGTTTATAAAAATGTTTTCATTTTTGATGAGACGCTGAATAAAAGAAGTTTAATCGCCGGAAAACGAAAACCCGCGACTTCCCGTAAATCCCGGGCTTGGTCAGTATAGTCGAATGTATACAAAGAAAGTACCCTGTGAGTAAACTCATTTCCAAAACGATTTTTTAAATTATCTTTTCACCACTAAAACGCATGAGACTTGTAGTTCTCAAAAATGTTTTCATTTTTGATGGGACGCTGAATAAAAGAAGTTTAATCGCCGGCAAACGAAAACCCGCGATTTCCCGTAAATCCCGGACTCAGGCCGTATAGTCAAAAGTATACAAGGAAAGTACCCATGGAGTAAACTCATTTTCCGAACGATTTTTTAAATTATTTTTTCACCACTAAAACGCATGAGACTTGTAGTTTTCAAAAATGTTTTCATTTTTGATGAGACGCTGAATAAAAGAAGTTTAATCGCTGGCAAACGAAAACCTGCAATTTCCCGTAAATCCCGGACTCGGCCCGTATAGTCAAAAGTATAAAAAGAAAGTACCCAGGGTGTAAACTCATTTCCCGAACGATTTTTTAAATTATTATTTCACCACTAAAGCCCATGAGACTTGTAGTTTATAAAAATATTTTCATTTTTGATGAGACGCTGAATAAAAGAAGTTTAATCGCCGGAAAACGAAAACACGCGACTTCCCGTAAATCCCGGGCTTGGTCCGTATAGTCGAATGTATACAAAGAAAGTACCCTGTGAGTAAACTCATTTCCAAAACGATTTTTTAAATTATCTTTTCACCACTAAAACGCATGAGACTTGTAGTTTTCAAAAATGTTTTCATTTTTTATGAGACGCTTAATGAAAGAGGTTTACTTGCCCGCAAACGAAAACTCGCGATGTCCCGTAAATCCCGGGCTTGGCCCGTAGAGTCGAATGTATACAAAGAAAGAACCCTGTGAGTAATCTCATTTCCAGAACGATTTTTTAAATTATTTTTTCACCACTAAAACGCATAAGACTTGTAGTTTTCAAAAATGTTTTCATTTTTGATGAGACGCTGAATAAAAGAAGTTTAATCGCCGGCAAACGAAAACCCGCGATTTCCCGTAAATCCCGGGCTTGGCCCGTATAGTGAAAAGTATACAAAGAAAGTACCCAGGGAGTAAACTCATTTCCCGAACGATTTTTTGAATCATTTTTTCACCACTAAAGCCCATGAGACTTGTAGTTTATAAAAAGGTTTTCATTTTTGATGAGACGCTGAATAAAAGAAGTTTAATCGCTGGAAAACAAAAACCCGCGACTTCCCGTAAATCCCGGGCTTGGTCCGTATAGTCGAATGTATACAAAGAAAGTACCCTGTGAGTAAACTCATTTCCAAAACGATTTTTTAAATTATCTTTTCACCACTAAAACGCATGAGACTTGTAGTTTTCAAAAATGTTTTCATTTTTTATGAGACGCTTAATGAAAGAGGTTTAATTGCCCGCAAACGAAAACTCGCGATGTCCCGTAAATCCCGGGCTTGGCCCGTATAGTCGAATGTATACAAAGAAAGAACCCTGTGAGTAATCTCATTTCCAGAACGATTTTTTAAATTATTTTTTCACCACTAAAACGCATGAGACTTGTAGTTTTCAAAAATGTTTTCATTTTTGATGAGACGCTGAATAAAAGAAGTTTAATCGCTGGCAAACGAAAACCTGCAATTTCCCGTAAATCCCGGACTCGGCCCGTATAGTCAAAAGTATAAAAAGAAAGTACCCAGGGTGTAAACTCATTTCCCGAACGATTTTTTAAATTATTATTTCACCACGAAAGCCCATGAGACTTGTAGTTTATAAAAATATTTTCATTTTTGATGAGACGCTGAATAAAAGAAGTTTAATCGCCGGAAAACGAAAACACGCGACTTCCCGTAAATCCCGGGCTTGGTCCGTATAGTCGAATGTATACAAAGAAAGTACCCTGTGAGTAAACTCATTTCCAAAACGATTTTTTAAATTATCTTTTCACCACTAAAACGCATGAGACTTGTAGTTTTCAAAAATGTTTTCATTTTTTATGAGACGCTTAATGAAAGAGGTTTAATTGCCCGCAAACGAAAACTCGCGATGTCCCGTAAATCCCGGGCTTGGCCCGTATAGTCGAATGTATACAAAGAAAGAACCCTGTGAGTAATCTCATTTCCAGAACGATTTTTTAAATTATTTTTTCACCACTAAAACGCATAAGACTTGTAGTTTTCAAAAATGTTTTCATTTTTGATGAGACGCTGAATAAAAGAAGTTTAATCGCCGGCAAACGAAAACCCGCGATTTCCCGTAAATCCCGGGCTTGGCCCGTATAGTGAAAAGTATACAAAGAAAGTACCCAGGGAGTAAACTCATTTCCCGAACGATTTTTTGAATTATTTTTTCACCACTAAAGCCCATGAGACTTGTAGTTTATAAAAAGGTTTTCATTTTTGATGAGACGCTGAATAAAAGAAGTTTAATCGCTGGAAAACGAAAACCCGCGACTTCCCGTAAATCCCGGGCTTGGTCCGTATAGTCGAATGTATACAAAGAAAGTACCCTGTGAGTAAACTCATTTCCAAAACGATTTTTTAAATTATCTTTTCACCACTAAAACGCATGAGACTTGTAGTTTTCAAAAATGTTTTCATTTTTTATGAGACGCTTAATGAAAGAGGTTTAATTGCCCGCAAACGAAAACTCGCGATGTCCCGTAAATCCCGGGCTTGGCCCGTATAGTCGAATGTATACAAAGAAAGAACCCTGTGAGTAATCTCATTTCCAGAACGATTTTTTAAATTATTTTTTCACCACTAAAACGCATAAGACTTGTAGTTTTCAAAAATGTTTTCATTTTTGATGAGACGCTGAATAAAAGAAGTTTAATCGCCGGCAAACGAAAACCCGCGATTTCCCGTAAATCCCGGGCTTGGCCCGTATAGTGAAAAGTATACAAAGAAAGTACCCAGGGAGTAAACTCATTTCCCGAACGATTTTTTAAATTATTTTTTCACTACTAAAGCCCATGAGACTTGTAGTTTATAAAAAGGTTTTCATTTTTGATGAGACGCTGAATAAAAGAAGTTTAATCGCCGGAAAACGAAAACCCGCGACTTCCCGTAAATCCCGGGCTTGGTCCGTATAGTCGAATGTATACAAAGAAAGTACCCTGTGAGTAAACTCATTTCCAAAACAATTTTTTAAATTATCTTTTCACCACTAAAACGGATGAGACTTGTAGTCTTCAAACTTGTTTTCATTTTTGATGAGACGCTGAATAAAAGAAGTTTAATCGCTGGCAAACGAAAACCTGCGATTTCCTGTAAATCCCGGACTCGGCCCGTATAGTCAAAAGTATACAAAGAAGGTACCCAGGGTGTACACTCATTTCCCGAACGATTTTTTAAATTATTATTTCACCACTAAAGCCCATGACACTTGTAGTTTTTAAAAATGTTTTCATTTTTGATGAGACGCTGAATAAAAAAAGTTAAATCGCCGGCAAAAGAAAACCCGCGACTTCCCGTAAATCCCTGACTCGGCCCGTATAGTCAAAATTATACATAGAAAGTACCCAGGGAGTAAACTCATTTCCCGAACGATTTTTTAAATTATTTTTTCACCACTAAAACGCATGAGACTTGTAGTTTTCAGAAATGTTTTCATTTTTGATGAGACGCTTAATGAAAGTGGTTTAATAGCCGGCAAACGAAAACCCGCGATTTCCCGTAAATCTCGGGCTTGGCCCGTATAGTCGAATGTATACAAAGAAAGTACCCTGTGAGTAAACTCATTTCCAAAACGATTTTTTAAATTATCTTTTCACCACTAAAACGCATGTGACTTGTAGTTTTCAAAAATGTTTTCATTTTTGATGGGACACTGAATAAAAGATGTTTAATCGCCGGCAATAGAAAGCCCGCCATTTCCCGTAAATCCCGGGCTTGGCCCGTATTGTTAAAAGTATACAAAGAAAGTACCCAGGGAGTAAACTCATTTCCCGAACGATTTTTTAAATTATATTTTTTCACCACTAAAACGCATGAGACTTGTAGTCTTCAAACTTGTTTTCATTTTTGATGAGACGCTGAATAAAAGAAGTTTAAACGCCGGCAAACGAAAACCTTCGATTTCCCGTGAATCCCAGACTCGACCTGTAAAGTCAAAAGTATACAAAAAAAGTACCCATTGTGTAAACTCAATTCCCGAACGATTTTTTAAATTATCTTTTCACCACTAAAACGCATGAGTCTTGTAGTTTTTAAAAATGTTTTCATTTTTGATGAGACGCTGAATAAAAGAAGTTTAATCGCCAGCAAACGAAAACCCGCCATTTCCCGTAAACCCCGGACTCGGCCCGTATAATCAAAAGTATACAAAGAAAGTACCCAGGGAGTAAACTCATTTCCCAAACGATTTTTTAAATTATTTTTTCACCACTAAAACGCATGAGACTTGTAGTTTTCAAAAATGTTTTCATTTTTGATGAGACGCTGAATAAAAGAAGTTTAATCGCTGGCAAACGAAAACCTGCGATTTCCCGTAAATCCCGGACTCGGCCCGTATAGTCGAATGTATACAAAGAAAGTACCTTGTGAGAAAACTCATTTCCAGAACGATTTTTTAAATTATTTTTCACCACTAAAACGCATAAGACTTGTAGTTTTCAAAAATGTTTTCATTTTTGATGAGACGCTGAATAAAAAAAGTTTAATCGCCGGCAAACGAAAACCCGCGATTTCCCGTAAATCCCGGGCTTGGCCTGTATAGTCAAAAGTATAAAAAGAAAGTACCCAGGGAGTAAATTCATTTCCCGAACGATTTTTAAATTATTTTTTCACCACTAAAACCCATGAGACTTGTAGTCTTCAAACTTGTTTTCATTTTTGATGAGACGCTGAATAAAAGAAGTTTAATCGCCGGCAAACGAAAACCTGCGATTTCACGTAAATCCCAGACTCGGCCTGTAAAGTCAAAAGTATACAAAGAAAGTACCCATTGTGTAAACTCATTTCCCGAACGATTTTTTAAATTATCTTTTCACCACTAAAACGCATGAGTCTTGTAGTTTTTAAAAATGTTTTCATTTTTGATGAGACGCTGAATAAAAGAAGTTTAATCGCCAGCAAACGAAAACCCGCCATTTCCCGTAAACCCCGGACTCGGCCCGTATAATCAAAAGTATACAAAGAAAGTACCCAGGGAGTAAACTCATTTCCCAAACGATTTTTTAAATTATTTTTTCACCACTAAAACGCATGAGACTTGTAGTTTTCAAAAATGTTTTCATTTTTGATGAGACGCTGAATAAAAGAAGTTTAATCGCTGGCAAACGAAAACCTGCGATTTCCCGTAAATCCCGGACTCAGCCCGTATAGTCGAATGTATACAAAGAAAGTACCTTGTGAGAAAACTCATTTCCAGAACGATTTTTTAAATTATTTTTCACCACTAAAACGCATAAGACTTGTAGTTTTCAAAAATGTTTTCATTTTTGATGAGACGCTGAATAAAAAAAGTTTATTCGCCGGCAAACGAAAACCCGCGATTTCCCGTAAATCCCGGGCTTGGCCTGTATAGTCAAAAGTATAAAAAGAAAGTACCCAGGGAGTAAATTCATTTCCCGAACGATTTTTTAAATTATTTTTTCACCACTAAAACGCATGAGACTTGTAGTCTTCAAACTTGTTTTCATTTTTTATGAGACGCTGAATAAAAGAAGTTTAATCGCCAGCAAACGAAAATCTGCGATTTCCCGTAAATCCCAGACTCGGCCTGTAAAGTCAAAAGTATACAAAGAAAGTACCCATTGTGTAAACTCATTTCCCGAACGATTTTTTAAATTATCTTTTCACCACTAAAACGCATGAGTCTTGTAGTTTTTAAAAATGTTTTCATTTTTGATGAGACGCTGAATAAAAGAAGTTTAATCGCCAGCAAACGAAAACCCGCCATTTCCCGCAAACCCCGTACTCGGCCCGTATAATCAAAAGTATACAAAGAAAGTACCCAGGGAGTAAACTCATTTCCCGAACGATTTTTTAAATTATTTTTCACCACTAAAACGCATAAGACTTGTAGTTTTCAAAAATGTTTTCATTTTTGATGAGACGCTGAATAAAAAAAGTTTATTCGCCGGCAAACGAAAACCCGCGATTTCCCGTAAATCCCGGGCTTGGCCTGTATAGTCAAAAGTATAAAAAGAAAGTACCCAGGGAGTAAATTCATTTCCCGAACGATTTTTTAAATTATTTTTTCACCACTAAAACGCATGAGACTTGTAGTCTTCAAACTTGTTTTCATTTTTTATGAGACGCTGAATAAAAGAAGTTTAATCGCCAGCAAACGAAAATCTGCGATTTCCCGTAAATCCCAGACTCGGCCTGTAAAGTCAAAAGTATACAAAGAAAGTACCCATTGTGTAAACTCATTTCCCGAACGATTTTTTAAATTATCTTTTCACCACTAAAACGCATGAGTCTTGTAGTTTTTAAAAATGTTTTCATTTTTGATGAGACGCTGAATAAAAGAAGTTTAATCGCCAGCAAACGAAAACCCGCCATTTCCCGCAAACCCCGGACTCGGCCCGTATAATCAAAAGTATACAAAGAAAGTACCCAGGGAGTAAACTCATTTCCCGAACGATTTTTTAAATTATTTTTTCACCACTAAAACGCATGAGACTTGTAGTTTTCAAAAATGTTTTCATTTTTGATGAGACGCTGAATAAAAGAAGTTTAATCGCTGGCAAACGAAAACCTGCGATTTCCCGTAAATCCCGGACTCGGCCCGTATAGTCAAAAGTATACAAAGAAAGTACCCAGGGTGTAAACTCATTTCCCGAACGATTTTTTAATTTATTAATTCACCACTAAAGCCCATGAGACTTGTAGTTTATAAAAATGTTTTCATTTTTGATGAGACGCTGAATAAAAGAAGTTTAATCGCCGGAAAACGAAAACCCGCGACTTCCCGTAAATCCCGGGCTTGGTCCGTATAGTCGAATGTATACAAAGAAAGTACCCTGTGAGTAAACTCATTTCCAAAACGATTTTTTAAATTATCTTTTCACCACTAAAACGCATGAGACTTGTAGTTCTCAAAAATGTTTTCATTTTTGATGGGACGCTGAATAAAAGAAGTTTAATCGCCGGCAAACGAAAACCCGCGATTTCCCGTAAATCCCGGACTCAGGCCGTATAGTCAAAAGTATACAAAGAAAGTACCCAGGGAGTAAACTCATTTCCCGAACGATTTTTTAAATTATTTTTTCACCACTAAAACGCATGAGACTTGTAGTTTTTAAAAATGTTTTCATTTTTGATGAGACGCTGAATAAAAGAAGTTTAATCGCTGGCAAACGAAAACCTGCGATTTCCCGTAAATCCCGGACTTGGCCCGTATAGTCAAAAGTATACAAAGAAAGTACCCAGGGTGTAAACTCATTTCCCGAACGATTTTTTAAAATATTAATTCACCACTAAAGCCCATGAGACTTGTAGTTTATAAAAATGTTTTCATTTTTGATGAGACGCTGAATAAAAGAAGTTTAATCGCCGGAAAACGAAAACCCGCGACTTCCCGTAAATCCCGGGCTTGGTCCGTATAGTCGAATGTATACAAAGAAAGTACCCTGTGAGTAAACTCATTTCCAAAACGATTTTTTAAATTATCTTTTCACCACTAAAACGCATGAGACTTGTAGTTCTCAAAAATGTTTTCATTTTTGATGGGACGCTGAATAAAAGAAGTTTAATCGCCGGCAAACGAAAACCCACGATTTCCCGTAAATCCCGGACTCAGGCCGTATAGTCAAAAGTATACAAGGAAAGTACCCATGGAGTAAACTCATTTTCCGAACGATTTTTTAAATTATTTTTTCACCACTAAAACGCATGAGACTTGTAGTTTATAAAAATGTTTTCATTTTTGATGAGACGCTGAATAAAAGAAGTTTAATCGCCAGCAAACGAAAACCCGCCATTTCCCGCAAACCCCGGACTCGGCCCGTATAATCAAAAGTATACAAAGAAAGTACCCAGGGAGTAAACTCATTTCCCGAACGATTTTTTAAATTATTTTTTCACCACTAAAACGCATGAGACTTGTAGTTTTCAAAAATGTTTTCATTTTTGATGAGACGCTGAATAAAAGAAGTTTAATCGCTGGCAAACGAAAACCTGCGATTTCCCGTAAATCCCGGACTCGGCCCGTATAGTCAAAAGTATACAAAGAAAGTACCCAGGGTGTAAACTCATTTCCCGAACGATTTTTTAATTTATTAATTCACCACTAAAGCCCATGAGACTTGTAGTTTATAAAAATGTTTTCATTTTTGATGAGACGCTGAATAAAAGAAGTTTAATCGCCGGAAAACGAAAACCCGCGACTTCCCGTAAATCCCGGGCTTGGTCCGTATAGTCGAATGTATACAAAGAAAGTACCCTGTGAGTAAACTCATTTCCAAAACGATTTTTTAAATTATCTTTTCACCACTAAAACGCATGAGACTTGTAGTTCTCAAAAATGTTTTCATTTTTGATGGGACGCTGAATAAAAGAAGTTTAATCGCCGGCAAACGAAAACCCGCGATTTCCCGTAAATCCCGGACTCAGGCCGTATAGTCAAAAGTATACAAAGAAAGTACCCAGGGAGTAAACTCATTTCCCGAACGATTTTTTAAATTATTTTTTCACCACTAAAACGCATGAGACTTGTAGTTTTTAAAAATGTTTTCATTTTTGATGAGACGCTGAATAAAAGAAGTTTAATCGCTGGCAAACGAAAACCTGCGATTTCCCGTAAATCCCGGACTTGGCCCGTATAGTCAAAAGTATACAAAGAAAGTACCCAGGGTGTAAACTCATTTCCCGAACGATTTTTTAAAATATTAATTCACCACTAAAGCCCATGAGACTTGTAGTTTATAAAAATGTTTTCATTTTTGATGAGACGCTGAATAAAAGAAGTTTAATCGCCGGAAAACGAAAACCCGCGACTTCCCGTAAATCCCGGGCTTGGTCCGTATAGTCGAATGTATACAAAGAAAGTACCCTGTGAGTAAACTCATTTCCAAAACGATTTTTTAAATTATCTTTTCACCACTAAAACGCATGAGACTTGTAGTTCTCAAAAATGTTTTCATTTTTGATGGGACGCTGAATAAAAGAAGTTTAATCGCCGGCAAACGAAAACCCACGATTTCCCGTAAATCCCGGACTCAGGCCGTATAGTCAAAAGTATACAAGGAAAGTACCCATGGAGTAAACTCATTTTCCGAACGATTTTTTAAATTATTTTTTCACCACTAAAACGCATGAGACTTGTAGTTTTCAAAAATGTTTTCATTTTTGATGAGACGCTGAATAAAAGAAGTTTAATCGCTGGCAAACGAAAACCTGCAATTTCCCGTAAATCCCGGACTCGGCCCGTATAGTCAAAAGTATAAAAAGAAAGTACCCAGGGTGTAAACTCATTTCCCGAACGATTTTTTAAATTATTATTTCACCACTAAAGCCCATGAGACTTGTAGTTTATAAAAATGTTTTCATTTTTGATGAGACGCTGAATAAAAGAAGTTTAATCGCCGGAAAACGAAAACCCGCGACTTCCCGTAAATCCCGGGCTTGGTCCGTATAGTCGAATGTATACAAAGAAAGTACCCTGTGAGTAAACTCATTTCCAAAACGATTTTTTAAATTATCTTTTCACCACTAAAACGCATGAGACTTGTAGTTCTCAAAAATGTTTTCATTTTTGATGGGACGCTGAATAAAAGAAGTTTAATCGCCGGCAAACGAAAACCCACGATTTCCCGTAAATCCCGGACTCAGGCCGTATAGTCAAAAGTATACAAGGAAAGTACCCATGGAGTAAACTCATTTTCCGAACGATTTTTTAAATTATTTTTTCACCACTAAAACGCATGAGACTTGTAGTTTTCAAAAATGTTTTCATTTTTGATGAGACGCTGAATAAAAGAAGTTTAATCGCTGGCAAACGAAAACCTGCAATTTCCCGTAAATCCCGGGCTTGGTCCGTATAGTCGAATGTATACAAAGAAAGTACCCTGTGAGTAAACTCATTTCCAAAACGATTTTTTAAATTATCTTTTCACCACTAAAACGCATGAGACTTGTAGTTCTCAAAAATGTTTTCATTTTTGATGGGACGCTGAATAAAAGAAGTTTAATCGCCGGCAAACGAAAACCCGCGATTTCCCGTAAATCCCGGACTCAGGCCGTATAGTCAAAAGTATACAAAGAAAGTACCCAGGGAGTAAACTCATTTCCCGAACGATTTTTTAAATTATTTTTTCACCACTAAAACGCATGAGACTTGTAGTTTTCAAAAATGTTTTCATTTTTGATGAGACGCTAAATAAAAGAAGTTTAATCGCTGGCAAACGAAAACCTGCGATTTCCCATAAATCCCGGACTTGGCCCGTATAGTCAAAAGTATACAAAGAAAGTACCCAGGGTGTAAACTCATTTCCCGAACGATTTTTTAAAATATTAATTCACCACTAAAGCCCATGAGACTTGTAGTTTATAAAAATGTTTTCATTTTTGATGAGACGCTGAATAAAAGAAGTTTAATCGCCGGAAAACGAAAACCCGCGACTTCCCGTAAATCCCGGGCTTGGTCCGTATAGTCGAATGTATACAAAGAAAGTACCCTGTGAGTAAACTCATTTCCAAAACGATTTTTTAAATTATCTTTTCACCACTAAAACGCATGAGACTTTTAGTTCTCAAAAATGTTTTTATTTTTGATGGGACGCTGAATAAAAGAAGTTTAATCGCCGGCAAACGAAAACCCACGATTTCCCGTAAATCCCGGACTCAGGCCGTATAGTCAAAAGTATACAAGGAAAGTACCCATGGAGTAAACTCATTTTCCGAACGATTTTTTAAATTATTTTTTCACCACTAAAACGCATGAGACTTGTAGTTTTCAAAAATGTTTTCATTTTTGATGAGACGCTGAATAAAAGAAGTTTAATCGCTGGCAAACGAAAACCTGCAATTTCCCGTAAATCCCGGACTCGGCCCGTATAGTCAAAAGTATAAAAAGAAAGTACCCAGGGTGTAAACTCATTTCCCGAACGATTTTTTAAATTATTATTTCACCACTAAAGCCCATGAGACTTGTAGTTTTCAAAAATGTTTTCATTTTTGATGAGACGCTGAATAAAAGAAGTTTAATCGCTGGCAAACGAAAACCTGCGATTTCCCGTAAATCCCGGACTCGGCCCGTATAGTCAAAAGTATACAAAGAAAGTACCCAGGGTGTAAACTCATTTCCCGAACGATTTTTTAAATTATTAATTCACCACTAAAGCCCATGAGACTTGTAGTTTATAAAAATGTTTTCATTTTTGATGAGACGCTGAATAAAAGAAGTTTAATCGCCGGAAAACGAAAACCAGCGACTTCCCGTAAATCCCGGGCTTGGTCCGTATAGTCGAATGTATACAAAGAAAGTACCCTGTGAGTAAACTCATTTCCAAAACGATTTTTTAAATTATCTTTTCACCACTAAAACGCATGAGACTTGTAGTTCTCAAAAATGTTTTCATTTTTGATGGGACGCTGAATAAAAGAAGTTTAATCGCCGGCAAACGAAAACCCGCGATTTCCCGTAAATCCCGGACTCAGGCCGTATAGTCAAAAGTATACAAGGAAAGTACCCATGGAGTAAACTCATTTTCCGAACGATTTTTTAAATTATTTTTTCACCACTAAAACGCATGAGACTTGTAGTTTTCAAAAATGTTTTCATTTTTGATGAGACGCTGAATAAAAGAAGTTTAATCGCTGGCAAACGAAAACCTGCAATTTCCCGTAAATCCCGGACTCGGCCCGTATAGTCAAAAGTATAAAAAGAAATTACCCAGGGTGTAAACTCATTTCCCGAACGATTTTTTAAATTATTATTTCACCACTAAAGCCCATGAGACTTGTAGTTTATAAAAATATTTTCATTTTTGATGAGACGCTGAATAAAAGAAGTTTAATCGCCGGAAAACGAAAACACGCGACTTCCCGTAAATCCCGGGCTTGGTCCGTATAGTCGAATGTATACAAAGAAAGTACCCTGTGAGTAAACTCATTTCCAAAACGATTTTTTAAATTATCTTTTCACCACTAAAACGCATGAGACTTGTAGTTTTCAAAAATGTTTTCATTTTTTATGAGACGCTTAATGAAAGAGGTTTAATTGCCCGCAAACGAAAACTCGCGATGTCCCGTAAATCCCGGGCTTGGCCCGTATAGTCGAATGTATACAAAGAAAGAACCCTGTGAGTAATCTCATTTCCAGAACGATTTTTTAAATTATTTTTTCACCACTAAAACGCATGAGACTTGTAGTTTTCAAAAATGTTTTCATTTTTGATGAGACGCTGAATAAAAGAAGTTTAATCGCCGGCAAACGAAAACCCGCGATTTCCCGTAAATCCCGGGCTTGGCCCGTATAGTGAAAAGTATACAAAGAAAGTACCCAGGGAGTAAACTCATTTCCCGAACGATTTTTTGAATTATTTTTTCACCACTAAAGCCCATGAGACTTGTAGTTTATAAAAAGGTTTTCATTTTTGATGAGACGCTGAATAAAAGAAGTTTAATCGCTGGAAAACGAAAACCCGCGACTTCCCGTAAATCCCGGGCTTGGTCCGTATAGTCGAATGTATACAAAGAAAGTACCCTGTGAGTAAACTCATTTCCAAAACGATTTTTTAAATTATCTTTTCACCACTAAAACGCATGAGACTTGTAGTTTTCAAAAATGTTTTCATTTTTTATGAGACGCTTAATGAAAGAGGTTTAATTGCCCGCAAACGAAAACTCGCGATGTCCCGTAAATTCCGGGCTTGGCCCGTATAGTCGAATGTATACAAAGAAAGAACCCTGTGAGTAATCTCATTTCCAGAACGATTTTTCAAATTACTTTTTCACCACTAAAACGCATAAGACTTGTAGTTTTCAAAAATGTTTTCATTTTTGATGAGACGCTGAATAAAAGAAGTTTAATCGCCGGCAAACGAAAACCCGCGATTTCCCGTAAATCCCGGGCTTGGCCCGTATAGTGAAAAGTATACAAAGAAAGTACCCAGGGAGTAAACTCATTTCCCGAACGATTTTTTAAATTATTTTTTCACCACTAAAGCCCATGAGACTTGTAGTTTATAAAAAGGTTTTCATTTTTGATGAGACGCTGAATAAAAGAAGTTTAATCGCCGGAAAACGAAAACCTGCGACTTCCCGTAAATCCCGGGCTTGGTCCGTATAGTCGAATGTATACAAAGAAAGTACCCTTGAGTAAACTCATTTCCAAAACAATTTTTTAAATTATCTTTTCACCACTAAAACAGATGAGTCTTGTAGTCTTCAAACTTGTTTTCATTTTTGATGAGACGCTGAATAAAAGAAGTTTAATCGCTGGCAAACGAAAACCTGCGATTTCCTGTAAATCCCGGACTCGGCCCGTATAGTCAAAAGTATACAAAGAAGGTACCCAGGGTGTACACTCATTTCCCGAACGATTTTTTAAATTATTATTTCACCACTAAAGCCCATGACACTTGTAGTTTTTAAAAATGTTTTCATTTTTGATGAGACGCTGAATAAAAAAAGTTAAATCGACGTCAAAAGAAAACCCGCGACTTCCCGTAAATCCCTGACTCGGCCCGTATAGTCAAAAGTATACAAAGAAAGTACCCAGGGTGTAAACTCATTTCCCGAACGATTTTTTAAATTATTATTTCACCACTAAAGCCCATGACACTTGTAGTTTTCAAAAATGTTTTCATTTTTGATGAGACGCTGAATAAAAGAAGTTTAATCGCTGGCAAACGAAAACCTGCGATTTCCCGTAAATCCCGGACTCGGCCCGTATAGTCAAAAGTATACAAAGAAAGTACCCAGGGTGTAAACTCATTTCCCGAACGATTTTTTAAATTATTAATTCACCACTAAAGCCCATGAGACTTGTAGTTTATAAAAGTGTTTTCATTTTTGATGAGACGCTGAATAAAAGAAGTTTAATCGCCGGAAAACGAAAACCCGCGACTTCCCGCAAATCCCGGGCTTGGTCCGTATAGTCGAATGTATACAAAGAAAGTACCCTGTGAGTAAACTCATTTCCAAAACGATTTTTTAAATTATCTTTTCACCACTAAAACGCATGAGACTTGTAGTTCTCAAAAATGTTTTCATTTTTGATGGGACGCTGAATAAAAGAAGTTTAATCGCCGGCAAACGAAAACCCGCGATTTCCCGTAAATCCCGGACTCAGGCCGTATAGTCAAAAGTATACAAGGAAAGTACCCATGGAGTAAACTCATTTTCCGAACGATTTTTTAAATTATTTTTTCACCACTAAAACGCATGAGACTTGTAGTTTTCAAAAATGTTTTCATTTTTGATGAGACGCTGAATAAAAGAAGTTTAATCGCTGGCAAACGAAAACCTGCAATTTCCCGTAAATCCCGGACTCGGCCCGTATAGTCAAAAGTATAAAAAGAAAGTACCCAGGGTGTAAACTCATTTCCCGAACGATTTTTTAAATTATTATTTCACCACTAAAGCCCATGAGACTTGTAGTTTATAAAAATATTTTCATTTTTGATGAGACGCTGAATAAAAGAAGTTTAATCGCCGGAAAACGAAAACACGCGACTTCCCGTAAATCCCGGGCTTGGTCCGTATAGTCGAATGTATACAAAGAAAGTACCCTGTGAGTAAACTCATTTCCAAAACGATTTTTTAAATTATCTTTTCACCACTAAAACGCATGAGACTTGTAGTTTTCAAAAATGTTTTCATTTTTTATGAGACGCTTAATGAAAGAGGTTTAATTGCCCGCAAACGAAAACTCGCGATGTCCCGTAAATCCCGGGCTTGGCCCGTATAGTCGAATGTATACAAAGAAAGAACCCTGTGAGTAATCTCATTTCCAGAACGATTTTTTAAATTATTTTTTCACCACTAAAACGCATTAGACTCGTAGTTTTCAAAAATGTTTTCATTTTTGATGAGACGCTGAATAAAAGAAGTTTAATCGCCGGCAAACGAAAACCCGCGATTTCCCGTAAATCCCGGGCTTGGCCCGTATAGTGAAAAGTATACAAAGAAAGTACCCAGGGAGTAAACTCATTTCCCGAACGATTTTTTGAATTATTTTTTAACCACTAAAGCCCATGAGACTTGTAGTTTATAAAAAGGTTTTCATTTTTGATGAGACGCTGAATAAAAGAAGTTTAATCGCTGGAAAACGAAAACCCGCGACTTCCCGTAAATCCCGGGCTTGGTCCGTATAGTCGAATGTATACAAAGAAAGTACCCTGTGAGTAAACTCATTTCCAAAACGATTTTTTAAATTATCTTTTCACCACTAAAACGCATGAGACTTGTAGTTTTCAAAAATGTTTTCATTTTTTATGAGACGCTTAATGAAAGAGGTTTAATTGCCCGCAAACGAAAACTCGCGATGTCCCGTAAATTCCGGGCTTGGCCCGTATAGTCGAATGTATACAAAGAAAGAACCCTGTGAGTAATCTCATTTCCAGAACGATTTTTTAAATTACTTTTTCACCACTAAAACGCATAAGACTTGTAGTTTTCAAAAATGTTTTCATTTTTGATGAGACGCTGAATAAAAGAAGTTTAATCGCCGGCAAACGAAAACCCGCGATTTCCCGTAAATCCCGGGCTTGGCCCGTATAGTGAAAAGTATACAAAGAAAGTACCCAGGGAGTAAACTCATTTTCCGAACGATTTTTTAAATTATTAATTCACCACTAAAGCCCATGAGACTTGTAGTTTATAAAAGTGTTTTCATTTTTGATGAGACGCTGAATAAAAGAAGTTTAATCGCCGGAAAACGAAAACCCGCGACTTCCCGCAAATCCCGGGCTTGGTCCGTATAGTCGAATGTATACAAAGAAAGTACCCTGTGAGTAAACTCATTTCCAAAACGATTTTTTAAATTATCTTTTCACCACTAAAACGCATGAGACTTGTAGTTCTCAAAAATGTTTTCATTTTTGATGGGACGCTGAATAAAAGAAGTTTAATCGCCGGCAAACGAAAACCCGCGATTTCCCGTAAATCCCGGACTCAGGCCGTATAGTCAAAAGTATACAAGGAAAGTACCCATGGAGTAAACTCATTTTCCGAACGATTTTTTAAATTATTTTTTCACCACTAAAACGCATGAGACTTGTAGTTTTCAAAAATGTTTTCATTTTTGATGAGACGCTGAATAAAAGAAGTTTAATCGCTGGCAAACGAAAACCTGCAATTTCCCGTAAATCCCGGACTCGGCCCGTATAGTCAAAAGTATAAAAAGAAAGTACCCAGGGTGTAAACTCATTTCCCGAACGATTTTTTAAATTATTATTTCACCACTAAAGCCCATGAGACTTGTAGTTTATAAAAATATTTTCATTTTTGATGAGACGCTGAATAAAAGAAGTTTAATCGCCGGAAAACGAAAACACGCGACTTCCCGTAAATCCCGGGCTTGGTCCGTATAGTCGAATGTATACAAAGAAAGTACCCTGTGAGTAAACTCATTTCCAAAACGATTTTTTAAATTATCTTTTCACCACTAAAACGCATGAGACTTGTAGTTTTCAAAAATGTTTTCATTTTTTATGAGACGCTTAATGAAAGAGGTTTAATTGCCCGCAAACGAAAACTCGCGATGTCCCGTAAATCCCGGGCTTGGCCCGTATAGTCGAATGTATACAAAGAAAGAACCCTGTGAGTAATCTCATTTCCAGAACGATTTTTTAAATTATTTTTTCACCACTAAAACGCATTAGACTCGTAGTTTTCAAAAATGTTTTCATTTTTGATGAGACGCTGAATAAAAGAAGTTTAATCGCCGGCAAACGAAAACCCGCGATTTCCCGTAAATCCCGGGCTTGGCCCGTATAGTGAAAAGTATACAAAGAAAGTACCCAGGGAGTAAACTCATTTCCCGAACGATTTTTTGAATTATTTTTTAACCACTAAAGCCCATGAGACTTGTAGTTTATAAAAAGGTTTTCATTTTTGATGAGACGCTGAATAAAAGAAGTTTAATCGCTGGAAAACGAAAACCCGCGACTTCCCGTAAATCCCGGGCTTGGTCCGTATAGTCGAATGTATACAAAGAAAGTACCCTGTGAGTAAACTCATTTCCAAAACGATTTTTTAAATTATCTTTTCACCACTAAAACGCATGAGACTTGTAGTTTTCAAAAATGTTTTCATTTTTTATGAGACGCTTAATGAAAGAGGTTTAATTGCCCGCAAACGAAAACTCGCGATGTCCCGTAAATTCCGGGCTTGGCCCGTATAGTCGAATGTATACAAAGAAAGAACCCTGTGAGTAATCTCATTTCCAGAACGATTTTTTAAATTACTTTTTCACCACTAAAACGCATAAGACTTGTAGTTTTCAAAAATGTTTTCATTTTTGATGAGACGCTGAATAAAAGAAGTTTAATCGCCGGCAAACGAAAACCCGCGATTTCCCGTAAATCCCGGGCTTGGCCCGTATAGTGAAAAGTATACAAAGAAAGTACCCAGGGAGTAAACTCATTTTCCGAACGATTTTTTAAATTATTTTTTCACCACTAAAGCCCATGAGACTTGTAGTTTATAAAAAGGTTTTCATTTTTGATGAGACGCTGAATAAAAGAAGTTTAATCGCCGGAAAACGAAAACCTGCGACTTCCCGTAAATCCCGGGCTTGGTCCGTATAGTCGAATGTATACAAAGAAAGTACCCTGTGAGTAAACTCATTTCCAAAACAATTTTTTAAATTATCTTTTTACCACTAAAACAGATGAGACTTGTAGTCTTCAAACTTGTTTTCATTTTTGATGAGACGCTGAATAAAAGAAGTTTAATCGCTGGCAAACGAAAACCTGCGATTTCCTGTAAATCCCGGACTCGGCCCGTATAGTCAAAAGTATACAAAGAAGGTACCCAGGGTGTACACTCATTTCCCGAACGATTTTTTAAATTATTATTTCACCACTAAAGCCCATGACACTTGTAGTTTTTAAAAATGTTTTCATTTTTGATGAGACGCTGAATAAAAAAAGTTAAATCGCCGTCAAAAGAAAACCCGCGACTTCCCGTAAATCCCTGACTCGGCCCGTATAGTCAAAATTATACATAGAAAGTACCCAGGGAGTAAACTCATTTCCCGAACGATTTTTTAAATTATTTTTTCACCACTAAAACGCATGAGACTTGTAGTTTTCAGAAATGTTTTCATTTTTGATGAGACGCTTAATGAAAGTGGTTTAATAGCCGGCAAACGAAAACCCGCGATTTCCCGTAAATCTCGGGCTTGGCCCGTATAGTCGAATGTATACAAAGAAAGTACCCTGTGAGTAAACTCATTTCCAAAACGATTTTTTAAATTATCTTTTCACCACTAAAACGCATGTGACTTGTAGTTTTCAAAAATGTTTTCATTTTTGATGGGACACTGAATAAAAGAAGTTTAATCGCCGGCAATAGAAAGCCCGCCATTTCCCATAAATCCCGGGCTTGGCCCGTATTGTTAAAAGTATACAAAGAAAGTACCCAGGGAGTAAACTCATTTCCCGAACGATTTTTTAAATTATATTTTTTCACCACTAAAACGCATGAGACTTGTAGTCTTCAAACTTGTTTTCATTTTTGATGAGACGCTGAATAAAAGAAGTTTAAACGCCGGCAAACGAAAACCTGCGATTTCCCGTGAATCTCAGACTCGGCCTGTAAAGTCAAAAGTATACAAAGAAAGTACCCATTGTGTAAACTCAATTCCCGAACGATTTTTTAAATTATCTTTTCACCACTAAAACGCATGAGTCTTGTAGTTTTTAAAAATGTTTTCATTTTTGATGAGACGCTGAATAAAAGAAGTTTAATCGCCAGCAAACGAAAACCCGCCATTTCCCGTAAACCCCGGACTCGGCCCGTATAATCAAAAGTATACAAAGAAAGTACCCAGGGAGTAAACTCATTTCCTAAACGATTTTTTAAATTATTTTTTCACCACTAAAACGCATGAGACTTGTAGTTTTCAAAAATGTTTTCATTTTTGATGAGACGCTGAATAAAAGAAGTTTAATCGCTGGCAAACGAAAACCTGCGATTTCCCGTAAATCCCGGACTCGGCCCGTATAGTCGAATGTATACAAAGAAAGTACCTTGTGAGAAAACTCATTTCCAGAACGATTTTTTAAATTATTTTTCACCACTAAAACGCATAAGACTTGTAGTTTTTAAAAATGTTTTCATTTTTGATGAGACGCTGAATAAAAAAAGTTTAATCGCCGGCAAACGAAAACCCGCGATTTCCCGTAAATCCCGGGCTTGGCCTGTATAGTCAAAAGTATAAAAAGAAAGTACCCAGGGAGTAAATTCATTTCCCGAACGATTTTTTAAATTATTTTTTCACCACTAAAACGCATGAGACTTGTAGTCTTCAAACTTGTTTTCATTTTTGATGAGACGCTGAATAAAAGAAGTTTAATCGCCGGCAAACGAAAACCTGCGATTTCCCGTAAATCCCAGACTCGGCCTGTAAAGTCAAAAGTATACAAAGAAAGTACCCATTGTGTAAACTCATTTCCCGAACGATTTTTTAAATTATCTTTTCACCACTAAAACGCATGAGTCTTGTAGTTTTTAAAAATGTTTTCATTTTTGATGAGACGCTGAATAAAAGAAGTTTAATCGCCAGCAAACGAAAACCCGCCATTTCCCGTAAACCCCGGACTCGGCCCGTATAATCAAAAGTATACAAAGAAAGTACCCAGGGAGTAAACTCATTTCCCAAACGATTTTTTAAATTATTTTTTCACCACTAAAACGCATGAGACTTGTAGTTTTCAAAAATGTTTTCATTTTTGATGAGACGCTGAATAAAAGAAGTTTAATCGCTGGCAAACGAAAACCTGCGATTTCCCGTAAATCCCGGACTCAGCCCGTATAGTCGAATGTATACAAAGAAAGTACCTTGTGAGAAAACTCATTTCCAGAACGATTTTTTAAATTATTTTTCACCACTAAAACGCATAAGACTTGTAGTTTTCAAAAATGTTTTCATTTTTGATGAGACGCTGAATAAAAAAAGTTTATTCGCCGGCAAACGAAAACCCGCGATTTCCCGTAAATCCCGGGCTTGGCCTGTATAGTCAAAAGTATAAAAAGAAAGTACCCAGGGAGTAAATTCATTTCCCGAACGATTTTTTAAATTATTTTTTCACCACTAAAACGCATGAGACTTGTAGTCTTCAAACTTGTTTTCATTTTTTATGAGACGCTGAATAAAAGAAGTTTAATCGCCGGCAAACGAAAATCTGCGATTTCCCGTAAATCCCAGACTCGGCCTGTAAAGTCAAAAGTATACAAAGAAAGTACCCATTGTGTAAACTCATTTCCCGAACGATTTTTTAAATTATCTTTTCACCACTAAAACGCATGAGTCTTGTAGTTTTTAAAAATGTTTTCATTTTTGATGAGACGCTGAATAAAAGAAGTTTAATCGCCAGCAAACGAAAACCCGCCATTTCCCGCAAACCCCGGACTCGGCCCGTATAATCAAAAGTATACAAAGAAAGTACCCAGGGAGTAAACTCATTTCCCGAACGATTTTTTAAATTATTTTTTCACCACTAAAACGCATGAGACTTGTAGTTCTCAAAAATGTTTTCATTTTTGATGGGACGCTGAATAAAAGAAGTTTAATCGCCGGCAAACGAAAACCCGCGATTTCCCTTAAATCCCGGACTCAGGCCGTATAGTCAAAAGTATACAAGGAAAGTACCCATGGAGTAAACTCATTTTCCGAACGATTTTTTAAATTATTTTTTCACCACTAAAACGAATGAGACTTCTAGTTTTCAAAAATGTTTTCATTTTTGATGAGACGCTGAATAAAAGAAGTTTAATCGCTGGCAAACGAAAACCTGCAATTTCCCGTAAATCCCGGACTCGGCCCGTATAGTCAAAAGTATAAAAAGAAAGTACCCAGGGTGTAAACTCATTTCCCGAACGATTTTTTGAATTATTTTTTCACCACTAAAGCCCATGAGACTTGTAGTTTATAAAAAGGTTTTCATTTTTGATGAGACGCTGAATAAAAGAAGTTTAATCGCCGGAAAACGAAAACCCGCGACTTCCCGTAAATCCCGGGCTTGGTCCGTATAGTCGAATGTATACAAAGAAAGTACCCTGTGAGTAAACTCATTTCCAAAACGATTTTTTAAATTATCTTTTCACCACTAAAACGCATGAGACTTGTAGTTTTCAAAAATGTTTTCATTTTTTATGAGACGCTTAATGAAAGAGGTTTAATTGCCCGCAAACGAAAACTCGCGATGTCCCGTAAATCCCGGGCTTGGCCCGTATAGTCGAATGTATACAAAGAAAGAACCCTGTGAGTAATCTCATTTCCAGAACGATTTTTTAAATTATTTTTTCACCACTAAAACGCATAAGACTTGTAGTTTTCAAAAATGTTTTCATTTTTGATGAGACGCTGAATAAAAGAAGTTTAATCGCCGGCAAACGAAAACCCGCAATTTCCCGTAAATCCCGGGCTTGGCCCGTATAGTCGAATGTATACAAAGAAAGAGCCCTGTGAGTAATCTCATTTTCCGAACGATTTTTTAAATTATTTTTTCACCAATAAAACGCATGAGACTTGTTGTTTTCAAAAATTGTTTTCATTTTTGATGAGACGTTTAATAAAAGAGGTTTAATCGCTGGCAAACGAAAACCAGCGATTTCCCCTAAATCCCGGGCTTGGCCCGTGTAGTCGAATGTATACAAAGAAAGTACCCTGTGAGTAAACTCATTTCCAAAACGATTTTTTAAATTATTTTTTCACCACTAAAACGCATAAGACTTGTAGTTTTCAAAAATGTTTTCATTTTTGATGAGACGCTTAATAAAAGAAGTTTAATCGCCGGCAAACGAAAACCCGCGACTTCCCGTAAATCCCGGACTCGGCCCGTATAGTCAAAAGTATACAAAGAAAGTACCCACGAAGTAAACTCATTTCCCGAACGATTTTTTGAATTATTTTTTCACCACTAAAACGCATGAGACTTGTAGTTTTCAAAAATGTTTTCATTTTTGATGAGACGCTTAATAAAAGAAGTTTAATGGCCGGCAAACGAAAAACCGCGATTTCCCGTAAATCCCGGGCTTGGCCCGTATAGTCAAAAGTATACAAAGAAAGTACCCAGGGAGTAAACTCATTTCCCGAACGATTTTTTAAATTATTTTTTCACCACTAAAATGCATGAGACTTGTAGTTTTCAAAAATGTTTTCATTTTTTATGAGACGCTTAATGAAAGAGGTTTAATCGCCGGCAAACGAAAACCAGCGATTTCCCCTAAATCCCGGGCTTGGCCCGTATAGTCGAATGTATACAAAGAAAGTACCCAGGGAGTAAACTCATTTCCCGAACGATTTTTTAAATTATTTTTTCACCACTAAAACATGAGACTTGTAGTTTTCAAAAATTTTTCATTTTTAATGGGACGCTGAATAAAAGAAGTTTAATCGCCGGCAAACGAAAACCCGCGATTTCCCGTAAATCCCGGACTCGGCCCGTATAGTCAAAAGTATACAAAGAAAGTACCCAGGGAGTAAACTCATTTTCCGAACGATTTTTTAAATTACTTTTTCACCAATAAAACGCATGAGACTTGTAGTTTTCAAAAATGTTTTCATTTTTGATGAGACGCTTAATGAAAGAGGTTTAATCGCTGGCAAACGAAAACCAGCGATTTCCCTTAAATCCCGGGCTTGACCCGTGTAGTCGAATGTATACAAAGAAAGTACCCAGGGAGTAAACTCATTTCCCGAACGATTTTTAAAATTTTTTTTCACCACTAAAACGCATGAGACTTGTAGTTTTCAAAAGTGTTTTCATTTTTGATGAGATGCTTAATGAAAGAGGTTTAATCGCCGGCAAACGAAAACCCGCGATTTCCCGTAAATCCCGGGCTTGGCCCGTATAGTCGAATGTATACAAAGAAAGAACCCTGTGAGTAATCTCATTTCCCGAACGATTTTTTGAATTATTTTTTTACCACTAAAACGCATGAGACTTGTAGTTTTCAAAAATGTTTTCAATTTTGATTAGACGCTGAATAAAAGGAGTTTAATCGCCGGCAAACGGAAACCCGCGACTTCCCTTAAATTCCGGACTCGGTCCGTATAGTCAAAAGTATACAAAGAAAGTACCCAGGGAGTAAACTCATTTCCCGAACGATTTTTTAAATTATTTTTTCACCACTAAAACATGAGACTTGTAGTTTTCAAAAATTTTTCATTTTTGATGGGACGCTGAATAAAAGAAGTTTAATCGCCGGCAAACGAAAACCCGCGATTTCCCGTAAATCCCGGACTCGGCCCGTATAGTCAAAAGTATACAAAGAAAGTACCCAGGGAGTAAACTCATTTTCCGAACGATTTTTTAAATTACTTTTTCACCAATAAAACGCATGAGACTTGTAGTTTTCAAAAATGTTTTCATTTTTGATGAGACGCTTAATAAAAGAAGTTTAATCGCCGGCAAACGAAAACCCGCGATTTCCCGTAAATCCCGGGCTTGGCCCGTATAGTCAAAAGTATACAAAGAAAGTACCCAGGGAGTAAACTCATTTCCCGAACGATTTTTTAAATTATTTTTTCACCACTAAAATGCATGAGACTTGTAGTTTTCAAAAATGTTTTCATTTTTTATGAGACGCTTAATGAAAGAGGTTTAATCGCCGGCAAACGAAAACCAGCGATTTCCCCTAAATCCCGGGCTTGGCCCGTATAGTCGAATGTATACAAAGAAAGTACCCAGGGAGTAAACTCATTTCCCGAACGATTTTTTAAATTATTTTTTCACCACTAAAACATGAGACTTGTAGTTTTCAAAAATTTTTCATTTTTGATGGGACGCTGAATAAAAGAAGTTTAATCGCCGGCAAACGAAAACCCGCGATTTCCCGTAAATCCCGGACTCGGCCCGTATAGTCAAAAGTATACAAAGAAAGTACCCAGGGAGTAAACTCATTTTCCGAACGATTTTTTAAATTACTTTTTCACCAATAAAACGCATGAGACTTGTAGTTTTCAAAAATGTTTTCATTTTTGATGAGACGCTTAATGAAAGAGGTTTAATCGCTGGCAAACGAAAACCAGCGATTTCCCCTAAATCCCGGGCTTGACCCGTGTAGTCGAATGTATACAAAGAAAGTACCCAGGGAGTAAACTCATTTCCCGAACGATTTTTAAATTTTTTTTTCACCACTAAAACGCATGAGACTTGTAGTTTTCAAAAGTGTTTTCATTTTTGATGAGATGCTTAATGAAAGAGGTTTAATCGCCGGCAAACGAAAACCCGCGATTTCCCGTAAATCCCGGGCTTGGCCCGTATAGTCGAATGTATACAAAGAAAGAACCCTGTGAGTAATCTCATTTCCCGAACGATTTTTTGAATTATTTTTTTACCACTAAAACGCATGAGACTTGTAGTTTTCAAAAATGTTTTCAATTTTGATTAGACGCTGAATAAAAGGAGTTTAATCGCCGGCAAACGGAAACCCGCGACTTCCCTTAAATTCCGGACTCGGTCCGTATAATCAAAAGTATACAAAGAAAGTACCCAGGGAGTAAACTCATTTTCCGAACGATTTTTTAAATTATTTTTTCACCACTAAAACATGAGACTTGTAGTTTTCAAAAATTTTTCATTTTTGATGGGACGCTGAATAAAAGAAGTTTAATCGCCGGCAAACGAAAACCCGCGATTTCCCGTAAATCCCGGACTCGGCCCGTATAGTCAAAAGTATACAAAGAAAGTACCCAGGGAGTAAACTCATTTTCCGAACGATTTTTTAAATTACTTTTTCACCAATAAAACGCATGAGACTTGTAGTTTTCAAAAATGTTTTCATTTTTGATGAGACGCTTAATGAAAGAGGTTTAATCGCTGGCAAACGAAAACCAGCGATTTCCCCTAAATCCCGGGCTTGACCCGTGTAGTCGAATGTATACAAAGAAAGTACCCAGGGAGTAAACTCATTTCCCGAACGATTTTTAAAATTTTTTTTCACCACTAAAACGCATGAGACTTGTAGTTTTCAAAAGTGTTTTCATTTTTGATGAGATGCTTAATGAAAGAGGTTTAATCGCCGGCAAACGAAAACCCGTGATTTCCCGTAAATCCCGGGCTTGGCCCGTATAGTCGAATGTATACAAAGAAAGAACCCTGTGAGTAATCTCATTTCCCGAACGATTTTTTGAATTATTTTTTTACCACTAAAACGCATGAGACTTGTAGTTTTCAAAAATGTTTTCATTTTTGATTAGACGCTGAATAAAAGGAGTTTAATCGCCGGCAAACGGAAACCCGCGACTTCCCTTAAATTCCGGACTCGGTCCGTATAGTCAAAAGTATACAAAGAAAGTACCCAGGGAGTAAACTCATTTTCCGAACGATTTTTTAAATTATTTTTCACCAATAAAACGCATGAGACTTGTAGTTTTCAAAAATGTTTTCATTTTTGATGAGACGCTTAATGAAAGAGGTTTAATCGCTGGCAAACGAAAACCAGCGATTTCCCCTAAATCCCGGGCTTGACCCGTGTAGTCGAATGTATACAAAGAAAGTACCCAGGGAGTAAACTCATTTCCCGAACGATTTTTAAAATTTTTTTTCACCACTAAAACGCATGAGACTTGTAGTTTTCAAAAGTGTTTTCATTTTTGATGAGATGCTTAATGAAAGAGGTTTAATCGCCGGCAAACGAAAACCCGCGATTTCCCGTAAATCCCGGGCTTGGCCCGTATAGTCGAATGTATACAAAGAAAGAACCCTGTGAGTAATCTCATTTCCCGAACGATTTTTTGAATTATTTTTTTACCACTAAAACGCATGAGACTTGTAGTTTTCAAAAATTTTTCATTTTTGATGGGACGCTGAATAAAAGAAGTTTAATCGCCGGCAAACGAAAACCCGCGATTTCCCGTAAATCCCGGACTCGGCCCGTATAGTCAAAAGTATACAAAGAAAGTACCCAGGGAGTAAACTCATTTTCCGAACGATTTTTTAAATTACTTTTTCACCAATAAAACGCATGAGACTTGTAGTTTTCAAAAATGGTTTCATTTTTGATGAGACGCTTAATAAAAGAAGTTTAATCGCCGGCAAACGAAAACCCGCGATTTCCCGTAAATCCCGGGCTTGGCCCGTATAGTCAAAAGTATACAAAGAAAGTACCCAGGGAGTAAACTCATTTCCCGAACGATTTTTTAAATTATTTTTTCACCACTAAAATGCATGAGACTTGTAGTTTTCAAAAATGTTTTCATTTTTTATGAGACGCTTAATGAAAGAGGTTTAATCGCCGGCAAACGAAAACCAGCGATTTCCCCTAAATCCCGGGCTTGGCCCGTATAGTCGAATGTATACAAAGAAAGTACCCAGGGAGTAAACTCATTTCCCGAACGATTTTTTAAATTATTTTTTCAACACTAAAACATGAGACTTGTAGTTTTCAAAAATTTTTCATTTTTGATGGGACGCTGAATAAAAGAAGTTTAATCGCCGGCAAACGAAAACCCGCGATTTCCCGTAAATCCCGGACTCGGCCCGTATAGTCAAAAGTATACAAAGAAAGTACCCAGGGAGTAAACTCATTTTCCGAACGATTTTTTAAATTACTTTTTCACCAATAAAACGCATGAGACTTGTAGTTTTCAAAAATGTTTTCATTTTTGATGAGACGCTTAATAAAAGAAGTTTAATCGCCGGCAAACGAAAACCCGCGATTTCCCGTAAATCCCGGGCTTGGCCCGTATAGTCAAAAGTATACAAAGAAAGTACCCAGGGAGTAAACTCATTTCCCGAACGATTTTTTAAATTATTTTTTCACCACTAAAATGCATGAGACTTGTAGTTTTCAAAAATGTTTTCATTTTTTATGAGACGCTTAATGAAAGAGGTTTAATCGCCGGCAAACGAAAACCAGCGATTTCCCCTAAATCCCGGGCTTGGCCCGTATAGTCGAATGTATACAAAGAAAGTACCCAGGGAGTAAACTCATTTCCCGAACGATTTTTTAAATTATTTTTTCACCACTAAAACATGAGACTTGTAGTTTTCAAAAATTTTTCATTTTTGATGGGACGCTGAATAAAAGAAGTTTAATCGCCGGCAAACGAAAACCCGCGATTTCCCGTAAATCCCGGACTCGGCCCGTATAGTCAAAAGTATACAAAGAAAGTACCCAGGGAGTAAACTCATTTTCCGAACGATTTTTTATATTACTTTTTCACCAATAAAACGCATGAGACTTGTAGTTTTCAAAAATGTTTTCATTTTTGATGAGACGCTTAATGAAAGAGGTTTAATCGCTGGCAAACGAAAACCAGCGATTTCCCCTAAATCCCGGGCTTGACCCGTGTAGTCGAATGTATACAAAGAAAGTACCCAGGGAGTAAACTCATTTCCCGAACGATTTTTAAATTTTTTTTTCACCACTAAAACGCATGAGACTTGTAGTTTTCAAAAGTGTTTTCATTTTTGATGAGATGCTTAATGAAAGAGGTTTAATCGCCGGCAAACGAAAACCCGCGATTTCCCGTAAATCCCGGGCTTGGCCCGTATAGTCGAATGTATACAAAGAAAGAACCCTGTGAGTAATCTCATTTCCCGAACGATTTTTTGAATTATTTTTTTACCACTAAAACG
The DNA here is from genome assembly GCF_029227915.1 of Hydractinia symbiolongicarpus. Lineage (NCBI taxonomy): Eukaryota > Metazoa > Cnidaria > Hydrozoa > Anthoathecata > Hydractiniidae > Hydractinia > Hydractinia symbiolongicarpus. The sequence continues at coordinate 28,888,875 of NC_079881.1, forward strand.
CATGAGACTTGTAGTTTTCAAAAATGTTTTCAATTTTGATTAGACGCTGAATAAAAGGAGTTTAATCGCCGGCAAACGGAAACCCGCGACTTCCCTTAAATTCCGGACTCGGTCCGTATAGTCAAAAGTATACAAAGAAAGTACCCAGGGAGTAAACTCATTTCCCGAACGATTTTTTAAATTATTTTTTCACCACTAAAACATGAGACTTGTAGTTTTCAAAAATTTTTCATTTTTGATGGGACGCTGAATAAAAGAAGTTTAATCGCCAGCAAACGAAAACCCGCGATTTCCCGTAAATCCCGGACTCGGCCCGTATAGTCAAAAGTATACAAAGAAAGTACCCAGGGAGTAAACTCATTTTCCGAACGATTTTTTAAATTACTTTTTCACCAATAAAACGCATGAGACTTGTAGTTTTCAAAAATGTTTTCATTTTTGATGAGACGCTTAATGAAAGAGGTTTAATCGCTGGCAAACGAAAACCAGCGATTTCCCCTAAATCCCGGGCTTGACCCGTGTAGTCGAATGTATACAAAGAAAGTACCCAGGGAGTAAACTCATTTCCCGAACGATTTTTAAAATTTTTTTTCACCACTAAAACGCATGAGACTTGTAGTTTTCAAAAGTGTTTTCATTTTTGATGAGATGCTTAATGAAAGAGGTTTAATCGCCGGCAAACGAAAACCCGCGATTTCCCGTAAATCCCGGGCTTGGCCCGTATAGTCGAATGTATACAAAGAAAGAACCCTGTGAGTAATCTCATTTCCCGAACGATTTTTTGAATTATTTTTTTACCACTAAAACGCATGAGACTTGTAGTTTTCAAAAATGTTTTCATTTTTGATTAGACGCTGAATAAAAGGAGTTTAATCGCCGGCAAACGGAAACCCGCGACTTCCCTTAAATTCCGGTCTCGGTCCGTATAGTCAAAAGTATACAAAGAAAGTACCCAGGGAGTAAACTCATTTTCCGAACGATTTTTTAAATTATTTTTCACCAATAAAACGCATGAGACTTGTAGTTTTCAAAAATGTTTTCATTTTTGATGAGACGCTTAATGAAAGAGGTTTAATCGCTGGCAAACGAAAACCAGCGATTTCCCCTAAATCCCGGGCTTGACCCGTGTAGTCGAATGTATACAAAGAAAGTACCCAGGGAGTAAACTCATTTTCTGAACGATTTTTTAAATTATTTTTTCACCACTAAAGCCCATGAGACTTGTAGTTTTTAAAAATGTTTTCATTTTTGATTAGACGCTGAATAAAAGGAGTTTAATCGCCGGCAAACGAAAACCCGCCATTTCCCGTAAATCCCGGGCTTGGCCCGTATAGTCAAAAGTATACTAAGAAAGTACCCAGGGAGTAAACTCATTTCCCGAACGATTTTTTATATTATTTTTTCACCACTAAAACGCATGAGACTTGTAGTTTTCAAAAATGTTTTCATTTTTGATGGGACGCTGAATAAAAGAAGTTTAATCGCCGGCAAACGAAAACCCGCGATTTCCCGTAAATCCCGGACTCGGCCCGTATAGTCAAAAGTATACAAAGAAAGTACCCAGGGAGTAAACTCATTTTCCGAACGATTTTTTAAATTACTTTTTCACCAATAAAACGCATGAGACTTGTAGTTTTCAAAAATGTTTTCATTTTTGATGAGACGCTTAATGAAAGAGGTTTAATCGCTGGCAAACGAAAACCAGCGATTTCCCCTAAATCCCGGGCTTGACCCGTGTAGTCGAATGTATACAAAGAAAGTACCCAGGGAGTAAACTCATTTCCCGAACGATTTTTAAAATTTTTTTTCACCACTGAAACGCATGAGACTTGTAGTTTTCAAAAGTGTTTTCATTTTTGATGAGATGCTTAATGAAAGAGGTTTAATCGCCGGCAAACGAAAACCCGCGATTTCCCGTAAATCCCGGGCTTGGCCCGCATAGTCGAATGTATACAAAGAAAGAACCCTGTGAGTAATCTCATTTCCCGAACGATTTTTTGAATTATTTTTTTACCACTAAAACGCATGAGACTTGTAGTTTTCAAAAATGTTTTCATTTTTGATTAGACGCTGAATAAAAGGAGTTTAATCGCCGGCAAACGGAAACCCGCGACTTCCCTTAAATTCCGACTCGGTCCGTATAGTCAAAAGTATACAAAGAAAGTACCCAGGGAGTAAACTCATTTTCCGAACGATTTTTTAAATTACTTTTTCACCAATAAAACGCATGAGACTTGTAGTTTTCAAAAGTGTTTTCATTTTTGATGAGACGCTTAATGAAAGAGATTCAATCGCTGGCAAACGAAAACCAGCGATTTCCCCTAAATCCCGGGCTTGACCCGTGTAGTCGAATGTATACAAAGAAAGTACCCAGGGAGTAAACTCATTTCCCGAACGATTTTTAAAATTTTTTTTCACCACTAAAACGCATGAGACTTGTAGTTTTCAAAAGTGTTTTCATTTTTGATGAGATGCTTAATGAAAGAGGTTTAATCGCCGGCAATCGAAAACCTGCGATTTCCCGTAAATCCCGGGCTTGGCCCATATAGTCAAAAGTATACTAAGAAAGTACCCAGGGAGTAAACTCATTTCCCGAACGATTTTTTATATTATTTTTTCACCACTAAAACGCATGAGACTTGTAGTTTTCAAAATTGTTTTCATTTTTGATGAGATGCTTAATGAAAGAGGTTTAATCGCCGGCAATCGAAAACCTGCGATTTCCCGTAAATCCCGGGCTTGGCCCATATAGTCAAAAGTATACTAAGAAAGTACCCAGGGAGTAAACTCATTTCCCGAACGATTTTTTATATTATTTTTTCACCACTAAAACGCATGAGACTTGTAGTTTTCAAAATTGTTTTCATTTTTGATGGGACGCTGAATAAAAGAAGTTTAATCGCCGGCAAACGAAAACCCGCGATTTCCCGTAAATCCCGGACTCGGCCCGTATAGTCAAAAGTATACAAGGAAAGTACCCATGGAGTAAACTCATTTTCCGAACGATTTTTTAAATTATTTTTTCACCAATAAAACGCATGAGACTTGTAGTTTTCAAAAATTTTTCATTTTTGATGGGACGCTGAATAAAAGAAGTTTAATCGCCGGCAAACGAAAACCCGCGATTTCCCGTAAATCCCGGACTCCGCCCGTATAGTCAAAATTATACAAAGAAAGTACCCAGGGAGTAAACTCATTTTCCGAACGATTTTTTAAATTATTTTTTCACCACTAAAGCCCATGAGACTTGTAGTTTTTAAAAATGTTTTCATTTTTGATTAGACGCTGAATAAAAGGAGTTTAATCGCCGGCAAACGAAAACCCGCCATTTCCCGTAAATCCCGGGCTTGGCCCGTATAGTCAAAAGTATACTAAGAAAGTACCCAGGGAGTAAACTCATTTCCCGAACGATTTTTTATATTATTTTTTCACCACTAAAACGCATGAGACTTGTAGTTTTCAAAATTGTTTTCATTTTTGATGGGACGCTGAATAAAAGAAGTTTAATCGCCGGCAAACGAAAACCCGCGATTTCCCGTAAATCCCGGACTCGGCCCGTATAGTCAAAAGTATACAAGGAAAGTACCCATGGAGTAAACTCATTTTCCGAACGATTTTTTAAATTAATTTTTCACCAATAAAACGCATGAGACTTGTAGTTTTCAAAAGTGTTTTCATTTTTGATGAGATGCTTAATGAAAGAGGTTTAATCGCCGGCAATCGAAAACCTGCGATTTCCCGTAAATCCCGGGCTTGGCCCATATAGTCAAAAGTATACTAAGAAAGTACCCAGGGAGTAAACTCATTTCCCGAACGATTTTTTATATTATTTTTTCACCACTAAAACGCATGAGACTTGTAGTTTTCAAAATTGTTTTCATTTTTGATGAGATGCTTAATGAAAGAGGTTTAATCGCCGGCAATCGAAAACCTGCGATTTCCCGTAAATCCCGGGCTTGGCCCATATAGTCAAAAGTATACTAAGAAAGTACCCAGGGAGTAAACTCATTTCCCGAACGATTTTTTATATTATTTTTTCACCACTAAAACGCATGAGACTTGTAGTTTTCAAAATTGTTTTCATTTTTGATGGGACGCTGAATAAAAGAAGTTTAATCGCCGGCAAACGAAAACCCGCGATTTCCCGTAAATCCCGGACTCGGCCCGTATAGTCAAAAGTATACAAGGAAAGTACCCATGGAGTAAACTCATTTTCCGAACGATTTTTTAAATTATTTTTTCACCAATAAAACGCATGAGACTTGTAGTTTTCAAAAATTTTTCATTTTTGATGGGACGCTGAATAAAAGAAGTTTAATCGCCGGCAAACGAAAACCCGCGATTTCCCGTAAATCCCGGACTCCGCCCGTATAGTCAAAATTATACAAAGAAAGTACCCAGGGAGTAAACTCATTTTCCGAACGATTTTTTAAATTATTTTTTCACCACTAAAGCCCATGAGACTTGTAGTTTTTAAAAATGTTTTCATTTTTGATTAGACGCTGAATAAAAGGAGTTTAATCGCCGGCAAACGAAAACCCGCCATTTCCCGTAAATCCCGGGCTTGGCCCGTATAGTCAAAAGTATACTAAGAAAGTACCCAGGGAGTAAACTCATTTCCCGAACGATTTTTTATATTATTTTTTCACCACTAAAACGCATGAGACTTGTAGTTTTCAAAATTGTTTTCATTTTTGATGGGACGCTGAATAAAAGAAGTTTAATCGCCGGCAAACGAAAACCCGCGATTTCCCGTAAATCCCGGACTCGGCCCGTATAGTCAAAAGTATACAAGGAAAGTACCCATGGAGTAAACTCATTTTCCGAACGATTTTTTAAATTAATTTTTCACCAATAAAACGCATGAGACTTGTAGTTTTCAAAAATGTTTTCATTTTTGATGAGATGCTTAATGAAAGAGGTTTAATCGCTGGCAAACGAAAACCAGCGATTTCCCCTAAATCCCGGGCTTGACCCGTGTAGTCGAATGTATACAAAGAAAGTACCCAGGGAGTAAACTCATTTCCCGAACGATTTTTAAAATTTTTTTTCACCACTAAAACGCATGAGACTTGTAGTTTTCAAAAGTGTTTTCATTTTTGATGAGATGCTTAATGAAAGAGGTTTAATCGCCGGCAAACGAAAACCCGCGATTTCCCGTAAATCCCGGGCTTGGCCCGTATAGTCGAATGTATACAAAGAAAGAACCCTGTGAGTAATCTCATTTCCCGAACGATTTTTTGAATTATTTTTTTACCACTAAAACGCATGAGACTTGTAGTTTTCAAAAATGTTTTCATTTTTGATGAGACGCTTAATGAAAGAGGTTTAATCGCTGGCAAACGAAAACCAGCGATTTCCCCTAAATCCCGGGCTTGACCCGTGTAGTCGAATGTATACAAAGAAAGTACCCAGGGAGTAAACTCATTTTCTGAACGATTTTTTAAATTATTTTTTCACCACTAAAGCCTATGAGACTTGTAGTTTTTAAAAATGTTTTCATTTTTGATTAGACGCTGAATAAAAGGAGTTTAATCGCCGGCAAACGAAAACCCGCCATTTCCCGTAAATCCCGGGCTTGGCCCGTATAGTCAAAAGTATACTAAGAAAGTACCCAGGGAGTAAACTCATTTCCCGAACGATTTTTTATATTATTTTTTCACCACTAAAACGCATGAGACTTGTAGTTTTCAAAAATGTTTTCATTTTTGATGGGACGCTGAATAAAAGAAGTTTAATCGCCGGCAAACGAAAACCCGCGATTTCCCGTAAATCCCGGACTCGGCCCGTATAGTCAAAAGTATACAAAGAAAGTACCCAGGGAGTAAACTCATTTTCCGAACGATTTTTTAAATTACTTTTTCACCAATAAAACGCATGAGACTTGTAGTTTTCAAAAATGTTTTCATTTTTGATGAGACGCTTAATGAAAGAGGTTTAATCGCTGGCAAACGAAAACCAGCGATTTCCCCTAAATCCCGGGCTTGACCCGTGTAGTCGAATGTATACAAAGAAAGTACCCAGGGAGTAAACTCATTTCCCGAACGATTTTTAAAATTTTTTTTCACCACTGAAACGCATGAGACTTGTAGTTTTCAAAAGTGTTTTCATTTTTGATGAGATGCTTAATGAAAGAGGTTTAATCGCCGGCAAACGAAACCCCGCGATTTCCCGTAAATCCCGGGCTTGGCCCGCATAGTCGAATGTATACAAAGAAAGAACCCTGTGAGTAATCTCATTTCCCGAACGATTTTTTGAATTATTTTTTTACCACTAAAACGCATGAGACTTGTAGTTTTCAAAAATGTTTTCATTTTTGATTAGACGCTGAATAAAAGGAGTTTAATCGCCGGCAAACGGAAACCCGCGACTTCCCTTAAATTCCGACTCGGTCCGTATAGTCAAAAGTATACAAAGAAAGTACCCAGGGAGTAAACTCATTTTCCGAACGATTTTTTAAATTACTTTTTCACCAATAAAACGCATGAGACTTGTAGTTTTCAAAAGTGTTTTCATTTTTGATGAGACGCTTAATGAAAGAGATTCAATCGCTGGCAAACGAAAACCAGCGATTTCCCCTAAATCCCGGGCTTGACCCGTGTAGTCGAATGTATACAAAGAAAGTACCCAGGGAGTAAACTCATTTCCCGAACGATTTTTAAAATTTTTTTTCACCACTAAAACGCATGAGACTTGTAGTTTTCAAAAGTGTTTTCATTTTTGATGAGATGCTTAATGAAAGAGGTTTAATCGCCGGCAATCGAAAACCTGCGATTTCCCGTAAATCCCGGGCTTGGCCCATATAGTCAAAAGTATACAAAGAAAGTACCCAGGGAGTAAACTCATTTTCCGAACGATTTTTTAAATTATTTTTTCACCACTAAAGCCCATGAGACTTGTAGTTTTTAAAAATGTTTTCATTTTTGATTAGACGCTAAATAAAAGGAGTTTAATCGCCGGCAAACGAAAACCCGCGATTTCCCGTAAATCCCGGACTCGGCCCGTATAGTCAAAAGTATACAAGGAAAGTACCCATGGAGTAAACTCATTTTCCGAACGATTTTTTAAATTATTTTTTCACCAATAAAACGCATGAGACTTGTAGTTTTCAAAAATTTTTCATTTTTGATGGGACGCTGAATAAAAGAAGTTTAATCGCCGGCAAACGAAAACCCGCGATTTCCCGTAAATCCCGGACTCCGCCCGTATAGTCAAAATTATACAAAGAAAGTACCCAGGGAGTAAACTCATTTTCCGAACGATTTTTTAAATTATTTTTTCACCACTAAAGCCCATGAGACTTGTAGTTTTTAAAAATGTTTTCATTTTTGATTAGACGCTGAATAAAAGGAGTTTAATCGCCGGCAAACGAAAACCCGCCATTTCCCGTAAATCCCGGGCTTGGCCCGTATAGTCAAAAGTATACTAAGAAAGTACCCAGGGAGTAAACTCATTTCCCGAACGATTTTTTATATTATTTTTTCACCACTAAAACGCATGAGACTTGTAGTTTTCAAAATTGTTTTCATTTTTGATGGGACGCTGAATAAAAGAAGTTTAATCGCCGGCAAACGAAAACCCGCGATTTCCCGTAAATCCCGGACTCGGCCCGTATAGTCAAAAGTATACAAGGAAAGTACCCATGGAGTAAACTCATTTTCCGAACGATTTTTTAAATTAATTTTTCACCAATAAAACGCATGAGACTTGTAGTTTTCAAAAATGTTTTCATTTTTGATGAGACGCTTAATGAAAGAGGTTTAATCGCTGGCAAACGAAAACCAGCGATTTCCCCTAAATCCCGGGCTTGACCCGTGTAGTCGAATGTATACAAAGAAAGTACCCAGGGAGTAAACTCATTTCCCGAACGATTTTTAAAATTTTTTTTCACCACTAAAACGCATGAGACTTGTAGTTTTCAAAAGTGTTTTCATTTTTGATGAGATGCTTAATGAAAGAGGTTTAATCGCCGGCAAACGAAAACCCGCGATTTCCCGTAAATCCCGGGCTTGGCCCGTATAGTCGAATGTATACAAAGAAAGAACCCTGTGAGTAATCTCATTTCCCGAACGATTTTTTGAATTATTTTTTTACCACTAAAACGCATGAGACTTGTAGTTTTCAAAAATTTTTCATTTTTGATGGGACGCTGAATAAAAGAAGTTTAATCGCCGGCAAACGAAAACCCGCGATTTCCCGTAAATCCCGGACTCCGCCCGTATAGTCAAAATTATACAAAGAAAGTACCCAGGGAGTAAACTCATTTTCCGAACGATTTTTTAAATTATTTTTTCACCACTAAAGCCCATGAGACTTGTAGTTTTTAAAAATGTTTTCATTTTTGATTAGACGCTGAATAAAAGGAGTTTAATCGCCGGCAAACGAAAACCCGCCATTTCCCGTAAATCCCGGGCTTGGCCCGTATAGTCAAAAGTATACTAAGAAAGTACCCAGGGAGTAAACTCATTTCCCGAACGATTTTTTATATTATTTTTTCACCACTAAAACGCATGAGACTTGTAGTTTTCAAAATTGTTTTCATTTTTGATGGGACGCTGAATAAAAGAAGTTTAATCGCCGGCAAACGAAAACCCGCGATTTCCCGTAAATCCCGGACTCGGCCCGTATAGTCAAAAGTATACAAGGAAAGTACCCATGGAGTAAACTCATTTTCCGAACGATTTTTTAAATTAATTTTTCACCAATAAAACGCATGAGACTTGTAGTTTTCAAAAATGTTTTCATTTTTGATGAGACGCTTAATGAAAGAGGTTTAATCGCTGGCAAACGAAAACCAGCGATTTCCCCTAAATCCCGGGCTTGACCCGTGTAGTCGAATGTATACAAAGAAAGTACCCAGGGAGTAAACTCATTTCCCGAACGATTTTTAAAATTTTTTTTCACCACTAAAACGCATGAGACTTGTAGTTTTCAAAAGTGTTTTCATTTTTGATGAGATGCTTAATGAAAGAGGTTTAATCGCCGGCAAACGAAAACCCGCGATTTCCCGTAAATCCCGGGCTTGGCCCGTATAGTCGAATGTATACAAAGAAAGAACCCTGTGAGTAATCTCATTTCCCGAACGATTTTTTGAATTATTTTTTTACCACTAAAACGCATGAGACTTGTAGTTTTCAAAAATGTTTTCATTTTTGATTAGACGCTGAATAAAAGGAGTTTAATCGCCGGCAAACGGAAACCCGCGACTTCCCTTAAATTCCGGACTCGGTCCGTATAGTCAAAAGTATACAAAGAAAGTACCCAGGGAGTAAACTCATTTTCCGAACGATTTTTTAAATTATTTTTCACCAATAAAACGCATGAGACTTGTAGTTTTCAAAAATGTTTTCATTTTTGATGAGACGCTTAATGAAAGAGGTTTAATCGCTGGCAAACGAAAACCAGCGATTTCCCCTAAATCCCGGGCTTGACCCGTGTAGTCGAATGTATACAAAGAAAGTACCCAGGGAGTAAACTCATTTTCTGAACGATTTTTTAAATTATTTTTTCACCACTAAAGCCCATGAGACTTGTAGTTTTTAAAAATGTTTTCATTTTTGATTAGACGCTGAATAAAAGGAGTTTAATCGCCGGCAAACGAAAACCCGCCATTTCCCGTAAATCCCGGGCTTGGCCCGTATAGTCAAAAGTATACTAAGAAAGTACCCAGGGAGTAAACTCATTTCCCGAACGATTTTTTATATTATTTTTTCACCACTAAAACGCATGAGACTTGTAGTTTTCAAAAATGTTTTCATTTTTGATGGGACGCTGAATAAAAGAAGTTTAATCGCCGGCAAACGAAAACCCGCGATTTCCCGTAAATCCCGGACTCGGCCCGTATAGTCAAAAGTATACAAAGAAAGTACCCAGGGAGTAAACTCATTTTCCGAACGATTTTTTAAATTACTTTTTCACCAATAAAACGCATGAGACTTGTAGTTTTCAAAAATGTTTTCATTTTTGATGAGACGCTTAATGAAAGAGGTTTAATCGCTGGCAAACGAAAACCAGCGATTTCCCCTAAATCCCGGGCTTGACCCGTGTAGTCGAATGTATACAAAGAAAGTACCCAGGGAGTAAACTCATTTCCCGAACGATTTTTAAAATTTTTTTTCACCACTGAAACGCATGAGACTTGTAGTTTTCAAAAGTGTTTTCATTTTTGATGAGATGCTTAATGAAAGAGGTTTAATCGCCGGCAAACGAAAACCCGCGATTTCCCGTAAATCCCGGGCTTGGCCCGCATAGTCGAATGTATACAAAGAAAGAACCCTGTGAGTAATCTCATTTCCCGAACGATTTTTTGAATTATTTTTTTACCACTAAAACGCATGAGACTTGTAGTTTTCAAAAATGTTTTCATTTTTGGTTAGACGCTGAATAAAAGGAGTTTAATCGCCGGCAAACGGAAACCCGCGACTTCCCTTAAATTCCGACTCGGTCCGTATAGTCAAAAGTATACAAAGAAAGTACCCAGGGAGTAAACTCATTTTCCGAACGATTTTTTAAATTACTTTTTCACCAATAAAACGCATGAGACTTGTAGTTTTCAAAAGTGTTTTCATTTTTGATGAGACGCTTAATGAAAGAGATTCAATCGCTGGCAAACGAAAACCAGCGATTTCCCCTAAATCCCGGGCTTGACCCGTGTAGTCGAATGTATACAAAGAAAGTACCCAGGGAGTAAACTCATTTCCCGAACGATTTTTAAAATTTTTTTTCACCACTAAAACGCATGAGACTTGTAGTTTTCAAAAGTGTTTTCATTTTTGATGAGATGCTTAATGAAAGAGGTTTAATCGCCGGCAATCGAAAACCTGCGATTTCCCGTAAATCCCGGGCTTGGCCCATATAGTCAAAAGTATACAAAGAAAGTACCCAGGGAGTAAACTCATTTTCCGAACGATTTTTTAAATTATTTTTTCACCACTAAAGCCCATGAGACTTGTAGTTTTTAAAAATGTTTTCATTTTTGATTAGACGCTAAATAAAAGGAGTTTAATCGCCGGCAAACGAAAACCCGCCATTTCCCGTAAATCCCGGGCTTGGCCCGTATAGTCAAAAGTATACTAAGAAAGTACCCAGGGAGTAAACTCATTTCCCGAACGATTTTTTATATTATTTTTTCACCACTAAAACGCATGAGACTTGTAGTTTTCAAAATTGTTTTCATTTTTGATGGGACGCTGAATAAAAGAAGTTTAATCGCCGGCAAACGAAAACCCGCGATTTCCCGTAAATCCCGGACTCGGCCCGTATAGTCAAAAGTATATAAGGAAAGTACCCATGGAGTAAACTCATTTTCCGAACGATTTTTTAAATTATTTTTTCACCAATAAAACGCATGAGACTTGTAGTTTTCAAAAATTTTTCATTTTTGATGGGACGCTGAATAAAAGAAGTTTAATCGCCGGCAAACGAAAACCCGCGATTTCCCGTAAATCCCGGACTCCGCCCGTATAGTCAAAATTATACAAAGAAAGTACCCAGGGAGTAAACTCATTTTCCGAACGATTTTTTAAATTATTTTTTCACCACTAAAGCCCATGAGACTTGTAGTTTTTAAAAATGTTTTCATTTTTGATTAGACGCTGAATAAAAGGAGTTTAATCGCCGCCAAACGAAAACCCGCCATTTCCCGTAAATCCCGGGCTTGGCCCGTATAGTCAAAAGTATACTAAGAAAGTACCCAGGGAGTAAACTCATTTCCCGAACGATTTTTTATATTATTTTTTCACCACTAAAACGCATGAGACTTGTAGTTTTCAAAATTGTTTTCATTTTTGATGGGGCGCTGAATAAAAGAAGTTTAATCGCCGGCAAACGAAAACCCGCGATTTCCCGTAAATCCCGGACTCGGCCCGTATAGTCAAAAGTATACAAGGAAAGTACCCATGGAGTAAACTCATTTTCCGAACGATTTTTTAAATTAATTTTTCACCAATAAAACGCATGAGACTTGTAGTTTTCAAAAATGTTTTCATTTTTTATGAGACGCTTAATGAAAGAGGTTTAATCGCCGGCAAACGAAAACCAGCGATTTCCCCTAAATCCCGGGCTTGGCACGTATAGTCAAAAGTATACGAAGAAAGTACCCAGGGAGTAAACTCATTTCCCGAACGATTTCTTAAATTATTTCTTCACCACTAAAACGCATAAGACTTGTAGTTTTCAAAAATGTTTTCATTTTTGATGAGACCCTAAATAAAAGAAGTTTAATCGCTGGCAAACGAAAACCCGCGATTTCCCGTAAATCCCGGGCTTGGCCCGTATAGTCAAAAGTATACAAAGAAAGTACCCAGGGAGCAAACTCATTTCCGGAACGATTTTTTAAATTATTTTTTCACCACTAAAACGCATGAGACTTGTAGTCTTCAAACTTGTTTTCATTTTTGATGAGACGCTGAATAAAAGAAGTTTAATCGCCGGCAAAGGAAAACCTGCGATTTCCTGCAAATCCCGGACTCGGCCTGTAAAGTCAAAAGTATACAAAGAAAGTACCCAAGGTGTAAACTCATTTCCCGAACGATTTTTTAAATTATTATTTTACCACTAAAACGCATGAGACTTGTAGTTTTCAAAAATGTTTTCATTTTTGATGAGACGCTGAATAAAAGAAGTTTAATCGCCGGCAAACGAAAACCTGCGATTTCCCGTAATTCCCGGACTCGGCCCGTATAGACAAAAGTATACAAAGAAAGTACCCAGGGTGTAAACTCATTTCCCGAACGATTTTTTAAATTATTATTTCACCACTAAAGCAAATGAGACATGTAGTTTTTAAAGATGTTTTCATTTTTGATGAGACGCTGTATAAAAGAAGTTTAATCGCCGGCAAACGAAAACCCGTGACTTCCCGTAACTCTCGGACTCGGCCCGTATAGTCAAAAGTATACGAAGAAAATACCCAGGGAGTAAACTCATTTCCCGAACGATTTTTTAAATTATTTCTTCACCACTAAAACGCATAAAACTTGTAGTTTTCAAAAATGTTTTCATTTTTGATGAGACGCTAAATAAAAGAAGTTTATTCGCTGGCAAACGAAAAACCGCCATTTCCCGTAAATCCCGGGCTTGGCCCGTATAGTCAAAAGTATACAAAGAAAGTACCCAGGGAGTAAACTCATTTCCGGAACGATTTTTTAAATTATTTTTTAACCACTAAAACGCATGAGACTTGTAGTCTTCAAACTTGTTTTCATTTTTGATGAGACGCTGAATAAAAGAAGTTTAATCGCCGGCAAAGGAAAACCTGGGATTTCCCGTAAATCCCGGACTCGGCCTGTAAAGTCAAAAGTATACAAAGAAAGTACCCAGGGTGTAAACTCATTTCCCAAACGATTTTTTAAATTTTTATTTCACCACTAAAACGCATGAGACTTGTAGTTTTCAAAAATGTTTTCATTTTTGATGAGACGCTGAATAAAAGAAGTTTATTCGCCGGCAAACGAAAACCTGCGATTTCCCGTAAATCCCGGACTCGGCCCGTATATTCAAAAGTATACAATGAAAGAACCCAGGGTGTAAACTCAATTCCCGAACGATTTTTTAAATTTTTTCTGCACCACTAAAACGCATAAGACTTGTAGTTTTCAAAAATGTTTTCATTTTTGATGAGACGCTAAATAAAAGAAGTTTAATCGCTGGCAAACGAAAACCCACGATTTCCCGTAAATCCCGGGCTTGGCCCGTATAGTTAAAAGTATACAAAGAAAGTACCCAGGGAGTAAACTCATTTTCGGAACGATTTTTTAAATTATTTTTTCACCACTAAAACGCATGAGACTTGTAGTCTTCAAACTTGTTTTCATTTTTGATGAGAGGCTGAATAAAAGAAGTTTAATCGCCGGCAAAGGTAAACCTGCGATTTCCCGTAAATCCCGGACTCGGCCTGTAAAGTCAAAAGTATACAAAGAAAGTACCCAGGGTGTAAACTCATTTCCCGAACGATTTTTTAAATTATTACTTCACCACTAAAACGCATGAGACTTGTAGTTTTCAAATATGTTTTCATTTTTGATGAGACGCTGAATAAAAGAAGTTTAATCGCCGGCAAACGAAATCCTGCGATTTCCCGTAAATCCCGGACTCGGCCCGTATAGTCAAAAGTATACAAGGAAAGTACCCAGGGTGTAAACTCATTTCCCGAACGATTTTTTAAATTATTACTTCACCACTAAAACGCATGAGACTTGTAGTTTTCAAATATGTTTTCATTTTTGATGAGACGCTGAATAAAAGAAGTTTAATCGCCGGCAAACGAAATCCTGCGATTTCCCGTAAATCCCGGACTCGGCCCGTATAGTCAAAAGTATACAAAGAAAGTACCCAGGGTGTAAACTCATTTTTAGAAGGATTTTTTAAATTATTATTTCACCACTAAAGCCCATGAGACATGTAGTTTTTAAAAATGTTTTCATTTTTGATTACACGCTGTATAAAAGAAGTTTAATTGCCGGCAAACGAAAAATCGCGTCTTCCCGTAACTCCCGGACTCGGCCCGTATAGTCAAAAGTATACGAAGAAAGTACCCAGGGAGTAAACTCATTTCCCGAACGATTTTTTAAATTATTTCTTCACCACTAAAACGCATAAAACTTGTTGTTTTCAAAAATGTTTTCATTTTTGATGAGACGCTAAATAAAAGAAGTTTAATCGCTGGCAAACGAAAACCCGCCATTTCCCGTAAATCCCGGGCTTGGCCCGTATAGTCAAAAGTATACAAAGAAAGTACCCAGGGAGTAAACTCATTACCGGAACGATTTTTTAAATTATTTTTTCACCACTAAAACGCATGAGACTTGTAGTCTTCAAACTTGTTTTCATTTTTGATGAGACGCTGAATAAAAGAAGTTTAATCGCCGGCAAACGAAAACCTGCGATTTCCCCTAAATCCCGGACTCGGCCCGTATAGTCAAAAGTATACAAAGAAAGTACCCAGGGTGTAAACTCATTTCCCGAACGATTTTTTAAATTATTTCTTCACCACTAAAACGCATAAGACTTGTAGATTTCAAAAATGTTTTCATTTTTGATGAGACGCTAAATAAAAGAAGTTTAATCGCTGGAAAAGGAAAACTCGCGATTTCCCGTAAATCCCGGGCTTGGCCCGTATAGTCAAAAGTATACAAAGAAAGTACCCAGGGAGTAAACTCATTTTCGGAACGATTTTTTAAATTATTTTTTCACCACTAAAACGCATGAGACTTGTAGTCTTCAAACTTGTTTTCATTTTTGATGAGACGCTGAATAAAAGAAGTTTAATCGCCGGCAAACGAAAACCTGCGATTTCCCCTAAATCCCGGACTCGGCCCGTATAGTCAAAAGTATACAAAGAAAGTACCCAGGGTGTAAACTCATTTCCCGAACGATTTTTTAAATTATTTCTTCACCACTAAAACGCATAAAACTTGTTGTTTTCAAAAATGTTTTCATTTTTGATGAGACGCTAAATAAAAGAAGTTTAATCGCTGGCAAACGAAAACCCGCCATTTCCCGTAAATCCCGGGCTTGGCCCGTATAGTCAAAAGTATACAAAGAAAGTACCCAGGGAGTAAACTCATTACCGGAACGATTTTTTAAATTATTTTTTCACCACTAAAACGCATGAGACTTGTAGTCTTCAAACTTGTTTTCATTTTTGATGCGACACTGAATAAAAGAAGTTTAATCGCCGGCAAACGAAAACCTGCGATTTCCCCTAAATCCCGGACTCGGCCCGTATAGTCGAAAGTATACAAAGAAAGTACCCAGGGTGTAAACTCATTTCCCGAACGATTTTTTAAATTATTTCTTCACCACTAAAACGCATAAAACTTGTTGTTTTCAAAAATGTTTTCATTTTTGATGAGACGCTAAATAAAAGAAGTTTAATCGCTGGCAAACGAAAACCCGCCATTTCCCGTAAATCCCGGGCTTGGCCCGTATAGTCAAAAGTATACAAAGAAAGTACCCAGGGAGTAAACTCATTACCGGAACGATTTTTTAAATTATTTTTTCACCACTAAAACGCATGAGACTTGTAGTCTTCAAACTTGTTTTCATTTTTGATGAGACGCTGAATAAAAGAAGTTTAATCGCCGGCAAACGAAAACCTGCGGTTTCCCCTAAATCCCGGACTCGGCCCGTATAGTCGAAAGTATACAAAGAAAGTACCCAGGGTGTAAACTCATTTCCCGAACGATTTTTTAAATTATTTCTTCACCACTAAAACGCATAAGACTTGTAGATTTCAAAAATGTTTTCATTTTTGATGAGACGCTAAATAAAAGAAGTTTAATCGCTGGCAAACGAAAACTCGCGATTTCCCGTAAATCCCGGGCTTGGCCCGTATAGTCAAAAGTATACAAAGAAAGTACCCAGGGAGTAAACTCATTTTCGGAACGATTTTTTAAATTATTTTTTCACTACTAAAACGCATGAGACTTGTAGTTTTCAAATATGTTTTCATTTTTGATGAGACGCTGAATAAAAGAAGTTTAATCCCCGGCAAACGAAATCCTGCGATTTCCCGTAAATCCCGGACTCGGCCCGTATAGTCAAAAGTATACAAAGAAAGTACCCAGGGTGTAAACTCATTTTTAGAAGGATTTTTTAAATTATTATTTCACCACTAAAGCCCATGAGACATGTAGTTTTTAAAATTGTTTTCATTTTTGATGACACGCTGTATAAAAGAAGTTTAATTGCCGGCAAACGAAAACCCGCGACTTCCCGTAACTCCCGGACTCGGCCCGTATAGTCAAAAGTATACGAAGAAAGTACCCAGGGAGTAAACTCATTTCCCGAACGATTTTTTAAATTATTTCTTCACCACTAAAACGCTTAAGACTTGTAGATTTCAAAAATGTTTTCATTTTTGATGAGACGCTAAATAAAAGAAGTTTAATCGCTGGCAAACGAAAACTCGCGATTTCCCGTAAATCCCGGGCTTGGCCCGTATAGTCAAAAGTATACAAAGAAAGTACCCAGGGAGTAAACTCATTTTCGGAACGATTTTTTAAATTACTTTTTCACTACTAAAACGCATGAGACTTGTAGTTTTCAAATATGTTTTCATTTTTGATGAGACGCTGAATAAAAGAAGTTTAATCGCCGGCAAACGAAATCCTGCGATTTCCCGTAAATCCCGGACTCGGCCCGTATAGTCAAAAGTATACAAAGAAAGTACCCAGGGTGTAAACTCATTTTTAGAAGGATTTTTTAAATTATTATTTCACCACTAAAGCCCATGAGACATGTAGTTTTTAAAAATGTTTTCATTTTTGATGACACGCTGTATAAAAGAAGTTTAATTGCCGGCAAACGAAAACCCGCGTCTTCCCGTAACTCCCGGACTCGGCCCGTATAGTCAAAAGTATACGAAGAAAGTACCCAGGGAGTAAACTCATTTCCCGAACGATTTTTTAAATTATTTCTTCACCACTAAAACGCATAAAACTTGTTGTTTTCAAAAATGTTTTCATTTTTGATGAGACGCTAAATAAAGGAAGTTTAATCGCTGGCAAACGAAAACCCGCCATTTCCCGTAAATTCCGGGCTTGGCCCGTATAGTCAAAAGTATACAAAGAAAGTACCCAGGGAGTAAACTCATTACCGGAACGATTTTTTAAATTATTTTTTCACCACTAAAACGCATGAGACTTGTAGTCTTCAAACTTGTTTTCATTTTTGATGAGACGCTGAATAAAAGAAGTTTAATCGCCGGCAAACGAAAACCTGCCATTTCCCCTAAATCCCGGACTCGGCCTGTATACTCAAAAGTATACAAAGAAAGTACCCAGGGTGTAAACTGATTTCCCGAACGATTTTTTAAATTATTTCTTCACCACTAAAACGCATAAGACTTGTAGATTTCAAAAATGTTTTCATTTTTGATGAGACGCTAAATAAAAGAAGTTTAATCGCTGGCAAACGAAAACTCGCGATTTCCCGTAAATCCCGGGCTTGGCCCGTATAGTCAAAAGTATACAAAGAAAGTACCCAGGGAGTAAACTCATTTTCGGAACGATTTTTTAAATTATTTTTTCACTACTAAAACGCATGAGACTTGTAGTCTTCAAACTTGTTTTCATTTTTGATGAGAGGCTGAATAAAAGAAGTTTAATCGCCGGCAAAGGAAAACCTGCGATTTCCCGTAAATCCCGGACTCGGCCCGTATAGTCAAAAGTATACAATGAAAGTACCCAGGGTGTAAACTCATTTCCCGAAGGATTTTTTAAATTATTATTTCACCACTAAAGCCCATGAGACATGTAGTTTTTAAAAATGTATTCATTTTTGATGAGACGCTGAATAAAAGAAGTTTAATCGCCGGCAAACGAAATCCTGCGATTTCCCGTAAATCCCGGACTCGGCCCGTATAGTCAAAAGTATACAAAGAAAGTACCCAGGGTGTAAACTCATTTTTAGAAGGATTTTTTAAATTATTATTTCACCACTAAAGCCCATGAGACATGTAGTTTTTAAAAATGTTTTCATTTTTGATGACACGCTGTATAAAAGAAGTTTAATTGCCGGCAAACGAAAACCCGCGACTTCCCGTAACTCCCGGACTCGGCCCGTATAGTCAAAAGTATACGAAGAAAGTACCCAGGGAGTAAACTCATTTCCCGAACGATTTTTTAAATTATTTCTTCACCACTAAAACGCATAAAACTTGTTGTTTTCAAAAATGTTTTCATTTTTGATGAGACGCTAAATAAAAGAAGTTTAATCGCTGGCAAACGAAAACCCGCCATTTCCCGTAAATCCCGGGCTTGGCCCGTATAGTCAAAAGTATACAAAGAAAGTACCCAGGGAGTAAACTCATTACCGGAACGATTTTTTAAATTATTTTTTCACCACTAAAACGCATGAGACTTGTAGTCTTCAAACTTGTTTTCATTTTTGATGAGACGCTGAATAAAAGAAGTTTAATCGCCGGCAAACGAAAACCTGCGATTTCCTCTAAATCCCGGACTCGGCCCGTATAGTCAAAAGTATACAAAGAAAGTACCCAGGGTGTAAACTCATTTCCCGAACAATTTTTTAAATTATTTCTTCACCACTAAAACGCATAAGACTTGTAGATTTCAAAAATGTTTTCATTTTTGATGAGACGCTAAATAAAAGAAGTTTAATCGCTGGCAAACGAAAACTCGCGATTTCCCGTAAATCCCGGGCTTGGCCCGTATAGTCAAAAGTATACAAAGAAAGTACCCAGGGAGTAAACTCATTTTCGGAACGATTTTTTAAATTACTTTTTCACTACTAAAACGCATGAGACTTGTAGTTTTCAAATATGTTTTCATTTTTGATGAGACGCTGAATAAAAGAAGTTTAATCGCCAGCAAACGAAATCCTGCGATTTCCCGTAAATCCCGGACTCGGCCCGTATAGTCAAAAGTATACAAAGAAAGTACCCAGGGTGTAAACTCATTTTTAGAAGGATTTTTTAAATTATTATTTCACCACTAAAGCCCATGAGACATGTAGTTTTTAAAAATGTTTTCATTTTTGATGACACGCTGTATAAAAGAAGTTTAATTGCCGGCAAACGAAAACCCGCGACTTCCCGTAACTCCCGGACTCGGCCCGTATAGTCAAAAGTATACGAAGAAAGTACCCAGGGAGTAAACTCATTACCGGAACGATTTTTTAAATTATTTTTTCACCACTAAAACGCATGAGACTTGTAGTCTTCAAACTTGTTTTCGTTTTTGATGAGACGCTGAATAAAAGAAGTTTAATCGCCGGCAAACGAAAACCTGCGATTTCCCCTAAATCCCGGACTCGGCCCGTATACTCAAAAGTATACAAAGAAAGTACCCAGGGTGTAAACTGATTTCCCGAACGATTTTTTAAATTATTTCTTCACCACTAAAACGCATAAGACTTGTAGATTTCAAAAATGTTTTCATTTTTGATGAGACGCTAAATAAAAGAAGTTTAATCGCTGGCAAACGAAAACTCGCGATTTCCCGTAAATCCCGGGCTTGGCCCGTATAGTCAAAAGTATACAAAGAAAGTACCCAGGGAGTAAACTCATTTTCGGAACGATTTTTTAAATTATTTTTTCACTACTAAAACGCATGAGACTTGTAGTCTTCAAACTTGTTTTCATTTTTGATGAGAGGCTGAATAAAAGAAGTTTAATCGCCGGCAAAGGAAAACCTGCGATTTCCCGTAAATCCCGGACTCGGCCCGTATAGTCAAAAGTATACAAAGAAAGTACCCAGGGTGTAAACTCATTTACCGAAGGATTTTTTAAATTATTATTTCACCACTAAAGCCCATGAGACATGTAGTTTTTAAAAATGTATTCATTTTTGATGAGACGCTGTATAAAAGAAGTTTAATTGCCGGCAAACGAAAACCCGCGACTTCCCGTAAATCCCGGACTCGGCCTGTAAAGTCAAAAGTATACAAAAAAAGTACCCAGGGAGTAAACTCATTTCCCGAACGATTTTTCAAATTATTATTTCACCACTAAAGCCCATGAGACTTGTAGTTTTTAAAAATGTTTTCATTTTTGATGAGACGCTGAATAAAAGAAGTTTAACCGCCGGCAAACAAAAACCTGCGACTTCCCGTAACTCCCGGACTCGGCCCGTATAGTCAAAAGTATACGAAGAAAGTACCCAGGGAGTAAACTCATTTCCCGAACGATTTTTTAAATTATTTCTTCACCACTAAAACGCATAAAACTTGTAGTTTTCAAAAATGTTTTCATTTTTGATGAGACGCTAAATAAAAGAAGTTTAATCGCTGGCAAACGAAAACCCGCCATTTCCCGTAAATCCCGGGCTTGGCCCGTATAGTCAAAAGTATACAAAGAAAATACCCAGGGAGTAAACTCATTTCCGGAACGATTTTTTAAATTATTTTTTCACCACTAAAACGCATGAGACTTGTAGTCTTCAAACTTGTTTTCATTTTTGATGAGACGCTGAGTAAAAGAAGTTTAATCGCCGGCAAAGGAAAACCTGCGATTTCCCGTAAATCCCAGACTCGGCCTGTAAAGTCAAAAGTATACAAAGAAAGTACCCAGGGTGTAAACTCATTTCCCAAACGATTTTTTAAATTATTATTTCACCACTAAAACGCATGAGACTTGTAGTCTTCAAACTTGTTTTCATTTTTGATGAGACGCTGAGTAAAAGAAGTTTAATCGCCGGCAAAGGAAAACCTGCGATTTCCCGTAAATCCCAGACTCGGCCTGTAAAGTCAAAAGTATACAAAGAAAGTACCCAGGGTGGAAACTCATTTCCCAAACGATTTTTTTAATTATTATTTCACCACTAAAACGCATGAGACTTGTAGTTTTCAAAAATATTTTCATTTTTGATGAGACGCTGAATAAAAAAAGTTTAATCGCCGGCAAACGAAAACCTGCGATTTCCCGTAAATCCCGGACTCGGCCCGTATAGTCAAAAGTATACAAAGAAAGTACCCAGGGTGTAAACTCATTTCCCGAAGGATTTTTTAAATTATTATTTCACCACTAAAGCCCATGAGACATGTAGTTTTTAAAAATGTATTCATTTTTGATGAGACGCTGTATAAAAGAAGTTTAATTGCCGGCAAACGAAAACCCGCGACTTCCCGTAAATCCCGGACTCGGCCTGTAAAGTCAAAAGTATACAAAAAAAGTACCCAGGGAGTAAACTCATTTCCCGAACGATTTTTCAAATTATTATTTCACCACTAAAGCCCATGAGACTTGTAGTTTTTAAAAATGTTTTCATTTTTGATGAGACGCTGAATAAAAGAAGTTTAACCGCCGGCAAACAAAAACCTGCGACTTCCCGTAACTCCCGGACTCGGCCCGTATAGTCAAAAGTATACGAAGAAAGTACCCAGGGAGTAAACTCATTTCCCGAACGATTTTTTAAATTATTTCTTCACCACTAAAACGCATAAAACTTGTAGTTTTCAAAAATGTTTTCATTTTTGATGAGACGCTAAATAAAAGAAGTTTAATCGCTGGCAAACGAAAACCCGCCATTTCCCGTAAATCCCGGGCTTGGCCCGTATAGTCAAAAGTATACAAAGAAAATACCCAGGGAGTAAACTCATTTCCGGAACGATTTTTTAAATTATTTTTTCACCACTAAAACGCATGAGACTTGTAGTCTTCAAACTTGTTTTCATTTTTGATGAGACGCTGAGTAAAAGAAGTTTAATCGCCGGCAAAGGAAAACCTGCGATTTCCCGTAAATCCCAGACTCGGCCTGTAAAGTCAAAAGTATACAAAGAAAGTACCCAGGGTGTAAACTCATTTCCCAAACGATTTTTCAAATTATTATTTCACCACTAAAACGCATGAGACTTGTAGTCTTCAAACTTGTTTTCATTTTTGATGAGACGCTGAATAAAAGAAGTTTAATCGCCGGCAAAGGAAAACCTGCGATTTCCCGTAAATCCCGGACTCGGCCCGTATAGTCAAAAGTATACAAAGAAAGTACCCAGGGTGTAAACTCATTTCCCGAAGGATTTTTTAAATTATTATTTTACCACTAAAGCCCATGAGACATGTAGTTTTTAAAAATGTATTCATTTTTGATGAGACGCTGTATAAAAGAAGTTTAATTGCCGGCAAACGAAAACCCGCGACTTCCCGTAAATCCCGGACTCGGCCTGTAAAGTCAAAAGTATACAAAAAAAGTACCCAGGGAGTAAACTCATTTCCCGAACGATTTTTCAAATTATTATTTCACCACTAAAGCCCATGAGACTTGTAGTTTTTAAAAATGTTTTCATTTTTGATGAGACGCTGAATAAAAGAAGTTTAATCGCCGGCAAACAAAAACCCGCGACTTCCCGTAACTCCCGGACTCGGCCCGTATAGTCAAAAGTATACGAAGAAAGTACCCAGGGAGTAAACTCATTTCCCGAACGATTTTTTAAATTATTTCTTCACCACTAAAACGCATAAAACTTGTAGTTTTCAAAAATGTTTTCATTTTTGATGAGACGCTAAATAAAAGAAGTTTAATCGCTGGCAAACGAAAACCCGCCATTTCCCGTAAATCCCGGGCTTGGCCCGTATAGTCAAAAGTATACAAAGAAAACACCCAGGGAGTAAACTCATTTCCGGAACGATTTTTTAAATTATTTTTTCACCACTAAAACGCATGAGACTTGTAGTCTTTAAACTTGTTTTCATTTTTGATGAGACGCTGAGTAAAAGAAGTTTAATCGCCGGCAAAGGAAAACCTGCGATTTCCCGTAAATCCCAGACTCGGCCTGTGAAGTCAAAAGTATACAAAGAAAGTACCCAGGGTGTAAACTCATTTCCCAAACGATTTTTTAAATTATTATTTCACCACTAAAACGCATGAGACTTGTAGTCTTCAAACTTGTTTTCATTTTTGATGAGACGCTGAGTAAAAGAAGTTTAATCGCCGGCAAAGGAAAACCTGCGATTTCCCGTAAATCCCAGACTCGGCCTGTAAAGTCAAAAGTATACAAAGAAAGTACCCAGGGTGTAAACTCATTTCCCAAACGATTTTTTAAATTATTATTTCACCACTAAAACGCATGAGACTTGTAGTTTTCAAAAATATTTTCATTTTTGATGAGACGCTGAATAAAAAAAGTTTAATCGCCGGCAAACAAAAACCTGTGATTTCCCGTAAATCCCGGACTCGGCCCGTATAGTCAAAAGTATAAAAAGAAAGTACCCAGGGTGTAAACTCATTTCCCGAACGATTTTTTAAATTATTTCTTCACCACTAAAACGCATAAGACTTGTAGTTTTCAAAAATGTTTTCATTTTTGATGAGACGCTAAATAAAAGAAGTTTAATCGCTGGCAAACGAAAACTCGCGATTTCCCGTAAATCCCGGGCTTGGCCCGTATAGTCAAAAGTATACAAAGAAAGTACCCAGGGAGTAAACTCATTTTCGGAACGATTTTTTAAATTATTTTTTCACCACTAAAACGCATGAGACTTGTAGTCTTCAAACTTGTTTTCATTTTTGATGAGAGGCTGAATAAAAGAAGTTTAATCGCCGGCAAAGGAAAACCTGCGATTTCCCGTAAATCCCGGACTCGGCCTGTAAAGTCAAAAGTATACAAAAAAAAATTACCCAGGGAGTAAACTCATTTCCCGAACGATTTTTCAAATTATTATTTTACCACTAAAGCCCATGAGACTTGTAGTTTTTAAAAATGTTTTCATTTTTGATGAGACGCTGAATAAAAGAAGTTTAATCGCTGGCAAACGAAAACCCGCGATTTCCCGTAAATCCCGAGCTTGGCCCGTATAGTCAAAAGTATACAAAGAAAGTACCCAGGGAGTAAACTCATTTTCGGAACGATTTTTTAAATTACTTTTTCACTACTAAAACGCATGAGACTTGTAGTTTTCAAATATGTTTTCATTTTTGATGAGACGCTGAATAAAAGAAGTTTAATCGCCGGCAAACGAAATCCTGCGATTTCCCGTAAATCCCGGACTCGGCCCGTATAGTCAAAAGTATACAAAGAAAGTACCCAGGGTGTAAACTCATTTTTAGAAGGATTTTTTAAATTATTATTTCACCACTAAAGCCCATAAGACATGTAGTTTTTAAAAATGTTTTCATTTTTGATGACACGCTGTATAAAAGAAGTTTAATTGCCGGCAAACGAAAACCCGCGACTTCCCGTAACTCCCGGACTCGGCCCGTATAGTCAAAAGTATACGAAGAAAGTACCCAGGGAGTAAACTCATTTCCCGAACGATTTTTTAAATTATTTCTTCACCACTAAAACGCATAAAACTTGTTGTTTTCAAAAATGTTTTCATTTTTGATGAGACGCTAAATAAAAGAAGTTTAATCGCTGGCAAACGAAAACCCGCCATTTTCCGTAAATCCCGGGCTTGGCCCGTATAGTCAAAAGTATACAAAGAAAGTACCCAGGGAGTAAACTCATTACCGGAACGATTTTTTAAATTATTTTTTCACCACTAAAACGCATGAGACTTGTAGTCTTCAAACTTGTTTTCATTTTTGATGAGACGCTGAATGAAAGAAGTTTAATCGCCGGCAAACGAAAACCTGCGATTTCCCCTAAATCCCGGACTCGGCCCGTATACTCAAAAGTATACAAACAAAGTACCCAGGGTGTAAACTGATTTCCCGAACGATTTTTTAAATTATTTCTTCACCACTAAAACGCATAAGACTTGTAGATTTCAAAAATGTTTTCATTTTTGATGAGACGCTAAATAAAAGAAGTTTAATCGCTGGCAAACGAAAACTCGCGATTTCCCGTAAATCCCGGGCTTGGCCCGTATAGTCAAAAGTATACAAAGAAAGTACCCAGGGAGTAAACTCATTTTCGGAACGATTTTTTAAATTATTTTTTCACTACTAAAACGCATGAGACTTGTAGTCTTCAAACTTGTTTTCATTTTTGATGAGAGGCTGAATAAAAGAAGTTTATTCGCCGGCAAAGGAAAACCTGCGATTTCCCGTAAATCCCGGACTCGGCCTGTAAAGTCAAAAGTATACAAAGAAAGTACCCAGGGTGTAAACTCATTTCCCAAACGATTTTTTAAATTATTATTTCACCACTAAAGCGCATGAGACTTGTAGTTTTCAAAAATATTTTCATTTTTGATGAGACGCTAAAAAAAAGAAGTTTAATCGCTGGCAAACGAAAACTCGCGATTTCCCGTAAATCCCGGGCTTGGCCCGTATAGTCAAAAGTATACAAAGAAAGTACCCAGGGAGTAAACTCATTTTCGGAACGATTTTTTAAATTATTTTTTCACCACTAAAACGCATGAGACTTGTAGTCTTCAAACTTGTTTTCATTTTTGATGAGAGGCTGAATAAAAGAAGTTTAATCGCCGGCAAAGGAAAACCTGCGATTTCCCGTAAATCCCGGACTCGGCCTGTAAAGTCAAAAGTATACAAAAAAAAATTACCCAGGGAGTAAACTCATTTCCCGAACGATTTTTCAAATTATTATTTCACCACTAAAGCCCATGAGACTTGTAGTTTTTAAAAATGTTTTCATTTTTGATAAGACGCTGAATAAAAGAAGTTTAATCGCTGGCAAACGAAAACCCGCGATTTCCCGTAAATCCCGAGCTTGGCCCGTATAGTCAAAAGTATACAAAGAAAGTAACCAGGGAGTAAACTCATTTCCGGAACGATTTTTTAAATTATTTTTTCACCACTAAAACGCATGAGACTTGTAGATTTCAAAAATGTTTTCATTTTTGATGAGACGCTAAATAAAAGAAGTTTAATCGCTGGCAAACGAAAACTCGCGAGTTCCCGTAAATCCCGGGCTTGGCCCGTATAGTCAAAAGTATACAAAGAAAGTACCCAGGGAGTAAACTCATTTTCGGAACGATTTTTTAAATTATTTTTTCACTACTAAAACGCATGAGACTTGTAGTCTTCAAACTTGTTTTCATTTTTGATGAGAGGCTGAATAAAAGAAGTTTAATCGCCGGCAAAGGAAAACCTGCGATTTCCCGTAAATCCCGGACTCGGCCCGTATAGTCAAAAGTATACAAAGAAAGTACCCAGGGTGTAAACTCATTTCCCGAAGGATTTTTTAAATTATTATTTCACCACTAAAGCCCATGAGACATGTAGTTTTTAAAAATGTATTCATTTTTGATGAGACGCTGTATAAAAGAAGTTTAATTGCCGGCAAACGAAAACCCGCGACTTTCCGTAAATCCCGGACTCGGCCTGTAAAGTCAAAAGTATACAATAAAAGTACCCAGGGAGTAAACTCATTTCCCGAACGATTTTTCAAATTATTATTTCACCACTAAAGCCCATGAGACTTGTAGTTTTTAAAAATGTTTTCATTTTTGATGAGACGCTGAATAAAAGAAGTTTAATCGCCGGCAAACAAAAACACGCGACTTCCCGTAACTCCCGGACTCGGCCCGTATAGTCAAAAGTATACGAGGAAAGTACCCAGGGAGTAAACTCATTTCCCGAACGATTTTTTAAATTATTTCTTCACCACTAAAACGCATAAAACTTGTAGTTTTCAAAAATGTTTTCATTTTTGATGAGACGCTGAGTAAAAGAAGTTTAATCGCCGGCAAAGGAAAACCTGCGATTTCCCGTAAATCCCAGACTCGGCCTGTAAAGTCAAAAGTATACAAAGAAAGTACCCAGGGTGTAAACTCATTTCCCAAACGATTTTTTAAATTATTATTTCACCACTAAAACGCATGAGACTTGTAGTCTTCAAACTTGTTTTCATTTTTGATGAGACGCTGAGTAAAAGAAGTTTAATCGCCGGCAAAGGAAAACCTGCGATTTCCCGTAAATCCCAGACTCGGCCTGTAAAGTCAAAAGTATACAAAGAAAGTACCCAGGGTGTAAACTCATTTCCCAAACGATTTTTTAAATTATTATTTCACCACTAAAACGCATGAGACTTGTAGTTTTCAAAAATATTTTCATTTTTGATGAGACGCTGAATAAAAAAAGTTTAATCGCCGGCAAACGAAAACCTGCGATTTCCCGTAAATCCCGGACTCGGCCCGTATAGTCAAAAGTATAAAAAGAAAGTACCCAGGGTGTAAACTCATTTCCCGAACGATTTTTTAAATTATTTCTTCACCACTAAAACGCATAAGACTTGTAGTTTTCAAAAATGTTTTCATTTTTGATGAGACGCTAAATAAAAGAAGTTTAATCGCTGGCAAACGAAAACTCGCGATTTCCCGTAAATCCCGGGCTTGGCCCGTATAGTCAAAAGTATACAAAGAAAGTACCCAGGGAGTAAACTCATTTTCGGAACGATTTTTTAAATTATTTTTTCACCACTAAAACGCATGAGACTTGTAGTCTTCAAACTTGTTTTCATTTTTGATGAGAGGCTGAATAAAAGAAGTTTAATCGCCGGCAAAGGAAAACCTGCGATTTCCCGTAAATCCCGGACTCGGCCTGTAAAGTCAAAAGTATACAAAAAAAAATTACCCAGGGAGTAAACTCATTTCCCGAACGATTTTTCAAATTATTATTTCACCACTAAAGCCCATGAGACTTGTAGTTTTTAAAAATGTTTTCATTTTTGATAAGACGCTGAATAAAAGAAGTTTAATCGCTGGCAAACGAAAACCCGCGATTTCCCGTAAATCCCGAGCTTGGCCCGTATAGTCAAAAGTATACAAAGAAAGTAACCAGGGAGTAAACTCATTTCCGGAACGATTTTTTAAATTATTTTTTCACCACTAAAACGCATGAGACTTGTAGATTTCAAAAATGTTTTCATTTTTGATGAGACGCTAAATAAAAGAAGTTTAATCGCTGGCAAACGAAAACTCGCGAGTTCCCGTAAATCCCGGGCTTGGCCCGTATAGTCAAAAGTATACAAAGAAAGTACCCAGGGAGTAAACTCATTTTCGGAACGATTTTTTAAATTATTTTTTCACTACTAAAACGCATGAGACTTGTAGTCTTCAAACTTGTTTTCATTTTTGATGAGAGGCTGAATAAAAGAAGTTTAATCGCCGGCAAAGGAAAACCTGCGATTTCCCGTAAATCCCGGACTCGGCCCGTATAGTCAAAAGTATACAAAGAAAGTACCCAGGGTGTAAACTCATTTCCCGAAGGATTTTTTAAATTATTATTTCACCACTAAAGCCCATGAGACATGTAGTTTTTAAAAATGTATTCATTTTTGATGAGACGCTGTATAAAAGAAGTTTAATTGCCGGCAAACGAAAACCCGCGACTTTCCGTAAATCCCGGACTCGGCCTGTAAAGTCAAAAGTATACAATAAAAGTACCCAGGGAGTAAACTCATTTCCCGAACGATTTTTCAAATTATTATTTCACCACTAAAGCCCATGAGACTTGTAGTTTTTAAAAATGTTTTCATTTTTGATGAGACGCTGAATAAAAGAAGTTTAATCGCCGGCAAACAAAAACACGCGACTTCCCGTAACTCCCGGACTCGGCCCGTATAGTCAAAAGTATACGAGGAAAGTACCCAGGGAGTAAACTCATTTCCCGAACGATTTTTTAAATTATTTCTTCACCACTAAAACGCATAAAACTTGTAGTTTTCAAAAATGTTTTCATTTTTGATGAGACGCTGAGTAAAAGAAGTTTAATCGCCGGCAAAGGAAAACCTGCGATTTCCCGTAAATCCCAGACTCGGCCTGTAAAGTCAAAAGTATACAAAGAAAGTACCCAGGGTGTAAACTCATTTCCCAAACGATTTTTTAAATTATTATTTCACCACTAAAACGCATGAGACTTGTAGTCTTCAAACTTGTTTTCATTTTTGATGAGACGCTGAGTAAAAGAAGTTTAATCGCCGGCAAAGGAAAACCTGCGATTTCCCGTAAATCCCAGACTCGGCCTGTAAAGTCAAAAGTATACAAAGAAAGTACCCAGGGTGTAAACTCATTTCCCAAACGATTTTTTAAATTATTATTTCACCACTAAAACGCATGAGACTTGTAGTTTTCAAAAATATTTTCATTTTTGATGAGACGCTGAATAAAAAAAGTTTAATCGCCGGCAAACGAAAACCTGCGATTTCCCGTAAATCCCGGACTCGGCCCGTATAGTCAAAAGTATAAAAAGAAAGTACCCAGGGTGTAAACTCATTTCCCGAACGATTTTTTAAATTATTTCTTCACCACTAAAACGCATAAGACTTGTAGTTTTCAAAAATGTTTTCATTTTTGATGAGACGCTAAATAAAAGAAGTTTAATCGCTGGCAAACGAAAACTCGCGATTTCCCGTAAATCCCGGGCTTGGCCCGTATAGTCAAAAGTATACAAAGAAAGTACCCAGGGAGTAAACTCATTTTCGGAACGATTTTTTAAATTATTTTTTCACCACTAAAACGCATGAGACTTGTAGTCTTCAAACTTGTTTTCATTTTTGATGAGAGGCTGAATAAAAGAAGTTTAATCGCCGGCAAAGGAAAACCTGCGATTTTCCGTAAATCCCGGACTCGGCCTGTAAAGTCAAAAGTATACAAAAAAAAATTACCCAGGGAGTAAACTCATTTCCCGAACGATT
Organism: Hydractinia symbiolongicarpus; assembly: GCF_029227915.1. Classification (NCBI taxonomy): domain Eukaryota; kingdom Metazoa; phylum Cnidaria; class Hydrozoa; order Anthoathecata; family Hydractiniidae; genus Hydractinia; species Hydractinia symbiolongicarpus. The sequence continues at coordinate 28,918,875 of NC_079881.1, forward strand.
TTTCAAATTATTATTTCACCACTAAAGCCCATGAGACTTGTAGTTTTTAAAAATGTTTTCATTTTTGATAAGACGCTGAATAAAAGAAGTTTAATCGCTGGCAAACGAAAACCCGCGATTTCCCGTAAATCCCGAGCTTGGCCCGTATAGTCAAAAGTATACAAAGAAAGTACCCAGGGTGTAAACTCATTTCCCGAAGGATTTTTTAAATTATTATTTTACCACTAAAGCCCATGAGACATGTAGTTTTTAAAAATGTATTCATTTTTGATGAGACGCTGTATAAAAGAAGTTTAATTGCCGGCAAACGAAAACCCGCGACTTCCCGTAAATCCCGGACTCGGCCTGTAAAGTCAAAAGTATACAAAAAAAGTACCCAGGGAGTAAACTCATTTCCCGAACGATTTTTCAAATTATTATTTCACCACTAAAGCCCATGAGACTTGTAGTTTTTAAAAATGTTTTCATTTTTGATGAGACGCTGAATAAAAGAAGTTTAATCGCCGGCAAACAAAAACCCGCGACTTCCCGTAACTCCCGGACTCGGCCCGTATAGTCAAAAGTATACGAAGAAAGTACCCAGGGAGTAAACTCATTTCCCGAACGATTTTTTAAATTATTTCTTCACCACTAAAACGCATAAAACTTGTAGTTTTCAAAAATGTTTTCATTTTTGATGAGACGCTAAATAAAAGAAGTTTAATCGCTGGCAAACGAAAACCCGCCATTTCCCGTAAATCCCGGGCTTGGCCCGTATAGTCAAAAGTATACAAAGAAAATACCCAGGGAGTAAACTCATTTCCGGAACGATTTTTTAAATTATTTTTTCACCACTAAAACGCATGAGACTTGTAGTCTTCAAACTTGTTTTCATTTTTGATGAGACGCTGAGTAAAAGAAGTTTAATCGCCGGCAAAGGAAAACCTGCGATTTCCCGTAAATCCCAGACTCGGCCTGTAAAGTCAAAAGTATACAAAGAAAGTACCCAGGGTGTAAACTCATTTCCCAAACGATTTTTTAAATTATTATTTCACCACTAAAACGCATGAGACTTGTAGTCTTCAAACTTGTTTTCATTTTTGATGAGACGCTGAGTAAAAGAAGTTTAATCGCCGGCAAAGGAAAACCTGCGATTTCCCGTAAATCCCAGACTCGGCCTGTAAAGTCAAAAGTATACAAAGAAAGTACCCAGGGTGTAAACTCATTTCCCAAACGATTTTTTAAATTATTATTTCACCACTAAAACGCATGAGACTTGTAGTTTTCAAAAATATTTTCATTTTTGATGAGACGCTGAATAAAAAAAGTTTAATCGCCGGCAAACGAAAACCTGCGATTTCCCGTAAATCCCGGACTCGGCCCGTATAGTCAAAAGTATAAAAAGAAAGTACCCAGGGTGTAAACTCATTTCCCGAACGATTTTTTAAATTATTTCTTCACCACTAAAACGCATAAGACTTGTAGTTTTCAAAAATGTTTTCATTTTTGATGAGACGCTAAATAAAAGAAGTTTAATCGCTGGCAAACGAAAACTCGCGATTTCCCGTAAATCCCGGGCTTGGCCCGTATAGTCAAAAGTATACAAAGAAAGTACCCAGGGAGTAAACTCATTTTCGGAACGATTTTTTAAATTATTTTTTCACCACTAAAACGCATGAGACTTGTAGTCTTCAAACTTGTTTTCATTTTTGATGAGAGGCTGAATAAAAGAAGTTTAATCGCCGGCAAAGGAAAACCTGCGATTTCCCGTAAATCCCGGACTCGGCCTGTAAAGTCAAAAGTATACAAAAAAAAATTACCCAGGGAGTAAACTCATTTCCCGAACGATTTTTCAAATTATTATTTCACCACTAAAGCCCATGAGACTTGTAGTTTTTAAAAATGTTTTCATTTTTGATAAGACGCTGAATAAAAGAAGTTTAATCGCTGGCAAACGAAAACCCGCGATTTCCCGTAAATCCCGAGCTTGGCCCGTATAGTCAAAAGTATACAAAGAAAGTACCCAGGGAGTAAACTCATTTCCGGAACGATTTTTTAAATTATTTTTTCACCACTAAAACGCATGAGACTGGTAGATTTCAAAAATGTTTTCATTTTTGATGAGACGCTAAATAAAAGAAGTTTAATCGCTGGCAAACGAAAACTCGCGATTTCCCGTAAATCCCGGGCTTGGCCCGTATAGTCAAAAGTATACAAAGAAAGTACCCAGGGAGTAAACTCATTTTCGGAACGATTTTTTAAATTATTTTTTCACTACTAAAACGCATGAGACTTGTAGTCTTCAAACTTGTTTTCATTTTTGATGAGAGGCTGAATAAAAGAAGTTTAATCGCCGGCAAAGGAAAACCTGCGATTTCCCGTAAATCCCGGACTCGGCCCGTATAGTCAAAAGTATACAAAGAAAGTACCGAGGGTGTAAACTCATTTCCCGAAGGATTTTTTAAATTATTATTTCACCACTAAAGCCCATGAGACATGTAGTTTTTAAAAATGTATTCATTTTTGATGAGACGCTGTATAAAAGAAGTTTAATTGCCGGCAAACGAAAACCCGCGACTTCCCGTAAATCCCGGACTCGGCCTGTAAAGTCAAAAGTATACAAAAAAAGTACCCAGGGAGTAAACTCATTTCCCGAACGATTTTTCAAATTATTATTTCACCACTAAAGCCCATGAGACTTGTAGTTTTTAAAAATGTTTTCATTTTTGATGAGACGCTGAATAAAAGAAGTTTAATCGCCGGCAAACAAAAACCCGCGACTTCCCGTAACTCCCGGACTCGGCCCGTATAGTCAAAAGTATACGAAGAAAGTACCCAGGGAGTAAACTCATTTCCCGAACGATTTTTTAAATTATTTTTTCACCACTAAAACGCATGAGACTTGTAGTCTTTAAACTTGTTTTCATTTTTGATGAGACGCTGAGTAAAAGAAGTTTAATCGCCGGCAAAGGAAAACCTGCGATTTCCCGTAAATCCCAGACTCGGCCTGTAAAGTCAAAAGTATACAAAGAAAGTACCCAGGGTGTAAACTCATTTCCCAAACGATTTTTTAAATTATTATTTCACCACTAAAACGCATGAGACTTGTAGTCTTCAAACTTGTTTTCATTTTTGATGAGACGCTGAGTAAAAGAAATTTAATCGCCGGCAAAGGAAAACCTGCGATTTCCCGTAAATCCCAGACTCGGCCTGTAAAGTCAAAAGTATACAAAGAAAGTACCCAGGGTGTAAACTCATTTCCCAAACGATTTTTTAAATTATTATTTCACCACTAAAACGCATGAGACTTGTAGTTTTCAAAAATATTTTCATTTTTGATGAGACGCTGAATAAAAAAAGTTTAATCGCCGGCAAACGAAAACCTGCGATTTCCCGTAAATCCCGGACTCGGCCCGTATAGTCAAAAGTATAAAAAGAAAGTACCCAGGGTGTAAACTCATTTCCCGAACGATTTTTTAAATTATTTCTTCACCACTAAAACGCATAAGACTTGTAGTTTTCAAAAATGTTTTCATTTTTGATGAGACGCTAAATAAAAGAAGTTTAATCGCTGGCAAACGAAAACTCGCGATTTCCCGTAAATCCCGGGCTTGGCCCGTATAGTCAAAAGTATACAAAGAAAGTACCCAGGGAGTAAACTCATTTTCGGAACGATCTTTTAAATTATTTTTTCACCACTAAAACGCATGAGACTTGTAGTCTTCAAACTTGTTTTCATTTTTGATGAGAGGCTGAATAAAAGAAGTTTAATCGCCGGCAAAGGAAAACCTGCAATTTCCCGTAAATCCCGGACTCGGCCTGTAAAGTCAAAAGTATACAAAAAAAAATTACCCAGGGAGTAAACTCATTTCCCGAACGATTTTTCAAATTATTATTTCACCACTAAAGCCCATGAGACTTGTAGTTTTTAAAAATGTTTTCATTTTTGATGAGACGCTGAATAAAAGAAGTTTAATCGCTGGCAAACGAAAACCCGCGATTTCCCGTAAATCCCGAGCTTGGCCCGTATAGTCAAAAGTATACAAAGAAAGTACCCAGGGAGTAAACTCATTTCCGGAACGATTTTTTAAATTATTTTTTCACCACTAAAACGCATGAGACTTGTAGTCTTCAAACTTGTTTTCATTTTTGATGAGACGCTAAATAAAAGAAGTTTAATCGCCGGCAAAGGAAAACCTGCGATTTCCCGTAAATCCCGGACTCGGCCCGTATAGTCAAAGGTATACAAAGAAAATACCCAGGGAGTAAACTCATTTCCCGAACGATTTTTTAAATTATTATTTCACCACTAAAGCCCATAAGACTTGTAGTTTTTAAAAATGTTTTCATTTTTGATTAGACGCTGAATAAAAGGAGTTTAATCGCCGGCAAACGAAAACCCGCCATTTCCCGTAAACCCCAGACTCGGCCCGTATAGTCAAAAGTATACAAAGAAAGTACCCAGGGAGTAAACTCATTTCCCGAACGATTTTTTAAATTATTTTTTCACCACTAAAATGCATGAGACTTGTAGTTTTCAAAATTGTTTTCATTTTTGATGAGACGCTGAATAAAAGAAGTTTAATCGCCGGCAAACGAAAACCTGCGATTGCCCGTAAATCCCGGACTCGGCCTGTAAAGTCAAAAGTATACAAAAAAGTACCCAGGGAGTAAACTCATTTCCCGAACGATTTTTTAAATTATTATTTAACCACTAAAGCCCATGAGACTTGTAGTTTTCAAAAATGTTTTCATTTTTGATGAGACGCTGATTAAAAGAAGTTTAATCGCCGGCAAACGAAAACCCGCGATTTCCCGTAAATCCCGGACTCGGCCCGTATAGTCAAAAGTATAAAAAGAAAGTACCCAGGGAGTAAACTCATTTCCCGAACGATTTTTTAAATTATTTTTTCACCACTAAAACGCATGAGACCTGTAGTTTTTTAAAATATTTTCATTTTTGATGAGAGGTTTAATAAAAGAGGTTTAATTGCCGGAAAACGAAAACCAGCGATTTCCCCTAAATCCCGGGCTTGGCCCGTGTAGTCTAATGTATACAAAGAAAGTACCCTGTGATTAAACTCATTTCCAGAACGATTTTTTAAATTATTTTTTCACCACTAAAACGCATAAAACTTGCAGTTTTTAAAAATGCTTTCATTTTTGATGAGACGCTGAATAAAAGTAGTTTTATCGCCGGCAAACGAAAACCCGCGATTTCACGTAAATCCCGGGCTTGGCCCGTATAGTTGAATGTATATAAAGAAAGTACCCAAGGAGTAAACTGATTTCCCGAACGATTTTTTAAATTATTTCTGCACCACTAGAACGAATGAGACTTGTAGTTTTCAAAAATGTTTTCATTTTTAATGAGACGCTTAATGAAAGAGGTTTAATCGCCGGCAAACGAAAACCCGCGATTTCCCGTAAATAACGGACTTGTCCCGTATAGTCGAATGTATACAAATAAAGTACCTTGTGAGTAAACTTCTTTCCAGAACGATTTTTTAAATTATCTTTTCACCACTAAATCGCATGAGACTTGTAGTTTTCAAACTTTTTTTCATTTTTGATGAGACGCTGAATAAAAGAAGTTTATTCGCCGGCAAACGAAAACCCGCGATTTCCCGTAAATCCCGGGCTTGGCCCGTATAGTTGAATGTATATAAAGAAAGTACCCAAGGAGTAAACTGATTTCCCGAACGATTTTTTAAATTATTTCTGCACCACTAGAACGAATGAGACTTGTAGTTTTCAAAAATGTTTTCATTTTTAATGAGACGCTTAATGAAAGAGGTTTAATCGCCGGCAAACGAAAACCCGCGATTTCCCGTAAATAACGGACTTGTCCCGTATAGTCAAATGTATACAAATAAAGTACCTTGTGAGTAAACTCATTTCCCGAACGATTTTTTAAATTATTTTTTCACCACTATAACGCATGAGACCTGTAGTTTTTTAAAATATTTTCATTTTTGATGAGAGGTTTAATAAAAGAGGTTTAATTGCCGGAAAACGAAAACCAGCGATTTCCCCTAAATCCCGGGCTTGGCCCGTGTAGTCTAATGTATACAAAGAAAGTACCCTGTGATTAAACTCATTTCCAGAACGATTTTTTAAATTATTTTTTCACCACTAAAAGGCATAAAACTTGCAGTTTTTAAAAATGCTTTCATTTTTGATGAGACGCTGAATAAAAGAAGTTTTATCGCCGGCAAACGAAAACCCGCGATTTCACGTAAATCCCGGGCTTGGCCCGTATAGTCAAAAGTATACAAAGAAAGTACCCAGGGAGTAAACTCATTTCCCGAACGATTTTTTAAATTATTTTTTTACCACTAAAACGCATGAGACTTGTAGTTTTCAAACTTTTTTTCATTTTTGATGAGTCGCTGAATAAATGAAGTTTATTCGCCGGCAAACGAAAACCCGCGATTTCCCGTAAATCCCGAGCTTGGCCCGTATAGTTGAATGTATAAAAAGAAAGTACCCAAGGAGTAAACTGATTTCCCGAACGATTTTTTAAATTATTTCTGCACCAATAGAACGAATGAGACTTGTAGTTTTCAAAAATGTTTTCATTTTTAATGAGAGGTTAAATGAAAGAGGTTTAATTGCCGGAAAACGAAAACCAGCGATTTCTCCTAAATCCCAGGCTTGGCCCGTGTAGTCGAATGTATACAAAGAAAGTACCCAGTGATTAAACTCATTTCCAGAACGATTTTTTAAATTATTTTTTCACCACTAAAACGCATAAAACTTGCAGTTTTCAAAAATGTTTTCATTTTTGATGAGACGCTGAATAAAAGAAGTTTTATCGCCGGCAAACGAAAACCAGCGAATTCCCGTAAATCCCGGGCTTGGCCCGTGTAGTCTAATGTATACAAAGAAAGTACCCTGTGATTAAACTCATTTCCAGAACGATTTTTTAAATTATTTTTTTACCACTAAAACGCATGAGACTTGTAGTTTTCAAAAATGTTTTCATTTTTAATGAGACGCTTAATGAAAGAGGTTTAATCGCCGGCAAACGAAAACCCGCGATTTCCCGTAAATAACGGACTTGTCCCGTATAGTCGAATGTATACAAATAAAGTACCTTGTGAGTAAACTTCTTTCCAGAACGATTTTTTAAATTATCTTTTCACCACTAAATCGCATGAGACTTGTAGTTTTCAAAAATGTTTTCATTTTTCATGAGACGCTGAATAAAAGAAGTTTAAACGCCGGCAAACGAAAACCTGCGAATTCCCTTAAATCCCACACTCGACCCGTATAGTCAAAGGTATACAAAGAAAATACCCAGGGAGTAAACTCATTTCCCGAACGATTTTTTAAATTATTTTTTTACCACTAAAACGCATGAGACTTGTAGTTTTCAAACTTTTTTTCATTTTTGATGAGACGCTGAATAAAAGAAGTTTATTCGCCGGCAAACGAAAACCCGCGATTTCCCGTAAATCCCGGGCTTGGCCCGTATAGTTGAATGTATATAAAGAAAGTACCCAAGGAGTAAACTGATTTCCCGAACGATTTTTTAAATTATTTCTGCACCACTAGAACGAATGAGACTTGTAGTTTTCAAAAATGTTTTCATTTTTAATGAGACGCTTAATGAAAGAGGTTTAATCGCCGGCAAACGAAAACCCGCGATTTCCCGTAAATAACGGACTTGTCCCGCATAGTCGAATGTATACAAATAAAGTACCTTGTGAGTAAACTCATTTCCAGAACGATTTTTTAAATTATCTTTTCACCACTAAATCGCATGAGACTTGCAGTTTTCAAAAATGCTTTCATTTTTGATGAGACGCTGAATAAAAGAAGTTTTATCGCCGGAAAACGAAAACCCGCGATTTCACGTAAATCCCGGGCTTGGCCCGTATAGTCAAAAGTATACAAAGAAAGTACCCAGGGAGTAAACTCATTTCCCGAACGATTTTTTAAATTATTATTTAACCACTAAAGCCCATGAGACTTGTAGTTTTCAAAAATGTTTTCATTTTTGATGAGACGCTGATTAAAAGAAGTTTAATCGCCGGCAAACGAAAACCCGCCATTTCCCGTAAATCCCGGGCTTGGCCCGTATAGTCAAAAGTATACAAAGAAAGTACCCAGGGAGTAAACTCATTTCCCGAACGATTTTTTAAATTATTTTTTTACCACTAAAACGCATGAGACTTGTAGTTTTCAAACTTTTTTTCATTTTTGATGAGACGCTGAATAAAAGAAGTTTATTCGCCGGCAAACGAAAACCCGCGATTTCCCGTAAATCCCGGGCTTGGCCCGTATAGTTGAATGTATATAAAGAAAGTACCCAAGGAGTAAACTGATTTCCCGAACGATTTTTTAAATTATTTCTGCACCACTAGAACGAATGAGACTTGTAGTTTTCAAAAATGTTTTCATTTTTAATGAGACGCTTAATGAAAGAGGTTTAATCGCCGGCAAACGAAAACCCGCGATTTCCCGTAAATAACGGACTTGTCCCGTATAGTCGAATGTATACAAATAAAGTACCTTGTGAGTAAACTCATTTCCAGAACGATTTTTTAAATTATCTTTTCACCACTAAATCGCATGAGACTTGCAGTTTTCAAAAATGCTTTCATTTTTGATGAGACGCTGAGTAAAAGAAGTTTAATCGCCGGCAAAGGAAAACCTGCGATTTCCCGTAAATCCCAGACTCGGCCTGTAAAGTCAAAAGTATACAAAGAAAGTACCCAGGGTGTAAACTCATTTCCCAAACGATTTTTTAAATTATTATTTCACCACTAAAACGCATGAGACTTGTAGTCTTCAAACTTGTTTTCATTTTTGATGAGACGCTGAGTAAAAGAAATTTAATCGCCGGCAAAGGAAAACCTGCGATTTCCCGTAAATCCCAGACTCGGCCTGTAAAGTCAAAAGTATACAAAGAAAGTACCCAGGGTGTAAACTCATTTCCCAAACGATTTTTTAAATTATTATTTCACCACTAAAACGCATGAGACTTGTAGTTTTCAAAAATATTTTCATTTTTGATGAGACGCTGAATAAAAAAAGTTTAATCGCCGGCAAATGAAAACCTGCGATTTCCCGTAAATCCCGGACTCGGCCCGTATAGTCAAAAGTATAAAAAGAAAGTACCCAGGGTGTAAACTCATTTCCCGAACGATTTTTTAAATTATTTCTTCACCACTAAAACGCATAAGACTTGTAGTTTTCAAAAATGTTTTCATTTTTGATGAGACGCTAAATAAAAGAAGTTTAATCGCTGGCAAACGAAAACTCGCGATTTCCCGTAAATCCCGGGCTTGGCCCGTATAGTCAAAAGTATACAAAGAAAGTACCCAGGGAGTAAACTCATTTTCGGAACGATTTTTTAAATTATTTTTTCACCACTAAAACGCATGAGACTTGTAGTCTTCAAACTTGTTTTCATTTTTGATGAGAGGCTGAATAATGGAGGTTTAATCGCCGGCAAAGGAAAACCTGCAATTTCCCGTAAATCCCGGACTCGGCCTGTAAAGTCAAAAGTATACAAAAAAAAATTACCCAGGGAGTAAACTCATTTCCCGAACGATTTTTCAAATTATTATTTCACCACTAAAGCCCATGAGACTTGTAGTTTTTAAAAATGTTTTCATTTTTGATGAGACGCTGAATAAAAGAAGTTTAATCGCTGGCAAACGAAAACCCGCGATTTCCCGTAAATCCCGAGCTTGGCCCGTATAGTCAAAAGTATACAAAGAAAGTACCCAGGGAGTAAACTCATTTCCGGAACGATTTTTTAAATTATTTTTTCACCACTAAAACGCATGAGACTTGTAGTCTTCAAACTTGTTTTCATTTTTGATGAGACGCTAAATAAAAGAAGTTTAATCGCCGGCAAAGGAAAACCTGCGATTTCCCGTAAATCCCGGACTCGGCCCGTATAGTCAAAGGTATACAAAGAAAATACCCAGGGAGTAAACTCATTTCCCGAACGATTTTTTAAATTATTATTTCACCACTAAAGCCCATAAGACTTGTAGTTTTTAAAAATGTTTTCATTTTTGATTAGACGCTGAATAAAAGGAGTTTAATCGCCGGCAAACGAAAACCCGCCATTTCCCGTAAACCCCAGACTCGGCCCGTATAGTCAAAAGTATACAAAGAAAGTACCCAGGGAGTAAACTCATTTCCCGAACGATTTTTTAAATTATTTTTTCACCACTAAAATGCATGAGACTTGTAGTTTTCAAAATTGTTTTCATTTTTGATGAGACGCTGAATAAAAGAAGTTTAATCGCCGGCAAACGAAAACCTGCGATTGCCCGTAAATCCCGGACTCGGCCTGTAAAGTCAAAAGTATACAAAAAAGTACCCAGGGAGTAAACTCATTTCCCGAACGATTTTTTAAATTATTATTTAACCACTAAAGCCCATGAGACTTGTAGTTTTCAAAAATGTTTTCATTTTTGATGAGACGCTGATTAAAAGAAGTTTAATCGCCGGCAAACGAAAACCCGCGATTTCCCGTAAATCCCGGACTCGGCCCGTATAGTCAAAAGTATAAAAAGAAAGTACCCAGGGAGTAAACTCATTTCCCGAACGATTTTTTAAATTATTTTTTCACCACTAAAACGCATGAGACCTGTAGTTTTTTAAAATATTTTCATTTTTGATGAGAGGTTTAATAAAAGAGGTTTAATTGCCGGAAAACGAAAACCAGCGATTTCCCCTAAATCCCGGGCTTGGCCCGTGTAGTCTAATGTATACAAAGAAAGTACCCTGTGATTAAACTCATTTCCAGAACGATTTTTTAAATTATTTTTTCACCACTAAAACGCATAAAACTTGCAGTTTTTAAAAATGCTTTCATTTTTGATGAGACGCTGAATAAAAGTAGTTTTATCGCCGGCAAACGAAAACCCGCGATTTCACGTAAATCCCGGGCTTGGCCCGTATAGTTGAATGTATATAAAGAAAGTACCCAAGGAGTAAACTGATTTCCCGAACGATTTTTTAAATTATTTCTGCACCACTAGAACGAATGAGACTTGTAGTTTTCAAAAATGTTTTCATTTTTAATGAGACGCTTAATGAAAGAGGTTTAATCGCCGGCAAACGAAAACCCGCGATTTCCCGTAAATAACGGACTTGTCCCGTATAGTCGAATGTATACAAATAAAGTACCTTGTGAGTAAACTTCTTTCCAGAACGATTTTTTAAATTATCTTTTCACCACTAAATCGCATGAGACTTGTAGTTTTCAAAAATGTTTTCATTTTTCATGAGACGCTGAATAAAAGAAGTTTAATCGCCGGCAAACGAAAACCTGCGAATTCCCGTAAATCCCAGACTCGACCCGTATAGTCAAAGGTATACAAAGAAAATACCCAGGGAGTAAACTCATTTCCCGAACGATTTTTTAAATTATTTTTTTACCACTAAAACGCATGAGACTTGTAGTTTTCAAACTTTTTTTCATTTTTGATGAGACGCTGAATAAAAGAAGTTTATTCGCCGGCAAACGAAAACCCGCGATTTCCCGTAAATCCCGGGCTTGGCCCGTATAGTTGAATGTATATAAAGAAAGTACCCAAGGAGTAAACTGATTTCCCGAACGATTTTTTAAATTATTTCTGCACCACTAGAACGAATGAGACTTGTAGTTTTCAAAAATGTTTTCATTTTTAATGAGACGCTTAATGAAAGAGGTTTAATCGCCGGCAAACGAAAACCCGCGATTTCCCGTAAATAACGGACTTGTCCCGTATAGTCAAATGTATACAAATAAAGTACCTTGTGAGTAAACTCATTTCCCGAACGATTTTTTAAATTATTTTTTCACCACTATAACGCATGAGACCTGTATTTTTTTAAAATATTTTCATTTTTGATGAGAGGTTTAATAAAAGAGGTTTAATTGCCGGAAAACGAAAACCAGCGATTTCCCCTAAATCCCGGGCTTGGCCCGTGTAGTCTAATGTATACAAAGAAAGTACCCTGTGATTAAACTCATTTCCAGAACGATTTTTTAAATTATTTTTTCACCACTAAAAGGCATAAAACTTGCAGTTTTTAAAAATGCTTTCATTTTTGATGAGACGCTGAATAAAAGAAGTTTTATCGCCGGCAAACGAAAACCCGCGATTTCACGTAAATCCCGGGCTTGGCCCGTATAGTCAAAAGTATACAAAGAAAGTACCCAGGGAGTAAACTCATTTCCCGAACGATTTTTTAAATTATTTTTTTACCACTAAAACGCATGAGACTTGTAGTTTTCAAACTTTTTTTCATTTTTGATGAGTCGCTGAATAAATGAAGTTTATTCGCCGGCAAACGAAAACCCGCGATTTCCCGTAAATCCCGGGCTTGGCCCGTATAGTTGAATGTATAAAAAGAAAGTACCCAAGGAGTAAACAGATTTCCCGAACGATTTTTTAAATTATTTCTGCACCAATAGAACGAATGAGACTTGTAGTTTTCAAAAATGTTTTCATTTTTAATGAGAGGTTAAATGAAAGAGGTTTAATTGCCGGAAAACGAAAACCAGCGATTTCTCCTAAATCCCAGGCTTGGCCCGTGTAGTCGAATGTATACAAAGAAAGTACCCAGTGATTAAACTCATTTCCAGAACGATTTTTTAAATTATTTTTTCACCACTAAAACGCATAAAACTTGCAGTTTTCAAAAATGTTTTCATTTTTGATGAGACGCTGAATAAAAGAAGTTTTATCGCCGGCAAACGAAAACCAGCGAATTCCCGTAAATCCCGGGCTTGGCCCGTGTAGTCTAATGTATACAAAGAAAGTACCCTGTGATTAAACTCATTTCCAGAACGATTTTTTAAATTATTTTTTTACCACTAAAACGCATGAGACTTGTAGTTTTCAAAAATGTTTTCATTTTTAATGAGACGCTTAATGAAAGAGGTTTAATCGCCGGCAAACGAAAACCCGCGATTTCCCGTAAATAACGGACTTGTCCCGTATAGTCGAATGTATACAAATAAAGTACCTTGTGAGTAAACTTCTTTCCAGAACGATTTTTTAAATTATCTTTTCACCACTAAATCGCATGAGACTTGTAGTTTTCAAAAATGTTTTCATTTTTCATGAGACGCTGAATAAAAGAAGTTTAAACGCCGGCAAACGAAAACCTGCGAATTCCCTTAAATCCCAGACTCGACCCGTATAGTCAAAGGTATACAAAGAAAATACCCAGGGAGTAAACTCATTTCCCGAACGATTTTTTAAATTATTTTTTTACCACTAAAACGCATGAGACTTCTAGTTTTCAAACTTTTTTTCATTTTTGATGAGACGCTGAATAAAAGAAGTTTATTCGCCGGCAAACGAAAACCCGCGATTTCCCGTAAATCCCGGGCTTGGCCAGTATAGTTGAATGTATATAAAGAAAGTACCCAAGGAGTAAACTGATTTCCCGAACGATTTTTTAAATTATTTCTGCACCACTAGAACGAATGAGACTTGTAGTTTTCAAAAATGTTTTCATTTTTAATGAGACGCTTAATGAAAGAGGTTTAATCGCCGGCAAACGAAAACCCGCGATTTCCCGTAAATAACGGACTTGTCCCGCATAGTCGAATGTATACAAATAAAGTACCTTGTGAGTAAACTCATTTCCAGAACGATTTTTTAAATTATCTTTTCACCACTAAATCGCATGAGACTTGCAGTTTTCAAAAATGCTTTCATTTTTGATGAGACGCTGAATAAAAGAAGTTTTATCGCCGGAAAACGAAAACCCGCGATTTCACGTAAATCCCGGGCTTGGCCCGTATAGTCAAAAGTATACAAAGAAAGTACCCAGGGAGTAAACTCATTTCCCGAACGATTTTTTAAATTATTATTTAACCACTAAAGCCCATGAGACTTGTAGTTTTCAAAAATGTTTTCATTTTTGATGAGACGCTGATTAAAAGAAGTTTAATCGCCGGCAAACGAAAACCCGCCATTTCCCGTAAATCCCGGGCTTGGCCCGTATAGTCAAAAGTATACAAAGAAAGTACCCAGGGAGTAAACTCATTTCCCGAACGATTTTTTAAATTATTTTTTTACCACTAAAACGCATGAGACTTGTAGTTTTCAAACTTTTTTTCATTTTTGATGAGACGCTGAATAAAAGAAGTTTATTCGCCGGCAAACGAAAACCCGCGATTTCCCGTAAATCCCGGGCTTGGCCCGTATAGTTGAATGTATATAAAGAAAGTACCCAAGGAGTAAACTGATTTCCCGAACGATTTTTTAAATTATTTCTGCACCACTAGAACGAATGAGACTTGTAGTTTTCAAAAATGTTTTCATTTTTAATGAGACGCTTAATGAAAGAGGTTTAATCGCCGGCAAACGAAAACCCGCGATTTCCCGTAAATAACGGACTTGTCCCGTATAGTCGAATGTATACAAATAAAGTACCTTGTGAGTAAACTCATTTCCAGAACGATTTTTTAAATTATCTTTTCACCACTAAATCGCATGAGACTTGCAGTTTTCAAAAATGCTTTCATTTTTGATGAGACGCTGAATAAAAGAAGTTTTATCGCCGGAAAACGAAAACCCGCGATTTCACGTAAATCCCGGGCTTGGCCCGTATAGTCAAAAGTATACAAAGAAAGTACCCAGGGAGTAAACTCATTTCCCGAACGATTTTTTAAATTATTTTTTTACCACTAAAACGCATGACACTTGTAGTTTTCAAACTTTTTTTCATTTTTGATGAGACGCTGAATAAAAGAAGTTTATTCGCCGGCAAACGAAAACCCGCGATTTCCCGTAAATCCCGGGCTTGGCCCGTATAGTTGAATGTATATAAAGAAAGTACCCAAGGAGTAAACTGATTTCCCGAACGATTTTTTAAATTATTTCTGCACCACTAGAACGAATGAGACTTGTAGTTTTCAAAAATGTTTTCATTTTTAATGAGACGCTTAATGAAAGAGGTTTAATCGCCGGCAAACGAAAACCCGCGATTTCCCGTAAATAACGGACTTGTCCCGTATAGTCGAATGTATACAAATAAAGTACCTTGTGAGTAAACTCATTTCCAGAACGATTTTTTAAATTATCTTTTCACCACTAAATCGCATGAGACTTGCAGTTTTCAAAAATGCTTTCATTTTTGATGAGACGCTGAATATAAGAAGTTTTATCGCCGGAAAACGAAAACCCGCGATTTCACGTAAATCCCGGGCTTGGCCCGTATAGTCAAAAGTATACAAAGAAAGTACCCAGGGAGTAAACTCATTTCCCGAACGATTTTTTAAATTATTTTTTTACCACTAAAACGCATGACACTTGTAGTTTTCAAACTTTTTTTCATTTTTGATGAGACGCTGAATAAAAGAAGTTTATTCGCCGGCAAACGAAAACCCGCGATTTCCCGTAAATCCCGGGCTTGGCCCGTATAGTTGAATGTATATAAAGAAAGTACCCAAGGAGTAAACTGATTTCCCGAACGATTTTTTAAATTATTTCTGCACCACTAGAACGAATGAGACTTGTAGTTTTCAAAAATGTTTTCATTTTTAATGAGACGCTTAATGAAAGAGGTTTAATCGCCGGCAAACGAAAACCCGCGATTTCCCGTAAATAACGGACTTGTCCCGTATAGTCGAATGTATACAAATAAAGTACCTTGTGAGTAAACTCATTTCCAGAACGATTTTTTAAATTATCTTTTCACCACTAAATCGCATGAGACTTGTAGTTTTCAAAAATGTTTTCATTTTTCATGAGACGCTGAATAAAAGAAGTTTAATCGCCGGCAAACGAAAACCTGCGAATTCCCGTAAATCCCAGACTCGACCCGTATAGTCAAAGGTATACAAAGAAAATACCCAGGGAGTAAACGCATTTCCCGAACGATTTTTTAAATTATTATTTCACCACTAAAGCCCATAAGACTTGTAGTTTTTAAAAATGTTTTCATTTTTGATGAGACGCTGAATAAAAGGAGTTTAATCGCCGGCTAACGAAAACCCGCCATTTCCCGTAAACCCCGGACTCGGCCCGTATAGTCAAAAGTATACAAAGAAAGTACCCAGGCAGTAAACTCATTTCCCGAACGATTTTTTAAATTATTTTTTCACCACTAAAACGCATGAGACTTGTAGTTTTCAAAATTGTTTTCATTTTTGATGAGACGCTGAATAAAAGAAGTTTAATCGCCGGCAAACGAAAACCTGCGATTGCCCGTAAATCCCAGACTCGGCCTGTAAAGTCAAAAGTATACAAAAAAGTACCCAGGGAGTAAACTCATTTCCCGAACGATTTTTTAAATTATTATTTAACAACTAAAGCCCATGAGACTTTTGGTTTTCAAAAATGTTTTCATTTTTGATGAGACGCTGAATAAAAAAAGTTTAATCGCCGGCAAACGAAAACCTGCGATTTCCCGTAAATCCCGGACTCGGCCCGTATAGTCAAAAGTATACAAAGAAAGTACCCAGGGTGTAAACTCATTTCCCGAACGATTTTTTAAATTATTTCTTCACCACTAAAACGCATAAGACTTGTAGTTTTCAAAAATGTTTTCATTTTTGATGAGACGCTAAATAAAAGAAGTTTAATCGCTGGCAAACGAAAACTCGCGATTTCCCGTAAATCCCGGGCTTGGCCCGTATAGTCAAAAGTATACAAAGAAAGTACCCAGGGAGCAAACTCATTTTCGGAACGATTTTTTAAATTATTTTTTCACCACTAAAACGCATGAGACTTGTAGTCTTCAAACTTGTTTTCATTTTTGATGAGAGGCTGAATAAAAGAAGTTTAATCGCCGGCAAAGGAAAACCTGCGATTTCCCGTAAATCCCGGACTCGGCCTGTAAAGTCAAAAGTATACAAAAAAAATTACCCAGGGAGTAAACTCATTTCCCGAACGATTTTTCAAATTATTATTTCAACACTAAAGCCCATGAGACTTGTAGTTTTTAAAAATGTTTTCATTTTTGATGAGACGCTGAATAAAAGAAGTTTAATCGCTGGCAAACGAAAACCCGCGATTTCCCGTAAATCCCGAGCTTGGCCCGTATAGTCAAAAGTATACAAAGAAAGTACCCAGGGAGTAAACTCATTTCCGGAACAATTTTTTAAATTATTTTTTCACCACTAAAACGCATGAGACTTGTAGTCTTCAAACTTGTTTTCATTTTTGATGAGACGCTGAATAAAAGAAGTTTAATCGCCGGCAAAGGAAAACCTGCGATTTCCCGTAAATCCCGGACTCGGCCTGTAAAGTCAAAACTATACAAAAAACAATACCCAGGGTGCAAACTCATTTCCCGAACGATTTTTTAAATTATTATTTCACCACTATAACGCATGAGACTTGTAGTTTTCAAAAATGTTTTCATTTTTGATGGGACGCTGAATAAAAGAAGTTTAATCGCCGGCAAACGAAAACCCGCGATTTCCCGTAAATCCCGGGCTTGGCCCGTATAGTCAAAAGTATACAAAGAAAGTACCCAGGGAGCAAACTCATTTTCGGAACGATTTTTTAAATTATTTTTTCACCACTAAAACGCATGAGACTTGTAGTCTTCAAACTTGTTTTCATTTTTGATGAGAGGCTGAATAAAAGAAGTTTAATCGCCGGCAAAGGAAAACCTGCGATTTCCCGTAAATCCCGGACTCGGCCTGTAAAGTCAAAAGTATACAAAAAAAATTACCCAGGGAGTAAACTCATTTCCCGAACGATTTTTCAAATTATTATTTCACCACTAAAGCCCATGAGACTTGTAGTTTTTAAAAATGTTTTCATTTTTGATGAGACGCTGAATAAAAGAAGTTTAATCGCTGGCAAACGAAAACCCGCGATTTCCCGTAAATCCCGAGCTTGGCCCGTATAGTCAAAAGTATACAAAGAAAGTACCCAGGGAGTAAACTCATTTCCGGAACAATTTTTTAAATTATTTTTTCACCACTAAAACGCATGAGACTTGTAGTCTTCAAACTTGTTTTCATTTTTGATGAGACGCTGAATAAAAGAAGTTTAATCGCCGGCAAAGGAAAACCTGCGATTTCCCGTAAATCCCGGACTCGGCCTGTAAAGTCAAAACTATACAAAAAACAATACCCAGGGTGCAAACTCATTTCCCGAACGATTTTTTAAATTATTATTTCACCACTATAACGCATGAGACTTGTAGTTTTCAAAAATGTTTTCATTTTTGATGGGACGCTGAATAAAAGAAGTTTAATCGCCGGCAAACGAAAACCCGCGATTTCCCGTAAATCCCGGACTCGGCCCGTATAATCAAAAGTATAAAAAGATAGTACCCAGGGAGAAAACTCATTTCCCAAACGATTTTTTAAATTATTTTTTCACCACTAAAACGCATGAGACCTGTAGTTTTTTAAAATATTTTCATTTTTGATGAGAGGTTTAATAAAAGAGGTTTAATTGCCGGAAAACGAAAACCAGCGATTTCCCCTAAATCCCGGGCTTGGCCCGTGTAGTCTAATGTATACAAAGAAAGTACCCTGTGATTAAACTCATTTCCAGAACGATTTTTAAAATTATTTTTTCACCACTAAAACGCATAAAACTTGCAGTTTTCAAAAATGTTTTCATTTTTGATGAGACGCTGAATAAAAGAAGTTTTATCGCCGACAAACGAAAACCCGCGATTTCCCGTAAATCCCGGGCTTGGCCCGTATAGTCAAAAGTATACAAAGAAAGTACCCAGGGAGTAAACTCCTTTCCCGAACGATTTTTTAAATTATTTTTTCAGCACAAAAACGCATGAGACTTGTAGTTTTCAAACTTGTTTTCATTTTTGATGAGACGCTGAATAAAAGAAGTTTATTCGCCGGCAAACGAAAACCCGCGATTTCCCGTAAATCCCGGGCTTGGCCCGTATAGTTGAATGTATATAAAGAAAGTACCCAAGGAGTAAACTGATTTCCCGAACGATTTTTTAAATTATTTCTGCACCACTAGAACGAATGAGACTTGTAGTTTTCAAAAATGTTTTCATTTTTAATGAGACGCTTAATGAAAGAGGTTTAATCGCCGGCAAACGAAAACCCGCGATTTCCCGTAAATAACGGACTTGACCCGTATAGTCGAATGTATACAAATAAAGTACCTTGTGAGTAAACTCATTTCCAGAACAATTTTTTAAATTATCTTTTCACCACTAAATCGCATGAGACTTGTAGTTTTCAAAAATGATTTCATTTTTCATGAGACGCTGAATAAAAGAAGTTTAATCGCCGGCAAACGAAAACCTGCGAATTCCCGTAAATCCCAGACTCGGCCCGTATAGTCAAAGGTATACAAAGAAAATACCCAGGGAGTAAACTCATTTCCCGAACGATTTTTTAAATTATTATTTCACCACTAAAGCCCATAAGACTTGTAGTTTTTAAAAATGTTTTCATTTTTGATTAGACGCTGAATAAAAGGAGTTTAATCGCCGGCAAACGAAAACCCGCTATTTCCCGTAAACCCCGGACTCGGCCCGTATAGTCAAAAGTATACAAAGAAAGTACCCAGGGAGTAAACTCATTTCCCGAACGATTTTTTAAATTATTTATTCACCACTAAAACGCATGAGACTTGTAGTTTTCAAAATTGTTTTCATTTTTGATGAGACGCTGAATAAAAGAAGTTTAATCGCCGGCAAACGAAAACCTGCGATTGCCCGTAAATCCCGGACTCGGCCTGTAAAGTCAAAAGTATACAAAAAAGTACCCAGGGAGTAAACTCATTTCCCGAACGATTTTTTAAATTATTATTTAACCACTAAAGCCCATGAGACTTGTAGTTTTCAAAAATGTTTTCATTTTTGATGAGACGCTGATTAAAAGAAGTTTAATCGCCGGCAAACGAAAACCCGCCATTTCCCGTAAATCCCGGGCTTGGCCCGTATAGTCAAAAGTATACAAAGAAAGTACCCAGGGAGTAAACTCATTTCCCGAACGATTTTTTAAATTATTTTTTCACCACTAAAACGCATGAGACTTGTAGTTTTTTAAAATATTTTCATTTTTGATGAGAGGTTTAATGAAAGAGGTTTAATTGCCGGAAAACGAAAACCAGCGATTTCCCCTAAATCCCAGGCTTGGCCCGTGTAGTCGAATGTATACAAAGAAAGTACCCTGTGATTAAACTCATTTCCAGAACGATTTTTTAAATTATTTTTTCACCACTAAAACGCATAAAACTTGCAGTTTTCAAAAATGTTTTCATTTTTGATGAGACGCTGAATAAAAGAAGTTTTATCGCCGGCAAACGAAAACCTGCGATTTCCCGTAAATCCCGGACTCGGCCTGTAAAGTCAAAAGTATACAAAGAAAATACCCAGGGTGCAAACTCATTTCCCGAACGATTTTTTAAATTATTATTTCACAACTATAACGCATGAGACTTGTAGTTTTCAAAAATGTTTTCATTTTTGATGGGACGCTGAATAAAAGAAGTTTAATCGCCGGCAAACGAAAACCCGCGATTTCCCGTAAATCCCGGACTCGGCCCGTATAGTCAAAAGTATAAAAAGAAAGTACCCAGGGAGTAAACTCATTTCCCGAACGATTTTTTAAATTATTTTTTCACCACTAAAACGCATGAGACCTGTAGTTTTTTAAAATATTTTCATTTTTGATGAGAGGTTTAATAAAAGAGGTTTAATTGCCGGAAAACGAAAACCAGCGATTTCCCCTAAATCCCGGGCTTGGCCCGTGTAGTCTAATGTATACAAAGAAAGTACCCTGTGATTAAACTCATTTCCAGAACGATTTTTTAAATTATTTTTTCACCACTAAAACGCATAAAACTTGCAGTTTTCAAAAATGCTTTCATTTTTGATGAGACGTTGAATAAAACAAGTTTTATCGCCGGCAAACGAAAACCCGCGATTTCACGTAAATCCAGGGCTTGGCCCGTATAGTCAAAAGTATACAAAGAAAGTACCCAGGGAGTAAACTCATTTCCCGAACGATTTTTTAAATTATTTTTTTACCACTAAAACGCATGAGACTTGTAGTTTTCAAACTTTTTTTCATTTTTGATGAGACGCTGAATAAAAGAAGTTTATTCGCCGGCAAACGAAAACCCGCGATTTCCCGTAAATCCCGGGCTTGGCCCGTATAGTTGAATGTATATAAAGAAAGTACCCAAGGAGTAAACTGATTTCCCGAACGATTTTTTAAATTATTTCTGCACCACTAGAACGAATGAGACTTGTGGTTTTCAAAAATGTTTTCATTTTTAATGAGACGCTTAATGAAAGAGGTTTAATCGCCGGCAAACGAAAACCCGCGATTTCCCGTAAATAACGGACTTGTCCCGTATAGTCGAATGTATACAAATAAAGTACCTTGTGAGTAAACTCATTTCCAGAACGATTTTTTAAATTATCTTTTCACCACTAAATCGCATGAGACTTGTAGTTTTCAAAAATGTTTTCATTTTTCATGAGACGCTGAATAAAAGAAGTTTAATCGCCGGCAAACGAAAACCTGTGAATTCCCGTAAATCCCAGACTCGACCCGTATAGTCAAAGGTATACAAAGAAAATACCCAGGGAGTAAACTCATTTCCCGAACGATTTTTTAAATTATTATTTCACCACTAAAGCCCATAAGACTTGTAGTTTTTAAAAATGTTTTCATTTTTGATGAGACGCTGAATAAAAGGAGTTTAATCGCCGGCAAACGAAAACCCGCCATTTCCCGTAAACCCCGGACTCGGCCCGTATAGTCAAAAGTATACAAAGAAAGTACCCAGGGAGTAAACTCATTTCCCGAACGATTTTTTAAATTATTTTTTCACCACTAAAACGCATGAGACTTGTAGTTTTCAAAATTGTTTTCATTTTTGATGAGACGCTGAATAAAAGAAGTTTAATCGCCGGCAAACGAAAACCTGCGATTGCCCGTAAATCCCAGACTCGGCCTGTAAAGTCAAAAGTATACAAAGAAAGTACCCAGGGAGTAAACTCATTTTCCGAACGATTTTTTAAATTATTTTTTCACCACTAAACCCCATGAGACTTTTGGTTTTCAAAAATGTTTTCATTTTTGATGAGACGCTGATTAAAAGAAGTTTAATCGCCGGCAAACGAAAACCCGCCATTTACTGTAAATCCCGGGCTTGGCCCGTATAGTCAAAAGTATACAAAGAAAGTACCCAGGGAGTAAACTCATTTCCAGAACGATTTTTTAAATTATTTTTTCACCACTAAAACGCATGAGACTTGTAGTTTTTTAAAATATTTTCATTTTTGATGAGAGGTTTAATGAAAGAGGTTTAATTGCCGGAAAACGAAAACCAGCGATTTCCCCTAAATCCCGGGCTTGGCCCGTGTAGTCAAATGTATACAAAGAAAGTACCCTGTGATTAAACTCATTTCCAGAACGATTTTTTAAATTATTTTTTCACCACTAAAACGCATAAAACTTGCAGTTTTCAAAAATGTTTTCATTTTTGATGAGACGCTGAATAAAAGAAGTTTTATCGCCGGCAAACGAAAACCCGCGATTTCCCGTAAATCCCGGGCTTGGCCGTATAGTCAAAAGTATACAAAGAAAGTACCCAGGGAGTAAACTCATTTCCCGAACGATTTTTTAAATTATTTTTTCACCACTAAAGCGCATGAGACTTGTAGTTTTCAAAAATGTTTTCATTTTTAACGACACGCTGAATAAAAGAAGTTTAATCGCCGGCAAACGAAAACCTGCGATTTCCCGTAAATCCCGGGCTTGTCCCGTATAGTCGAATGTATACAAATAAAGTACCCTGTGAGTAAACTCATTTCCAGAACGATTTTTTAAATTATCTTTTCACCAATAAATCGCATGAGACTTGTAGTTTTCAAAAATGTTTTCATTTTTCATGAGACGCTGAATAAAAGAAGTTTAATCGCCGGCAAACGAAAACCTGCGAATTCCCATAAATCCCAGACTCGGCCCGTATAGTCAAAGGTATACAAAGAAAATACCCAGGTAGTAAACTCATTTCCCGAACGATTTTTTAAATTATTATTTCACCACTAAAGCCCATGAGACTTGTAGTTTTTAAAAATGTTTTTATTTTTGATGAGACGCTGAATAAAAGGAGTTTAATCGCCGGCAAACGAAAACCCGCCATTTCCCGTAAACCCCGGACTCGGCCCATATAGTCAAAAGTATACAAAGAAAGTACCCAGGGAGTAAACTCATTTCCCGAACGATTTTTTAAATTATTTTTTCACCACTAAAACGCATGAGACTTGTAGTTTTCAAAATTGTTTTCATTTTTGATGAGACGCTGAATAAAAGAAGTTTAATCGCCGGCAAACGAAAACCTGCGATTTCCCGTAAATCCCGGACTCGGCCTGTAAAGTCAAAAGTATACAAAAAAATACCCAGGGAGTAAACTCATTTCCCGAACGATTTTTTAAATTATTATTTAACCACTAAAGCCCATGAGACTTGTAGTTTTCAAAAATGTTTTCATTTTTGATGAGACGCTGATTAAAAGAAGTTTAATCGCCGGCAAACGAAAACCCGCCATTTCCCGTTAATCCCGGTCTTGGCCCGTATAGTCAAAAGTATACAAAGAAAGTACCCAGGGAGTAAACTCATTTCTCAAACGATTTTTTATATTATTTTTTCACCACTGAAACGCATGAGATTTGTAGTTTTCAAAAATGTTTTCATTTTTGAAGGGACGCTGAATAAAAGAAGTTTAATCGCCGGCAAACGAAAACCCGCCATTTCCCGTAAACCCCAGACTCGACCTGTAAAATCAAAAGTATACAAAAAAGTACCCAGGGAGTAAACTCATTTCCCGAACGAATTTTTAAATTATTATTTCACCACTAAAGCCCATGAGACTTTTGGTTTTCAAAAATGTTTTCATTTTTGATGAGACTCTGATTAAAAGAAGTTTAATCGCCGGCAAACGAAAACCCGCCATTTCCCGTAAATCCCGGGCTTGGCCCGTATAGTCAAAAGTATACAAAGAAAGTACCCAGGGAGTAAACTCATTTCCCGAACGATTTTTTAAATTATTTTTTCACCACTAAAACGCATGAGACTTGTAGTTTTTTAAAATATTTTCACTTTTGATGAGAGGTTTAATGAAAGAGGTTTAATTGCCGGAAAACGAAAACCAGCGATTTCCCCTAAATCCCGGGCTTGGCCCGTGTAGTCGAATGTATACAAAGAAAGTACCCTGTGATTAAACTCATTTCCAGAACGATTTTTTAAATTATTTTTTCACCACTAAAACGCATAAAACTTGCAGTTTTCAAAAATGTTTTCATTTTTGATGAGACGCTGAATAGAAGAAGTTTTATCGCCGGCAAACGAAAACCCGCGATTTCCCGTAAATCCCGGGCTTGGCCGTATAGTCAAAAGTATACAAAGAAAGTACCCAGGGAGTAAACTCATTTCCCGAACGATTTTTTAAATTATTTTTTTACCACTAAAACGCATGAGACTTGTAGTTTTCAAACTTGTTTTCATTTTTGATGAGACGCTGAATAAAAGAAGTTTAATCGCCGGCAAACGAAAACCCACGATTTCGCGTAAATCCCGGGCTTGGCCCGTATAGTTGAATGTATATAAAGAAAGTACCCAAGGAGTAAACTGATTTCCCGAACGATTTTTGAAACTATTTGTGCACCACTAGAACGAATGAGACTTGTACTTTTCAAAAATGTTTTCATTTTTAATGAGACGCTTAATGAAAGAGGTTTAATCGCCGGCAAACGAAAACCTGCGATTTCCCGTAAATCCCGGGCTTGTCCCGTATAGTCGAATGTATACAAATAAAGTACCCTGTGAGTAAACTCATTTCCAGAACGATTTTTTAAATTATCTTTTCACCAATAAATCGCATGAGACTTGTAGTTTTCAAAAATGTTTTCATTTTTCATGAGACGCTGAATAAAAGAAGTTTAATCGCCGGCAAACGAAAACCTGCGAATTCCCGTAAATCCCAGACTCGGCCCGTATAAGCAAAGGTATAAAAAGAAAATACCCAGGTAGTAAACTCATTTCCCGAACGATTTTTTAAATTATTATTTCACCACTAAAGCCCATGAGACTTGTAGTTTTTAAAAATGTTTTCATTTTTGATGAGACGCTGAATAAAAGGAGTTTAATCGCCGGCAAACGAAAACCTGCGATTTCCCGTAAATCCCGGACTCGGCCTGTAAAGTCAAAAGTATACAAAAAAATACCCAGGGAGTAAACTCATTTCCCGAACGATTTTTTAAATTATTATTTAACCACTAAAGCCCATGAGACTTGTAGTTTTCAAAAATGTTTTCATTTTTGATGAGACGCTGATTAAAAGAAGTTTAATCGCCGGCAAACGAAAACCCGCCATTTCCCGTTAATCCCGGTCTTGGCCCGTATAGTCAAAAGTATACAAAGAAAGTACCCAGGGAGTAAACTCATTTCTCAAACGATATTTTATATTATTTTTTCACCACTGAAACGCATAAGATTTGTAGTTTTCAAAAATGTTTTCATTTTTGATGAGACGCTGAATAAAAGAAGTTTTATCGCCGGCAAACGAAAACCCGCGATTTCCCGTAAATCCCGGGCTTGGCCGTATAGTCAAAAGTATACAAAGAAAGTACCCAGGGAGTAAACTCATTTCCCGAACGATTTTTTAAATTATTTTTTCACCACTAAAACGCATGAGACTTGTAGTTTTCAAACTTGTTTTCATTTTTGATGAGACGCTGAATAAAAGAAGTTTAATCGCCGGCAAACGAAAACCCACGATTTCCCGTAAATCCCGGGCTTGGCCCGTATAGTTGAATGTATATAAAGAAAGTACCCAAGGAGTAAACTGATTTCCCGAACGATTTTTTAAATTATTTCTGCACCACTAGAACGAATGAGACTTGTAGTTTTCAAAAATGTTTTCATTTTTAACGAGACGCTTAATGAAAGTGGTTTAATCGCCGGCAAACGAAAACCTGCGATTTCCCGTAAATCCCGGGCTTGTCCCGTATAGTCGAATGTATACAAATAAAGTACCCTGTGAGTAAACTCATTTCCAGAACGATTTTTTAAATTATTTTTTCACCACTAAAGCGCATGAGACTTGTAGTTTTCAAAAATGTTTTCATTTTTAACGACACGCTGAATAAAAGAAGTTTAATCGCCGGCAAACGAAAACCTGCGATTTCCCGTAAATCCCGGGCTTGTCCCGTATAGTCGAATGTATACAAATAAAGTACCCTGTGAGTAAACTCATTTCCAGAACGATTTTTTAAATTATCTTTTCACCAATAAATCGCATGAGACTTGTAGTTTTCAAAAATGTTTTCATTTTTCATGAGACGCTGAATAAAAGAAGTTTAATCGCCGGCAAACGAAAACCTGCGAATTCCCATAAATCCCAGACTCGGCCCGTATAGTCAAAGGTATACAAAGAAAATACCCAGGTAGTAAACTCATTTCCCGAACGATTTTTTAAATTATTATTTCACCACTAAAGCCCATGAGACTTGTAGTTTTTAAAAATGTTTTTATTTTTGATGAGACGCTGAATAAAAGGAGTTTAATCGCCGGCAAACGAAAACCCGCCATTTCCCGTAAACCCCGGACTCGGCCCATATAGTCAAAAGTATACAAAGAAAGTACCCAGGGAGTAAACTCATTTCCCGAACGATTTTTTAAATTATTTTTTCACCACTAAAACGCATGAGACTTGTAGTTTTCAAAATTGTTTTCATTTTTGATGAGACGCTGAATAAAAGAAGTTTAATCGCCGGCAAACGAAAACCTGCGATTTCCCGTAAATCCCGGACTCGGCCTGTAAAGTCAAAAGTATACAAAAAAATACCCAGGGAGTAAACTCATTTCCCGAACGATTTTTTAAATTATTATTTAACCACTAAAGCCCATGAGACTTGTAGTTTTCAAAAATGTTTTCATTTTTGATGAGACGCTGATTAAAAGAAGTTTAATCGCCGGCAAACGAAAACCCGCCATTTCCCGTTAATCCCGGTCTTGGCCCGTATAGTCAAAAGTATACAAAGAAAGTACCCAGGGAGTAAACTCATTTCTCAAACGATTTTTTATATTATTTTTTCACCACTGAAACGCATGAGATTTGTAGTTTTCAAAAATGTTTTCATTTTTGAAGGGACGCTGAATAAAAGAAGTTTAATCGCCGGCAAACGAAAACCCGCCATTTCCCGTAAACCCCAGACTCGACCTGTAAAATCAAAAGTATACAAAAAAGTACCCAGGGAGTAAACTCATTTCCCGAACGAATTTTTAAATTATTATTTCACCACTAAAGCCCATGAGACTTTTGGTTTTCAAAAATGTTTTCATTTTTGATGAGACTCTGATTAAAAGAAGTTTAATCGCCGGCAAACGAAAACCCGCCATTTCCCGTAAATCCCGGGCTTGGCCCGTATAGTCAAAAGTATACAAAGAAAGTACCCAGGGAGTAAACTCATTTCCCGAACGATTTTTTAAATTATTTTTTCACCACTAAAACGCATGAGACTTGTAGTTTTTTAAAATATTTTCACTTTTGATGAGAGGTTTAATGAAAGAGGTTTAATTGCCGGAAAACGAAAACCAGCGATTTCCCCTAAATCCCGGGCTTGGCCCGTGTAGTCGAATGTATACAAAGAAAGTACCCTGTGATTAAACTCATTTCCAGAACGATTTTTTAAATTATTTTTTCACCACTAAAACGCATAAAACTTGCAGTTTTCAAAAATGTTTTCATTTTTGATGAGACGCTGAATAGAAGAAGTTTTATCGCCGGCAAACGAAAACCCGCGATTTCCCGTAAATCCCGGGCTTGGCCGTATAGTCAAAAGTATACAAAGAAAGTACCCAGGGAGTAAACTCATTTCCCGAACGATTTTTTAAATTATTTTTTTACCACTAAAACGCATGAGACTTGTAGTTTTCAAACTTGTTTTCATTTTTGATGAGACGCTGAATAAAAGAAGTTTAATCGCCGGCAAACGAAAACCCACGATTTCGCGTAAATCCCGGGCTTGGCCCGTATAGTTGAATGTATATAAAGAAAGTACCCAAGGAGTAAACTGATTTCCCGAACGATTTTTGAAACTATTTGTGCACCACTAGAACGAATGAGACTTGTACTTTTCAAAAATGTTTTCATTTTTAATGAGACGCTTAATGAAAGAGGTTTAATCGCCGGCAAACGAAAACCTGCGATTTCCCGTAAATCCCGGGCTTGTCCCGTATAGTCGAATGTATACAAATAAAGTACCCTGTGAGTAAACTCATTTCCAGAACGATTTTTTAAATTATCTTTTCACCAATAAATCGCATGAGACTTGTAGTTTTCAAAAATGTTTTCATTTTTCATGAGACGCTGAATAAAAGAAGTTTAATCGCCGGCAAACGAAAACCTGCGAATTCCCGTAAATCCCAGACTCGGCCCGTATAAGCAAAGGTATAAAAAGAAAATACCCAGGTAGTAAACTCATTTCCCGAACGATTTTTTAAATTATTATTTCACCACTAAAGCCCATGAGACTTGTAGTTTTTAAAAATGTTTTCATTTTTGATGAGACGCTGAATAAAAGGAGTTTAATCGCCGGCAAACGAAAACCTGCGATTTCCCGTAAATCCCGGACTCGGCCTGTAAAGTCAAAAGTATACAAAAAAATACCCAGGGAGTAAACTCATTTCCCGAACGATTTTTTAAATTATTATTTAACCACTAAAGCCCATGAGACTTGTAGTTTTCAAAAATGTTTTCATTTTTGATGAGACGCTGATTAAAAGAAGTTTAATCGCCGGCAAACGAAAACCCGCCATTTCCCGTTAATCCCGGTCTTGGCCCGTATAGTCAAAAGTATACAAAGAAAGTACCCAGGGAGTAAACTCATTTCTCAAACGATATTTTATATTATTTTTTCACCACTGAAACGCATAAGATTTGTAGTTTTCAAAAATGTTTTCATTTTTGATGAGACGCTGAATAAAAGAAGTTTTATCGCCGGCAAACGAAAACCCGCGATTTCCCGTAAATCCCGGGCTTGGCCGTATAGTCAAAAGTATACAAAGAAAGTACCCAGGGAGTAAACTCATTTCCCGAACGATTTTTTAAATTATTTTTTCACCACTAAAACGCATGAGACTTGTAGTTTTCAAACTTGTTTTCATTTTTGATGAGACGCTGAATAAAAGAAGTTTAATCGCCGGCAAACGAAAACCCACGATTTCCCGTAAATCCCGGGCTTGGCCCGTATAGTTGAATGTATATAAAGAAAGTACCCAAGGAGTAAACTGATTTCCCGAACGATTTTTTAAATTATTTCTGCACCACTAGAACGAATGAGACTTGTAGTTTTCAAAAATGTTTTCATTTTTAACGAGACGCTTAATGAAAGTGGTTTAATCGCCGGCAAACGAAAACCTGCGATTTCCCGTAAATCCCGGGCTTGTCCCGTATAGTCGAATGTATACAAATAAAGTACCCTGTGAGTAAACTCATTTCCAGAACGATTTTTTAAATTATCTTTTCACCAATAAATCGCATGAGACTTGTAGTTTTCAAAAATGTTTTCATTTTTCATGAGACGCTGAATAAAAGAAGTTTAATCGCCGGCAAACGAAAACCTGCGAATTCCCATAAATCCCAGACTCGGCCCGTATAGTTAAAGGTATACAAAGAAAATACCCAGGTAGTAAACTCATTTCCCGAACGATTTTTTAAATTATTATTTCACCACTAAAGCCCATGAGACTTGTAGTTTTTAAAAATGTTTTCATTTTTGATGAGACGCTGAATAAAAGGAGTTTAATCGCCGGCAAACGCAAACCCGCCATTTCCCGTAAACCCCGGACTCGGCCCATATAGTCAAAAGTATACAAAGAAAGTACCCAGGGAGTAAACTCATTTCCCGAACGATTTTTTAAATTATTTTTTCACCACTAAAACGCATGAGACTTGTAGTTTTCAAAATTGTTTTCATTTTTGATGAGACGCTGAATAAAAGAAGTTTAATCACCGGCAAACGAAAACCTGCGATTTCCCGTAAATCCCGGACTCGGCCTGTAAAGTCAAAAGTATACAAAAAAATACCCAGGGAGTAAACTCATTTCCCGAACGATTTTTTAAATTATTATTTAACCACTAAAGCCCATGAGACTTGTAGTTTTCAAAAATGTTTTCATTTTTGATGAGACGCTGATTAAAAGAAGTTTAATCGCCGGCAAACGAAAACCCGCCATTTCCCGTTAATCCCGGTCTTGGCCCGTATAGTCAAAAGTATACAAAGAAAGTACCCAGGGAGTAAACTCATTTTTCAAACGATTTTTTATATTATTTTTTCACCACTGAAACGCATGAGATTTGTAGTTTTCAAAAATGTTTTCATTTTTGAAGGGACGCTGAATAAAAGAAGTTTAATCGCCGGCAAACGAAAACCCGCCATTTCCCGTAAACCCCAGACTCGACCTGTAAAATCAAAAGTATACAAAAAAGTACCCAGGGAGTAAACTCATTTCCCGAACGATTTTTTAAATTATTATTTCACCACTAAAGCCCATGAGACTTTTGGTTTTCAAAAATGTTTTCATTTTTGATGAGACTCTGATTAAAAGAAGTTTAATCGCCGGCAAACGAAAACCCGCCATTTCCCGTAAATCCCGGGCTTGGCCCGTATAGTCAAAAGTATACAAAGAAAGTACCCAGGGAGTAAACTCATTTTCCGAACGATTTTTTAAATTATTTTTTCACCACTAAAACGCATGAGACTTGTAGTTTTTTAAAATATTTTCATTTTTGATGAGAGGTTTAATGAAAGAGGTTTAATTGCCGGAAAACGAAAACCAGCGATTTCCCCTAAATCCCGGGCTTGGCCCGTGTAGTCGAATGTATACAAAGAAAGTACCCTGTGATTAAACTCATTTCCAGAACGATTTTTTAAATTATTTTTTCACCACTAAAACGCATAAAACTTGCAGTTTTCAAAAATGTTTTCATTTTTGATGAGACGCTGAATAAAAGAAGTTTTATCGCCGGCAAACGAAAACCCGCCATTTCCCGTAAACCCCGGACTCGGCCCGTATAGTCGAAAGTATTCAAAGAAAGTACCCAGGAAGTAAACTCATTTCCGGAACGATTTTTTAAATTATTTTTTTACCACTAAAACGCATGAGACTTGTAGTTTTCAAACTTGTTTTCATTTTTGATGAGACGCTGAATAAAAGAAGTTTAATCGCCGGCAAACGAAAACCCACGATTTCGCGTAAATCCCGGGCTTGGCCCGTATAGTTGAATGTATATAAAGAAAGTACCCAAGGAGTAAACTGATTTCCCGAACGATTTTTGAAATTATTTCTGCACCACTAGAACGAATGAGACTTGTAGTTTTCAAAAATGTTTTCATTTTTAATGAGACGCTTAATGAAAGAAGTTTAATCGCCGGCAAACGAAAACCTGCGAATTCCCGTAAATCCCAGACTCGGCCCGTATAAGCAAAGGTATACAAATAAAGTACCCTGTGAGTAAACTCATTTCCAGAACGATTTTTTAAATTATCTTTTCACCAATAAATCGCATGAGACTTGTAGTTTTCAAAAATGTTTTCATTTTTCATGAGACGCTGAATAAAAGAAGTTTAATCGCCGGCAAACGAAAACCTGCGAATTCCCGTAAATCCCAGACTCGGCCCGTATAAGCAAAGGTATAAAAAGAAAATACCCAGGTAGTAAACTCATTTCCCGAACGATTTTTTAAATTATTATTTCACCACTAAAGCCCATGAGACTTGTAGTTTTTAAAAATATTTTCATTTTTGATGAGACGCTGAATAAAAGGAGTTTAATCGCCGGCAAACGAAAACCCGCCATTTCCCGTAAACCCCGGACTCGGCCCATATAGTCAAAAGTATACAAAGAAAGTACCCAGGGAGTAAACTCATTTCTCAAACGATTTTTTATATTATTATTTCACCACTGAAACGCATAAGATTTGTAGTTTTCAAAAATGTTTTCATTTTTGAAGGGACGCTGAATAAAAGAAGTTTAATCGCCGGCAAACGAAAACCCGCCATTTCCCGTAAACCCCAGACTCGGCCTGTAAAATCAAAAGTATACAAAAAAGTACCCAGGGAGTAAACTCATTTCCCGAACGATTTTTTAAATTATTATTTCACTACTAAAGCCCATGAGACTTTTGGTTTTCAAAAATGTTTTCATTTTTGATGAGACTCTGATTAAAAGAAGTTTAATCGCCGGCAAACGAAAACCCGCCATTTCCCGTAAATCCCGGGCTTGGCCCGTATAGTCAAAAGTATACAAAGAAAGTACCCAGGGAGTAAACTCATTTCCCGAACGATTTTTTAAATTATTTTTTCACCACTAAAACGCATGAGACTTGTAGTTTTTTAAAATATTTTCATTTTTGATGAGAGGTTTAATGAAAGAGGTTTAATTGCCGGAAAACGAAAACCAGCGATTTCCCCTAAATCCCGGGCTTGGCCCGTGTAGTCGAATGTATACAAAGAAAGTACCCTGTGATTAAACTCATTTCCAGAACGATTTTTTAAATTATTTTTTCACTACTAAAACGCATAAAACTTGCAGTTTTCAAAAATGTTTTCATTTTTGATGAGACGCTGAATAAAAGAAGTTTTATCGCCGGCAAACGAAAACCCGCGATTTCCCGTAAATCCCGGGCTTGGCCGTATAGTCAAAAGTATACAAAGAAAGTACCCAGGGAGTAAACTCATTTCCCGAACGATTTTTTAAATTATTTTTTTACCACTAAAACGCATGAGACTTGTAGTTTTCAAACTTGTTTTCATTTTTGATGAGACGCTGAATAAAAGAAGTTTAATCGCCGGCAAACGAAAACCCGCCATTTCCCGTAAATCCCGGGCTTGGCCCGTATAGTCAAAAGTATACAAAGAAAGTACCCAGGGAGTAAACTCATTTCCCGAACGATTTTTTAAATTATTTTTTCACCACTAAAACGCATGAGACTTGTAGTTTTTTAAAATATTTTCATTTTTGATGAGAGGTTTAATGAAAGAGGTTTAATTGCCGGAAAACGAAAACCAGCGATTTCCCCTAAATCCCGGGCTTGGCCCGTGTAGTCGAATGTATACAAAGAAAGTACCCTGTGATTAAACTCATTTCCAGAACGATTTTTTAAATTATTTTTTCACTACTAAAACGCATAAAACTTGCAGTTTTCAAAAATGTTTTCATTTTTGATGAGACGCTGAATAAAAGAAGTTTTATCGCCGGCAAACGAAAACCCGCGATTTCCCGTAAATCCCGGGCTTGGCCGTATAGTCAAAAGTATACAAAGAAAGTACCCAGGGAGTAAACTCATTTCCCGAACGATTTTTTAAATTATTTTTTTACCACTAAAACGCATGAGACTTGTAGTTTTCAAACTTGTTTTCATTTTTGATGAGACGCTGAATAAAAGAAGTTTAATCGCCGGCAAACGAAAACCCACGATTTCGCGTAAATCCCGGGCTTGGCCCGTATAGTTGAATGTATATAAAGAAAGTACCCAAGGAGTAAACTGATTTCCCGAACGATTTTTAAAATTACTTCTGCACCACTAGAACGAATGAGACTTGTAGTTTTCAAAAATGTTTTCATTTTTAATGAGACGCTTAATGAAAGAGGTTTAATCGCCGGCAAACGAAAACCTGCGATTTCCCGTAAATCCCGGGCTTGTCCCGTATAGTCGAATGTATACAAATAAAGTACCCTGTGAGTAAACTCATTTCCAGAACGATTTTTTAAATTATCTTTTCACCAATAAATCGCATGAGACTTGTAGTTTTCAAAAATGTTTTCATTTTTCATGAGACGCTGAATAAAAGAAGTTTAATCGCCGGCAAACGAAAACCTGCGAATTCCCGTAAATCCCAGACTCGGCCCGTATAAGCAAAGGTATAAAAAGAAAATACCCAGGTAGTAAACTCATTTCCCGAACGATTTTTTAAATTATTATTTCACCACTAAAGCCCATGAGACTTGTAGTTTTTAAAAATGTTTTCATTTTTGATGAGACGCTGAATAAAAGAAGTTTAATCGCCGGCAAACGAAAACCCGCCATTTCCCGTAAACCCCGGACTCGGCCCATATAGTCAAAAGTATACAAAGAAAGTACCCAGGGAGTAAACTCATTTCCCGAACGATTTTTTAAATTATTATTTCACCACTAAAGCCCATGAGACTTGTAGTTTTTAAAAATGTTTTCATTTTTGAGGAGACGCTGAATAAAAGGAGTTTAATCGCCGGCAAACGAAAACCCGCCATTTCCCGTAAACCCCGGACTCGGCCCGTATAGTCAAAAGTATACAAAGAAAGTACCCAGGGAGTAAACTCATTTCCCGAACGATTTTTTAAATTATTTTTTCACCACTAAAACGCATGAGACTTGTAGATTTCAAAAATGTTTTCATTTTTGATGAGACGCTGAATAAAAGAAGTTTAATTGCCGGCAAACGAAAACCTGCGATTTCCCGTAAACCCCGGACTCGGCCCGTATAGTCAAAAGTATACAAAGAAAGTACCCAGGGAGTAAACTCATTTCCCGAACGATTTTTTAAATTATTTTTTCACCACTAAAACGCATGAGACTTGTAGTTTTCAAAATTGTTTTCATTTTTGAAGAGACGCTGAATAAAAGAAGTTTAATCGCCGGCAAACGAAAACCTGCGATTGCCCGTAAATCCCAGACTCGGCCTGTAAAGTCAAAAGTATACAAAAAAGTACCCAGGGAGTAAACTCATTTCCCGAACGATTTTTTAAATTATTATTTAACCACTAAAGCCATTGAGACTTTTGGTTTTCAAAAATGTTTTCATTTTTGATGAGACTCTGATTAAAAGAAGTTTAATCGCCGGCAAACGAAAACCCGCCATTTCCCGTAAATCCCGGGCTTGGCACGTATAGTCAAAAGTATACAAAGAAAGTACCCAGGGAGTAAACTCATTTCCCGAACGATTTTTTAAATTATTTTTTCACCACTAAAACGCATGAGACTTGTAGTTTTTTAAAATATTTTCATTTTTGATGAGAGGTTTAATGAAAGAGGTTTAATTGCCGGAAAACGAAAACCAGCGATTTCCCCTAAATCCCGGGCTTGGCCCGTGTAGTCGAATGTATACAAAGAAAGTACCCTGTGATTAAACTCATTTCCAGAACGATTTTTTAAATTATTTTTTCACCACTAAAACGCATAAAACTTGCAGTTTTCAAAAATGTTTTCATTTTTGATGAGACGCTGAATAAAATAAGTTTTATCGCCGGCAAACCAAAACCCGCGATTTCCCGTAAATCCCGGACTTGGCCGTATAGTCAAAAGTATACAAAGAAAGTACCCAGGGAGTAAACTCATTTCCCGAACGATTTTTTAAATTATTTTTTCACCACTAAAACGCATGAGACTTGTAGATTTCAAAAATGTTTTCATTTTTGATGAGACGCTGAATAAAAGAAGTTTAATTGCCGGCAAACGAAAACCTGCGATTTCCCGTAAACCCCGGACTCGGCCCGTATAGTCAAAAGTATACAGAGAAAGTACCCAGGGAGTAAACTCATTTCCCGAACGATTTTTTAAATTATTTTTTCACCACTAAAACGAATGAGACTTGTAGTTTTCAAAATTGTTTTCATTTTTGAAGAGACGCTGAATAAAAGAAGTTTAATCGCCGGCAAACGAAAACCTGCGATTGCCCGTAAATCCCAGACTCGGCCTGTAAAGTCAAAAGTATACAAAAAAGTACCCAGGGAGTAAACTCATTTCCCGAACGATTTTTTAAATTATTATTTAACCACTAAAGCCCATGAGACTTTTGGTTTTCAAAAATGTTTTCATTTTTGATGAGACTCTGATTAGAAGAAGTTTAATCGCCGGCAAACGAAAACCCGCCATTTCCCGTAAATCCCGGGCTTGGCCCGTATAGTCAAAAGTATACAAAGAAAGTACCCAGGGAGTAAACTCATTTCCCGAACGATTTTTTAAATTATTTTTTCACCACTAAAACGCATGAGACTTGTAGTTTTTTAAAATATTTTCATTTTTGATGAGAGGTTTAATGAAAGAGGTTTAATTGCCGGAAAACGAAAACCAGCGATTTCCCCTAAATCCCGGGCTTGGCCCGTATAGTTGAATGTATATAAAGAAAGTACCCAAGGAGTAAACTGATTTCCCGAACGATTTTTTAAATTATTTCTGCACCACTAGAACGAATGAGACTTGTAGTTTTCAAAAATGTTTTCATTTTTAATGAGACGCTTAATGAAAGAGGTTTAAATTGCCGGCACACGAAAACCTGCGATTTCCCGTAAATCCCGGGCTTGTCCCGTATAGTCGAATGTATACAAATAAAGTACCCTGTGAGTAAACTCATTTCCAGAACGATTTTTTAAATTATCTTTTCACCAATAAATCGCATGAGACTTGTAGTTTTCAAAAATGTTTTCATTTTTTCATGAGACGCTGAATAAAAGAAGTTTAATCGCCGGCAAACGAAAACCTGCGAATTCCCGTAAATCCCAGACTCGGCCCGTATAGTCAAAGGTATACAAAGAAAATACCCAGGTAGTAAACTCATTTCCCGAACGATTTTTTAAATTATTATTTCACCACTAAAGCCCATGAGACTTGCAGTTTTTAAAAATTTTTTCATTTTTGATGACACGCTGAATAAAAGGAGTTTAATCGCCGGCAAACGAAAACCCGCCATTTCCCGTAAACCCCGGAATCGGCCCATATAGTCAAAAGTATAAAAAGAAAGTACCCAGGGAGTAAACTCATTTCCCGAACGATTTTTTAAATTATTTTTTCACCACTAAAACGCATGAGACTTGTAGTTTTCAAAATTGTTTTCATTTTTGATGAGACGCTGAATAAAAGAAGTTTAATCGCCGGCAAACGAAAACCTGCGATTTCCCGTAAATCCCGGACTCGGCCTGTAAAGTCAAAAGTATACAAAAAAATACCCAGGGAGTAAACTCATTTCCCGAACGATTTTTTAAATTATTATTTAACCACTAAAGCCCATGAGACTTGTAGTTTTCAAAAATGTTTTCATTTTTGATGAGACGCTGATTAAAAGAAGTTTAATCGCCGGCAAACGAAAACCCGCCATTTCCCGTTAATCCCGGGCTTGGCCCGTTTAGTCAAAAGTATACAAAGAAAGTACCCAGGGAGTAAACTCATTTCTCGAACGATTTTTTATATTTTTTTTTCACCACTAAAACGCATGAGATTTGTAGTTTTCAAAAATGTTTTTATTTTTGAAGGGACGCTGAATAAAAGAAGATTAATCGCCGGCAAACGAAAACCCGCCATTTCCCGTAAACCCCGGACTCGGCCCGTATAGTCAAAAGTATTCAAAGAAAGTACCCAGGGAGTAATCTCATTTCCCGAACGATTTTTTAAATTACTTTTTCACCACTAAAACGCATGAGACTTGTAGTTTTCAAAATTGTTTTCATTTTTGAAGAGACGCTGAATAAAAGAAGTTTAATCGCCGGCAAACGAAAACCTGCGATTGCCCGTAAATCCCAGACTTGGCCTGTAAAGTCAAAAGTATACAAAAAAGTACCCAGGGAGTAAACTCATTTCCCGAACGATTTTTTAAATTTTTATATAACCACTAAAGCCCATGAGACTTTTGGTTTTCAAAAATGTTTTCATTTTTGATGAGACGCTGATTAAAAGAAGTTTAATCGCCTGCAAACGAAAACCCGCCATTTCCCGTAAATCCCGGTCTTGGCCCGTATAGTCAAAAGTATACAAAGAAAGTACCCAGGGAGTAAACTCATTTCCCGAACGATTTTTTAAATTATTTTTTCACCACTAAAACGCATGAGACTTGTAGTTTTTTAAAATATTTTCATTTTTGATGAGAGGTTTAATGAAAGAGGTTTAATTGCCGGAAAACGAAAACCAGCGATTTCCCCTAAATCCCGGGCTTGGCCCGTGTAGTCGAATGTATACAAAGAAAGTACCCTGTGATTAAACTCATTTCCAGAACGATTTTTTAAATTATTTTTTCACCACTAAAACGCATAAAACTTGCAGTTTTCAAAAATGTTTTCATTTTTGATGAGACGCTGAATAAAAGAAGTTTTATCGCCGGCAAACGAAAACCCGCGATTTCCCGTAAATCCCGGGCTTGGCCCGTATAGTCAAAAGTATACAAAGAAAGTACCCACGGAGTAAACTCATTTCCCGAACGATTTTTTAAATTATTTTTTTACCACTAAAACGCATGAGACTTGTAGTTTTCAAACTTGTTTTCATTTTTGATGAGACGCTGAATAAAAGAAGTTTAATCGCCGGCAAACGAAAACCCACGATTTCCCGTAAATCCCGGGCTTGGCCCGTATAGTTGAATGTATATAAAGAAAGTACCCAAGGAGTAAACTGATTTCCCGAACGATTTTTTAAATTATTTCTGCACCACTAGAACGAATGAGACTTGTAGTTTTCAAAAATGTTTTCATTTTTGATGAGACGCTGATTAAAAGAAGTTTAATCGCCTGCAAACGAAAACCCGCCATTTCCCGTAAATCCCGGTCTTGGCCCGTATAGTCAAAAGTATACAAAGAAAGTACCCAGGAAGTAAACTCATTTTCGGAACGATTTTTTAAATTATTTTTTCACCACTAAAACGCATGAGACTTGTAGTTTTTTAAAATATTTTCATTTTTGATGAGAGGTTTAATGAAAGAGGTTTAATTGCCGGAAAACGAAAACCAGCGATTTCCCCTAAATCCCGGGCTTGGCCCGTGTAGTCGAATGTATACAAAGAAAGTACCCTGTGATTAAACTCATTTCCAGAACGATTTTTTAAATTATTTTTTCACCACTAAAGCCCATGAGACTTGTAGTTTTCAAAAATGTTTTCATTTTTGATGAGACGCTGATTAAAAGAAGTTTAATCGCCGGCAAACGAAAACCCGCCATTTCCCGTTAATCCCGGGCTTGGCCCGTTTAGTCAAAAGTATACAAAGAAAGTACCCAGGGAGTAAACTCATTTCTCGAACGATTTTTTATATTTTTTTTTCACCACTAAAACGCATGAGATTTGTAGTTTTCAAAAATGTTTTTATTTTTGAAGGGACGCTGAATAAAAGAAGTTTAATCGCCGGCAAACGAAAACCCGCCATTTCCCGTAAACCCCGGACTCGGCCCGTATAGTCAAAAGTATTCAAAGAAAGTACCCAGGGAGTAATCTCATTTCCCGAACGATTTTTTAAATTACTTTTTCACCACTAAAACGCATGAGACTTGTAGTTTTCAAAATTGTTTTCATTTTTGAAGAAACGCTGAATAAAAGAAGTTTAATCGCCGGCAAACGAAAACCTGCGATTGCCCGTAAATCCCAGACTTGGCCTGTAAAGTCAAAAGTATACAAAAAAGTACCCAGGGAGTAAACTCATTTCCCGAACGATTTTTTAAATTTTTATATAACCACTAAAGCCCATGAGACTTTTGGTTTTCAAAAATGTTTTCATTTTTGATGAGACGCTGATTAAAAGAAGTTTAATCGCCTGCAAACGAAAACCCGCCATTTCCCGTAAATCCCGGTCTTGGCCCGTATAGTCAAAAGTATACAAAGAAAGTACCCAGGGAGTAAACTCATTTCCCGAACGATTTTTTAAATTATTTTTTCACCACTAAAACGCATGAGACTTGTAGTTTTTTAAAATATTTTCATTTTTGATGAGAGGTTTAATGAAAGAGGTTTAATTGCCGGAAAACGAAAACCAGCGATTTCCCCTAAATCCCGGGCTTGGCCCGTGTAGTCGAATGTATACAAAGAAAGTACCCTGTGATTAAACTCATTTCCAGAACGATTTTTTAAATTATTTTTTCACCACTAAAACGCATAAAACTTGCAGTTTTCAAAAATGTTTTCATTTTTGATGAGACGCTGAATAAAAGAAGTTTTATCGCCGGCAAACGAAAACCCGCGATTTCCCGTAAATCCCGGGCTTGGCCCGTATAGTCAAAAGTATACAAAGAAAGTACCCACGGAGTAAACTCATTTCCCGAACGATTTTTTAAATTATTTTTTTACCACTAAAACGCATGAGACTTGTAGTTTTCAAACTTGTTTTCATTTTTGATGAGACGCTGAATAAAAGAAGT
Source organism: Hydractinia symbiolongicarpus (assembly GCF_029227915.1). Classification (NCBI taxonomy): domain Eukaryota; kingdom Metazoa; phylum Cnidaria; class Hydrozoa; order Anthoathecata; family Hydractiniidae; genus Hydractinia; species Hydractinia symbiolongicarpus. The sequence continues at coordinate 28,958,942 of NC_079881.1, forward strand.
TTAATCGCCGGCAAACGAAAACCCACGATTTCCCGTAAATCCCGGGCTTGGCCCGTATAGTTGAATGTATATAAAGAAAGTACCCAAGGAGTAAACTGATTTCCCGAACGATTTTTTAAATTATTTCTGCACCACTAGAACGAATGAGACTTGTAGTTTTCAAAAATGTTTTCATTTTTGATGAGACGCTGATTAAAAGAAGTTTAATCGCCTGCAAACGAAAACCCGCCATTTCCCGTAAATCCCGGTCTTGGCCCGTATAGTCAAAAGTATACAAAGAAAGTACCCAGGAAGTAAACTCATTTCCGGAACGATTTTTTAAATTATTTTTTCACCACTAAAACGCATGAGACTTGTAGTTTTTTAAAATATTTTCATTTTTGATGAGAGGTTTAATGAAAGAGGTTTAATTGCCGGAAAACGAAAACCAGCGATTTCCCCTAAATCCCGGGCTTGGCCCGTGTAGTCGAATGTATACAAAGAAAGTACCCTGTGATTAAACTCATTTCCAGAACGATTTTTTAAATTATTTTTTCACCACTAAAACGCATAAAACTTGCAGTTTTCAAAAATGTTTTCATTTTTGATGAGACGCTGAATAAAAGAAGTTTTATCGCCGGCAAACGAAAACCCGCGATTTCCCGTAAATCCCGGGCTTGGCCGTATAGTCAAAAGTATACAAAGAAAGTACCCAGGGAGTAAACTCATTTCCCGAACGATTTTTTAAATTATTTTTTTACCACTAAAACGCATGAGACTTGTAGTTTTCAAACTTGTTTTCATTTTTGATGAGACGCTGAATAAAAGAAGTTTAATCGCCGGCAAACGAAAACCCACGATTTCCCGTAAATCCCGGGCTTGGCCCGTATAGTCAAAGGTATACAAAGAAAATACCCAGGTAGTAAACTCATTTCCCGAACGATTTTTTAAATTATTATTTCACCACTAAAGCCCATGAGACTTGTAGTTTTTAAAAATGTCTTCATTTTTGATGAGACGCTGAATAAAAGGAGTTTAATCGCCGGCAAACGAAAACCCGCCATTTCCCGTAAACCCCGGATTCGGCCCATATAGTCAAAAGTATACAAAGAAAGTACCCAGGGAGTAAACTCATTTCCGAACGATTTTTTAAATTATTTTTTCACCACTAAAACGCATGAGACTTGTAGTTTTCAAAATTGTTTTCATTTTTGATGAGACGCTGAATAAAAGAAGTTTAATCGCCGGCAAACGAAAACCTGCGATTTCCCGTAAATCCCGGACTCAGCCTGTGAAGTCAAAAGTATACAAAAAAGTACCCAGGGAGTAAACTCATTTCCCGAACGATTTTTTAAATTATTATTTAACCATTAAAGCCCATGAGACTTGAAGTTTTCAAAAATGTTTTCATTTTTGATGAGACGCTGATTAAAAGAAGTTTAATCGCCGGTAAACAAAAACCCGCCATTTCCCGTAAATCCCGGGCTTGGCCAGTATAGTTAAAAGTATACAAAGAAAGTACCCAGGGAGTAAACTCATTTCCCGAACGATTTTTTATATTATTTTTTCACCACTAAAACGCATGAGATTTGTAGTTTTCAAAAATGTTTTCATTTTTGAAGGGACGCTGAATAAAAGAAGTTTAATTGCCGGCAAACAAAAACCCGCAAATTCCCGTAAATCCCGGACTCGGCCCGTATAGTCAAAAGTATACAAAGAAAGTACCCAGGGAGTAAACTCATTTCCCGAACCATTTTTTAAATTATTTTTTCACCACTAAATGGCATGAGACTTGTAGTTTTCAAAAATGTTTTCATTCTTTATGAGACGCTGAATAAAAGAAGTTTAATCGCCGGCAAACTAAAACCTGCGATTTCCCGTAAATCCCAGACTCAGCCCGTATAGTCAAAGGTATACAAAGAAAATACCCAGGGAGTAAACTCATTTCCCGAACGATTTTTTAAATTATTATTTCACCACTAAAGCCCATGAGACTTGTAGTTTTTAAAAATGTTTTCATTTTTTAGGAGACGCTGAATAAAAGGAGTTTAATCGCCGGCAAACGAAAACCCGCCATTTCCCGTAAACCCCGGACTCGGACCGTAGAGTCAAAAGTATACAAAGAAAGTACCCAGGGAGTAAACTCATTTCCCGAACGATTTTTTAAATTATTTTTTCACCACTAAAACGCATGAGACTTGTAGATTTCAAAAATTTTTTCATTTTTGATGAGACGCTTAATAAAAGAAGTTTAATCGCCGGCAAACGAAAACCTGCGATTTCTCGTAAATCCCGTGCTTGGCCGTATAGTCAAAAGTATACAAAGAAAGTACCCAGGGAGTAAACTCATTTCCCGAACGATTTTTTAAATTATTTTTTCACCACTAAAACGCATGAGACTTGTAGTTTTCAAACTTGTTTTCATTTTTGATGAGACGCTGAATAAAAGAAGTTTAATCGCCGGCAAACGAAAACCCACGATTTCCCGTAAATCCCGGGTTTGGCCGGTATAGTTGAATGTATATAAAGAAAGTACCCAAGGAGTAAACTGATTTCCCGAACGATTTTTTAAATTACTTCTGCACCACTAGAACGAATGAGACTTGTAGTTTTCAAAAATGTTTTCATTTTTAATGAGACGCTTAATGAAAGAGGTTTAATCGCCGGCAAACGAAAACTCGCGATTTCCCGTAAATCCCGGGCTTGTCCCGTGTAGTCGAATGTATACAAATAAAGTACCCTGTGAGTAAACTCATTTCCAGAACGATTTTTTAAATTATCTTTTCACCAATAAATCTCATGAGACTTGTAGTTTTCAAAAATGTTTTCATTTTTCATGAGACGCTGAATAAAAGAAGTTTAATCGCCGGCAAACGAAAACCTGCGAATTCCCGTAAATCCCAGACTCGGCCCGTATAGTCAAAGGTATACAAAGAAAATACCCAGGTAGTAAACTCATTTCCCGAACGATTTTTTAAATTATTATTTCACCACTAAAGCCCATGAGACTTGTAGTTTTTAAAAATTTTTTCATTTTTGATGAGACGCTGAATAAAAGGAGTTTAATCGCCGGCAAACGAAAACCCGCCATTTCACGTAAACCCCGGATTCGGCCCATATAGTCAAAAGTATACAAAGAAAGTACCCAGGGAGTAAACTCATTTCCCGAACGATTTTTTAAATTATTTTTTCACCACTAAAACGCATGAGACTTGTAGTTTTCAAAATTGTTTTCATTTTTGATGAGACGCTGAATAAAAGAAGTTTAATCGCCGGCAAACGAAAACCTGCGATTTCCCGTAAATCCCGGACTCGGCCTGTAAAGTCAAAATTATACAAAAAAATACCCAGGGAGTAAACTCATTTCCCGAACGATTTTTTAAATTATTATTTAACCACTAAAGCCCATGAGACTTGTAGTTTTTAAAAATATTTTCATTTTTTAGGAGACACTGAATAAAAGGAGTTTAATCGCCGGCAAACGAAAACCCGCCATTTCCCGTAAACCCCGGACTCGGCCCGTATAGTCAAAAGTATACAAAGAAAGTACCCAGGAAGTAAACTCATTTCCCGAACGATTTTTTAAATTATCTTTTCACCAATAAATCGCATGAGACTTGTAGTTTTCAAAAATGTTTTCATTTTTCATGAGACGCTGAATAAAAGAAGTTTAATCGCCGGCAAACGAAAACCTGCGAATTCCCGTAAATCCCAGACTCGGCCCGTATAGTCAAAGGTATACAAAGAAAATACCCAGGTAGTAAACTCATTTCCCGAACGATTTTTTAAATTATTATTTCACCACTAAAACGCATGAGACTTGTAGTTTTCAAACTTGTTTTCATTTTTGATGAGACGCTGAATAAAAGAAGTTTAATCGCTGGCAAACGAAAACCCACGATTTCCCGTAAATCCCGGGCTTGGCCCGTATAGTTGAATGTATATAAAGAAAGTACCCAAGGAGTAAACTGATTTCCCGAACGATTTTTTAAATTATTTCTGCACCACTAGAACGAATGAGACTTGTAGTTTTTAAAAATGTTTTCATTTTTAATGAGACGCTTAATGAAAGAGGCTTAATCGCCGGCAAACGAAAACTCGCGATTTCCCGTAAATCCCGGGCTTGTCCCGTATAGTCGAATGTATACAAATAAAGTACCCTGTGAGTAAACTCATTTCCAGAACGATTTTTTAAATTATCTTTTCACCAATAAATCGCATGAGACTTGTAGTTTTCGAAAATGTTTTCATTTTTCATGAGACGCTGAATAAAAGAAGTTTAATCGCCGGCAAACGAAAACCTGCGAATTCCCGTAAATCCCAGACTCGGCCCGTATAGTCAAAGGTATACAAAGAAAATACCCAGGTAGTAAACTCATTTCCCGAACGATTTTTTAAATTATTATTTCACCACTAAAGCCCATGAGACTTGTAGTTTTTAAAAATGTTTTCATTTTTGATGAGACGCTGAATAAAAGGAGTTTAATCGCCGGCAAACGAAAACCCGCCATTTCCCGTAAATCCCAGACTCGGCCTGTAAAGTCAAAAGTATACAAAAAAGTACCCAGGGAGTAAACTCATTTCCCGAACGATTTTTTAAATTTTTATATAACCACTAAAGCCCATGAGACTTTTGGTTTTCAAAAATGTTTTCATTTTTGATGAGACGCTGATTAAAAGAAGTTTAATCGCCTGCAAACGAAAACCCGCCATTTCCCGTAAATCCCGGTCTTGGCCCGTATAGTCAAAAGTATACAAAGAAAGTACCCAGGGAGTAAACTCATTTCCCGAACGATTTTTTAAATTATTTTTTCACCACTAAAACGCATGAGACTTGTAGTTTTTTAAAATATTTTCATTTTTGATGAGAGGTTTAATGAAAGAGGTTTAATTGCCGGAAAACGAAAACCAGCGATTTCCCCTAAATCCCGGGCTTGGCCCGTGTAGTCGAATGTATACAAAGAAAGTACCCTGTGATTAAACTCATTTCCAGAACGATTTTTTAAATTATTTTTTCACCACTAAAACGCATAAAACTTGCAGTTTTCAAAAATGTTTTCATTTTTGATGAGACGCTGAATAAAAGAAGTTTTATCGCCGGCAAACGAAAACCCGCGATTTCCCGTAAATCCCGGGCTTGGCCGTATAGTCAAAAGTATACAAAGAAAGTACCCAGGGAGTAAACTCATTTCCCGAACGATTTTTTAAATTATTTTTTTACCACTAAAACGCATGAGACTTGTAGTTTTCAAACTTGTTTTCATTTTTGATGAGACGCTGAATAAAAGAAGTTTAATCGCCGGCAAACGAAAACCCACGATTTCCCGTAAATCCCGGGCTTGGCCCGTATAGTTGAATGTATATAAAGAAAGTACCCAAGGAGTAAACTGATTTCCCGAACGATTTTTTAAATTATTTCTGCACCACTAGAACGAATGAGACTTGTAGTTTTCAAAAATGTTTTCATTTTTAATGAGACGCTTGATGAAAGAGGTTTAATCGCCGGCAAACGAAAACCTGCGATTTCCCGTAAATCCAGGGCTTGTCCCGTATAGTCGAATGTATACAAATAAAGTATCCTGTGAGTAAACTCATTTCCAGAACGATTTTTTAAATTATCTTTTCACCAATAAATCGCATGAGACTTGTAGTTTTCAAAAATATTTTTATTTTTCATGAGACGCTGAATAAAAGAAGTTTAATCGCCGGCAAACGAAAACCTGCGAATTCCCGTAAGTCCCAGACTTGGCCCGTATAGTCAAAGGTATACAAAGAAAATACCCAGGTAGTAAACTCATTTCCCGAACGATTTTTTAAATTATTATTTCACCACTAAAGCCCATGAGACTTGAAGTTTTCAAAAATGTTTTCATTTTTGATGAGACGCTGATTAAAAGAAGTTTAATCGCCGGTAAACAAAAACCCGCCATTTCCCGTAAATCCCGGGCTTGGCCAGTATAGTTAAAAGTATACAAAGAAAGTACCCAGGGAGTAAACTCATTTCCCGAACGATTTTTTATATTATTTTTTCACCACTAAAACGCATGAGATTTGTAGTTTTCAAAAATGTTTTCATTTTTGAAGGGACGCTGAATAAAAGAAGTTTAATTGCCGGCAAACAAAAACCCGCAAATTCCCGTAAATCCCGGACTCGGCCCGTATAGTCAAAAGTATACAAAGAAAGTACCCAGGGAGTAAACTCATTTCCCGAACCATTTTTTAAATTATTTTTTCACCACTAAATGGCATGAGACTTGTAGTTTTCAAAAATGTTTTCATTTTTTATGAGACGCTGAATAAAAGAACTTTAATCGCCGGCAAACTAAAACCTGCGATTTCCCGTAAATCCCAGACTCAGCCCGTATAGTCAAAGGTATACAAAGAAAATACCCAGGGAGTAAACTCATTTCCCGAACGATTTTTTAAATTATTATTTCACCACTAAAGCCCATGAGACTTGTAGTTTTTAAAAATGTTTTCATTTTTTAGGAGACGCTGAATAAAAGGAGTTTAATCGCCGGCAAACGAAAACCCGCCATTTCCCGTAAACCCCGGACTCGGACCGTAGAGTCAAAAGTATACAAAGAAAGTACCCAGGGAGTAAACTCATTTCCCGAACGATTTTTTAAATTATTTTTTCACCACTAAAACGCATGAGACTTGTAGATTTCAAAAATTTTTTCATTTTTGATGAGACGCTGAATAAAAGAAGTTTAATCGCCGGCAAACGAAAACCTGCGATTTCTCGTAAATCCCGTGCTTGGCCGTATAGTCAAAAGTATACAAAGAAAGTACCCAGGGAGTAAACTCATTTCCCGAACGATTTTTTAAATTATTTTTTCACCACTAAAACGCATGAGACTTGTAGTTTTCAAACTTGTTTTCATTTTTGATGAGACGCTGAATAAAAGAAGTTTAATCGCCGGCAAACGAAAACCCACGATTTCCCGTAAATCCCGGGTTTGGCCGGTATAGTTGAATGTATATAAAGAAAGTACCCAAGGAGTAAACTGATTTCCCGAACGATTTTTTAAATTATTTCTGCACCACTAGAACGAATGAGACTTGTAGTTTTTAAAAATGTTTTCATTTTTAATGAGACGCTTAATGAAAGAGGCTTAATCGCCGGCAAACGAAAACTCGCGATTTCCCGTAAATCCCGGGCTTGTCCCGTATAGTCGAATGTATACAAATAAAGTACCCTGTGAGTAAACTCATTTCCAGAACGATTTTTTAAATTATCTTTTCACCAATAAATCGCATGAGACTTGTAGTTTTCGAAAATGTTTTCATTTTTCATGAGACGCTGAATAAAAGAAGTTTAATCGCCGGCAAACGAAAACCTGCGAATTCCCGTAAATCCCAGACTCGGCCCGTATAGTCAAAGGTATACAAAGAAAATACCCAGGTAGTAAACTCATTTCCCGAACGATTTTTTAAATTATTATTTCACCACTAAAGCCCATGAGACTTGTAGTTTTTAAAAATGTTTTCATTTTTGATGAGACGCTGAATAAAAGGAGTTTAATCGCCGGCAAACGAAAACCCGCCATTTCCCGTAAATCCCAGACTCGGCCTGTAAAGTCAAAAGTATACAAAAAAGTACCCAGGGAGTAAACTCATTTCCCGAACGATTTTTTAAATTTTTATATAACCACTAAAGCCCATGAGACTTTTGGTTTTCAAAAATGTTTTCATTTTTGATGAGACGCTGATTAAAAGAAGTTTAATCGCCTGCAAACGAAAACCCGCCATTTCCCGTAAATCCCGGTCTTGGCCCGTATAGTCAAAAGTATACAAAGAAAGTACCCAGGGAGTAAACTCATTTCCCGAACGATTTTTTAAATTATTTTTTCACCACTAAAACGCATGAGACTTGTAGTTTTTTAAAATATTTTCATTTTTGATGAGAGGTTTAATGAAAGAGGTTTAATTGCCGGAAAACGAAAACCAGCGATTTCCCCTAAATCCCGGGCTTGGCCCGTGTAGTCGAATGTATACAAAGAAAGTACCCTGTGATTAAACTCATTTCCAGAACGATTTTTTAAATTATTTTTTCACCACTAAAACGCATAAAACTTGCAGTTTTCAAAAATGTTTTCATTTTTGATGAGACGCTGAATAAAAGAAGTTTTATCGCCGGCAAACGAAAACCCGCGATTTCCCGTAAATCCCGGGCTTGGCCGTATAGTCAAAAGTATACAAAGAAAGTACCCAGGGAGTAAACTCATTTCCCGAACGATTTTTTAAATTATTTTTTTACCACTAAAACGCATGAGACTTGTAGTTTTCAAACTTGTTTTCATTTTTGATGAGACGCTGAATAAAAGAAGTTTAATCGCCGGCAAACGAAAACCCACGATTTCCCGTAAATCCCGGGCTTGGCCCGTATAGTTGAATGTATATAAAGAAAGTACCCAAGGAGTAAACTGATTTCCCTAACGATTTTTTAAATTATTTCTGCACCACTAGAACGAATGAGACTTGTAGTTTTCAAAAATGTTTTCATTTTTAATGAGACGCTTGATGAAAGAGGTTTAATCGCCGGCAAACGAAAACCTGCGATTTCCCGTAAATCCAGGGCTTGTCCCGTATAGTCGAATGTATACAAATAAAGTATCCTGTGAGTAAACTCATTTCCAGAACGATTTTTTAAATTATCTTTTCACCAATAAATCGCATGAGACTTGTAGTTTTCAAAAATATTTTTATTTTTCATGAGACGCTGAATAAAAGAAGTTTAATCGCCGGCAAACGAAAACCTGCGAATTCCCGTAAGTCCCAGACTTGGCCCGTATAGTCAAAGGTATACAAAGAAAATACCCAGGTAGTAAACTCATTTCCCGAACGATTTTTTAAATTATTATTTCACCACTAAAGCCCATGAGACTTGAAGTTTTCAAAAATGTTTTCATTTTTGATGAGACGCTGATTAAAAGATGTTTAATCGCCGGTAAACAAAAACCCGCCATTTCCCGTAAATCCCGGGCTTGGCCAGTATAGTTAAAAGTATACAAAGAAAGTACCCAGGGAGTAAACTCATTTCCCGAACGATTTTTTATATTATTTTTTCACCACTAAAACGCATGAGATTTGTAGTTTTCAAAAATGTTTTCATTTTTGAAGGGACGCTGAATAAAAGAAGTTTAATTGCCGGCAAACAAAAACCCGCAAATTCCCGTAAATCCCGGACTCGGCCCGTATAGTCAAAAGTATACAAAGAAAGTACCCAGGGAGTAAACTCATTTCCCGAACCATTTTTTAAATTATTTTTTCACCACTAAATGGCATGAGACTTGTAGTTTTCAAAAATGTTTTCATTTTTTATGAGACGCTGAATAAAAGAAGTTTAATCGCCGGCAAACTAAAACCTGCGATTTCCCGTAAATCCCAGACTCAGCCCGTATAGTCAAAGGTATACAAAGAAAATACCCAGGGAGTAAACTCATTTCCCGAACGATTTTTTAAATTATTATTTCACCACTAAAGCCCATGAGACTTGTAGTTTTTAAAAATGTTTTCATTTTTTAGGAGACGCTGAATAAAAGGAGTTTAATCGCCGGCAAACGAAAACCCGCCATTTCCCGTAAACCCCGGACTCGGACCGTAGAGTCAAAAGTATACAAAGAAAGTACCCAGGGAGTAAACTCATTTCCCGAACGATTTTTTAAATTATTTTTTCACCACTAAAACGCATGAGACTTGTAGATTTCAAAAATTTTTTCATTTTTGATGAGACGCTGAATAAAAGAAGTTTAATCGCCGGCAAACGAAAACCTGCGATTTCTCGTAAATCCCGTGCTTGGCCGTATAGTCAAAAGTATACAAAGAAAGTACCCAGGGAGTAAACTCATTTCCCGAACGATTTTTTAAATTATTTTTTCACCACTAAAACGCATGAGACTTGTAGTTTTCAAACTTGTTTTCATTTTTGATGAGACGCTGAATAAAAGAAGTTTAATCGCCGGCAAACGAAAACCCACGATTTCCCGTAAATCCCGGGTTTGGCCGGTATAGTTGAATGTATATAAAGAAAGTACCCAAGGAGTAAACTGATTTCCCGAACGATTTTTTAAATTACTTCTGCACCACTAGAACGAATGAGACTTGTAGTTTTCAAAAATGTTTTCATTTTTAATGAGACGCTTAATGAAAGAGGTTTAATCTCCGGCAAACGAAAACTCGCGATTTCCCGTAAATCCCGGGCTTGTCCCGTGTAGTCGAATGTATACAAATAAAGTACCCTGTGAGTAAACTCATTTCCAGAACGATTTTTTAAATTATCTTTTCACCAATAAATCTCATGAGACTTGTAGTTTTCAAAAATGTTTTCATTTTTCATGAGACGCTGAATAAAAGAAGTTTAATCGCCGGCAAACGAAAACCTGCGAATTCCCGTAAATCCCAGACTCGGCCCGTATAGTCAAAGGTATACAAAGAAAATACCCAGGTAGTAAACTCATTTCCCGAACGATTTTTTAAATTATTATTTCACCACTAAAGCCCATGAGACTTGTAGTTTTTAAAAATTTTTTCATTTTTGATGAGACGCTGAATAAAAGGAGTTTAATCGCCGGCAAACGAAAACCCGCCATTTCCCGTAAACCCCGGACTCGGCCCATATAGTCAAAAGTATACAAAGAAAGTACCTAGGGAGTAAACTCATTTCCCGAACGATTTTTTAAATTATTTTTTCACCACTAAAACGCATGAGACTTGTAGTTTTCAAAATTGTTTTCATTTTTGATGAGACGCTGAATAAAAGAAGTTTAATCGCCGGCAAACGAAAACCTGCGATTTCCCGTAAATCCCGGACTCGGCCTGTAAAGTCAAAATTATACAAAAAAATACCCAGGGAGTAAACTCATTTCCCGAACGATTTTTTAAATTATTATTTAACCACTAAAGCCCATGAGACTTGTAGTTTTTAAAAATATTTTCATTTTTTAGGAGACACTGAATAAAAGGAGTTTAATCGCCGGCAAACGAAAACCCGCCATTTCCCGTAAACCCCGGACTCGGCCCGTATAGTCAAAAGTATACAAAGAAAGTACCCAGGAAGTAAACTCATTTCCCGAACGATTTTTTAAATTATCTTTTCACCAATAAATCGCATGAGACTTGTAGTTTTCAAAAATGTTTTCATTTTTCATGAGACGCTGAATAAAAGAAGTTTAATCGCCGGCAAACGAAAACCTGCGAATTCCCGTAAATCCCAGACTCGGCCCGTATAGTCAAAGGTATACAAAGAAAATACCCAGGTAGTAAACTCATTTCCCGAACGATTTTTTAAATTATTATTTCACCACTAAAACGCATGAGACTTGTAGTTTTCAAACTTGTTTTCATTTTTGATGAGACGCTGAATAAAAGAAGTTTAATCGCTGGCAAACGAAAACCCACGATTTCCCGTAAATCCCGGGCTTGGCCCGTATAGTTGAATGTATATAAAGAAAGTACCCAAGGAGTAAACTGATTTCCCGAACGATTTTTTAAATTATTTCTGCACCACTAGAACGAATGAGACTTGTAGTTTTTAAAAATGTTTTCATTTTTAATGAGACGCTTAATGAAAGAGGCTTAATCGCCGGCAAACGAAAACTCGCGATTTCCCGTAAATCCCGGGCTTGTCCCGTATAGTCGAATGTATACAAATAAAGTACCCTGTGAGTAAACTCATTTCCAGAACGATTTTTTAAATTATCTTTTCACCAATAAATCGCATGAGACTTGTAGTTTTCGAAAATGTTTTCATTTTTCATGAGACGCTGAATAAAAGAAGTTTAATCGCCGGCAAACGAAAACCTGCGAATTCCCGTAAATCCCAGACTCGGCCCGTATAGTCAAAGGTATACAAAGAAAATACCCAGGTAGTAAACTCATTTCCCGAACGATTTTTTAAATTATTATTTCACCACTAAAGCCCATGAGACTTGTAGTTTTTAAAAATGTTTTCATTTTTGATGAGACGCTGAATAAAAGGAGTTTAATCGCCGGCAAACGAAAACCCGCCATTTCCCGTAAACCCCGGACTCGGCCTGTAAAGTCAAAAGTATACAAAAAAATACCCTGGGAGTAAACTCATTTCCCGAACGATTTTTTAAATTATTATTTAACCACTAAAGCCCATGAGACTTGTAGTTTTTAAAAATGTTTTCATTTTTGATGAGACGCTGATTAAAAGAAGTTTAATCGCCGCAAACAAAAACCCGCCATTTCCCGTAAATCCCGGGCTTGGCCCGTATAGTCAAAAGTATACAAAGAAAGTACCCAGGAAGTAAACTCATTTCTCGAACGATTTTTTATATTATTTTTTCACCACTAAAACGCATGAGATTTGTAGTTTTCAAAAATGTTTTCATTTTTGAAGGGACGCTGAATAAAAGAAGTTTAATCGCCGGCAAACAAAAACCCGCGATTTCCCGTAAATCTCGGTCTCGGCCCGTATAGTCAAAAGTATACAAAGAAAGTACCCAGTGAGTAAACTTATTTCCCGAACCATTTTTTAAATTATTTTTTCACCACTAAATCGCATGAGACTTGTAGTTTTTAAAAATGTTTTCATTTTTTATGAGACGCTGAATAAAAGAAGTTTAATCGCCGGCAAGCGAAAACCTGCGAATTCCCGTAAATCCCAGACTCGGCCCGTATAGTCAAAGGTATACAAAGAAAATACCCAGGGAGTAAACTCATTTCCCGAACGATTTTTTAAATTATTATTTCACCACTAAAGCCCAAGAGACTTGTAGTTTTTAAAAATGTTTTCATTTTTTAGGAGACGCTGAATAAAAGGAGTTTAATCGCCGGCAAACGAAAGCCCGCCATTTCCCGTAAACCCCGGACTCGGCCCGTATAGTCAAAAGTATACAAAGAAAGTACCCAGGGAGTAAACTCATTTCCCGAACGATTTTCTAAATTACTTTTTCACCACTAAAACGCATGAGACTTGTAGATTTCAAAAATGTTTTCATTTTTGATGAGACGCTGAATAAAAGAAGTTTAATCGCCGGCAAACGAAAACCTGCGATTTCTCGTAAATCCCGGGCTTGGCCGTATAGTCAAAAGTATACAAAGAAAGTACCCAGGGAGTAAACTCATTTCCCGAACGATTTTTTAAATTATTTTTTCACCACTAAAACGCATGAGACTTGTAGTTTTCAAACTTGTTTTCATTTTTGATGAGACGCTGAATAAAAGAAGTTTAATCGCCGGCAAACGAAAACCCACGATTTCCCGTAAATCCCGCGCTTGGCCCTTATAGTTGAATGTATATAAAGAAAGTACCCAAGGAGTAAACTGATTTCCCGAACGATTTTTTAAATTATTTCTGCACCACTAGAACGAATGAGACTTGTAGTTTTTAAAAATGTTTTCATTTTTAATGAGACGCTTAATGAAAGAGGCTTAATCGCCGGCAAACGAAAACTCGCGATTTCCCGTAAATCCCGGGCTTGTCCCGTATAGTCGAATGTATACAAATAAAGTACCCTGTGAGTAAACTCATTTCCAGAACGATTTTTTAAATTATCTTTTCACCAATAAATCGCATGAGACTTGTAGTTTTCAAAAATGTTTTCATTTTTCATGAGACGCTGAATAAAAGAAGTTTAATCGCCGGCAAACGAAAACCTGCGAATTCCCGTAAATCCCAGACTCGGCCCGTATAGTCAAAGGTATACAAAGAAAATACCCAGGTAGTAAACTCATTTCCCGAACGATTTTTTAAATTATTATTTCACCACTAAAGCCCATGAGACTTGTAGTTTTTAAAAATGTTTTTATTTTTGATGAGACGCTGAATAAAAGGAGTTTAATCGCCGGCAAACAAAAACCCGCCATTTCCCGTAAACCCCGGACTTGGCCCATATAGTCAAAAGTATACAAAGAAAGTACCCAGGGAGTAAACTCATTTCCCGAACGATTTTTTACATTATTTTTTCACCACTAAAACGCAGGAGACTTGTAGTTTTCAAAATGGTTTTCATTTTTGATGAGACGCTGAATAAAAGAAGTTTAATCGCCGGCAAACGAAAACCTGCGATTTCCCGTAAATCCCGGACTCGGCCTGTAAAGTCAAAAGTATACAAAAAAATACCCAGGGAGTAAACTCATTTCCCGAACGATTTTTTAAATTATTATTTAACCACTAAAGCCCATGAGACTTGTAGTTTTCAAAAATGTTTTCATTTTTGATGAGACGCTGATTAAAAGAAGTTTAATCGCCGGCAAACGAAAACCCGCCATTTCCCGTAAATCCCGGGCTTGGCCCGTATAGTCAAAAGTATACAAAGAAAGTACCCAGGGAGTAAACTCATTTCTCGAACGATTTTTCATATTATTTTTTCACCACTAAAACGCATGAGATTTGTAGTTTTCAAAAATGTTTTCATTTTTGAAGGGACGCTGAATAAAAGAAGTTTAATCGCCGGCAAACAAAAACCCCGCGATTTCCCGTAAATCCCGGACTCGGCCCGTATAGTCAAAAGTATACAAAGAAAGTACCCAATGAGTAAACTCATTTCCCGAACCATTTTTTAAATTATTTTTTCACCACTAAATCGCATGAGACTTGTAGTTTTCAAAAATGTTTTCATTTTTTATGAGACGCTGAATAAAAGAAGTTTAATCGCCAGCAAACTAAAACCTGCGATTTCCCGTAAATCCCAGACTCGGCCCGTATAGTCAAAGGTATACAAAGAAAATACCCAGGGAGTAAACTCATTTCCCGAACGATTTTTTAAATTATTATTTCACCACTAAAGCCCATGAGACTTGTAGTTTTTAAAAATGTTTTCATTTTTTATGAGACGCTGAATAAAAGGAGTTTAATCTCCGGCAAACGAAAACCCGCCATTTCCCGTAAATCCCGGACTCGGCCCGTATAGTCAAAAGTATACAAAGAAAGTACCCAATGAGTAAACTCATTTCCCGAACCATTTTTTAAATTATTTTTTCACCACTAAATCGCATGAGACTTGTAGTTTTCAAAAATGTTTTCATTTTTTATGAGACGCTGAATAAAAGAAGTTTAATCGCCAGCAAACTAAAACCTGCGATTTCCCGTAAATCCCAGACTCGGCCCGTATAGTCAAAGGTATACAAAGAAAATACCCAGGGAGTAAACTCATTTCCCGAACGATTTTTTAAATTATTATTTCACCACTAAAGCCCATGAGACTTGTAGTTTTTAAAAATGTTTTCATTTTTTATGAGACGCTGAATAAAAGGAGTTTAATCTCCGGCAAACGAAAACCCGCCATTTCCCGTAAACCCCGGACTCGGCCCGTATAGTCAAATATGTACAAAGAAAGTAACCAGGGAGTAAACTCATTTCCCGAACCATTTTTTAAATTATTTTTTCACCACTAAATCGCATGAGACTTGTAGTTTTCAAAAATGTTTTCATTTTTTATGAGACGCTGAATAAAAGAAGTTTAATCGCCGGCAAACTAAAACCTGCGATTTCCCGTAAATCCCAGACTCGGCCCGTATAGTCAAAGGTATACAAAGAAAATACCCAGGGAGTAAACTCATTTCCCGAACGATTTTTTAAATTATTATTTCACCACTAAAGCCCATGAGACTTGTAGTTTTTAAAAATGTTTTCATTTTTTATGAGACGCTGAATAAAAGGAGTTTAATCGCCGGCAAACGAAAACCCGCCATTTCCCGTAAACCCCGGACTCGGCCCGTATAGTCAAATGTGTACAAAGAAAGTAACCAGGGAGTAAACTCATTTCCCGAACCATTTTTTAAATTATTTTTTCACCACTAAATCGCATGAGACTTGTAGTTTTAAAAAATGTTTTCATTTTTTATGAGACGCTGAATAAAAGAAGTTTAATCGCCGGCAAACTAAAACCTGCGATTTCCCGTAAATCCCAGACTCGGCCCGTATAGTCAAAGGTATACAAAGAAAATACCCAGGGAGTAAACTCATTTCCCGAACGATTTTTTAAATTATTATTTCACCACTAAAGCCCATGAGACTTGTAGTTTTTAAAAATGTTTTCATTTTTTATGAGACGCTGAATAAAAGGAGTTTAATCGCCGGCAAACGAAAACCCGCCATTTCCCGTAAACCCCGGACTCGGCCCGTATAGTCAAATGAGTACAAAGAAAGTAACCAGGGAGTAAACTCATTTCCCGAACCATTTTTTAAATTATTTTTTCACCACTAAATTGCATGAGACTTGTAGTTTTCAAAAATGTTTTCATTTTTTATGAGACGCTGAATAAAAGAAGTTTAATCGCCGGCAAACTAAAACCTGCGATTTCCCGTAAATCCCAGACTCGGCCCGTATAGTCAAAAGTATACAAAGAAAGTACCCAGTGAGTAAACTCATTTCCCGAACCATTTTTTAAATTATTTTTTCACCACTAAATCGCATGAGACTTGTAGTTTTCAAAAATGTTTTCATTTTTTATGAGACGCTGAATAGAAGAAGTTTAATCGCCGGCAAACTAAAACCTGCGATTTCCCGTAAATCCCAGACTCGGCCCGTATAGTCAAAGGTATACAAAGAAAATACCCAGGGAGTAAACTCATTTCCCGAACGATTTTTAAAATTATTATTTCACCACTAAAACGCATGAGATTTGTAGTTTTCAAAAATGTTTTCATTTTTGAAGGGACGCTGAATAAAAGAAGTTTAATCGCCGGCAAACAAAAACCCCGCGATTTCCCGTAAATCCCGGACTCGGCCCGTATAGTCAAAAGTATACAAAGAAAGTACCCAATGAGTAAACTCATTTCCCGAACCATTTTTTAAATTATTTTTTCACCACTAAATCGCATGAGACTTGTAGTTTTCAAAAATGTTTTCATTTTTTATGAGACGCTGAATAAAAGAAGTTTAATCGCCGGCAAACTAAAACCTGCGATTTCCCGTAAATCCCAGACTTGGCCCGTATAGTCAAAGGTATACAAAGAAAATACCCAGGGAGTAAACTCATTTCCCGAACGATTTTTTAAATTATTATTTCACCACTAAAGCCCATGAGACTTGTAGTTTTTAAAAATGTTTTCATTTTTTATGAGACGCTGAATAAAAGGAGTTTAATCTCCGGCAAACGAAAACCCGCCATTTCCCGTAAACCCCGGACTCGGCCCGTATAGTCAAATATATACAAAGAAAGTAACCAGGGAGTAAACTCATTTCCCGAACCATTTTTTAAATTATTTTTTCACCACTAAATCGCATGAGACTTGTAGTTTTCAAAAATGTTTTCATTTTTTTATGAGACGCTGAATAAAAGAAGTTTAATCGCCGGCAAACTAAAACCTGCGATTTCCCGTAAATCCCAGACTCGGCCCGTATAGTCAAAGGTATACAAAGAAAATACCCAGGGAGTAAACTCATTTCCCGAACGATTTTTTAAATTATTATTTCACCACTAAAGCCCATGAGACTTGTAGTTTTTAAAAATGTTTTCATTTTTTATGAGACGCTGAATAAAAGGAGTTTAATCGCCGGCAAACGAAAACCCGCCATTTCCCGTAAACCCCGGACTCGGCCCGTATAGTCAAATGTGTACAAAGAAAGTAACCAGGGAGTAAACTCATTTCCCGAACCATTTTTTAAATTATTTTTTCACCACTAAATCGCATGAGACTTGTAGTTTTAAAAAATGTTTTCATTTTTTATGAGACGCTGAATAAAAGAAGTTTAATCGCCGGCAAACTAAAACCTGCGATTTCCCGTAAATCCCAGACTCGGCCCGTATAGTCAAAGGTATACAAAGAAAATACCCAGGGAGTAAACTCATTTCCCGAACGATTTTTTAAATTATTATTTCACCACTAAAGCCCATGAGACTTGTAGTTTTTAAAAATGTTTTCATTTTTTATGAGACGCTGAATAAAAGGAGTTTAATCGCCGGCAAACGAAAACCCGCCATTTCCCGTAAACCCCGGACTCGGCCCGTATAGTCAAATGAGTACAAAGAAAGTAACCAGGGAGTAAACTCATTTCCCGAACCATTTTTTAAATTATTTTTTCACCACTAAATCGCATGAGACTTGTAGTTTTCAAAAATGTTTTCATTTTTTATGAGACGCTGAATAAAAGAAGTTTAATCGCCGGCAAACTAAAACCTGCGATTTCCCGTAAATCCCAGACTCGACCCGTATAGTCAAAGGCATACAAAGAAAATACCCAGGGAGTAAACTCATTTCCCGAACGATTTTTTAAATTATTATTTCACCACTAAAGCCCATGAGACTTGTAGTTTTTAAAAATGTTTTCATTTTTTATGAGACGCTGAATAAAAGGAGTTTAATCGCCGGCAAACGAAAACCCGCCATTTCCCGTAAACCCCGGACTCGGCCCGTATAGTCAAAAGTATACAAAGAAAGTACCCAGGGAATAAACTCAATTCCCGAACGATTTTTTAAATTATTTTTTCACCACTAAAACGCATGAGACTTGTAGATTTCAAAAATGTTTTCATTTTTTATGAGACGCTGAATAAAAGAAGTTTAATCGCCGGCAAACGAAAACCTGCGATTTCCCGTAAATCCCGGACTCTGTCTGTTAAGTCAAAAGTATACAAAAAAGTACCCATGGAGTAAACTCATTTCCCGAACGATTTTTTAAATTATTATTTAACCACTAAAGCCCATGAGACTTGTAGTTTATAAAAATGTTTTCATTTTTTATGAGACGCTGAATAAAAGGAGTTTAATCGCCGGCAAACGAAAACCCGCCATTTCCCGTAAATCCCGGGCTTGGCCCGTATAGTCAAAAGTATACAAAGAAAGTATCCAGGGAGTAAACTCATTTCCCGAACCATTTTTTAAATTATTTTTTCACCACTAAATCGCATGAGACTTGTAGTTTTCAAAAATGTTTTCATTTTTTATGAGACGCTGAATAAAAGAAGTTTAATCGCCGGCAAACTAAAACCTGCGATTTCCCGTAAATCCCAGACTCGGCCCGTATAGTCAAAGGCATACAAAGAAAATACCCAGGGAGTAAACTCATTTCCCGAACGATTTTTTAAATTATTATTTCACCACTAAAGCCCATGAGACTTGTAGTTTATAAAAATGTTTTCATTTTTTATGAGACGCTGAATAAAAGGAGTTTAATCGCCGGCAAACGAAAACCCGCCATTTCCCGTAAACCCCGGACTCGGCCCGTATAGTCAAAAGTATACAAAGAAAGTACCCAGGGAGTAAACTCAATTCCCGAACGATTTTTTAAATTATTTTTTCACCACTAAAACGCATCAGACTTGTAGATTGCAAAAATGTTTTTATTTTTGATGAGACGCTGAATAAAAGAAGTTTAATCGCCGGCAAACTAAAACCTGCGATTTCCCGTAAATCCCAGACTCGGCCCGTATAGTCAAAGGCATACAAAGAAAATACCCAGGGAGTAAACTCATTTCCCGAACGATTTTTTAAATTATTATTTCACCACTAAAGCCCATGAGACTTGTAGTTTATAAAAATGTTTTCATTTTTTATGAGACGCTGAATAAAAGGAGTTTAATCGCCGGCAAACGAAAACCCGCCATTTCCCGTAAACCCCGGACTCGGCCCGTATAGTCAAAAGTATACAAAGAAAGTACCCAGGGAGTAAACTCAATTCCCGAACGATTTTTTAAATTATTTTTTCACCACTAAAACGCATGAGACTTGTAGATTGCAAAAATGTTTTTATTTTTGATGAGACGCTGAATAAAAGAAGTTTAATCGCCGGCAAACAAAAACCTGCGATTTCTCGTAAATCCCGGACTCGGTCTGTACAGTCAAAAGTATACAAAAAGTACCCAGGGAGTAAACTCATTTCCCGAACGATTTTTTAAATTATTATTTAACCACTAAAGCCCATGATACTTGTAGTTTTCAAAAATATTTTCATTTTTGATGAGACGCTGATTAAAAAAAATTTAATCGCCGGCAAACGAAAACCCGCCATTTCCCGTAAATCCTGGGCTTGGCCCGTATAGTCAAAAGTATACGAAGAAAGTACCCAGGGAGTAAACTCATTTCCCGAACGATTTTTTAAATTATTTTTCACCACTAAAACGCATGAGACTTGTAGTTTTCAAAAATGTTTTCATTTTTGATGAGACGCTGAATAAAAGGAGTTTAATCGCCGGCAAACGAAAACCCGACATTTACCGTAAACCCCGGACTCGGCCCATATAGTCGAAAGTATACAAAGAAAGTACCCAGGGAGTAAACTCATTTCCCGAACGATTTTTTAAAATTATTTTTTCATCACTAAAACGCAGGAGACTTGTAGTTTTCAAAATTGTTTTCATTTTTGATGAGACGCTGAATAAAAGAAGTTTAATCGCCGGCAAACGAAAACCTGCGATTTCTCGTAAATCCCGGTCTCGGTCTGTACAGTCAAAAGTATACAAAAAGTACCCAGGTAGTAAACCCATCTCCCGAACGATTTTTTAAATTATTATTTAACCACTAAAGCCCATGATACTTCTAGTTTTCAAAAATATTTTCATTTTTGATGAGACGCTGATTAAAAAAAATTTAATCGCCGGCAAACGAAAACCCGCCATTTCCCGTAAATCCTGGGCTTGGCCCGTATAGTCAAAAGTATGCAAAGAAAGTATCCAGGGAGTAAACTCATTTCCCGAACGATTTTTTATATTATTTTTTCACCACTAAAACGCATGAGACTTGTAGTTTTCAAAAATGTTTTCATTTTTGAAGGAACGCTGAATAAAAGAAGTTTAATCGCTGGCAAACGAAAACCCGCGATTTCCCGTAAATCCCCGACTAGGCCCGTATAGTCAAAAGTATACAAAAAAGTACCCAGGGAGTAAACTCATTTCCCGAACGATTTTTTAAATTATTTTTTCACCACTAAAACGCATGAGACTTGTAGTTTTCAAAAATGTTTTCATTTTTGATGAGACGCTGAATAAAAGGAGTTTAATCGCCGGCAAACGAAAACCCGCCATTTCCCGTAAACCCCGGACTCGGCCCATATAGTCGAAAGTATACAAAGAAAGTACCCAGGGAGTAAACTCATTTCCCGAACGATTTTTTAAATTATTTTTTCATCACTAAAACGCAGGAGACTTGTAGTTTTCAAAATTGTTTTCATTTTTGATGAGACGCTGAATAAAAGAAGTTTAATCGCCGGCAAACGAAAACCTGCGATTTCCCGTAAATCCCGGACTCGGCCTGTAAAGTCAAAAGTATACAAAAAAGTACCCAGGGAGTAAACTCATTTCCCGAACGATTTTTTAAATTATTATTTAACCACTAAAGCCCATGAGACTTGTAGTTTTCAAAAATGTTTTCATTTTTGATGAGACGCTGATTAAAAGAAGTTTAATCGCCGGCAAACGAAAACCCGCCATTTCCCGTAAATCCCGGGCTTGGCCGGTATAGTCAAAAGTATACAAAGAAAGTACCCAGGGAGTAAACTCATTTCCCGAACGATTTTTTATATTATTTTTTCACCACTAAAACGCATGAGATTTGTAGTTTTCAAAAATGTTTTCATTTTTGAAGGGACGCTGAATAAAAGAAGTTTAATTGCCGGCAAACAAAAACCCGCGATTTCTCGTAAATCCCGGATTCGGCCCGTATAGTCAAAAGTATACAAAGAAAGTACCCAGTGAGTAAACTCATTTCCCGAACCATTTTTTAAATTATTTTTTCACCACTAAATCGCATGAGACTTGTAGTTTTCAAAAATGTTTTCATTTTTTATGAGACGCTGAATAAAAGAAGTTTAATCGCCGGCAAACTAAAACCTGCGATTTCCCGTAAATCCCAGACTCGGCCCGTATAGTCAAAGGTATACAAAGAAAATACCCAGGGAGTAAACTCATTTCCCGAACGATTTTTTAAATTATTATTTCACCACTAAAGCCCATGAGACTTGTAGTTTTTAAAAATGTTTTCATTTTTTAGGAGACGCTGAATAAAAGGAGTTTAATCGCCGGCAAACGAAAACCCGCCATTTCCCGTAAACCCCGGACTCGGCCCGTATAGTCAAAAGTATACAAAGAAAGTACCCAGGGAGTAAACTCATTTCCCGAACGATTTTTTAAATTATTTTTTCACCACTAAAACGCATGAGACTTGTAGTTTTCAAAATTGTTTTCATTTTTGATGAGACGCTGAATAAAAGAAGTTTAATCGCCGGCAAACGAAAACCTGCGATTTCCCGTAAATCCCGGACTCGGCCTGTAAAGTCAAAAGTATACAAAAAAATACCCAGGGAGTAAACTCATTTCCCGAACGATTTTTTAAATTATTATTTAACCACTAAAGCCCATGAGACTTGTAGTTTTCAAAAATGTTTTCATTTTTGATGAGACGCTGATTAAAAGAAGTTTAATCGCCGGCAAACAAAAACCCGCCATTTCCCGTAAATCCCGGGCTTGGCCCGTATAGTCAAAAGTATACAAAGAAAGTACCCAGGGAGTAAACTCATTTCTCGAACGATTTTTTATATTATTTTTTCACCACTAAAACGCATGAGATTTGTAGTTTTTAAAAATGTTTTCATTTTTGAAGGGACGCTGAATAAAAGAAGTTTAATCGCCGGCAAACAAAAACCCGCGATTTCCCGTAAATCCCGGACTCGGCCCGTATAGTCAAAAGTATACAAAGAAAGTACCCAGTGAGTAAACTCATTTCCCGAACCATTTTTTAAATTATTATTTCACCACTAAAGCCCATGAGACTTGTAGTTTTTAAAAATGTTTTCATTTTTTAGGAGACGCTGAATAAAAGGAGTTTAATCGCCGGCAAACGAAAACCCGCCATTTCCCGTAAACCCCGGACTCGGCCCGTATAGTCAAAAGTATACAAAGAAAGTACCCAGGGAGTAAATTCATTTCCCGAACGATTTTTTAAATTATTTTTTCACCACTAAAACGCATGAGACTTGTAGATTTCAAAAATGTTTTCATTTTTGATGAGACTCTGAATAAAAGAAGTTTAATCGCCGGCAAACGAAAACCTGCGATTTCTTGTAAATCCCGGGCTTGGCCGTATAGTCAAAAGTATACAAAGAAAGTACCCAGGGAGTAAACTCATTTCCCGAACGATTTTTTAAATTATTTTTTCACCACTAAAACGCATGAGACTTGTAGTTTTCAAACTTGTTTTCATTTTTGATGAGACGCTGAATAAAAGAAGTTTAATCGCCGGCAAACGAAAACCCACGATTTCCCGTAAATCCCGGGCTTGGCCCGTATAGTTGAATTTATATAAAGAAAGTACCCAGGGAGTAAACTCATTTCTCGAACGATTTTTTATATTATTTTTTCACCACTAAAACACATGAGATTTGTAGTTTTCAAAAATGTGTTCATTTTTGAAGGGACGCTGAATAAAAGAAGTTTAATCGCCGGCAAACAAAAAACCCGCGATATCCCGTAAATCCCGGACTCGGCCCGTATAGTCAAAAGTATACAAAGAAAGTACCCAGTGAGTAAACTCATTTCCCAAACCATTTTTTAAATTATTTTTTCACCACTAAATCGCATGAGACTTGTAGTTTTCAAAAATGTTTTCATTTTTGATGAGACGCTGAATAAAAGGAGTTTAATCGCCGGCAAACGAAAACCCGCCATTTCCCGTAAACCCCGGACTCGGCCCGTATAGTCAAATGTGTACAAAGAAAGTAACCAGGGTGTAAACTCATTTCCCGAACCATTTTTTAAATTATTTTTTAACCACTAAAGCCCATGAGACTTGTAGTTTTCAAAAATATGTTCATTTTTGATGAGACGCTGATTAAAAAAAGTTTAATCGCCGGCAAACGAAAACCCGCCATTTCCCGTAAATCCCGGGCTTGGCCCGTATAGTCAAAAGTATAAAAAGAAAGTATCCAGGGAGTAAACTCATTTCCCGAACCATTTTTTAAATTATTTTTTCACCATTAAATCGTATGAGACTTGTAGTTTTCAAAAATGTTTTCATTTTTTATGAGACGCTGAATAAAAGGAGTTTAATCGCCGGCAAACGAAAACCCGCCATTTCCCGTAAACCCCGGACTCGGCCCGTATAGTCAAAAGTATACAAAGAAAGTACCCAGGGAGTAAACTCAATTCCCGAACGATTTTTTAAATCATTTTTTCACCACTAAAACGCATGAGACTTGTAGATTTCAAAAATGTTTTTATTTTTGATGAGACGCTGAATAAAAGAAGTTTAATCGCCGGCAAACGAAAACCTGCGATTTCTCGTAAATCCCGGACTCGGTCTGTAAAGTCAAAAGTATACAAAAAAGTACCCAGGGAGTAAACTCATTTCCCGAACGATTTTTTAAATTATTATTTAACCACTAAAACGCATGAGACTTGTAGTTTTCAAAAATGTTTTCATTTTGGAAGGAACGCTGAATAAAAGAAGTTTAATCGCTGGCAAACGAAAACCCGCGATTTCCCGTAAATCCCGGACTAGGCCCGTATAGGCAAAAGTATACAAAAAAGTACCCAGGGAGTAAACTCATTTCCCGAACGATTTTTTAAATTATTTTTTTACCACTATCACGCATGAGACTTGTAGTTTTCAAAAATGTTTTCATTTTTTATGAGACGCTGAATAAAAGAAGTTTAATCGCCGGCAAACTAAAACCTGCGATTTCCCGTAAATCCCAGACTCGGCTTGTATAGTCAAAGGTATACAAAGAAAATACCCAGGGAGTAAACTCATTTCCCGAACGATTTTTTAAATTATTATTTCACCACTAAAGCCCATGAGACTTGTAGTTTTTAAAAATGTTTTCATTTTTTATGAAACGCTGAATAAAAGGAGTTTAATCGCCGGCAAACGAAAACCCGCCATTTCCCGTAAACCCCGGACTCGGCCCATATAGTCAAAAGTATACAAAGAAAGTACCCAGGGAGTAAACTCATTTCCCGAACGATTTTTTATATTATTTTTTCACCACTAAAACGCATGAGACTTGTAGTTTTCAAAAATGTTTTCATTTTGGAAGGAACGCTGAATAAAAGAAGTTTAATCGCTGGCAAACGAAAACCCGCGATTTCCCGTAAATCCCGGACTAGGCCCGTATAGGCAAAAGTATACAAAAAAGTACCCAGGGAGTAAACTCATTTCCCGAACGATTTTTTAAATTATTTTTTCATCACTATCACGCATGAGACTTGTAGTTTTCAAAAATGTTTTCATTTTTTATGAGACGCTGAATAAAAGAAGTTTAATCGCCGGCAAACTAAAACCTGCGATTTCCCGTAAATCCCAGACTCGGCTTGTATAGTCAAAGGTATACAAAGAAAATACCCAGGGAGTAAACTCATTTCCCGAACGATTTTTTAAATTATTATTTCACCACTAAAGCCCATGAGACTTGTAGTTTTTAAAAATGTTTTCATTTTTTATGAAACGCTGAATAAAAGGAGTTTAATCGCCGGCAAACGAAAACCCGCCATTTCCCGTAAACCCCGGACTCGGCCCATATAGTCAAAAGTATACAAAGAAAGTACCCAGGGAGTAAACTCATTTTCCGAACGATTTTTTAAATTATTTTTTCACCACTAAAACGCATGAGAATTGCAGTTTACAAAATTGTTTTCATTTTTGATGAGACGCTGAATAAAAGAAGTTTAATCGCCGGCAAACGAAAACCTGCGATTTCCCGTAAATCCCGGACTCGGCCTGTAAAGTCAAAAGTATACGAAAAAATACCCAGGGAGTAAACTCATTTCCCGAACGATTTTTTAAATTATTATTTAACCACTAAAGCCCATGAGACTTGTAGTTTTCAAAAATGTTTTCATTTTTGATGAGACGCTGATTAAAAGAAGTTTAATCGCCGGCAAACGAAAACCCGCCATTTCCCGTAAATCCCGGGCTTGGCCCGTATAGTCAAAAGTATACAAAGAAAGTACCCAGGGAGTAAACTCATTTCCCGAACGATTTTTTAAATTATTTTTTCACCACTAAAACGCATGAGACTTGTAGTTTTCAAAAATATGTTCATTTTTGATGAGACGCTGATTAAAAAAAGTTTAATCGCCGGCAAACGAAAACCCGCCATTTCCCGTAAATCCCGGGCTTGGCCCGTATAGTCAAAAGTATACAAAGAAAGTATCCAGGGAGTAAACTCATTTCCCGAACCATTTTTTAAATTATTTTTTCACCACTAAATCGCATGAGACTTGTAGTTTTCAAAAATGTTTTCATTTTATATGAGACGCTGAATAAAAGAAGTTTAATCGCCGGCAAACTAAAACCTGCGATTTCCCGTAAATCCCAGACTCGGCCCGTATAGTCAAAGGCATACAAAGAAAATACCCAGGGAGTAAACTCATTTCCCGAACGATTTTTTAAATTATTATTTCACCACTAAAGCCCATGAGACTTGTAGTTTTTAAAAATGTTTTCATTTTTTATGAGACGCTGAATAAAAGGAGTTTAATCGCCGGCAAACGAAAACCCGCCATTTCCCGTAAACCCCGGACTCGGCCCGTATAGTCAAAAGTATACAAAGAAAGTACCCAGGGAGTAAACTCAATTCCCGAACGATTTTTTAAATCATTTTTTCACCACTAAAACGCATGAGACTTGTAGATTTCAAAAATGTTTTTATTTTTGATGAGACGCTGAATAAAAGAAGTTTAATCGCCGGCAAACAAAAACCTGCGATTTCTCGTAAATCCCGGACTCGGTCTGTAAAGTCAAAAGTATACAAAAAAGTACCCAGGGAGTAAACTCATTTCCCGAACGATTTTTTAAATTATTATTTAACCACTAAAGCCCATGATACTTGTAGTTTTCAAAAATATTTTCATTTTTGATGAGACGCTGATTAAAAAAAGTTTAATCGCCGGCAAACGAAAACCCGCCATTTCCCGTAAATCCCGGGCTTGGCCCGTATAGTCAAAAGTATACAAAGAAAGTATCCAGGGAGTAAACTCATTTCCCGAACGATTTTTTATATTATTTTTTCACCACTAAAACGCATGAGACTTGTAGTTTTCAAAAATGTTTTCATTTTTGAAGGAACGCTGAATAAAAGAAGTTTAATCGCTGGCAAACGAAAACCCGCGATTTCCCGTAAATCCCGGACTAGACCCGTATAGGCAAAAGTATACAAAAAAGTACCCAGGGAGTAAACTCATTTCCCGAACGATTTTTTAAATTATTTTTTCACCACAAACACGCATGAGACTTGTAGTTTTCAAAAATGTTTTCATTTTTGATGAGACGCTTAATGAAAGAGGTTTAATCGCCGGCAAACGAGAACCAGCGATTTCCCCTAAATCCCGGCCTTGGCCCGTGTAGTCATTATGTATGCAAAGAAAGTACCCAAGGAGTAAACTGAATTCCCGAACGATTTTTCAAATTATTTCTGCACCACTAGAACGAATGAGACTTGTAGTTTTCAAAAATGTTTTCATTTTTTATGAGACGCTGAATAAAAGAAGTTTAATCGCCGGCAAACTAAAACCTGCGATTTCCCGTAAATCCCAGACTCAGCCCGTATAGTCAAAGGCATACAAAGAAAATACCCAGGGAGTAAACTCATTTCCCGAACGATTTTTTAAATTATTATTTCACCACTAAAGCCCATGAGACTTGTAGTTTTTAAAAATGTTTTCATTTTTTATGAGACGCTGAATAAAAGGAGTTTAATCGCCGGCAAACGAAAACCCGCCATTTCCCGTAAACCCCGGACTCGCCCGTATAGTCAAAAGTATACAAAGAAAGTACCCAGGGAGTAAACTCAATTCCCGAACGATTTTTTAAATCATTTTTTCACCACTAAAACGCATGAGACTTGTAGATTTCAAAAATGTTTTTATTTTTGATGAGACGCTGAATAAAAGAAGTTTAATCGCCGGCAAACAAAAACCTGCGATTTCTCGTAAATCCCGGACTCGGTCTGTAAAGTCAAAAGTATACAAAAAAGTACCCAGGGAGTAAACTCATTTCCCGAACGATTTTTTAAATTATTATTTAACCACTAAAGCCCATGATACTTGTAGTTTTCAAAAATATTTTCATTTTTGATGAGACGCTGATTAAAAAAAGTTTAATCGCCGGCAAACGAAAACCCGCCATTTCCCGTAAATCCCGGGCTTGGCCCGTATAGTCAAAAGTATACAAAGAAAGTATCCAGGGAGTAAACTCATTTCCCGAACGATTTTTTATATTATTTTTTCACCACTAAAACGCATGAGACTTGTAGTTTTCAAAAATGTTTTCATTTTTGAAGGAACGCTGAATAAAAGAAGTTTAATCGCTGGCAAACGAAAACCCGCGATTTCCCGTAAATCCCGGACTAGGCCCGTATAGGCAAAAGTATACAAAAAAGTACCCAGGGAGTAAACTCATTTCCCGAACGATTTTTTAAATTATTTTTTCACCACAAACACGCATGAGACTTGTAGTTTTCAAAAATGTTTTCATTTTTGATGAGACGCTTAATGAAAGAGGTTTAATCGCCGGCAAACGAAAACCAGCGATTTCCCCTAAATCCCGGCCTTGGCCCGTGTAGTCATTATGTATACAAAGAAAGTACCCAAGGAGTAAACTGAATTCCCGAAC
Source organism: Hydractinia symbiolongicarpus (assembly GCF_029227915.1). Taxonomy (NCBI): domain Eukaryota; kingdom Metazoa; phylum Cnidaria; class Hydrozoa; order Anthoathecata; family Hydractiniidae; genus Hydractinia; species Hydractinia symbiolongicarpus. Next base: position 28,987,443 of record NC_079881.1, read on the forward strand.
GATTTTTCAAATTATTTCTGCACCACTAGAACGAATGAGACTTGTAGTTTTCAAAAATGTTTTCATTTTTTATGAGACGCTGAATAAAAGAAGTTTAATCGCCGGCAAACTAAAACCTGCGATTTCCCGTAAATCCCAGACTCAGCCCGTATAGTCAAAGGCATACAAAGAAAATACCCAGGGAGTAAACTCATTTCCCGAACGATTTTTTAAATTATTATTTCACCACTAAAGCCCATGAGACTTGTAGTTTTTAAAAATGTTTTCATTTTTTATGAGACGCTGAATAAAAGGAGTTTAATCGCCGGCAAACGAAAACCCGCCATTTCCCGTAAACCCCGGACTCGGCCCGTATAGTCAAAAGTATACAAAGAAAGTACCCAGGGAGTAAACTCAATTCCCGAACGATTTTTTAAATCATTTTTTCACCACTAAAACGCATGAGACTTGTAGATTTCAAAAATGTTTTTATTTTTGATGAGACGCTGAATAAAAGAAGTTTAATCGCCGGCAAACAAAAACCTGCGATTTCTCGTAAATCCCGGACTCGGTCTGTAAAGTCAAAAGTATACAAAAAAGTACCCAGGGAGTAAACTCATTTCCCGAACGATTTTTTAAATTATTATTTAACCACTAAAGCCCATGATACTTGTAGTTTTCAAAAATATTTTCATTTTTGATGAGACGCTGATTAAAAAAAGTTTAATCGCCGGCAAACGAAAACCCGCCATTTCCCGTAAATCCCGGGCTTGGCCCGTATAGTCAAAAGTATACAAAGAAAGTATCCAGGGAGTAAACTCATTTCCCGAACGATTTTTTATATTATTTTTTCACCACTAAAACGCATGAGACTTGTAGTTTTCAAAAATGTTTTCATTTTTGAAGGAACGCTGAATAAAAGAAGTTTAATCGCTGGCAAAAGAAAACCCGCGATTTCCCGTAAATCCCGGACTAGGCCCGTATAGGCAAAAGTATACAAAAAAGTACCCAGGGAGTAAACTCATTTCCCGAACGATTTTTTAAATTATTTTTTCACCACAAACACGCATGAGACTTGTAGTTTTCAAAAATGTTTTCATTTTTGATGAGACGCTTAATGAAAGAGGTTTAATCGCCGGCAAACGAAAACCAGCGATTTCCCCTAAATCCCGGCCTTGGCCCGTGTAGTCATTATGTATACAAAGAAAGTACCCAAGGAGTAAACTGAATTCCCGAACGATTTTTCAAATTATTTCTGCACCACTAGAACGAATGAGACTTGTAGTTTTCAAAAATGTTTTCATTTTTTATGAGACGCTGAATAAAAGACGTTTAATCGCCGGCAAACTAAAACCTGCGATTTCCCGTAAATCCCAGACTCAGCCCGTATAGTCAAAGGCATACAAAGAAAATACCCAGGGAGTAAACTCATTTCCCGAACGATTTTTTAAATTATTATTTCACCACTAAAGCCCATGAGACTTGTAGTTTTTAAAAATGTTTTTATTTTTTATGAGACGCTGAATAAAAGGAGTTTAATCGCCGGCAAACGAAAACCCACCGTTTCCCGTAAACCCCGGACTCGGCCCGTATAGTCAAAAGTATACAAAGAAAGTACCCAGGGAGTAAACTCAATTCCCGAACGATTTTTTAAATTATTTTTTCACCACTAAAACGCATGAGACTTGTAGATTTCAAAAATGTTTTCATTTTTGATGAGACGCTGAATAAAAGAAGTTTAATCGCCGGCAAACGAAAACCTGCGATTTCTCGTAAATCCCGGACTCGGTCTGTAAAGTCAAAAGTATACAAAAAAGTACCCAGGGAGTAAACTCATTTCCCGAACGATTTTTTAAATTATTATTTAACCACTAAAGCCCATGATACTTGTAGTTTTCAAAAGACATGATTGCCGGAACTCAGCGATTACACTGTGCGCTGTGGTAGCGCTTCATTTAAAAATTTAGATTAATAGTTCATTTTTCACTGTGGGACCAATCCTAGCCGTTATCGCGCGCTAAAGAAATAGCGACAGTTTGAAAAACTACATTTCATTGACTTTCTAACGGTGTCAGTCCGTTTGAGTTACAACGGTTGGGTCACCTATTCCTACCAACATGTATTTAGCGATATTTTTCTGATATTACTAGGTTGCATCGCTTTTAACAATGAAACAATTGACTGTGGGACTTAATTGAACTAACTTTGGACTGCAACCTGATAAATATGATAAATGAGACAATTGGACTCCAAGAAATAACATTCTTCTTAATTTGACGTGGTTGCTGGAACTCAGCGATTATACTGGGAGCTGTGGTAGCGCTTCATTTAAAAATTTAGATAAATAAGTCATTCTTTACTGTGGGACCAATCCTATCCGTTATTGCGCGCTGAAGAAATAGCGATTGTTTCAAATACTACATTTCTTTGACTTTGTGGCGGTGTCAGTCCGTTTGAGTTTCAACGGTTGGGTCACATTTTCGTACCAACATGCATTTAGCGATATTTATCTGATATTACTAGGTTGCATCGCTTTTAACAGTGAAACGATTGACTGTGGGAATTAATTGAACTAACTTTGGACGGTGAACTGATAAATGTGATAAATGACAAAAAGTGGACTCCAAGAAATAACATTCTTCCTAATTTGACATGATTGTCGGAACTTAGCGACTACACTGGGCGCTGTGGTAGCGCTTCATTTAAAAATTTAGATTAATAAGTCATTTTTTACTGTGGGACCAATCCTAGCCGTTATCGCACGCTGAAGAAATAGCGACAGTTTCAAAAACTACATTTCATTGACTTTCTAACGGTGTCAGTCCGTTTGAGTTACAACGGTTGGGTCACCTATTCGTGCCAACATGTATTTAGCGATATTTTTCTCATATTACTAGGTTGCATCGCGTTTAGCAGTGAAACGATTGACTGTTGGACTTAATTGAACTAACTTTGGACAGTGACCTGATAAATGTGATAAATGAATAAAATTGGTTCTCGAAGAAGTAACATTCTTCTTAATTTGACATGATTGCCGGAACTCAGCGATTACACTGTGCGCTGTGGTAGCGCTTCATTTAAAAATTTAGATTAATAGTTGATTTTTTACTGTGGGACCAATCCTAGCCGTTATCGCGCGCTAAAGAAATAGCGACAGTTTCAAAAACTACATTTCATTGACTTTCTAACGGTGTCAGTCCGCTTGAGTTACTACGGTTGGGTCACCTATTCCTACCAACATGTATTTAGCGATATTTTTCTGATATTACTAGGTTGCATCGCTTTTAACAATGAAACAATGGACTGTGGGACTTAATTGAACTAACTTTGGACTGCAACCTGATAAATATGATAAATGAGACAATTGGACTCCAAGAAATAACATTCTTCTTAATTTGACGTGGTTGCTGGAACTCAGCGATTATACTATGCGCTGTGGTAGCGCTTCATTTAAATTTAGATAAATAAGTCATTCTTTACTGTGGGACCAATCCTATCCGTTATTGCGCGCTGAAGAAATAGCGATTGTTTCAAAACCTACATTTCATTGCCTTTGTGGCGGTGTCAGTTCGTTTGAGTTTCAACGGTTGGGTCACATATTCGTACCAACATGCATTTAGCGATATTTATCTGATATTACTAGGTTGCATCGCTTTTAACAGTGAAACGATTGACTGTGGGAATTAATTGAACTAACTTTGGACTGTGAACTGATAAATATGATAAATGAGACAATTGGACTCCAAGAAATAACATTCTTCTTAATTTGACATGACTGCCGGAACTCAGCGATTACACTAGGCGCTGTGGTAGCGCTTCAATTAAAAATTAGGATAAAAAAGTTATTTTTTACTGTGGGACCAATCCTAGCCGTTATCGCACGCTGAAGAAATAGCGACAGTTTCAAAAACTACATTTCATTGACTTTCTAAAAGTGTCAGTCCGTTTGAGTTACAACGGTTGGGTCACCTATTCGTACCAACATGTATTTAGCGATATTTATCTGATATTACTAGGTTGCATCGCTTTTAACAGTGAAACGATTGACTGTGGGACTTACTTGAACTAACTTTGGACTGTGAAAGGATAAATGTGACAAATGAAAAAAATTGGACGCCAAGAAATAACATTCTTCTTAATTTGACACGATTGCCGGAACTCAGCGATTACACTGGGCGCTGAGGTAGCTTTTCTTTTAGAAATTTAGATTAATAATTCATTTTTTACTGTGGAACCAATCCTAGCCATTACCGCACGCTGAAGAAATAGCGACAGTTTCAAAAACTACATTTCATTAAATTTATAACGGTGTCAGTCCGTTTGAGTTACAACGGTTAGGTCATCTATTCGTACCAACATGTATTTAGCGATATTTTTCTCATATTACTAGGTTGCATCGCCTTTAGCAGTGAAACGATTGACTGTGGGACCTAATTGAACTAACTTTGGACAGTGACCTGATAAATGTGATAAATGAATAAAATGGACACCAAGAAGTAACATTCTTCTTAATTTGACATGATTGCCGGAACTCAGCGATTACACTGTGCGCTGTGGTAGCGCTTCATTTAAAAATTTAGATTAATAGTTCATTTTTCACTGTGGGACCAATCCTAGCCGTTATCGCGCGCTAAAGAAATAGCGACAGTTTGAAAAACTACATTTCATTGACTTTCTAACGGTGTCAGTCCGTTTGAGTTACAACGGTTGGGTCACCTATTCCTACCAACATGTATTTAGCGATATTTTTCTGATATTACTAGGTTGCATCGCTTTTAACAATGAAACAATTGACTGTGGGACTTAATTGAACTAACTTTGGACTGCAACCTGATAAATATGATAAATGAGACAATTGGATTCCAAGAAATAACATTCTTCTTAATTTGACGTGGTTGCTGGAACTCAGCGATTATACTGGGAGCTGTGGTAGCCCTTCATTTAAAAATTTAGATAAATAAGTCATTCTTTACTGTGGGACCAATCCTATCCGTTATTGCGCGCTGAAGAAATAGCGATTGTTTCAAAACCTACATTTCTTTGACTTTGTGGTAGTGTCAGTCCGTTTGAGTTTCAACGGTTGGGTCACATATTCGTACCAACATGCATTTAGCGATATTTATATGATATTACTAGGTTGCATCGCTTTTAACAATGAAACAATTGACTGTGGGACTTAATTGAACTAACTTTGGACTGCAACCTGATAAATATGATAAATGAGACAACTGGACTCCAAGAAATAACATTCTTCTTAATTTGACGTGGTTGCTGGAACTCAGCGATTATACTGGGCGCTGTGGTAGCGCTTCATTTAAATTTAGATAAATAAGTCATTCTTTACTGTGGGACCAATCCTATCTGTTATTGCGCGCTGAAGAAATAGCGATTGTTTCAAAACCTACATTTCATTGACTTTGTGGCGGTGTCAGTCCGTTTGAGTTTCAACGGTTGGGTCACATATTCGTACCAACATGCATTTAGCGATATTTATCTGATATTACTAGGTTGCATCGCTTTTAACAGTGAAACGATTGACTGTGGGAATTAATTGAACTAACTTTGGACTGTGAACTGATAAATATGATAAATGAGACAATTGGACTCCAAGAAATAACATTCTTCTTAATTTGACATGACTGCCGGAACTCAGCGATTACACTAGGCGCTGTGGTAGCGCTTCAATTAAAAATTAAGATGAAAAAGTTATTTTTTACTGTGGGACCAATCCTAGCCGTTATCGCACGCTGAAGAAATAGCGACAGTTTCAAAAACTACATTTCATTGACTTTCTAAAAGTGTCAGTCCGTTTGAGTTACAACGGTTGGGTCACCTATTCGTACCAACATGTATTTAGCGATATTTTTCTGATATTACTAAGTTGCATCGTTTTTAACAATGAAACGATTGACTGTAGGACTTAATTAAACTGATTTTGGACTGTGACCTTAAAAATGTGAAAGTGAGACAATTGGACTCCAAGAAATAACATTCTTCTCAATTTGACATGATTGCCGGAACTCAGCGATTACACTGGGCGGTGTGGTAGCGCTTCTTTTAAAAATTTAGAATAGTAAGTCATTTCTTACTGTGGGACCAATCCTAGCCGTTAGCGCGCGCTGAAGTAATACCGACAGTTTCAAATACTACATTTCACTGACTTTCTAACGGTGTCAGTCCGTTTGAGCTTCAACAGTTGGGTCACATATTCGTACCAACATGTATTTAGCGATATTTATCTGATATTACTAGGTTGCATCGCTTTTAACAGTGAAACGACTGACTGTGGGACTTAATTGAACTAACTTTGGACTGTGAACTGATAAATGTGATAAATGAAAGAAATTGGACTCCAAGAAATAACATTCTTCTTAATTTGACATGATTCCCGGAACTCAGCGATTACACTGGGCGCTGTGGTAGCGCTTCAATTAAAAATTAAGATGAAAAAGTTATTTTTTACTGTGGGACCAATCCTAGCCGTTAGCGCGCGCTGAAGTAACACAGACAGTTTCAAAAACTACATTTCACTGACTTTCTAACGCTGTCAGTCCGTTTGAGTTTCAACAGTTGGGTCACATATTCGTACCAACATGTATTTAGCGATATTTATCTGATATTACTAGGTTGCATCGCTTTTAACAGTGAAACGATTGACTGTGGGACTTAATTGAACTAACTTTGGACTGTGAAAGGATAAATGTGATAAATGAAAAAAATTGGACGCCAAGAAATAACATTCTTCTTAATTTGACATGACTGCCGGAACTCAGCGGTTACACTAGGCGCTGTGGTAGCGCTTCAATTAAAAATTAAGATAAAAAAGTTATTTTTTACTGTGGGACCAATCCTAGCCGTTATCGCACGCTGAAGAAATAGCGACAGTTTCAAAAACTACATTTCATTGACTTTCTAAAAGTGTCAGTCCGTTTGAGTTACAACGGTTGGGTCACCTATTCGTACCAACATGTACTTAGCGATATTTTTCTGATATTACTAAGTTGCATCGCTTTTAACAATGAAACGATTGACTGTAGGACTTAATTAAACTGATTTTGGACTGTGACCTTAAAAATGTGAAAGTGAGACAATTGGACTCCAAGAAATAACATTCTTCTCAATTTGACATGATTGCCGGAACTCAGCGATTACACTGGGCGGTGTGGTAGCGCTTCTTTTAAAAATTTAGAATAATAAGTCATTTCTTACTGTGGGACCAATCCTAGCCGTTAGCGCGCGCTGAAGTAATACCGACAGTTTCAAATACTACATTTCACTGACTTTCTAACGGTGTCAGTCCGTTTGAGCTTCAACAGTTGGGTCACATATTCGTACCAACATGTATTTAGCGATATTTATCTGATATTACTAGGTTGCATCGCTTTTAACAGTGAAACGACTGACTGTGGGACTTAATTGAACTAACTTTGGACTGTGAACTGATAAATGTGATAAATGAAAGAAATTGGACTCCAAGAAATAACATTCTTCTTAATTTGACATGATTCCCGGAACTCAGCGATTACACTGGGCGCTGTGGTAGCGCTTCAATTAAAAATTAAGATGAAAAAGTTATTTTTTACTGTGGGACCAATCCTAGCCGTTAGCACGCGCTGAAGTAACACAGACAGTTTAAAAAACTACATTTCACTGACTTTCTAACGCTGTCAGTCCGTTTGAGTTTCAACAGTTGGGTCACATATTCGTACCAACATGTATTTAGCGATATTTATCTGATATTACTAGGTTGCATCGCTTTTAACAGTGAAACGATTGACTGTGGGACTTAATTGAACTAACTTTGGACTGTGAAAGGATAAATGTGATAAATGAAAAAAATTGGACGCCAAGAAATAACATTCTTCTTAATTTGACACGATTGCCGGAACTCAGCGATTACACTGGGCGCTGAGGTAGCTTTTCTTTTAGAAATTTACATTATTAATTCATTTTTCACTGTGGAACCAATCCTAGCCATTACCGCACGCTGAAGAAATAGCGACAGTTTCAAAAACTACATTTCATTGACTTTATAACGGTGTCAGTCCGTTTGAGTTACAACGGTTAGGTCATCTATTCGTACCAACATGTACTTAGCGATATTTTTCTCATATTACTAGGTTGCATCGCGTTTAGCAGTGAAACGATTGACTGTGGGACCTAATTGAACTAACTTTGGACAGTGACCTGATAAATGTGATAAATGAATAAAATTGGACACCAAGAAGTAACATTCTTCTTAATTTGACATGATTGCCGGAACTCAGCGATTACACTGTGCGCTGTGGTAGCGCTTCATTTAAAAATTTAGATTAATAGTTCATTTTTCACTGTGGGACCAATCCTAGCCGTTATCGCGCGCTAAAGAAATAGCGACAGTTTGAAAAACTACATTTCATTGACTTTCTAACGGTGTCAGTCCGTTTGAGTTACAACGGTTGGGTCACCTATTCCTACCAACATGTATTTAGCGATATTTTTCTGATATTACTAGGTTGCATCGCTTTTAACAATGAAACAATTGACTGTGGGACTTAATTGAACTAACTTTGGACTGCAACCTGATAAATATGATAAATGAGACAATTGGACTCCAAGAAATAACATTCTTCTTAATTTGACGTGGTTGCTGGAACTCAGCGATTATACTGGGCGCTGTGGTAGCGCTTCATTTAAATTTAGATAAATAAGTCATTCTTTACTGTGGGACCAATCCTATCCGTTATTGCGCGCTGAAGAAATAGCGATTGTTTCAAAAACTACATTTCATTGCCTTTGTGGCGGTGTCAGTCCGTTTGAGTTTCAACGGTTGGGTCACATATTCGTACCAACATGCATTTAGCGATATTTATCTGATATTACTAGGTTGCATCGCTTTTAACAGTGAAACGATTGACTGTGGGAATTAATTGAACTAACTTTGGACTGTGAACTGATAAATATGATAAATGAGACAATTGGACTCCAAGAAATAACATTCTTCTTAATTTGACATGACTGCCGGAACTCAGCGATTACACTAGGCGCTGTGGTAGCGCTTCAATTAAAAATTAAGATAAAAAAGTTATTTTTTACTGTGGGACCAATCCTAGCCGTTATCGCACGCTGAAGAAATAGCGACAGTTTCAAAAACTACATTTCATTGACTTTCTAAAAGTGTCAGTCCGTTTGAGTTACAACGGTTGGGTCACCTATTCGTACCAACATGTATTTAGCGATATTTATCTGATATTACTAGGTTGCATCGCTTTTAACAGTGAAACGATTGACTGTGGGACTTACTTGAACTAACTTTGGACTGTGAAAGGATAAATGTGACAAATGAAAAAAATTGGACGCCAAGAAATAACATTCTTCTTAATTTGACACGATTGCCGGAACTCAGCGATTACACTGGGCGCTGAGGTAGCTTTTCTTTTAGAAATTTAGATTAATAATTCATTTTTTACTGTGGAACCAATCCTAGCCATTACCGCACGCTGAAGAAATAGCGACAGTTTCAAAAACTACATTTCATTAAATTTATAACGGTGTCAGTCCGTTTGAGTTACAACGGTTAGGTCATCTATTCGTACCAACATGTATTTAGCGATATTTTTCTCATATTACTAGGTTGCATCGCCTTTAGCAGTGAAACGATTGACTGTGGGACCTAATTGAACTAACTTTGGACAGTGACCTGATAAATGTGATAAATGAATAAAATGGACACCAAGCAGTAACATTCTTCTTAATTTGACATGATTGCCGGAACTCAGCGATTACACTAGGCGCTGTGGTAGCGCTTCAATTAAAAATTAAGATAAAAAAGTTATTTTTTACTGTGGGACCAATCCTAGCCGTTAGCGCGCGCTGAAGTAACACAGACAGTTTCAAAAACTACATTTCACTGACTTTCTAACGCTGTCAGTCCGTTTGAGTTTCAACAGTTGGGTCACATATTCGTACCAACATGTATTTAGCGATATTTATCTGATATTACTAGGTTGCATCGCTTTTAACAGTGAAACGATTGACTGTGGGACTTAATTGAACTAACTTTGGACTGTGAAAGGATAAATGTGATAAATGAAAAAAATTGGACGCCAAGAAATAACATTCTTCTTAATTTGACATGACTGCCGGAACTCAGCGGTTACACTAGGCGCTGTGGTAGCGCTTCAATTAAAAATTAAGATAAAAAAGTTATTTTTTACTGTGGGACCAATCCTAGCCGTTATCGCACGCTGAAGAAATAGCGACAGTTTTAAAAACTACATTTCATTGACTTTCTAAAAGTGTCAGTCCGTTTGAGTTACAACGGTTGGGTCACCTATTCGTACCAACATGTACTTAGCGATATTTTTCTGATATTACTAAGTTGCATCGCTTTTAACAATGAAACGATTGACTGTAGGACTTAATTAAACTGATTTTGGACTGTGACCTTAAAAATGTGAAAGTGAGACAATTGGACTCCAAGAAATAACATTCTTCTCAATTTGACATGATTGCCGGAACTCAGCGATTACACTGGGCGGTGTGGTAGCGCTTCTTTTAAAAATTTAGAATAATAAGTCATTTCTTACTATGGGACCAATCCTAGCCGTTAGCGCGCGCTGAAGTAATACCGACAGTTTCAAATACTACATTTCACTGACTTTCTAACGGTGTCAGTCCGTTTGAGCTTCAACAGTTGGGTCACATATTCGTACCAACATGTATTTAGCGATATTTATCTGATATTACTAGGTTGCATCGCTTTTAACAGTGAAACGACTGACTGTGGGACTTAATTGAACTAACTTTGGACTGTGAACTGATAAATGTGATAAATGAAAGAAATTGGACTCCAAGAAATAACATTCTTCTTAATTTGACATGATTCCCGGAACTCAGCGATTACACTGGGCGCTGTGGTAGCGCTTCAATTAAAAATTAAGATGAAAAAGTTATTTTTTACTGTGGGACCAATCCTAGCCGTTAGCACGCGCTGAAGTAACACAGACAGTTTAAAAAACTACATTTCACTGACTTTCTAACGCTGTCAGTCCGTTTGAGTTTCAACAGTTGGGTCACATATTCGTACCAACATGTATTTAGCGATATTTATCTGATATTACTAGGTTGCATCGCTTTTAACAGTGAAACGATTGACTGTGGGACTTAATTGAACTAACTTTGGACTGTGAAAGGATAAATGTGATAAATGAAAAAAATTGGACGCCAAGAAATAACATTCTTCTTAATTTGACACGATTGCCGGAACTCAGCGATTACACTGGGCGCTGAGGTAGCTTTTCTTTTAGAAATTTACATTATTAATTCATTTTTCACTGTGGAACCAATCCTAGCCATTACCGCACGCTGAAGAAATAGCGACAGTTTCAAAAACTACATTTCATTGACTTTATAACGGTGTCAGTCCGTTTGAGTTACAACGGTTAGGTCATCTATTCGTACCAACATGTACTTAGCGATATTTTTCTCATATTACTAGGTTGCATCGCGTTTAGCAGTGAAACGATTGACTGTGGGACCTAATTGAACTAACTTTGGACAGTGACCTGATAAATGTGATAAATGAATAAAATTGGACACCAAGAAGTAACATTCTTCTTAATTTGACATGATTGCCGGAACTCAGCGATTACACTGTGCGCTGTGGTAGCGCTTCATTTAAAAATTTAGATTAATAGTTCATTTTTCACTGTGGGACCAATCCTAGCCGTTATCGCGCGCTAAAGAAATAGCGACAGTTTGAAAAACTACATTTCATTGACTTTCTAACGGTGTCAGTCCGTTTGAGTTACAACGGTTGGGTCACCTATTCCTACCAACATGTATTTAGCGATATTTTTCTGATATTACTAGGTTGCATCGCTTTTAACAATGAAACAATTGACTGTGGGACTTAATTGAACTAACTTTGGACTGCAACCTGATAAATATGATAAATGAGACAATTGGACTCCAAGAAATAACATTCTTCTTAATTTGACGTGGTTGCTGGAACTCAGCGATTATACTGGGCGCTGTGGTAGCGCTTCATTTAAATTTAGATAAATAAGTCATTCTTTACTGTGGGACCAATCCTATCCGTTATTGCGCGCTGAAGAAATAGCGATTGTTTCAAAACCTACATTTCATTGCCTTTGTGGCGGTGTCAGTCCGTTTGAGTTTCAACGGTTGGGTCACATATTCGTACCAACATGCATTTAGCGATATTTATCTGATATTACTAGGTTGCATCGCTTTTAACAGTGAAACGATTGACTGTGGGAATTAATTGAACTAACTTTGGACTGTGAACTGATAAATATGATAAATGAGACAATTGGACTCCAAGAAATAACATTCTTCTTAATTTGACATGACTGCCGGAACTCAGCGATTACACTAGGCGCTGTGGTAGCGCTTCAATTAAAAATTAAGATAAAAAAGTTATTTTTTACTGTGGGACCAATCCTAGCCGTTATCGCACGCTGAAGAAATAGCGACAGTTTCAAAAACTACATTTCATTGACTTTCTAAAAGTGTCAGTCCGTTTGAGTTACAACGGTTGGGTCACCTATTCGTACCAACATGTATTTAGCGATATTTATCTGATATTACTAGGTTGCATCGCTTTTAACAGTGAAACGATTGACTGTGGGACTTACTTGAACTAACTTTGGACTGTGAAAGGATAAATGTGACAAATGAAAAAAATTGGACGCCAAGAAATAACATTCTTCTTAATTTGACACGATTGCCGGAACTCAGCGATTACACTGGGCGCTGAGGTAGCTTTTCTTTTAGAAATTTAGATTAATAATTCATTTTTTACTGTGGGACCAATCCTAGCCATTACCGCACGCTGAAGAAATAGCGACAGTTTCAAAAACTACATTTCATTAAATTTATAACGGTGTCAGTCCGTTTGAGTTACAACGGTTAGGTCATCTATTCGTACCAACATGTATTTAGCGATATTTTTCTCATATTACTAGGTTGCATCGCCTTTAGCAGTGAAACGATTGACTGTGGGACCTAATTGAACTAACTTTGGACAGTGACCTGATAAATGTGATAAATGAATAAAATGGACACCAAGCAGTAACATTCTTCTTAATTTGACATGATTGCCGGAACTCAGCGATTACACTAGGCGCTGTGGTAGCGCTTCAATTAAAAATTAAGATAAAAAAGTTATTTTTTACTGTGGGACCAATCCTAGCCGTTATCGCACGCTGAAGAAATAGCGACAGTTTCAAAAACTACATTTCATTGACTTTCTAAAAGTGTCAGTCCGTTTGAGTTACAACGGTTGGGTCACCTATTCGTACCAACATGTATTTAGCGATATTTATCTGATATTACTAGGTTGCATCGCTTTTAACAGTGAAACGATTGACTGTGGGACTTACTTGAACTAACTTTGGACTGTAAAAGGATAAATGTGACAAATGAAAAAAATTGGACGCCAAGAAATAACATTCTTCTTAATTTGACACGATTGCCGGAACTCAGCGATTACACTGGGCGCTGAGGTAGCTTTTCTTTTAGAAATTTAGATTAATAATTCATTTTTTACTGTGGAACCAATCCTAGCCATTACCGCACGCTGAAGAAATAGCGACAGTTTCAAAAACTACATTTCATTAAATTTATAACGGTGTCAGTCCGTTTGAGTTACAACGGTTAGGTCATCTATTCGTACCAACATGTATTTAGCGATATTTTTCTCATATTACTAGGTTGCATCGCCTTTAGCAGTGAAACGATTGACTGTGGGACCTAATTGAACTAACTTTGGACAGTGACCTGATAAATGTGATAAATGAATAAAATGGACACCAAGCAGTAACATTCTTCTTAATTTGACATGATTGCCGGAACTCAGCGATTACACTGTGCGCTGTGGTAGCGCTTCATTTAAAAATTTAGATTAATAGTTCATTTTTCACTGTGGGACCAATCCTAGCCAGTATCGCGCGCTAAAGAAATAGCGACAGTTTGAAAAACTACATTTCATTGACTTTCTAACGGTGTCAGTCCGTTTGAGTTACAACGGTTGGGTCACCTATTCCTACCAACATGTATTTAGCGATATTTTTCTGATATTACTAGGTTGCATCGCTTTTAACAATGAAACAATTGACTGTGGGACTTAATTGAACTAACTTTGGACTGCAACCTGATAAATATGATAAATGAGACAATTGGACTCCAAGAAATAACATTCTTCTTAATTTGACGTGGTTGCTGGAACTCAGCGATTATACTGGGAGCTGTGGTAGCGCTTCATTTAAAAATTTAGATAAATAAGTCATTCTTTACTGTGGGACCAATCCTATCCGTTATTGCGCGCTGAAGAAATAGCGATTGTTTCAAAAACTACATTTCATTGACTTTCTAGCGGTGTCAGTCCGTTTGAGTTACAACGGTTGGGTCACCTATTCGTGCCAACATGTATTTAGCGATATTTTTCTCATATTACTAGGTTGCATCGCGTTTAGCAGTGAAACGATTGACTGTGGGACTTAATTGAACTAACTTTGGACTGCAACCTGATAAATATGATAAATGAGACAATTGGACTCCAAGAAATAACATTCTTCTTAATTTGACGTGGTTGCTGGAACTCAGCGATTATACTGGGAGCTGTGGTAGCGCTTCATTTAAAAATTTAGATAAATAAGTCATTCTTTACTGTGGGACCAATCCTATCCGTTATTGCGCGCTGAAGAAATAGCGATTGTTTCAAAAACTACATTTCATTGACTTTCTAGCGGTGTCAGTCCGTTTGAGTTACAACGGTTGGGTCACCTATTCGTGCCAACATGTATTTAGCGATATTTTTCTCATATTACTAGGTTGCATCGCGTTTAGCAGTGAAACGATTGACTGTGGGACTTAATTGAACTAACTTTGGACAGTGACCTGATAAATGTGATAAATGAATAAAATTGGTTCTCCAAGAAGTAACATTCTTCTTAATTTGACATGATTGCCGGAACTCAGCGATTACACTGTGCGCTGTGGTAGCGCTTCATTTAAAAATTTAGATTAATAGTTCATTTTTTACTGTGGGACCAATCCTAGCCGTTATCGCGCGCTAAAGAAATAGCGACAGTTTCAAAAACTACATTTCATTGACTTTCTAACGGTGTCAGTCCGTTTGAGTTACTACGGTTGGGTCACCTATTCCTACCAACATGTATTTAGCGATATTTTTCTGATATTACTAGGTTGCATCGCTTTTAACAATGAAACAATTGACTGTGGGACTTAATTGAACTAACTTTGGACTGCAACCTGATAAATATGATAAATGAGACAACTGGACTCCAAGAAATAACATTCTTCTTAATTTGACGTGGTTGCTGGAACTCAGCGATTATACTGGGCGCTGTGGTAGCGCTTCATTTAAATTTAGATAAATAAGTCATTCTTTACTGTGGGACCAATCCTATCTGTTATTGCGCGCTGAAGAAATAGCGATTGTTTCAAAACCTACATTTCATTGACTTTGTGGCGGTGTCAGTCCGTTTGAGTTTCAACGGTTGGGTCACATATTCGTACCAACATGCATTTAGCGATATTTATCTGATATTACTAGGTTGCATCGCTTTTAACAGTGAAACGATTGACTGTGGGAATTAATTGAACTAACTTTGGACTGTGAACTGATAAATATGATAAATGAGACAATTGGACTCCAAGAAATAACATTCTTCTTAATTTGACATGACTGCCGGAACTCAGCGATTACACTAGGCGCTGTGGTAGCGCTTCAATTAAAAATTAAGATAAAAAAGTTATTTTTTACTGTGGGACCAATCCTAGCCGTTATCGCACGCTGAAGAAATAGCGACAGTTTCAAAAACTACATTTCATTGACTTTCTAAAAGTGTCAGTCCGTTTGAGTTACAACGGTTGGATCACCTATTCGTACCAACATGTATTTAGCGATATTTTTCTGATATTACTAAGTTGCATCGCTTTTAACAATGAAACGATTGACTGTAGGACTTAATTAAACTGATTTTGGACTGTGACCTTAAAAATGTGAAAGTGAGACAATTGGACTCCAAGAAATAACATTCTTCTCAATTTGACATGATTGCCGGAACTCAGCGATTACACTGGGCGGTGTGGTAGCGCTTCTTTTAAAAATTTAGAATAGTAAGTCATTTCTTACTGTGGGACCAATCCTAGCCGTTAGCGCGCGCTGAAGTAATACCGACAGTTTCAAATACTACATTTCACTGACTTTCTAACGGTGTCAGTCCGTTTGAGCTTCAACAGTTGGGTCACCTATTCCTACCAACATGTATTTAGCGATATTTTTCTGATATTACTAGGTTGCATCGCTTTTAACAATGAAACAATTGACTGTGGGACTTAATTGAACTAACTTTGGACTGCAACCTGATAAATATGATAAATGAGACAACTGGACTCCAAGAAATAACATTCTTCTTAATTTGACATGATTCCCGGAACTCAGCGATTACACTGTGCGCTGTGGTAGCGCTTCATTTAAAAATTTAGATTAATAGTTCATTTTTTACTGTGGGACCAATCCTAGCCGTTATCGCGCGCTAAAGAAATAGCGACAGTTTCAAAAACTACATTTCATTGACTTTCTAACGGTGTCAGTCCGTTTGAGTTACTACGGTTGGGTCACCTATTCCTACCAACATGTATTTAGCGATATTTTTCTGATATTACTAGGTTGCATCGCTTTTAACAATGAAACAATTGACTGTGGGACTTAATTGAACTAACTTTGGACTGCAACCTGATAAATATGATAAATGAGACAACTGGACTCCAAGAAATAACATTCTTCTTAATTTGACGTGGTTGCTGGAACTCAGCGATTATACTGGGCGCTGTGGTAGCGCTTTATTTAAATTTAGATAAATAAGTCATTCTTTACTGTGGGACCAATCCTATCTGTTATTGCGCGCTGAAGAAATAGCGATTGTTTCAAAACCTACATTTCATTGACTTTGTGGCGGTGTCAGTCCGTTTGAGTTTCAACGGTTGGGTCACATATTCGTACCAACATGCATTTAGCGATATTTATCTGATATTACTAGGTTGCATCGCTTTTAACAGTGAAACGATTGACTGTGGGAATTAATTGAACTAACTTTGGACTGTGAACTGATAAATATGATAAATGAGACAATTGGACTCCAAGAAATAACATTCTTCTTAATTTGACATGACTGCCGGAACTCAGCGATTACACTAGGCGCTGTGGTAGCGCTTCAATTAAAAATTAAGATAAAAAAGTTATTTTTTACTGTGGGACCAATCCTAGCCGTTATCGCACGCTGAAGAAATAGCGACAGTTTCAAAAACTACATTTCATTGACTTTCTAAAAGTGTCAGTCCGTTTGAGTTACAACGGTTGGATCACCTATTCGTACCAACATGTATTTAGCGATATTTTTCTGATATTACTAAGTTGCATCGCTTTTAACAATGAAACGATTGACTGTAGGACTTAATTAAACTGATTTTGGACTGTGACCTTAAAAATGTGAAAGTGAGACAATTGGACTCCAAGAAATAAAATTCTTCTCAATTTGACATGATTGCCGGAACTCAGCGATTACACTGGGCGGTGTGGTAGCGCTTCTTTTAAAAATTTAGAATAGTAAGTCACTTCTTACTGTGGGACCAATCCTAGCCGTTAGCGCGCGCTGAAGTAATACCGACAGTTTCAAATACTACATTTCACTGACTTTCTAACGGTGTCAGTCCGTTTGAGCTTCAACAGTTGGGTCACATATTCGTACCAACATGTATTTAGCGATATTTATCTGATATTACTAGGTTGCATCGCTTTTAACAGTGAAACGACTGACTGTGGGACTTAATTGAACTAACTTTGGACTGTGAACTGATAAATGTGATAAATGAAAGAAATTGGACTCCAAGAAATAACATTCTTCTTAATTTGACATGATTCCCGGAACTCAGCGATTACACTGGGCGCTGTGGTAGCGCTTCAATTAAAAATTAAGATGAAAAAGTTATTTTTTACTGTGGGACCAATCCTAGCCGTTAGCGCGCGCTGAAGTAACACAGACAGTTTCAAAAACTACATTTCACTGACTTTCTAACGCTGTCAGTCCGTTTGAGTTTCAACAGTTGGGTCACATATTCGTACCAACATGTATTTAGCGATATTTATCTGATATTACTAGGTTGCATCGCTTTTAACAGTGAAACGATTGACTGTGGGACTTAATTGAACTAACTTTGGACTGTGAAAGGATAAATGTGATAAATGAAAAAAATTGGACGCCAAGAAATAACATTCTTCTTAATTTGACGTGGTTGCTGGAACTCAGCGATTATACTGGGCGCTGTGGTAGCGCTTCATTTAAATTTAGATAAATAAGTCATTCTTTACTGTGGGACCAATCCTATCTGTTATTGCGCGCTGAAGAAATAGCGATTGTTTCAAAACCTACATTTCATTGACTTTGTGGCGGTGTCAGTCCGTTTGAGTTTCAACGGTTGGGTCACATATTCGTACCAACATGCATTTAGCGATATTTATCTGATATTACTAGGTTGCATCGCTTTTAACAGTGAAACGATTGACTGTGGGAATTAATTGAACTAACTTTGGACTGTGAACTGATAAATATGATAAATGAGACAATTGGACTCCAAGAAATAACATTCTTCTTAATTTGACATGACTGCCGGAACTCAGCGATTACACTAGGCGCTGTGGTAGCGCTTCAATTAAAAATTAAGATAAAAAAGTTATTTTTTACTGTGGGACCAATCCTAGCCGTTATCGCACGCTGAAGAAATAGCGACAGTTTCAAAAACTACATTTCATTGACTTTCTAAAAGTGTCAGTCCGTTTAAGTTACAACGGTTGGATCACCTATTCGTACCAACATGTATTTAGCGATATTTTTCTGATATTACTAAGTTGCATCGCTTTTAACAATGAAACGATTGACTGTAGGACTTAATTAAACTGATTTTGGACTGTGACCTTAAAAATGTGAAAGTGAGACAATTGGACTCCAAGAAATAAAATTCTTCTCAATTTGACATGATTGCCGGAACTCAGCGATTACACTGGGCGGTGTGGTAGCGCTTCTTTTAAAAATTTAGAATAGTAAGTCATTTCTTACTGTGGGACCAATCCTAGCCGTTAGCGCGCGCTGAAGTAATACCGACAGTTTCAAATACTACATTTCACTGACTTTCTAACGGTGTCAGTCCGTTTGAGCTTCAACAGTTGGGTCACATATTCGTACCAACATGTATTTAGCGATATTTATCTGATATTACTAGGTTGCATCGCTTTTAACAGTGAAACGACTGACTGTGGGACTTAATTGAACTAACTTTGGACTGTGAACTGATAAATGTGATAAATGAAAGAAATTGGACTCCAAGAAATAACATTCTTCTTAATTTGACATGATTCCCGGAACTCAGCGATTACACTGGGCGCTGTGGTAGCGCTTCAATTAAAAATCAAGATGAAAAAGTTATTTTTTACTGTGGGACCAATCCTAGCCGTTAGCGCGCGCTGAAGTAACACAGACAGTTTCAAAAACTACATTTCACTGACTTTCTAACGCTGTCAGTCCGTTTGAGTTTCAACAGTTGGGTCACATATTCGTACCAACATGTATTTAGCGATATTTATCTGATATTACTAGGTTGCATCGCTTTTAACAGTGAAACGATTGACTGTGGGACTTAATTGAACTAACTTTGGACTGTGAAAGGATAAATGTGATAAATGAAAAAAATTGGACGCCAAGAAATAACATTCTTCTTAATTTGACATGACTGCCGGAACTCAGCGATTACACTAGGCGCTGTGGTAGCGCTTCAATTAAAAATTAAGATAAAAAAGTTATTTTTTACTGTGGGACCAATCCTAGCCGTTATCGCACGCTGAAGAAATAGCGACAGTTTCAAAAACTGCATTTCATTGACTTTCTAAAAGTGTCAGTCCGTTTGAGTTACAACGGTTGGGTCACCTATTCGTACCAACATGTATTTAGCGATATTTTTCTGATATTACTAAGTTGCATCGCTTTTAACAATGAAACGATTGACTGTAGGACTTAATTAAACTGATTTTGGACTGTGACCTTAAAAATGTGAAAGTGAGACAATTGGACTCCAAGAAATAACATTCTTCTCAATTTGACATGATTGCCGGAACTCAGCGATTACACTGGGCGGTGTGGTAGCGCTTCTTTTAAAAACTTAGAATAATAAGTCATTTCTTACTGTGGGACCAATCCTAGCCGTTAGCGCGCGCTGAAGTAATACCGACAGTTTCAAATACTACATTTCACTGACTTTCTAACGGTGTCAGTCCGTTTGAGCTTCAACAGTTGGGTCACATATTCGTACCAACATGTATTTAGCGATATTTATCTGATAATACTAGGTTGCATCGCTTTTAACAGTGAAACGACTGACTGTGGGACTTAATTGAACTAACTTTGGACTGTGAACTGATAAATGTGATAAATGAAAGAAATTGGACTCCAAGAATTAACATTCTTCTTAATTTGACATGATTCCCGGAACTCAGCGATCACACTGGGCGCTGTGGTAGCGCTTCAATTAAAAATTAAGATGCAAAAGTTATTTTTTACTGTGGGACCAATCCTAGCCGTTAGCGCGCGCTGAAGTAACACAGACAGTTTCAAAAACTACATTTCACTGACTTTCTAACGCTGTCAGTCCGTTTGAGTTTCAACAGTTGGGTCACATATTCGTACCAACATGTATTTAGCGATATTTATCTGATATTACTAGGTTGCATCGCTTTTAACAGTGAAACGATTGACTGTGGGACTTAATTGAACTAACTTTGGACTGTGAAAGGATAAATGTGATAAATGAAAAAAATTGGACGCCAAGAAATAACATTCTTCTTAATTTGACACGATTGCCGGAACTCAGCGATTACACTGGGCGCTGAGGTAGCTTTTCTTTTAGAAATTTAGATTAATAATTCATTTTTTACTGTGGAACCAATCCTAGCCATTACCGCACGCTGAAGAAATAGCGACAGTTTCAAAAACTACATTTCATTGACTTTATAACGGTGTCAGTCCGTTTGAGTTACAACGGTTAGGTCATCTATTCGTACCAACATGTACTTAGCGATATTTTTCTTATATTACTAGGTTGCATCGCGTTTAGCAGTGTAACGATTGACTGTGGGACCTAATTGAACTAACTTTGGACAGTGACCTGATAAATGTGATAAATGAATAAAATTGGACACCAAGAAGTAACATTTTTCTTAATTTGACATGATTGCCGGAACTCAGCGATTACACTGTGCGCTGTGGTAGCGCTTCATTTAAAAATTTAGATTAATAGTTCATTTTTCACTGTGGGACCAATCCTAGCCGTTATCGCGCGCTAAAGAAATAGCGACAGTTTGAAAAACTACATTTCATTGACTTTCTAACGGTGTCAGTCCGTTTGAGTTACAACGGTTGGGTCACCTATTCCTACCAACATGTATTTAGCGATATTTTTCTGATATTACTAGGTTGCATCGCTTTTAACAATGAAACAATTGACTGTGGGACTTAATTGAACTAACTTTGGACTGCAACCTGATAAATATGATAAATGAGACAATTGGACTCCAAGAAATAACATTCTTCTTAATTTGACGTCGTTGCTGAAACTCAGCGATTATACTGGGAGCTGTGGTAGCGCTTCATTTAAAAATTTAGATAAATAAGTCATTCTTTACTGTGGGACCAATCCTATCCGTTATTGCGCGCTGAAGAAATAGCGATTATTTCAAAACCTACATTTCATTGACTTTGTGGCGGTGTCAGTCCGTTTGAGTTTCAACGGTTGGGTCACATATTCGTACCAACATGCATTTAGCGATATTTATCTGATATTACTAGGTTGCATCGCTTTTAACAGTGAAACGATTGACTGTGGGAATTAATTGAACTAACTTTGGACTGTGAACTGATAAATATGATAAATGAGACAATTGGACTGCAAGAAATAACATTCTTCTTAATTTGACATGACTGCCGGAACTCAGCGATTACACTAGGCGCTGTGGTAGCGCTTCAATTAAAAATTAAGATAAAAAAGTTATTTTTTACTGTGGGACCAATCCTAGCCGTTATCGCACGCTGAAGAAATAGCGACAGTTTCAAAAACTACATTTCATTGACTTTCTAAAAGTGTCAGTCCGTTTGAGTTACAACGGTTGGGTCACCTATTCGTGCCAACATGTATTTAGCGATATTTTTCTCATATTACTAGGTTGCATTTCTTTTAACAGTGAAACGATTGACTGTGGCACATAATTGAACTGATTTTGGACTGTGACCTTAAAATTTTAAAGGGGAGACAATTGGACTCCAAGAAATAACATTCTTCTTAATTTGACATGATCGCCGAAACTCAGCGATTACACTGGGCGCTGTGGCAGCGCTTCAATTAAAAATTTAGATTAATAAGTCATTTTTTACTGTGGGACCAATCCTAGCCGTTATCGCGCGCTGAAGAAATAGCGACAGTTTCAAGAACTACATTTCATTGGCTTTCTAACGGTGTCAGTCCGTTTGAGTTACAACGGGTAGGTCACCTATTCGTACCAACATGTATTTAGCGATATTTATCTGATATTACTAGGTTGCATCGCTTTTACCAGTGAAACGATTGACTGTGGGACTTAATTGAACTAACTTTAGACTGTGACCTGATAAATGTGATAAATGAGAAAATTGGACTTCAAGAAATAACATTCTTCTTAATTTGACATGATTGCCGGAACTCAGCGATTACACTGGGCGCTGTGGTAGCGCTTCTTTTAAAAATGTAGATTAATGAGTCATTCCTTACTGTGGGACCAATCCTAGCCGTTAGCGAGCGCTGAAGTAAAACAGACAGTTTCAAATACTACATTTCACTGACTTTCTAACGGTGTCAGTCCGTTTGAGTTTCAACAGTTGGGTCATATATACGTACCAACATGTATTTAGCGATATTTATCTGATATTACTAGGTTGCATCGCTTTTAACAGTGAAACGATTGACTGTGGGACTTAATTGAACTAACTTTGGACTGCGACCTGATAAATATGATAAATGAGACAATTGGACTCCAAGAAATAACATTCTTCTTAATTTGACATGATTGCCGAAACTGAGCGATTACACTGGGCGCTGTGGCAGCGCTTCAATTAAAAATTAAGATAAAAAGTTATTTTTTACTGTGGGACCAATCCTAGCCGTTAGCGCGCGCTGAAGTAATACAGACAGTTTCAAATACTACATTTCACTGACATTCTAACGGTGTCAGTCCGTTTGAGTTTCAACAGTTGGGTCACATATTCGTACCAACATGTATTTAGTGATATTTATCTGATATTACTAGGTTGCATCGCTTTTAACAGTGAAACGATTGACTGTGGGACTTAGTTGAACTAACTTTGGACTGTGAACTGTTAAATGTGATAAAGGAAAAAAATTGGACTCCAAGAAATAACATTCTTCATAATTTGACACGATTGCCGGATCTCAGCGATTACACTGGCCGCTGTGGTAGCATTTTATTTAAAAATTTAGATTAATAAGTCATTTTTTACTGTGGGACCAATCCTAGCCGTTATCGCGCGCTGAAGAAATGGCGACAGTTTCAAGAACTACATTTCATTGGCTTTCTAACGGTGTCAGTCCGTTTGAGTTACAACGGGTATGTCACCTATTTGTACCAACATGTATTTAGCGATAATTTTCTGATATTACTAGGTTGCATCGCTTTAAACAATGAAACGATTGACTGTGGGACTTAATTGAACTGACTATGGACTGTGACCTTAAAAATGTGAAAGTGAGACAATTGGACTCCAAGAAATAACATTCTTCTTAATTTGACATGACTACCGAAACTCAGCGATTACACTAGGCTCTGTGGTAGCGCTTCATTTAAAAATTTAGATTAATAAGTAATTTTTTACTGTAGGACCAATCCTAGCCGTTATCGCGCGCTGAAGAAATAGCGACAGTTTCAAGAACTACATTTCATTGACTTTCTAACGGTGTCAGTCCGTTTGAGTTACAACGGGTAGGTCACCTATTTGTACCAACATGTATTTAGCAATATTTTTCTCATATTACTAGGTTGCATTGCTTTTAACAGTGAAACGATTACCTGTGGCACATAATTGAACTAATTTTGGACTGTAACCTTATAAGTGTTAAAGGGGAGAAAATTGGACTCCAAGAAATAATATTCTTCTTAATTTGACATGATTGCCGAAACTCAGCGATAACACTGGGCGCTGTGATAGCGCTTCATTTAAAAATTTAGATAAATAAGTCAATTTTTACTGTAGGACCAATCCTATCCGTTATCGCGCGCTGAAGAAATAGCAATAGTTTCAAAAACTACATTTCATTGACTTTGTAGCGGTGTCAGTCCGTTTGAGTTACAATAGTTGGGTCACCTATTCGTGCCAACATGTATTTAGAGATATTTTTCTCATATTACTAGGTTGCATCGCTTTAAACAATGAAACGATTGACTGTGGGACTTAATTGAACCGATTATGGACTGTGACCTTAAAAATGTGAAAGTGAGACAATTGGACTCCAAGAAATAACATTCTTCTTAATTTGACATGACTGCCGAAACTCAGCGATTACACTAGGCGCTGTGGTAGCGCTTCAATTAAAAATTAAGATAAAAAAGTTATTTTTTACTGTGGGACCAATCCTAGCCGTTATCGCACGCTGCAGTAATACAGACAGTTTCAAATACTACATTTCACTGACTTTCTAACGGTGTCAGTCCGTTTGAGTTTCAACAGTTGGGTCACATATTCGTACCAATATGTATTTAGCGATATTTATCTGATATTACTAGATTGCATCGCTTTTAACAGTGAAACGATTGACTGTGTGACTTAATTGAACTAAACTCAGCGATAACACTGGGCGCTGTGATAGCGCTTCATTTAAAAATTTAGATAAATAAGTCAATTTTTACTGTGGGACCAATCCTATCCGTTATCGGGGGCTGAAGAAATAGCGACAGTTTCAAAAACTACATTTCGTAGACTTTCTAACGGTGTCAGTCCGTTTGAGTTATAACGGTTGGGTCACATATTCGTACCAACATGTATTTAGCGATATTTATCTGATATTACTAGGTTGCATCGCTTTAAACAATGAAACGATTGACTGTGGGACTTAATTGAACTGATTATGGACTGTGACCTTAAAAATGTGAAAGTGACGCAATTGGACTCCAAGAAATAACATTCTTCTTAATTTGACATGACTGCCGAAACTCAGCGATTACACTAGGCGCTGTGGTAGCGCTTCATTTAAAAATTTAGATAAATAAGACAATTTTTACTGTAGGACCAATCCTATCCGTTATCGCGCGCTGAAGAAATAGCAATAGTTTCAAAAACTACTTTTCATTGACTTTGTAGCGGTGTCAGTCCGTTTGAGTTACAACGGTTGGGTCACATATTCGTACCAACATGTATTTAGCGATATTTATCTGATATTACTAGGTTGCATCGCTTTAAACAATGAAACGATTGACTGTGGGACTTAATTGAACTGGCTATGGACTGTGACCTTAAAAATGTGAAAGTGAGACAATTGGACTCCAAGAAATAACATTCTTCTTAATTTGACATGACTGCCGAAACTCAGCGATTACACTAGGCGCTGTCGTAGCGCTTCATTTAAAAATTTAGATTAATAAGTCATTTTTTACTGTGGGACCAATCCTAACCGTTATCGTGCGCTGAAGAAATAGCGACAGTTTCAAGAACTACATTTCATTGGCTTTCTAACGGTGTCAGTCCGTTTGAGTTACAATGGGTAGGTCACCTAGTTGTACCAACATGTATTTAGCAATATTTTTCTTATATTACTAGGTTGCATTGCTTTTAACAGTGAAACGATTACCTGTGGCACATAATTGAACTGATTTTGGACTGTAACCTTATAAGTGTTAAATGGGAGAAAATTGGACTCCAAGAAATAATATTCTTCTTAATTTGACATGATTTCCGAAACTCAGCGATAACACTGGGCGCTGTGGTAGCGCTTCATTTAAAAATTTAGATAAATAAGTCAATTTTTACTGTGGGACCAATCCTATCCGTTATCGGGCGCTGAAGAAATTGCGACAGTTTCAAGAACTACATTTCATTGACTTTCTAACGGTGTCAGTCCGTTTCAGTTACAACGGTTGGGTCACCTATTCGTACCAACATGTATTTAACGATATTTTTCTGATATTACTAGGTTGCATCGCTTTTAACAGTAAAACGATTGACTGTGGAACTTAATAGAACTAACTTTAGACTGCGACCTGATAAATATGATAAATGAGACAATTGGACTCCAAGAAATAACATTCTTTTTAATTTGACGTGATTGCCGGAACTCAGCGATTATACTGGGCGCTGTGGTACCGCTTCATTTAAAAATTTAGATAAATCAGGCATTCTTTAGTGTGGGACCAATCCTATCCGTTAGCGCGCGATGAAATAATAGAGACAGTTTCAAATACTACATTTCACTGACTTTCTAACGGTGTCAGTCCGTTTGAGTTTTAACAGTTGGGTCACATATTCGTACCAACATGTATATAGCGATATTTATCTGATATTAATAGGTTGCATTGCTTTTAACAGTGAAACGATTGACTGTGGGACTTAATTGAACTAACTTTGGAGTGCGACCTGATAAATGTAATAAAAGAAAAAGATTGGACTCCAAGAAATAACATTCTTCTCAATTTGACATGATTGCCGAAACTCACCGATTACACTGGGCGCTGTGGTAGCGCTCCATTTAAAGTTTTAGATTAATAAGTCTATTTTTACTGGGAGACCAATCCTAGCCATTATCGCGGGCTGGAGAAATAGAGACAGCTTCAACAACTACATTTCATTGACTTTCTAACGGTGTCAGTCCGTTTTGAGTTACAACGGTTGGGTCACCTATTCTTACCAACATGTATTTAGCGATATTTTTCTGATATTACTAGGTTGCATCGCTTTAACAGTAAAACGATTGACTGTGGGACTTAATTGAACTAACTTTGGACTGCGACCTGATAAATATGATAAATGAGACAATTGGACTCCAAGAAATAACATTCTTCTTAATTTGACGTGATTGCCGGAACTCAGCGATTATACTGGGCGCTGTGGTACCGCTTCATTTAAAAATTTAGATAAATAAGGCATTCTTTACTGTGGGACCAATCCTATCCGTTAGCGCGCGCTGAAATAATAGAGACAGTTTCAAATACTACATTTCACTGACTTTCTAACGGTGTCAGTCCGTTTGAGTTTCAACGGTTGGGTCACATATTCGTACCAACATGTATTTAGCGATATTTATCTGATATTACTAGGTTGCATCGCTTTAAACAATGAAACGATTGACTGTGGGACTTAATTGAACTGGCTATGGACTGTGACCTTAAAAATGTGAAAGTGAGACAATTGGACTCCAAGAAATAAGATTCTTCTTAATTTGACATGACTGCCGAAACTCAGCAATTACACTAGGCGCTGTGGTAGCGCTTCAATTAAAAATTAAGATAAAAAAGTTATTTTTTACTGTGGGACCAATCCTAGCCGTTATCGCACGCTGAAGAAATAGCGACAGTTTCAAAAACTACATTTCATTGACTTTCTAAAAGTGTCAATCCGTTTGAGTTACAATAGTTGGGTCACCTATTCGTGCCAACATGTATTTAGAGATATTTTTCTCATATTACTAGGTTGCATCGCTTTAAACAATGAAACGATTGACTGTGGGACTTAATTGAACCGATTATGGACTGTGACCTTAAAAATGTGAAAGTGAGACAATTGGACTCCAAGAAATAACATTCTTCTTAATTTGACATGACTGCCGAAACTCAGCGATTACACTAGGCGCTGTGGTAGCGCTTCAATTAAAAATTAAGATAAAAAAGTTATTTTTTACTGTGGGACCAATCCTAGCCGTTATCGCACGCTGCAGTAATACAGACAGTTTCAAATACTACATTTCACTGACTTTCTAACGGTGTCAGTCCGTTTGAGTTTCAACAGTTGGGTCACATATTCGTACCAATATGTATTTAGCGATATTTATCTGATATTACTAGATTGCATCGCTTTTAACAGTGCAACGATTGACTGTGTGACTTAATTGAACTAAACTCAGCGATAACACTGGGCGCTGTGATAGCGCTTCATTTAAAAATTTAGATAAATAAGTCAATTTTTACTGTGGGACCAATCCTATCCGTTATCGGGGGCTGAAGAAATAGCGACAGTTTCAAAAACTACATTTCGTAGACTTTCTAACGGTGTCAGTCCGTTTGAGTTATAACGGTTGGGTCACATATTCGTACCATTATGTATTTAGCGATATTTATCTGATATTACTAGGTTGCATCGCTTTAAACAATGAAACGATTGACTGTGGGACTTAATTGAACTGATTATGGACTGTGACCTTAAAAATGTGAAAGTGACGCAATTGGACTCCAAGAAATAACATTCTTCTTAATTTGACATGACTGCCGAAACTCAGCGATTACACTAGGCGCTGTGGTAGCGCTTCATTTAAAAATTTAGATAAATAAGACAATTTTTACTGTAGGACCAATCCTATCCGTTATCGCGCGCTGAAGAAATAGCAATAGTTTCAAAAACTACTTTTCATTGACTTTGTAGCGGTGTCAGTCCGTTTGAGTTACAACGGTTGGGTCACATATTCGTACCAACATGTATTTAGCGATATTTATCTGATATTACTAGGTTGCATCGCTTTAAACAATGAAACGATTGACTGTGGGACTTAATTGAACTGGCTATGGACTGTGACCTTAAAAATGTGAAAGTGAGACAATTGGACTCCAAGAAATAACATTCTTCTTAATTTGACATGACTGCCGAAACTCAGCGATTACACTAGGCGCTGTCGTAGCGCTTCATTTAAAAATTTAGATTAATAAGTCATTTTTTACTGTGGGACCAATCCTAACCGTTATCGTGCGCTGAAGAAATAGCGACAGTTTCAAGAACTACATTTCATTGGCTTTCTAACGGTGTCAGTCCGTTCGAGTTACAATGGGTAGGTCACCTAGTTGTACCAACATGTATTTAGCAATATTTTTCTTATATTACTAGGTTGCATTGCTTTTAACAGTGAAACGATTACCTGTGGCACATAATTGAACTGATTTTGGACTGTAACCTTATAAGTGTTAAATGGGAGAAAATTGGACTCCAAGAAATAATATTCTTCTTAATTTGACATGATTTCCGAAACTCAGCGATAACACTGGGCGCTGTGGTAGCGCTTCATTTAAAAATTTAGATAAATAAGTCAATTTTTACTGTGGGACCAATCCTATCCGTTATCGGGCGCTGAAGAAATTGCGACAGTTTCAAGAACTACATTTCATTGACTTTCTAACGGTGTCAGTCCGTTTCAGTTACAACGGTTGGGTCACCTATTCGTACCAACATGTATTTAACGATATTTTTCTGATATTACTAGGTTGCATCGCTTTTAACAGTAAAACGATTGACTGTGGAACTTAATAGAACTAACTTTAGACTGCGACCTGATAAATATGATAAATGAGACAATTGGACTCCAAGAAATAACATTCTTTTTAATTTGACGTGATTGCCGGAACTCAGCGATTATACTGGGCGCTGTGGTACCGCTTCATTTAAAAATTTAGATAAATCAGGCATTCTTTAGTGTGGGACCAATCCTATCCGTTAGCGCGCGATGAAATAATAGAGACAGTTTCAAATACTACATTTCACTGACTTTCTAACGGTGTCAGTCCGTTTGAGTTTCAACAGTTGGGTCACATATTCGTACCAACATGTATATAGCGATATTTATCTGATATTAATAGGTTGCATTGCTTTTAACAGTGAAACGATTGACTGTGGGACTTAATTGAACTAACTTTGGAGTGCGACCTGATAAATGTAATAAAAGAAAAAGATTGGACTCCAAGAAATAACATTCTTCTCAATTTGACATGATTGCCGAAACTCACCGATTACACTGGGCGCTGTGGTAGCGCTCCATTTAAAGTTTTAGATTAATAAGTCTATTTTTACTGGGAGACCAATCCTAGCCATTATCGCGGGCTGGAGAAATAGAGACAGCTTCAACAACTACATTTCATTGACTTTCTAACGGTGTCAGTCCGTTTTGAGTTACAACGGTTGGGTCACCTATTCTTACCAACATGTATTTAGCGATATTTTTCTGATATTACTAGGTTGCATCGCTTTTAACAGTAAAACGATTGACTGTGGGACTTAATTGAACTAACTTTGGACTGCGACCTGATAAATATGATAAATGAGACAATTGGACTCCAAGAAATAACATTCTTCTTAATTTGACGTGATTGCCGGAACTCAGCGATTATACTGGGCGCTGTGGTACCGCTTCATTTAAAAATTTAGATAAATAAGGCATTCTTTACTGTGGGACCAATCCTATCCGTTAGCGCGCGCTGAAATAATAGAGACAGTTTCAAATACTACATTTCACTGACTTTCTAACGGTGTCAGTCCGTTTGAGTTTCAACGGTTGGGTCACATATTCGTACCAACATGTATTTAGCGATATTTATCTGATATTACTAGGTTGCATCGCTTTAAACAATGAAACGATTGACTGTGGGACTTAATTGAACTGGCTATGGACTGTGACCTTAAAAATGTGAAAGTGAGACAATTGGACTCCAAGAAATAACATTCTTCTTAATTTGACATGACTGCCGAAACTCAGCGATTACACTAGGCGCTGTCGTAGCGCTTCATTTAAAAATTTAGATTAATAAGTCATTTTTTACTGTGGGACCAATCCTAACCGTTATCGTGCGCTGAAGAAATAGCGACAGTTTCAAGAACTACATTTCATTGGCTTTCTAACGGTGTCAGTCCGTTTGAGTTACAATGGGTAGGTCACCTAGTTGTACCAACATGTATTTAGCAATATTTTTCTTATATTACTAGGTTGCATTGCTTTTAACAGTGAAACGATTACCTGTGGCACATAATTGAACTGATTTTGGACTGTAACCTTATAAGTGTTAAATGGGAGAAAATTGGACTCCAAGAAATAATATTCTTCTTAATTTGACATGATTTCCGAAACTCAGCGATAACACTGGGCGCTGTGGTAGCGCTTCATTTAAAAATTTAGATAAATAAGTCAATTTTTACTGTGGGACCAATCCTATCCGTTATCGGGCGCTGAAGAAATTGCGACAGTTTCAAGAACTACATTTCATTGACTTTCTAACGGTGTCAGTCCGTTTCAGTTACAACGGTTGGGTCACCTATTCGTACCAACATGTATTTAACGATATTTTTCTGATATTACTAGGTTGCATCGCTTTTAACAGTAAAACGATTGACTGTGGAACTTAATAGAACTAACTTTAGACTGCGACCTGATAAATATGATAAATGAGACAATTGGACTCCAAGAAATAACATTCTTTTTAATTTGACGTGATTGCCGGAACTCAGCGATTATACTGGGCGCTGTGGTACCGCTTCATTTAAAAATTTAGATAAATCAGGCATTCTTTAGTGTGGGACCAATCCTATCCGTTAGCGCGCGATGAAATAATAGAGACAGTTTCAAATACTACATTTCACTGACTTTCTAACGGTGTCAGTCCGTTTGAGTTTCAACAGTTGGGTCACATATTCGTACCAACATGTATATAGCGATATTTATCTGATATTAATAGGTTGCATTGCTTTTAACAGTGAAACGATTGACTGTGGGACTTAATTGAACTAACTTTGGAGTGCGACCTGATAAATGTAATAAAAGAAAAAGATTGGACTCCAAGAAATAACATTCTTCTCAATTTGACATGATTGCCGAAACTCACCGATTACACTGGGCGCTGTGGTAGCGCTCCATTTAAAGTTTTAGATTAATAAGTCTATTTTTACTGGGAGACCAATCCTAGCCATTATCGCGGGCTGGAGAAATAGAGACAGCTTCAACAACTACATTTCATTGACTTTCTAACGGTGTCAGTCCGTTTTGAGTTACAACGGTTGGGTCACCTATTCTTACCAACATGTATTTAGCGATATTTTTCTGATATTACTAGGTTGCATCGCTTTTAACAGTAAAACGATTGACTGTGGGACTTAATTGAACTAACTTCGGACTGCGACCTGATAAATATGATAAATGAGACAATTGGACTCCAAGAAATAACATTCTTCTTAATTTGACGTGATTGCCGGAACTCAGCGATTATACTGGGCGCTGTGGTACCGCTT
This sequence comes from Hydractinia symbiolongicarpus, assembly GCF_029227915.1. Lineage (NCBI taxonomy): Eukaryota > Metazoa > Cnidaria > Hydrozoa > Anthoathecata > Hydractiniidae > Hydractinia > Hydractinia symbiolongicarpus. Next base: position 29,019,785 of record NC_079881.1, read on the forward strand.
CATTTAAAAATTTAGATAAATAAGGCATTCTTTACTGTGGGACCAATCCTATCCGTTAGCGCGCGCTGAAATAATAGAGACAGTTTCAAATACTACATTTCATTGACTTTCTAACGGTGTCAGTCCGTTTGAGTTATAACGGTTGGGTCACATATTCGTACCAACATGTATTTAGCGATATTTATCTGATATTACTAGGTTGCATCGCTTTAAACAATGAAACGATTGACTGTGGGACTTAATTGAACTGGCTATGGACTGTGACCTTAAAAATGTGAAAGTGAGACAATTGGACTCCAAGAAATAACATTCTTCTTAATTTGACATGACTGCCGAAACTCAGCGATTACACTAGGCGCTGTCGTAGCGCTTCATTTAAAAATTTAGATTAATAAGTCATTTTTTACTGTGGGACCAATCCTAACCGTTATCGTGCGCTGAAGAAATAGCGACAGTTTCAAGAACTACATTTCATTGGCTTTCTAACGGTGTCAGTCCGTTTGAGTTACAATGGGTAGGTCACCTAGTTGTACCAACATGTATTTAGCAATATTTTTCTTATATTACTAGGTTGCATTGCTTTTAACAGTGAAACGATTACCTGTGGCACATAATTGAACTGATTTTGGACTGTAACCTTATAAGTGTTAAATGGGAGAAAATTGGACTCCAAGAAATAATATTCTTCTTAATTTGACATGATTTCCGAAACTCAGCGATAACACTGGGCGCTGTGGTAGCGCTTCATTTAAAAATTTAGATAAATAAGTCAATTTTTACTGTGGGACCAATCCTATCCGTTATCGGGCGCTGAAGAAATTGCGACAGTTTCAAGAACTACATTTCATTGACTTTCTAACGGTGTCAGTCCGTTTCAGTTACAACGGTTGGGTCACCTATTCGTACCAACATGTATTTAACGATATTTTTCTGATATTACTAGGTTGCATCGCTTTTAACAGTAAAACGATTGACTGTGGAACTTAATAGAACTAACTTTAGACTGCGACCTGATAAATATGATAAATGAGACAATTGGACTCCAAGAAATAACATTCTTTTTAATTTGACGTGATTGCCGGAACTCAGCGATTATACTGGGCGCTGTGGTACCGCTTCATTTAAAAATTTAGATAAATCAGGCATTCTTTAGTGTGGGACCAATCCTATCCGTTAGCGCGCGATGAAATAATAGAGACAGTTTCAAATACTACATTTCACTGACTTTCTAACGGTGTCAGTCCGTTTGAGTTTCAACAGTTGGGTCACATATTCGTACCAACATGTATATAGCGATATTTATCTGATATTAATAGGTTGCATTGCTTTTAACAGTGAAACGATTGACTGTGGGACTTAATTGAACTAACTTTGGAGTGCGACCTGATAAATGTAATAAAAGAAAAAGATTGGACTCCAAGAAATAACATTCTTCTCAATTTGACATGATTGCCGAAACTCACCGATTACACTGGGCGCTGTGGTAGCGCTCCATTTAAAGTTTTAGATTAATAAGTCTATTTTTACTGGGAGACCAATCCTAGCCATTATCGCGGGCTGGAGAAATAGAGACAGCTTCAACAACTACATTTCATTGACTTTCTAACGGTGTCAGTCCGTTTTGAGTTACAACGGTTGGGTCACCTATTCTTACCAACATGTATTTAGCGATATTTTTCTGATATTACTAGGTTGCATCGCTTTTAACAGTAAAACGATTGACTGTGGGACTTAATTGAACTAACTTCGGACTGCGACCTGATAAATATGATAAATGAGACAATTGGACTCCAAGAAATAACATTCTTCTTAATTTGACGTGATTGCCGGAACTCAGCGATTATACTGGGCGCTGTGGTACCGCTTCATTTAAAAATTTAGATAAATAAGGCATTCTTTACTGTGGGACCAATCCTATCCGTTAGCGCGCGCTGAAATAATAGAGACAGTTTCAAATACTACATTTCATTGACTTTCTAACGGTGTAAGTCCGTTTGAGTTATAACGGTTGGGTCACATATTCGTACCAACATGTATTTAGCGGTATTTATCTGATATTACTAGGTTGCATCGCTTTAAACAATGAAACGATTGACTGTGGGACTTAATTGAACTGATTATGGACTGTGACCTTAAAAATGTGAAAGTGACGCAATTGGACTCCAAGAAATAACATTCTTCTTAATTTGACATGACTGCCGAAACTCAGCGATTACACTAGGCGCTGTGGTAGCGCTTCATTTAAAAATTTAGATAAATAAGACAATTTTTACTGTAGGACCAATCCTATCCGTTATCGCGCGCTGAAGAAATAGCAATAGTTTCAAAAACTACTTTTCATTGACTTTGTAGCGGTGTCAGTCCGTTTGAGTTACAACGGTTGGGTCACATATTCGTACCAACATGTATTTAGCGATATTTATCTGATATTACTAGGTTGCATCGCTTTAAACAATGAAACGATTGACTGTGGGACTTAATTGAACTGATTATGGACTGTGACCTTAAAAATGTGAAAGTAAGACAATTGGACTCCAAGAAATAACATTCTTCTTAATTTGACATGACTGCCGAAACTCAGTGATTACACAAGGCGCTGTGGTAGCGCTTCATTTAAAAATTTAGATTAATAAGTCATTTTTTACTGTGGGACCAATCCTAGCCGTTATCGCGCGCTGAAGAAATAGCGACAGTTTCAAAAACTACATTTCATTGGCTTTCTAACGGTGTCAGTACGTTTCAGTTACAACGGTTGGGTCACCTATTCGTACCAACATGTATTTAACGATATTTTTCTGATATTACTAGGTTGCATCGCTTTTAACAGTAAAACGATTGACTGTGGGACTTAATAGAACTAACTTTGGACTGCGACCTGATAAATATGATAAATGAGACAATTGGACTCCAAGAAATAACATTCTTTTTAATTTGACGTGATTGCCGGAACTCAGCGATTATACTGGGCGCTGTGGTACCGCTTCATTTAAAAATTTAGATAAATAAGGCATTTTTTAGTGTGGGACCAATCTTATCCGTAAGCGCGCGCTGAAATAATAGAGACAGTTTCAAATACTAAATTTCACTGACTTTCTAACGGTGTCAGTCCGTTTGAGTTTCAACAGTTGGGTCACATATTCGTACCAACATGTATATAGCGATATTTATCTGATATTAATAGGTTGCATTGCTTTTAACAGTGAAACGATTGACTGTGGGACTTAGTTGAACTGATTATGGACTGCGACCTTAAAAATGTGAAAGTGAGACAATTGGACTCCAAGAAATAACATTCTTTTTAACTTGACGTGATTGCCGGAACTCAGCGATTATACTGGGCGCTGTGGTACCGCTTCATTTAAAAATTTAGATAAATAAAGCATTCTTTACTCTGGGACCAATCCTATTCGTTAGCGCGCTGAAATAATAGAGACAGTTTCAAATACTACATTTCATTGACTTTCTAACCGTGTCAGTCCGTTTGAGTTACAACGGTTGGGTCACCTATTCGTACCAACATGTACTTAGCGATATTTTTCTGATATTACTAGGTTGCATCGCTTTTAACAGTAAAACGATTGACTGTGGGACTTAATTGAACTAACTTTGGACTGCGACCTGATAAATATGATAAATGAGACAATTGGACTCCAAGAAATAACATTCTTCTTAACTTGACGTGATTGCCGGAACTCAGCGATTATACTGGGCGCTGTGGTAGCGCTTCATTTAAAAACTTAGATTATTGAGTCATTTATTGCTGTGGGACCAATCCTAGCCGTTATCGCACGCTGAAGAGATAGCGACAGCTTCAAAAACTACATTTCATTGACTTTCTAACGGTGTCAGTCCGTTTGAGTTACAACGGTTGGGTCACCTATTCGTACTAACATGTATTTAGCGATATTTTTCTGATATTACTAGGTTGCATCGCTTTTAACAATGAAACGATTGACTGTGGGACTTAATTGAACTGATTATGGACTGTGACCTTAAAAATGTGAAAGTGAGACAATTGGACTCCAAGAAATAACATTCTTCTTAACTTGACGTGATTGCCGGAACTCAGCGATTATACTGGGCGCTGTGGTAGCGCTTCATTTAAAAACTTAGATTATTGAGTCATTTATTACTGTGGGACTAATCCTAGCCGTTATCGCACGCTGAAGAAATAGCGACAGTTTCAAAAAGTACATTTCATTGACTTTCTAACGGTGTCAGTCCGTTTGAGTTGCAACGGTTGGGTCACCTATTCGTACCAACATGTATTTAGCGATATTTTTCTGATATTACTAGGTTGCATCGCTTTTAACAGTAAAACGATTGACTGTGGGACTTAATTGAACTAACTTTGGACTGCGACCTGATAAATATGATAAATGAGACAATTGGACTCCAAGAAATAACATTCTTCTTAATTTGACGTGATTGCCGGAACTCAGCGATTATACTGGGCGCTGTGGTACCTCTTCATTTAAAAATTTAGATAAATAAGGCATTCTTTACTGTGGGACCAATCCTATCCGTTAGCGCGCGCTGAAATAATAGAGACAGTTTCAAATACTACATTTCACTGACTTTCTAACGGTGTCAGTCCGTTTGAGTTTCAACAGTTGGGTCACATATTCGTACTAACATGTATATAGCGATATTTATCTGATATTACTAGGTTGCATTGCTTTTAACAGTGAAACGATTGACTGTGGGACTTAATTGAACTGATTATGGACTGTGACCTTAAAAATGTGAAAGTGAGACAATTGGACTCCAAGAAATAACATTCTTCTTAACTTGACGTGATTGCCGGAACTCAGCGATTATACTGGGCGCTGTGGTAGCGCTTCATTTAAAAACTTAGATTATTGAGTCATTTATTACTGTGGGACCAATCCTAGCCGTTATCGCACGCTGAAGAAATAGCGGCAGTTTCAAAAACTACATTTCATTGACTTTCTAACGGTGTCAGTCCATTTGAGTTACAACGGTTGGGTCACCTATTCGTACTAACATGTATTTAGCGATATTTTTCTGATATTACTAGGTTGCATCGCTTTTAACAATGAAACGATTGACTGTGGGACTTAATTGAACAAACTTTGGACTGCGACCTGATAAATGTATTAAATAAAAAAAATTTGACTCCAAGAAATAACATTCTTCTTAATTTGACATGATTGCCTGAACTCAGCGATTACACTGGGCGCCGTGGTAGCGTTTCTTTTAAAAATTCAGATTAATGAGTCATTTGTTACTGTGGGACCAATCCTAGCCGTTAGCGCGCGCTAAAGTAATACAGACAGTTTCAAATACTACATTTCACTGACTTTCTAACGGTGTCAGTCCATTTCAGTTTCAACAGTTGGGTCACATATTCGTACCAACATGTATTTAGCGCTATTTATCCGATATTACTAGGTTGCATCGCTTTTAACAGTAAAACGATTGACTGTGGGACTTAATTGAACTAACTTTGGACTGCGACCTGATAAATATGATAAATGAGACAATTGGACTCCAAGAAATAACATTCTTCTTAATTTGACGTGATTGCCGGAACTCAGCGATTATACTGGGCGCTGTGGTACCTCTTCATTTAAAAATTTAGATAAATAAGGCATTCTTTACTGTGGGACCAATCCTATCCGTTAGCGCGCGCTGAAATAATAGAGACAGTTTCAAATACTACATTTCACTGACTTTCTAACGGTGTCAGTCCGTTTGAGTTTCAACAGTTGGGTCACATATTCGTACCAACATGTATATAGCGATATTTATCTGATATTACTAGGTTGCAATGCTTTTAACAGTGAAACGATTGACTGTGGGACTTAATTGAACTGATTATGGACTGTGACATTAAAAATGGGAAAGTGAGACAATTGGACTCCAAGAAATAACATTCTTCTTAACTTGACGTGATTGCCGGAACTCAGCGATTATACTGGGCGCTGTGGTAGCGCTTCATTTAAAAACTTAGATTATTGAGTCATTTATTACTGTGAGACCAATCCTAGCCGTTATCGCACGCTGAAGAAATAGCGACAGTTTCAAAAACTACATTTCATTGACTTTCTAACGGTGTCAGTCCGTTTGAGTTACTACGGTTGGGTCACCTATTCGTACCAACATGTACTTAGCGATATTTTTCTGATATTACTAGGTTGCATCGCTTTTAACAGTAAAACGATTGACTGTGGGACTTAATTGAACTGATTATGGACTGTGACCTTAAAAATGTGAAAGTGAGACAATTGGACTCCAAGAAATAACATTCTTCTTAACTTGACGTGATTGCCGGAACTCAGCGATTGTACTGGGCGCTGTGGTAGCGCTTCATTTAAAAACTTAGATTATTGAGTCATTTATTACTGTGAGACCAATCCTAGCCGTTATCGCACGCTGAAGAAATAGCGACAGTTTCAAAAACTACATTTCATTGACTTTCTAACGGTGTCAGTCCGTTTGAGTTACTACGGTTGGGTCACCTATTCGTACCAACATGTACTTAGCGATATTTTTCTGATATTACTAGGTTGCATCGCTTTTAACAGTAAAACGATTGACTGTGGGACTTAATTGAACTAACTTTGGACTGCGACCTGATAAATATGATAAATGAGACAATTGGAATCCAAGAAATAACATTCTTCTTAATTTGACGTGATTGCCGGAACTCAGCGATTATACTGGGCGCTGTTGTACCGCTTCATTTAAAAATTTAGATAAATAAGGCATTCTTTACTGTGGGACCAATCCTATCCGTTAGCGCGCGCTGAAATAATAGAGACAGTTTCAAATACTACATTTCACTGAATTTCTAACGGTGTCAGTCCGTTTGAGTTTCAACAGTTGGGTCACATATTCGTACCAACATGTATATAGCGATATTTATCTGATATTACTAGGTTGCATTGCTTTTAACAGTGAAACGATTGACTGTGGGACTTAATTGAACTAACTTTGGACTGCGACCTGATAAATGTATTAAATAAAAAAAATTGGACTCCAAGAAATAACATTCTTCTTAATTTGACATGATTGCCTGAACTCAGCGATTACACTGGGCGCCGTGGTAGCGTTTCTTTTAAAAATTCAGATTAATGAGTCATTTGTTACTGTGGGACCAATCCTAGCCGTTAGCGCGCGCTGAAGTAATACAGACAGTTTCAAATACTACATTTCACTGACTTTCTAACGGTGTCAGTCCGTTTCAGTTTCAACAGTTGGGTCACATATTCGTACCAACATGTATTTAGCGCTATTTATCCGATATTACTAGGTTGCATCGCTTTTAACAGTAAAACGATTGACTGTGGGACTTAATTGAACTAACTTTGGACTGCGACCTGATAAATATGATAAATGAGACAATTGGACTCCAAGAAATAACATTCTTCTTAATTTGACGTGATTGCCGGAACTCAGCGATTATACTGGGCGCTGTGGTACCTCTTCATTTAAAAATTTAGATAAATAAGGCATTCTTTACTGTGGGACCAATCCTATCCGTTAGCGCGCGCTGAAATAATAGAGACAGTTTCAAATACTACATTTCACTGACTTTCTAACGGTGTCAGTCCGTTTGAGTTTCAACAGTTGGGTCACATATTCGTACTAACATGTATATAGCGATATTTATCTGATATTACTAGGTTGCATTGCTTTTAACAGTGAAACGATTGACTGTGGGACTTAATTGAACTGATTATGGACTGTGACCTTAAAAATGTGAAAGTGAGACAATTGGACTCCAAGAAATAACATTCTTCTTAACTTGACGTGATTGCCGAAACTCAGCAATTATACTGGGCGCTGTGGTAGCGCTTCATTTAAAAATTTAGATAAATAAAGCATTCTTTACTGTGGGACCAATCCTATCCGTTAGCGCGCGCTGAAGAAATAGGGACAGTTTCAAAAAGTACATTTCATTGACTTTCTAACGGTGTCAGTCCGTTTTGAGTTACAACGCTTGGGTCACCTATTCGTACCAACATGTATTTAGCGATATTTTTCTGATATTACTAGGTTGCATCGCTTTTAACAGTAAAACGGTTGACTGTGGGACTTAATTGAACTAACTTTGGACTGCGACCTGATAAATATGATAAATGAGACAATTGGACTCCAAGAACTAACATTCTTCTTAATTTGACGTGATTGCCGGAACTCAGCGATTATACTGGGCGCTATGGTACCGCTTCATTTAAAAATTTAGATAAATAAGGCATTCTTTACTGTGGGACCAATCCTATCCGTTAGCGCGCGCTGAAATAATAGAGATTTCAAATACTACATTTCACTGACTTTCTAACGGTGTCAGTCCGTTTGAGTTTCAACAGTTGGGTCACATATTCGTACCAACATGTATTTAGCGCTATTTTTCTAATATTACTAGGTTGCATCGCTTTTAACTATGAAACGATTGACTGTGGGACTTAATTGAACTACCTTTGGACTGTGACCTGATAAATGTGATAAATGGGACAATTGGACTCCAAGAAATAACATTCTTCTTAATTTGACGTGATTGCCGAAACTCAGCGATTGCACTGGGCGCTGTGGTAGCGCTTCAATTATAAATTAAGATAAAAAAGTCATTCTTTACTGTGGGACCAATCCTAGACGTTATCGCGCGCTGAAGAACTATCGACAGTTTCATAAACTACATTTCATTGACTTTCTAACGGTGTCAGTCCGTTTGAGTTATAACGGTTGGGTCACCTATTCGTACCAACGTGTATTTAGCGATATTTATCTGATATTACTAGGTTGCATCGCTTTAAACAATGAAACGATTGACTGTGGGACTTAATTGAACTGATTATGGACTGTGACCTTAAAAATGTGAAAGTGAGACAATTGGACTCCAAGAAATAACATTCTTGTTAACTTGACGTGATTGCCGGAACTCAGCGATTATACTGGGCGCTGTGGTAGCGCTTCATTTAAAAACTTAGATTATTGAGTCATTTATTACTGTGAGACCAATCCTAGCCGTTATCGCACGCTGAAGAAATAGCGACAGTTTCAAAAACTACATTTCATTGACTTTCTAACGGTGTCAGTCCGTTTGAGTTACTACGGTTGGGTCACCTATTCGTACCAACATGTACTTAGCGATATTTTTCTGATATTACTAGGTTGCATCGCTTTTAACAGTAAAACGATTGACTGTGGGACTTAATTGAACTAACTTTGGACTGCGACCTGATAAATATGATAAATGAGACAATTGGAATCCAAGAAATAACATTCTTCTTAATTTGACGTGATTGCCGGAACTCAGCGATTATACTGGGCGCTGTTGTACCGCTTCATTTAAAAATTTAGATAAATAAGGCATTCTTTACTGTTGGACCAATCCTATCCGTTAGCGCGCGCTGAAATAATAGAGACAGTTTCAAATACTACATTTCACTGAATTTCAAACGGTATCAGTCCGTTTGAGTTTCAACAGTTGGGTCACATATTCGTACCAACATGTATATAGCGATATTTATCTGATATTACTAGGTTGCATTGCTTTTAACAGTGAAACGATTGACTGTGGGACTTAATTGAACTAACTTTGGACTGCGACCTGATAAATGTATTAAATAAAAAAAATTGGACTCCAAGAAATAACATTCTTCTTAATTTGACATGATTGCCTGAACTCAGCGATTACACTGGGCGCCGTGGTAGCGTTTCTTTTAAAAATTCAGATTAATGAGTCATTTGTTACTGTGGGACCAATCCTAGCCGTTAGCGCGCGCTGAAGTAATACAGACAGTTTCAAATACTACATTTCACTGACTTTCTAACGGTGTCAGTCCGTTTCAGTTTCAACAGTTGGGTCACATATTCGTACCAACATGTATTTAGCGCTATTTATCCGATATTACTAGGTTGCATCGCTTTTAACAGTAAAACGATTGACTGTGGGACTTAATTGACCTAACTTTGGACTGCGACCTGATAAATATGATAAATGAGACAATTGGACTCCAAGAAATAACATTCTTCTTAATTTGACGTGATTGCCGGAACTCAGCGATTATACTGGGCGCTGTGGTACCTCTTCATTTAAAAATTTAGATAAATAAGGCATTCTTTACTGTGGGACCAATCCTATCCGTTAGCGCGCGCTGAAATAATAGAGACAGTTTCAAATACTACATTTCACTGACTTTCTAACGGTGTCAGTCCGTTTGAGTTTCAACAGTTGGGTCACATATTCGTACCAACATGTATATAGCGATATTTATCTGATATTACTAGGTTGCATTGCTTTTAACAGTGAAACGATTGACTGTGGGACTTAATTGAACTGATTATGGACTGTGACCTTAAAAATGCGAAAGTGAGACAATTGGACTCCAAGAAATAACATTCTTCTTAACTTGACGTGATTGCCGAAACTCAGCGATTATACTGGGCGCTGTGGTAGCGCTTCATTTAAAAATTTAGATAAATAAAGCATTCTTTACTGTGGGACCAATCCTATCCGTTAGCGCGCGCTGAAGAAATAGGGACAGTTTCAAAAAGTACATTTCATTGACTTTCTAACGGTGTCAGTCCGTTTTGAGTTACAACGGTTGGGTCACCTATTCGTACCAACATGTATTTAGCGATATTTTTCTGATATTACTAGGTTGCATCGCTTTTAACAGTAAAACGATTGACTGTGGGACTTAATTGAACTAACTTTGGACTGCGACCTGATAAATATGATAAATGAGACAATTGGACTCCAAGAAATAACATTCTTCTTAATTTGACGTGATTGCCGGAACTCAGCGATTATACTGGGCGCTATGGTACCGCTTCATTTAAAAATTTAGATAAATAAGGCATTCTTTACTGTGGGACCAATCCTATCCGTTAGCGCGCGCTGAAATAATAGAGATTTCAAATACTACATTTCACTGACTTTCTAACGGTGTCAGTCCGTTTGAGTTTCAACAGTTGGGTCACATATTCGTACCAACATGTATTTAGCGCTATTTTTCTAATATTACTAGGTTGCATCGCTTTTAACTATGAAACGATTGACTGTGGGACTTAATTGAACTACCTTTGGACTGTGACCTGATAAATGTGATAAATGGGACAATTGGACTCCAAGAAATAACATTCTTCTTAATTTGACATGACTGCCGAAACTCAGCGATTACACTAGGCGCTGTGGTAGCGCTTCATTTAAAAATTTAGATAAATAAGACAATTTTTACTGTAGGACCAATCCTATCCGTTATCGCGCGCTGAAGAAATAGCAATAGTTTCAAAAACTACTTTTCATTGACTTTGTAGCGGTGTCAGTCCGTTTGAGTTACAACGGTTGGGTCACATATTCGTACCAACATGTATTTAGCGATATTTATCTGATATTACTAGGTTGCATCGCTTTAAACAATGAAACGATTGACTGTGGGACTTAATTGAACTGATTATGGACTGTGACCTTAAAAATGTGAAAGTAAGACAATTGGACTCCAAGAAATAACATTCTTCTTAATTTGACATGACTGCCGAAACTCAGTGATTACACTAGGCGCTGTGGTAGCGCTTCATTTAAAAATTTAGATTAATAAGTCATTTTTTACTGTGGGACCAATCCTAGCCGTTATCGCGCGCTGAAGAAATAGCGACAGTTTCAAAAACTACATTTCATTGGCTTTCTAACGGTGTCAGTCCGTTTCAGTTACAACGGTTGGGTCACCTATTCGTACCAACATGTATTTAACGATATTTTTCTGATATTACTAGGTTGCATCGCTTTTAACAGTAAAACGATTGATTGTGGGACTTAATAGAACTAACTTTGGACTGCGACCTGATAAATATGATAAATGAGACAATCGGACTCCAAGAAATAACATTCTTTTTAATTTGACGTGATTGCCGGAACTCAGCGATTATACTGGGCGCTGTGGTACCGCTTCATTTTAAAATTTAGATAAATAAGGCATTCTTTAGTGTGGGACCAATCTTATCCGTTAGCGCGCGCTGAAATAATAGAGACAGTTTCAAATACTAAATTTCACTGACTTTCTAACGGTGTCAGTCCGTTTGAGTTTCAACAGTTGGGTCACATATTCGTACCAACATGTATATAGCGATATTTATCTGATATTAATAGGTTGCATTGCTTTTAACAGTGAAACGATTGACTGTGGGACTTAATTGAACTAACTTTGGACTGCGACCTGATAAATATGATAAATGAGACAATTGGACTCCAAGAAATAACATTCTTCTTAACTTGACGTGATTGCTGGAACTCAGCGATTATACTGGGCGCTGTGGTAGCGCTTCATTTAAAAACTTAGATTATTGAGTCATTTATTACTGTGGGACCAATCCTAGCCGTTATCGCACGCTGAAGAGATAGCGACAGTTTCAAAAACTACATTTCATTGACTTTTTAACGGTGTCAGTCCGTTTGAGTTACAACGGTTGGGTCACCTATTCGTACCAACATGTACTTAGCGATATTTTTCTGATATTACTAGGTTGCATCGCTTTTAACAGTAAAACGATTGACTGTGGGACTTAATTGAACTAACTTTGGACTGCGACCTGATAAATATGATAAATGAGACAATTGGACTCCAAGAAATAACATTCTTCTTAACTTGACGTGATTGCCGGAACTCAGCGATTATACTGGGCGCTGTGGTACCTCTTCATTTAAAAATTTAGATAAATAAGGCATTCTTTACTGTGGGACCAATCCTGTCCGTTAGCGCGCGCTGAAATAATAGAGACAGTTTCAAATACTACATTTCACTGACTTTCTAACGGTGTCAGTCCGTTTGAGTTTCAACAGTTGGGTCACATATTCGTACTAACATGTATATAGCGATATTTATCTGATATTACTAGGTTGCATTGCTTTTAACAGTGAAACGATTGACTGTGGGACTTAATTAAACTGATTATGGACTGTGACCTTAAAAATGTGAAAGTGAGACAATTGGACTCCAAGAAATAACATTCTTCTTAACTTGACGTGATTGCCGGAACTCAGCGATTATACTGGGCGCTGTGGTAGCGCTTCATTTAAAAACTTAGATTGTTGAGTCATTTATTACTGTGGGACCAATCCTAGCCGTTATCGCACGCTGAAGAAATAGCGGCAGTTTCAAAAACTACATTTCATTGACTTTCTAACGGTGTCAGTCCATTTGAGTTACAACGGTTGGGTCACCTATTCGTACTAACATGTATTTAGCGATATTTTTCTGATATTACTAGGTTGCATCGCTTTTAACAATGAAACGATTGACTGTGGGACTTAATTGAACAAACTTTGGACTGCGACCTGATAAATGTATTAAATAAAAAAAATTTGACTCCAAGAAATAACATTCTTCTTAATTTGACATGATTGCCTGAACTCAGCGATTACACTGGGCGCCGTGGTAGCGTTTCTTTTAAAAATTCAGATTAATGAGTCATTTGTTACTGTGGGACCAATCCTAGCCGTTAGCGCGCGCTAAAGTAATACAGACAGTTTCAAATACTACATTTCACTGACTTTCTAACGGTGTCAGTCCATTTCAGTTTCAACAGTTGGGTCACATATTCGTACCAACATGTATTTAGCACTATTTCTCCGATATTACTAGGTTGCATCGCTTTTAACAGTAAAACGATTGACTGTGGGACTTAATTGAACTAACTTTGGACTGCGACCTGATAAATATGATAAATGAGACAATTGGACTCCAAGAAATAACATTCTTCTTAATTTGACGTGATTGCCGGAACTCAGCGATTATACTGGGCGCTGTGGTACCTCTTCATTTAAAAATTTAGATAAATAAGGCATTCTTTACTGTGGGACCAATCCTATCCGTTAGCGCGCGCTGAAATAATAGAGACAGTTTCAAATACTACATTTCACTGACTTTCTAACGGTGTCAGTCCGTTTGAGTTTCAACAGTTGGGTCACATATTCGTACCAACATGTATATAGCGATATTTATCTGATATTACTAGGTTGCAATGCTTTTAACAGTGAAACGATTGACTGTGGGACTTAATTGAACTGATTATGGACTGTGACCTTAAAAATGTGAAAGTGAGACAATTGGACTCCAAGAAATAACATTCTTCTTAACTTGACGTGATTGCCGGAACTCAGCGATTATACTGGGCGCTGTGGTAGCGCTTCATTTAAAAACTTAGATTATTGAGTCATTTATTACTGTGAGACCAATCCTAGCCGTTATCGCACGCTGAAAAAATAGCGACAGTTTCAAAAACTACATTTCATTGACTTTCTAACGGTGTCAGTCCGTTTGAGTTACTACGGTTGGGTCACCTATTCGTACCAACATGTACTTAGCGATATTTCTCTGATATTACTAGGTTGCATCGCTTTTAACAGTAAAACGATTGACTGTGGGACTTAATTGAACTAACTTTGGACTGCGACCTGATAAATATGATAAATGAGACAATTGGAATCCAAGAAATAACATTCTTCTTAATTTGACGTGATTGCCGGAACTCAGCGATTATACTGGGCGCTGTTGTACCGCTTCATTTAAAAATTTAGATAAATAAGGCATTCTTTACTGTGGGACCAATCCTATCCGTTAGCGCGCGCTGAAATAATAGAGACAGTTTCAAATACTACATTTCACTGAATTTCTAACGGTGTCAGTCCGTTTGAGTTTCAACAGTTGGGTCACATATTCGTACCAACATGTATATAGCGATATTTATCTGATATTACTAGGTTGCATTGCTTTTAACAGTGAAACGATTGACTGTGGGACTTAATTGAACTAACTTTGGACTGCGACCTGATAAATGTATTAAATAAAAAAAATTGGACTCCAAGAAATAACATTCTTCTTAATTTGACATGATTGCCTGAACTCAGCGATTACACTGGGCGCCGTGGTAGCGTTTCTTTTAAAAATTCAGATTAATGAGTCATTTGTTACTGTGGGACCAATCCTAGCCGTTAGCGCGCGCTGAAGTAATACAGACAGTTTCAAATACTACATTTCACTGACTTTCTAACGGTGTCAGTCCGTTTCAGTTTCAACAGTTGGGTCACATATTCGTACCAACATGTATATAGCGATATTTATCTGATATTACTAGGTTGCAATGCTTTTAACAGTGAAACGATTGACTGTGGGACTTAATTGAACTGATTATGGACTGTGACCTTAAAAATGTGAAAGTGAGACAATTGGACTCCAAGAAATAACATTCTTCTTAACTTGACGTGATTGCCGGAACTCAGCGATTATACTGGGCGCTGTGGTAGCGCTTCATTTAAAAACTTAGATTATTGAGTCATTTATTACTGTGAGACCAATCCTAGCCGTTATCGCACGCTGAAAAAATAGCGACAGTTTCAAAAACTACATTTCATTGACTTTCTAACGGTGTCAGTCCGTTTGAGTTACTACGGTTGGGTCACCTATTCGTACCAACATGTACTTAGCGATATTTCTCTGATATTACTAGGTTGCATCGCTTTTAACAGTAAAACGATTGACTGTGGGACTTAATTGAACTAACTTTGGACTGCGACCTGATAAATATGATAAATGAGACAATTGGAATCCAAGAAATAACATTCTTCTTAATTTGACGTGATTGCCGGAACTCAGCGATTATACTGGGCGCTGTTGTACCGCTTCATTTAAAAATTTAGATAAATAAGGCATTCTTTACTGTGGGACCAATCCTATCCGTTAGCGCGCGCTGAAATAATAGAGACAGTTTCAAATACTACATTTCACTGAATTTCTAACGGTGTCAGTCCGTTTGAGTTTCAACAGTTGGGTCACATATTCGTACCAACATGTATATAGCGATATTTATCTGATATTACTAGGTTGCATTGCTTTTAACAGTGAAACGATTGACTGTGGGACTTAATTGAACTAACTTTGGACTGCGACCTGATAAATGTATTAAATAAAAAAAATTGGACTCCAAGAAATAACATTCTTCTTAATTTGACATGATTGCCTGAACTCAGCGATTACACTGGGCGCCGTGGTAGCGTTTCTTTTAAAAATTCAGATTAATGAGTCATTTGTTACTGTGGGACCAATCCTAGCCGTTAGCGCGCGCTGAAGTAATACAGACAGTTTCAAATACTACATTTCACTGACTTTCTAACGGTGTCAGTCCGTTTCAGTTTCAACAGTTGGGTCACATATTCGTACCAACATGTATTTAGCGCTATTTATTCGATATTACTAGGTTGCATCGCTTTTAACAGTAAAACGATTGACTGTGGGACTTAATTGAACTAACTTTGGACTGCGACCTGATAAATATGATAAATGAGACAATTGGACTCCAAGAAATAACATTCTTCTTAATTTGACGTGATTGCCGGAACTCAGCGATTATACTAGGCGCTGTGGTACCTCTTCATTTAAAAATTTAGATAAATAAGGCATTCTTTACTGTGGGACCAATCCTATCCGTTAGCGCGCGCTGAAATAATAGAGACAGTTTCAAATACTACATTTCACTGACTTTCTAACGGTGTCAGTCCGTTTGAGTTTCAACAGTTGGGTCACATATTTGTACCAACATGTATATAGCGATATTTATCTGATATTACTAGGTTGCATTGCTTTTAACAGTGAAACGATTGACTGTGGGACTTAATTGAACTGATTATGGACTGTGACCTTAAAAATGTGAAAGTGAGACAATTGGACTCCAAGAAATAACATTCTTCTTAACTTGACGTGATTGCCGAAACTCAGCGATTATACTGGGCGCTGTGGTAGCGCTTCATTTAAAAATTTAGATAAATAAAGCATTCTTTACTGTGGGACCAATCCTATCCGTTAGCGCGCGCTGAAGAAATAGGGACAGTTTCAAAAACTACATTTCATTGACTTTCTAACGGTGTCAGTCCGTTTGAGTTACAACGGTTGGGTCACCTATTCGTACTAACATGTATTTAGCGATATTTTTCTGATATTACTAGGTTGCATCGCTTTTAACAATGAAACGATTGACTGTGGGACTTAATTGAACTGATTATGGACTGTGACCTTAAAAATGTGAAAGTGAGACAATTGGACTCCAAGAAATAACATTCTTCTTAACTTGACGTGATTGCCGGAACTCAGCGATTATACTGGGCGCTGTGGTAGCGCTTCATTTAAAAACTTAGATTATTGAGTCATTTATTACTGTGAGACCAATCCTAGCCGTTATCGCACGCTGAAGAAATAGCGACAGTTTCAAAAACTACATTTCATTGACTTTCTAACGGTGTCAGTCCGTTTGAGTTACTACGGTTGGGTCACCTATTCGTACCAACATGTACTTAGCGATATTTTTCTGATATTACTAGGTTGCATCGCTTTTAACAGTAAAACGATTGACTGTGGGACTTAATTGAACTAACTTTGGACTGCGACCTGATAAATATGATAAATGAGACAATTGGAATTCAAGAAATAACATTCTTCTTAATTTGACGTGATTGCCGGAACTCAGCGATTATACTGGGCGCTGTTGTACCGCTTCATTTAAAAATTTAGATAAATAAGGCATTCTTTACTGTGGGACCAATCCTATCCGTTAGCGCGCGCTGAAATAATAGAGACAGTTTCAAATACTACATTTCACTGACTTTCTAACAGTGTCAGTCCGCTTGAGTTTCAACAGTTGGGTCACATATTCGTACCAACATGTATATAGCGATATTTCTCTGATATTACTAGGTTGCATTGCTTTTAACAGTGAAACGATTGACTGTGGGACTTAATTGAACTAACTTTGGACTGCGACCTGATAAATGTATTAAATAAAAAAAATTGGACTCCAAGAAATAACATTCTTCTTAATTTGACATGATTGCCTGAACTCAGCGATTACACTGGGCGCCGTGGTAGCGTTTCTTTTAAAAATTCAGATTAATGAGTCATTTGTTACTGTGGGACCAATCCTAGCCGTTAGCGCGCGCTGAAGTAATACAGACAGTTTCAAATTCTACATTTCACTGACTTTCTAACGGTGTCAGTCCGTTTCAGTTTCAACAGTTGGATCACATATTTGTACCAACATGTATTTAGCGCTATTTATCCGATATTACTAGGTTGCATCGATTTTAACAGTGAAACGAATGACTGTGGCACATAATTGAACAGATTTTGGACTGTGTCCTTATAAATGTTAAAGGGAAAACAATTGGACACCAAAAAATAAAATTTTTCTTAATGTGACATCATTGCCGAAACTCAGCGTTTACACTGGGCGCTGTGGTAGCGTTTCAATTAAATATTAAGATAAAAAAGTCATTTTTTACTGTGGGACTAATCCTAGCCCTTAGCGCGCGCTGAAGTAATAGTGACAGCTTGAAAAACTACATTTCATTGACTTTCTAACGGTGTCAGTCCGTTTGAGTTATAGCGGTTGGGTCACATAATTGTACCAACATGTATTTAGCGATATTTTTTTTGATATTACTAGGTTGAATCGCTTTTAACAATGAAACGAATGATTGTGGGACTTAATTGAACCAACTTAGGACTGTGACCTGATAAATGTGATAAATGATACAATTGGACTCCAAGAAATAACATTCTTATTAATTTGACGTGATTGCCGCAACTCAGCGATTACACTGGGCGCTGTGGTAGCACTTCATTTAAAAATTTAGACAAATAAGTCATTCTTTACTGTGGGACTAAGCCTATCCGTTATCGCGCGCTGAAAAAATAGCGACAGTTTCAAAAAATACATTTCATTGACTTTCTAACGGTGTCGGTCCGTTTGAGTTACAACGGTTTTGTCCCATACTCGTACCAACATGTATTTAGCGCTATTTTTCTGATATTACTAGGTTGCATTGCTTTTAACTATGAAACGATTGACTGTGGGATTTAATTGAACTAACATTTGACTGTCATCTGATAAATGTGATAAAGGAGACAATTCGACTCGAAGAAATAACATTCTTCTTTATTTGACGGGATTGCCGGAACTCAGCGATTACACTGGGCGCTGTGGTAGCGCTTCATTTAAAGTTTTAGATTAATAAGTCATTTTTTCTTTGGGGACCAATCCTAGCCGTTATCGCGGGCTGAAGAAATAGAGACAGCTTCAAAAACTACATTTCATTCACTTTCTAACGGTGTCATTCCGTTTGAGTCACAACGGTTGGGTCACCTATTCGTACCAACATGTATTTAGCGATATTTTTCTGATATTACTAGGTTGCATCGCTTTTAACAATGAAACGATTGACTGTGGGACTTAATTGAACTGATTATGGACTGTGACCTTAAAAATGTGAAAGTTAGACAATTGGACTCCAAGAAATAACATTCTTCTTAACTTGACGTGATTGCCGGAACTCAGCGATTATACTGGGCGCTGTGGTAGCGCTTCATTTAAAAACTTAGATTATTGAGTCATTTATTACTGTGGGACCAATCCTAGCCGTTATCGCACGCTGAAGAAATAGCGACAGTTTCAAAAACTACATTTCATTGACTTTCTAACGGTGTCAGTCCGTTTGAGTTACAACGGTTGGGTCACCTATTCGTACCAACATGTACTTAGCGATATTTTTCTGATATTACTAGGTTGCATCGCTTTTAACAGTAAAACGATTGACTGTGGGACTTAATTGAACTAACTTTGGACTGCGACCTGATAAATATGATAAATGAGACAATTGGACTCCAAGAAATAACATTCTTCTTAATTTGACGTGATTGCCGGAACTCAGCGATTATACTGGGCGCTGTGGTACCGCTTCATTTAAAAATTCAGATTAATGAGTCATTTGTTACTGTGGGACCAATCCTAGCCGTTAGCGCGCGCTGAAGTAATACAGACAGTTTCAAATACTACATTTCACTGACTTTCTAACGGTGTCAGTCCGTTTCACTTTCAACAGTTGGGTCACATATTCGTACCAATATGTATTTAGCGCTATTTATCCGATATTACTAGGTTGCATCGATTTTAACAGTGAAACGAATGACTCTGGCACATAATTGAACAGATTTTGGACTGTGTCCTTATTAATGTTAAAGGGAAGACAATTGGACACCAAAAAATAAAATTTTTCTTAATTTGACATCATTGCCGAAACTCAGCGTTTACACTGGGCGCTGTGGTAGCGTTTCAATTAAATATTAAGATAAAAAAGTCATTTTTTACTGTGGGACCAATCCTAGCCGTTAACGCGCGCTGAAGTAATAGTGACAGCTTGAAAAAATACATTTCATTGACTTTCTAACGGTGTCAGTCCGTTTGAGTTATAGCGGTTGGGTCACATATTTGTACCAACATGTATTTAGCGATATTTTTTTTGATATTACTAGGTTGAATCGCTTTTAACAATGAAACGAATTACTGTGGGATTTAATTGAACTAACTTTGGACTGTGACCTGATAAATGTGATAAATGAGACAATTGGACTCCAAGAAATAACATTCTTCTTAATTTGACGTGATTGCTGGAACTCAGCGATTACACTGGGCGCTGTGGTAGCACTTCATTTAAAAATTTAGACAAATAAGTCATTTTTTACTGTGGGACTAATCCTATCCGTTATCGCGCGCTGAAAAAATAGCGACAGTTTCAAAAAATACATTTCATTGACTTTCTAACGGTGTCGGTCCGTTTGAGTTACAACGGTTTTGTCGCATACTCGTACCAACATGTATTTAGCGCTATTTTTCTGATATTACTAGGTTGCATTGCTTTTAACTATGAAACGATTGACTGTGGGATTTAATTGAACTAACTTTTGACTGTCATCTGATAAATGTGATAAAGGAGACAATTCGACTCGAAGAAATAACATTCTTCTTAATTTGACGGGA
Organism: Hydractinia symbiolongicarpus; assembly: GCF_029227915.1. Lineage (NCBI taxonomy): Eukaryota > Metazoa > Cnidaria > Hydrozoa > Anthoathecata > Hydractiniidae > Hydractinia > Hydractinia symbiolongicarpus. The sequence continues at coordinate 29,040,617 of NC_079881.1, forward strand.
TTGCCGGAACTCAGCGATTACACTGGGCGCTGTGGTAGCGCTTCATTTAAAAATTTAGATGAATAAGTCATTCTTTACTGTGGGACCAATCCTAGACGTTATCGCGCGCTGAAGAACTATCGACAGTTTCATAAACTACATTTCATTCACTTTCTAACGGTGTCAGTCCGTTTGAGTTACAACGGTTGGGTCACATATTCGTAACAACATGTATTTAGCGATATTTTTTTTGATATTACTGGCTTGCATCGCTTTTAACAATGAAACGAATGATTGTGGGACTTAATTGAACCAACTTAGGACTGTGACCTGATAAATGTGATAAATGATACAATTGGACTCCAAGAAATAACATTCTTCTTAATTTGACGTGATTGCCGCAACTCAGCGATTACACTGGGCGCTGTGGTAGCGCTTCATTTAAAAATTTAGATAAATAAGTCATTCTTTACTGTGGGACCAAGCCTAGGCGTTATCGCGCGCTGAAGAAATATCGACAGTTTCAAAAACTACATTTCATTGACTTTCTAACGCTGTCAGTCCGTTTGAGTTACAACGGTTGGGTCACATATTTGTACCAACATGTATTTAGTGATATTTATTTTGATATTACTAGTTTGCATCGCTTTTAACAATGAAACGAATGACTGTGGGACTTAATTGAACTGACTTTGGACTGTGACCTGATAAATGTTATAAATGAGACAATTGGACTCCAAGAAATAACATTCTTTTTAATTTGACGTGATTGCTAAAACTCAGCGATTGCACTGGGCGTTGTGGTAACGCTTCAATTAAAAATTAAGATAAAAAAGTCATTCTTTACTGTGGGACCAATCCTAGCCGTTATCGCGAGCTGAAGAATTATCGACAGTTTTAAAAACTACATTTCATTGACTTTCTAACGGTGTCAGTCCGTTTGAGCTACAACGGTTGGGTCAAATATTCGTAACAACATGTATTTAGCGATATTTTTTTTGATATTACTAGGTTGTATCGCTTTTATCAGTGAAACGATTGACTGTAGGACTTAATTGAAGTAGCATTGGACTGTGACCTGATAAATGTGATAAATGAAGAAAATTGGACTGCAAGAAATAACATTCTTCTTAATGTGACATGATTGCCGGAACTAAGCGATTGCACTGGGCGCTGTGGTAGCGCTTCATTTAAAAATTTAGATTAATGAATCATTTATTACTGTGGGACCAATCCTAGCCGTTATCGCACGCTGAAGAAATAGCGACAGCTTCAAAAACTACATTTCATTGACTTTCTAACGGTGTCAGTCCGTTTGAGTTACAACGGTTGGGTCACCTATTCGTACCAACATGTATTTAGCGATATTTTTCTGATATTACTAGGTTGCATCGCTTTTAACAATGAAACGATTGACTGTGGGACTTAACTGAACTAACTTTGGACTGTGACCTGATAAATGTGATAAATGAGAAAATTGGACTCCAAGAAATAACATTCTTCTTAATTTGACATGATTGCCGGAACTCAGCGATTACACTTGGCGCTGTGGTAGCGCTTCATTTAAAAATTTAGATGAATAAGTGATTCTTTACTGTGGGACCAATCCTATCCGTTAGCGCGCGCTGAAATAATAGAGACAGTTTCAAATACTACATTTCACTGACTTTCTAACGGTGTCAGTCCGTTTGAGTTTCAACAGTTGGGTCACATATTCGTACCAACATGTATATAGCGTTATTTATCTGATATTACTAGGTTGCATGGCTTTTAACAGTGAAACGATTGACTGTGGGACTTAATTGAACTAACTTTGGACTGCGACCTGATAAATGTAATAAATGAAAAAAATTGGACTCCAAGAAATAACATTCTTCTCAATTTGACATGATTGCCGGAACACAGCGATTACACTGGGCGCTGTGGTAGCGCTTCATTTAAAGTTTTAGATTAATAAGTCATTTTTTATTGGGGGACCAATCTTAGCCGTTATCGCGGGCTGAAGAAATAGAGACAGCTTCAAAAACTACATTTCATTCACTTTCTAACGATGTCATTCCGTTTGAGTCACAACGGTTGGGTCACCTATTCGTACCAACATGTATTTAGCGATATTTTTCTGATATTACTAGGTTGCATCGCTTTTAACAATGAAACGATTGACTGTGGGACTTAATTGAACTGATTATGGACTGTGACCTTAAAAATGTGAAAGTGAGACAATTGGACTCCAAGAAATAACATTCTTCTTAACTTGACGTGATTGCCGGAACTCAGCGATTATACTGGGCGCTGTGGTAGCGCTTCATTTAAAAACTTAGATTATTGAGTCATTTATTACTGTGGGACCAATCCTAGCCGTTATCGCACGCTGAAGAAATAGCGACAGTTTCAAAAACTACATTTCATTGACTTTCTAACGGTGTCAGTCCGTTTGAGTTACAACGGTTGGGTCACCTATTCGTACCAACATGTACTTAGCGATATTTTTCTGATATTACTAGGTTGCATCGCTTTTAACAGTAAAACGATTGACTGTGGGACTTAATTGAACTAACTTTGGACTGCGACCTGATAAATATGATAAATGAGACAATTGGACTCCAAGAAATAACATTCTTCTTAATTTGACGTGATTGCCGGAACTCAGCGATTATACTGGGCGCTGTGGTACCGCTTCCTTTAAAAATTCAGATTAATGAGTCATTTGTTACTGTGGGACCAATCCTAGCCGTTAGCGCGCGCTGAAGTAATACAGACAGTTTCAAATACTACATTTCACTGACTTTCTAACGGTGTCAGTCCGTTTCACTTTCAACAGTTGGGTCACATATTCGTACCAATATGTATTTAGCGCTATTTATCCGATATTACTAGGTTGCATCGATTTTAACAGTGAAACGAATGACTCTGGCACATAATTGAACAGATTTTGGACTGTGTCCTTATTAATGTTAAAGGGAAGACAATTGGACACCAAAAAATAAAATTTTTCTTAATTTGACATCATTGCCGAAACTCAGCGTTTACACTGGGCGCTGTGGTAGCGTTTCAATTAAATATTAAGATAAAAAAGTCATTTTTTACTGTGGGACCAATCCTAGCCGTTAACGCGCGCTGAAGTAATAGTGACAGCTTGAAAAAATACATTTCATTGACTTTCTAACGGTGTCAGTCCGTTTGAGTTATAGCGGTTGGGTCACATATTTGTACCAACATGTATTTAGCGATATTTTTTTTGATATTACTAGGTTGAATCGCTTTTAACAATGAAACGAATTACTGTGGGATTTAATTGAACTAACTTTGGACTGTGACCTGATAAATGTGATTTTTCTGATATTACTAGGTTGCATTGCTTTTAACTATGAAACGATTGACTGTGGGATTTAATTGAACTAACTTTTGACTGTCATCTGATAAATGTGATAAAGGAGACAATTCGACTCGAAGAAATAACATTCTTCTTAATTTGACGGGATTGCCGGAACTCAGCGATTACACTGGGCGCTGTGGTAGCGCTTCATTTAAAAATTTAGATGAATAAGTCATTCTTTACTGTGGGACCAATCCTAGACGTTATCGCGCGCTGAAAAACTATCGACAGTTTCATAAACTACATTTCATTCACTTTCTAACGGTGTCAGTCCGTTTGAGTTACAACGGTTGGGTCACATATTCGTAACAACATGTATTTAGCGATATTTTTTTTGATATTACTGGCTTGCATCGCTTTTAACAATGAAACGAATGATTGTGGGACTTAATTGAACCAACTTAGGACTGTGACCTGATAAATGTGATAAATGATACAATTGGACTCCAAGAAATAACATTCTTCTTAATTTGACGTGATTGCCGCAACTCAGCGATTACACTGGGCGCTGTGGTAGCGCTTCATTTAAAAATTTAGATAAATAAGTCATTCTTTACTGTGGGACCAAGCCTAGGCGTTATCGCGCGCTGAAGAAATATCGACAGTTTCAAAAACTACATTTCATTGACTTTCTAACGCTGTCAGTCCGTTTGAGTTACAACGGTTGGGTCACATATTTGTACCAACATGTATTTAGTGATATTTATTTTGATATTACTAGTTTGCATCGCTTTTAACAATGAAACGAATGACTGTGGGACTTAATTGAACTGACTTTGGACTGTGACCTGATAAATGTTATAAATGAGACAATTGGACTCCAAGAAATAACATTCTTTTTAATTTGACGTGATTGCTGAAACTCAGCGATTGCACTGGGCGCTGTGGTAACGCTTCAATTAAAAATTAAGATAAAAAAGTCATTCTTTACTGTGGGACCAATCCTAGCCGTTATCGCGAGCTGAAGAATTATCGACAGTTTTAAAAACTACATTTTATTGACTTTCTAACGGTGTCAGTCCGTTTGAGCTACAACGGTTGGGTCAAATATTCGTAACAACATGTATTTAGCGATATTTTTTTTGATATTACTAGGTTGTATCGCTTTTAGCAGTGAAACGATTGACTGTAGGACTTAATTGAAGTAACATTGGACTGTGACCTGATAAATGTGATAAATGAAGAAAATTGGACTGCAAGAAATAACATTCTTCTTAATGTGACATGATTGCCGGAACTAAGCGATTGCACTGGGCGCTGTGGTAGCGCTTCATTTAAAAATTGAGATTAATGAATCATTTATTACTGTGGGACCAATCCTAGCCGTTATCGCACGCTGAAGAAATAGCGACAGCTTCAAAAACTACATTTCATTGACTTTCTAACGGTGTCAGTCCGTTTGAGTTACAACGGTTGGGTCACCTATTCGTACCAACATGTATTTAGCGATATTTTTCTGATATTACTAGGTTGCATCGCTTTTAACAATGAAACGATTGACTGTGGGACTTAACTGAACTAACTTTGGACTGTGACCTGATAAATGTGATAAATGAGAAAATTGGACTCCAAGAAATAACATTCTTCTTAATTTGACATGATTGCCGGAACTCAGCGATTACACTTGGCGCTGTGGTAGCGCTTCATTTAAAAATTTAGATGAATAAGTGATTCTTTACTGTGGGACCAATCCTAGACGTTATCGCGCACTGAAGAACTATCGATAGTTTCATAAACTACATTTCATTGACATTCTAACGGTGTCAGTCCGTTTGAGTTACAACGGTTGGGTCACATATTCGTAACAACATGTATTTAGCCATATTTGTTTTGATATTACTAGCTTGCATCGCTTTTAACAATGAAACGAATGATTGTGGGACTTAATTGAACTAACTTTGAACTGTGACCTGATAAATGTGATAAATGACACACATGGACTCCAAGAAGTAACATTCTTCTTAATTTGACGTGATTGCCGCAACTCAGCGATTACACTGGGCGCTGTTGTAGCGCCTCATTTAAATATTTAGGTAAATAAGTCATTCTTTACTGTGGGACCAATCCTAGCCATTAGCGCGCGCTGAAGTAATAGAGACAGTTTCAAGTACTACATTTCACTGACTTTCTAACGGTGTCAGTTCGTTTGAGGTTTGACTGTTGGGTCACATATTCGTAACAACATGTATTTAGCGATATTTATCTGATATTACTAGGTTGCATCGCTTTTAGCAGTGAAACGATTGACTGTGGGACTTAATTGAAGTAACTTTGGAGTGTGACCTGATAAATTTGATAAATGAAAAAAATTGGACTGCAAGAATAAACATTCTTCTTAATGTGACATGATTGCCGGAACTAAGCGATTGCACTGGGCGCTGTGGTAGCGCTTCATTTAAAAATTTAGATTAACGAGTCATTTATTACTGTGGGACCAATCCTAGCCGTTATCGCACGCTGAAGAAATAGCGACAGCTTCAAAAACTACATTTCATTGACTTTCTAACGGTGTCAGTCCGTTTGACTTACAACGGTTGGGTCACCTATTCGTACCAACATATATTTAGCGATATTTTTCTCATATTACTAGGTTGCATTGCTTTTAACAGTGAAACGATTGACTGTGGGACTTAATTGAACTAACTTTGGACTGCGACCTGATAAATATGATAAATGAGACAATTGGACTCCAAGAAGTAACATTCTTCTTAATTTGACGTGATTGCCAGAACTCAGCGATTATACTGGGCGCTGTGGTACCGCTTCATTTAAAAATTTAGATAAATAAGTCATTCTTTACTGTGGGACCAATCCTATCCGTTATCGCGCGCTGAAGTAATAGCGATAGTTTCGAAAACTAAATTTCATTGACCTTGTAGCGGTGTCAGTCCGTTTGAGTTACAACGGTTGGGTCACATATTGGTACCAACATGTATTTAGCGATACTTATCTGATGTTACTAGGTTGCATCGCTTTTAACAATGAAACGATTGACTGTGGGACTTAAGTGAACTAACTTTGGACTGTGACCTGATAAATGTGATAAATGAGAAAATTGGACTCCAAGAAATAACATTCTTTTTAATTTGACATGATTGCCGGAACTCAGCGATTACACTGGGCGCTGTGGTAGCGCTTCTTTTAAAAATTTAGATTAATGAGTCATTTCTTACTGTGGGACCAATCCTAGCCGTTAGCGCGCGCTGAAATAATAGAGACAGTTTCAAATATTACATTTCACTGTCTTTCTAACGGTGTCAGTCCGTTTGAGTTTCAACAGTTGGGTCACATATTCGTACCAACATGTATTTAGCGATATTTATCTGATATTACTAGGTTGCATCGCTTTTAGCAGTGAAACGATTGACTGTGGGACTTAATTGAAGTAACTTTGGACTGTGACCTGATAAATGTGATAAATGAAGAAAATTGGACTGCAAGAAATAACATTCTTCTTAATGTGACATGATTGCCGGAACTCAGCGATTACATTGGGCGCTGTGGTAGCGCTTCATTTAAAAATTTAGATTAATGAGTCATTTATTACTGTGGGACCAATCCTATCCGTTATCGCGCGCTGAAGTAATAGCGATAGGTTCAAAAACTAAATTACATTGACCTTGTAGCGGTGTCAGTCCGTTTGAGTTACAACGGTTGGGTCACATATTCGTACCAACATGTATTTAGCGATACTTATCTGATGTAACTAGGTTGCATCGCTTTTAACAATGAAACGATTGACTGTGGGACGTAATTGAACTAACTTTGGACTGCGACCTGATAAATATGATAAATGAGACAATTGGACTCCAAGAAATAACATTCTTCTTAATTTGACATGATTGCCGGAACTCAGCGATTATACTGGGCGCTGTGGTACCGCTTCATTTAAAAATTTAGATAAATAAGTCATTCTTTACTGTGGGACCAATCCTATCCGTTATCGCGCGCTGAAGTAATAGCGATAGTTTCAAAAAGTACATTTCATTGACCTTGTAGCGGTGTCAGTCCGTTTGAGTTACAACGGTTGGGTCACATATTCGTACCAACATGTATTTAGCGATACTTATCTGATGTTACTAGGTTGTATCGCTTTTAACAATGAAACGATTGACTGTGGGACTTAACTGAACTAACTTTGGACTGTGACCTGATAAATGTGATAAATGAGAAAATTGGACTCCAAGAAATAACATTCTTCTTAATTTGACATGATTGCCGGAACTCAGCGATTATACTGGGCGCTGTGGTACCGCTTCATTTAAAAATTTAGATGAATAAGTGATTCTTTACTGTGGGACCAATCCTAGACGTTATCGCGCGCTGAAGAACTATCGACAGTTTCATAAACTACATTTCATTGACTTTCTAACGGTGTCAGTCCGTTTGAGTTACAACGGTTGGGTCACATATTGGTAACAACATGTATTTTGCGATATTTTTTTTGATATTACTAGCTTGCATCGCTTTTAACAATGAAACGAATGATTGTGGGACTTAATTGAACTAACTTTGAACTGTGACCTGATAAATGTGATAAATGATACAATTGGACTCCAAGAAATAACATTCTTCTTAATTTGACGTGATTGCCGCAACTCAGCGATTACACTGGGCGCTGTTGTAGCGCCTCATTTAAATATTTAGGTAAATAAGTCATTCTTTACTGTGGGACCAATCCTAGCCATTAGCGCGCGCTGAAGTATTAGAGACAGTTTCAAGTACTACATTTCACTGACTTTCTAACGGTGTCAGTTCGTTTGAGGTTTGACGGTTGTGTCACATATTCGTACCAACATGTATTTAGCGATATTTATCTGATATTACTAGGTTGCATCGCTTTTAGCAGTGAAACGATTGACTGTGGGACTTAATTGAAGTAACTTTGGACTGTGACCTGATAAATGTGATAAATGAAGAAAATTGGACTGCAAGAATAAACATTCTTCTTAATGTGACATGATTGCCGGAACTAAGCGATTGCACTGGGCGCTGTAGTAGCGCTTCATTTAACAATTTAGATTAACGAGTCATTTCTTACTGGGGGACCAATCCTAGCCGTTATCGCACGCTGAAGAAATAGCGACAGCTTCAAAAACTACATTTCATTGACTTTCTAACGGTGTCAGTCTTTTCTTTTCTTTTCTTTTCAATTTATTTAAAGTCGATTATTCACATATTTACAATAGTTTCCAAAAAAAAAGTAATTAAGAAAACTAATCTAAATCGACTAATTTTTTTTATGTTTACAATTAAATAAAATCATTTTTTTTTTATATATAAACAATAATAACAACAAAGTTCTACAAAGGGGCCTTACATTCATCACAGTTACATTTAGATCCGTCCCACATTTTAATCATGCTTTTAAAAACTTTAAGGTTGTCACATCGTTTCAAATGTGATGGTAGGTTATTCCAAATCTTTGGTCCCAGGGCTGATAAGCTATTAGTTCCAAAAGTCGCAGTCCTTTTCCTTGAGACTACCAAATTATTTGTATTTTGTTCTCTGACTGTCCTACCGTTATCATTTAAACAAAATATATCTTTCATAAAAAGAGGGCTGCTGTTATTTATAGTTTTAGAGATTTCTATACACAATGACCGTAAGCGATTTACATTCATGTGACTCTTGCTGGAATTTTTAAGTAAATTTTCGTATGTACTTACCGTATCATTATACAGAAATCTTAATGCTCGTTTTTGTATCATTTCGACTTTAGATAAAGATTTAGAAGAAGAAAAATGCCATATAAGGGAACAATAATTGAAATTTGCGTAGATAAAACTTTGAACTAAAATATATTTTGCTTGAAAGGATAAGAAACTTCTAAATCGAAATAAGGCATTTAGTTGGGCTGATGCTTTGTGACACAAATCACTAACGTGTCTGTCAGAATTTAATTTATTGTCTATAGTCACACCTAGTAATTTCACGTTATTTTCACTTTCAATAGTTTTATTTCCTATATTAAATTTTAGACCTAAATTATCTGCCTTATTCTTTGTCAGAATTATCGAGTGAAACTTTTCAGGGTTTGCAATCATTTTATTCTCTTTTAACCAGGAGAGGGCAGTTTTAGCTTCGTTTTCTAAAGTATTTATCAAATTAGGAATAGAATTTGAGAAGTTGGATATTGTGTTATCATCAGCGTAATTATGTAGCTTATATTTTTCTATAAAAAGAAACAAATCATTTATAAATATATTGAATATGATAGGTCCCAAAATAGAACCTTGTGGTACACCAGATAAGATAATTTGAAATAGACTATAGATCCCATTTATTCGAGTGGCTTGCTCTCTATCAGTAAGATAAGATAGAATGAATTGAAGAGACTTATTGTCAAATCCATAAGCAGCTAGTTTCGCAATTAGTAAGTCATGTGGTACACAGTCAAAAGCTTTTGAAAGATCCATCAAGATCGCACCCACCACATAATTCTTATAAAGTTTACTCTTCCATTCCTCTATTAAGCGAATTAGTACTTGTTGGGTACTATAGCATTTCCTATAGGCGGAGAGAAAGGTCGACAATTTTGATTCCATATAAGCGGTTATTTGTTCTTTCATAACCCTTTCGTAAAATTTAGAAAAAACATTTAAAACACTGACAGGCCTGTAGTTTGATATTTTAGTTTTTTCTTTTCCTCCCTTATCCAATGGCGTTACAGCAGCTCGCTTAGCTTTGCTTGGAAATTTGTTTGAAACTATGCTACTATTTATAGCATCTGTTAGTGGCGTTACTAGGTGCCTTTTTGCTAATTTTGTCAGCTTTGATGGTATTGTATCTTCACCTGTTGATACTTTGGTGTTTAAATCATTAAACAGTTTAGAAATTGTATTTTCATCAACTTCTTGGAATGTGAAGTTCTCATTGTTGTTAGAATCATTGATTTCCTTTATTTTAATGATACTTGGATGATTTTCAAAACTATCAACAATTTCCTCAATCATTTTTGACTTATCATTTACATTCTTATATTTTATAGGATTTGGTTTCATGCCACAATAATTTTCTAAAATATTGATGTAGTATTCGTTGAAAAGTCTGGTTAGCTGTTTTTTATCAGTAACTAAACTTTCATTTTGAACGATCGCTATATCTCCTTTGCTTATTCCACTTTTATTTGATATCAAGGGTTTAACAGTTTCCCAAAACGTTTTTTTGGAAATAAAACCTGATTCTGTTACCCTTTTGAAATGGTTTTTGATAGCCTTTTTGCGTAAATTTACACACTTGTTTCTCTGTTTCTTGTACGTGATTTTGTTTTCAGAAGTAGGATTTTTATTGTATTTATTTTTGAACCTAGACCTTGTATATATTGCCTTTTTTAACTCTTTTGTCATAAATGGTGCCTCGTTTCCACGCAGAGTTTTTTGCTTCTGTGGGGCATGCTTTTCTATGATAGATGTGAAAACATTGATGAGGTTTTCATAATTCAGTTCAGGATCTTTACTATTACAAATAAAATTTGCGTTCTCAACATCACGTAAAAAGTTGGCTTCATTAAAATTTTTGTAACTTCTGTAAATAATTTTCTTGGATGCTAAGCGTGCTAAATGAGATTTTAAAAATGTTGTTACCATTTGATGATGATCACTTATTCCTGTTTCACATGTTAGTGTGTGTTGAAAACATCTGGGTCTATTTGTAAGAATGACATCTATAGCTGTTCCGTTAGGACTAGCAAAACAGGTTTTGTTTTTGACAAGATTTTCAAGACTAAAAATATCACAGAAATTATTTAAGGTTTCGAAACCAGAATCGTTCGAGTTATGGCAATCGATATTTATATCACCCATAATTATTATGTTTTCGACTGTAGATAGAGTTTTATTTAAAGCTATCTCTAATTCCTCAAAAAAGTTGTTTAAGTTTGAATAATGAGGTGGTCTATAAATACTGATAACTGTCCATTTTTTATTTCTTATCGTTAATTCTGAGCAAATGATTTCATTATTTGTTATACCCAAATCATTAACTTGTCTACAGGCTATTCCTTTCTTAACATATTCAATTAACCCTCCTCCATTTTTGTTCCTATCTTTTCTAGTTCTAATTTCATAGTTATCAATATAGAATTGTTCGTTTGGAAAACTCTCATCTAGTTTGGTTTCAGCAAATACAAAATAATCAGGTGAAAATTTTGTCAGAATTTCTCTTGCATCAATTATTTTGTTTCTGAGACTATTAATGTTTAAATAGCCTAAAAGAGGATTGGAAGGGTACTTAATTCGTAATTTATGTATTTCATCTAAAGAACTTTGGTGAGAATTATGTGTCGGATTTTGATCATTTCTATATTGACTCCCAACACATTCATCAGGAATATCAGATTTATTATCATCGCAAACTAGTCCAAGCCTATTGAATACCCCTGCTGATCTAAAAAATTATTTATAAAAGCTATAAAATTTCGTGCTAACATTATCTTACCATTCTCTCGTAAATGTATGCCATCTTTCCATAGGTGTTCTTCTCTGATATTGTTGTGTCTGATGTAGCCATAACCGTGTAGATCGGATCCTTCTCTTAATAGTTTGTTAATACTGTTTATTCTATCAGAGTCGACACGTCTGCTCGTAACCAAGGCAGAGATAAAAACTTTTTCTACTCCGTTACGCACACATTTTTTTCCGATGTCCAGGATCTGTTCGGCAATTTTGTTATCTGACGCTGCATTTAGATGACTTGATAAAAGATTGTTGATTCCTACATGGATAACGACAATATCAGGTTTTTCTTGTTCCAGTGTTGGTTGTACGTAATAATTTAAGTTTTCGACACTTGCTCCTGGGAATATCTTAAATCTCACATTTCCATTTTTTATTTGCTCATTAAATTCTTTCACTCGAATACCTTTTGGTATACTATCGGTCATTATCCGTATCTTCTTAGAATGGTGTACATTTTGATGCTCAAGATTCGTAGCTAATTGATCTCTTTCGGGAAACGGATTGATAACAGGGTTGGGTCTTTGTCTGTGTGTTACATTATTTTTAAAGATATTTGACGAACGAATATGGTTGTTAACATCTACGTGGTGCGTATTTTGACTCTCCTTCGTAAAATTACAATCTTGATCACCCCAACTTTGTTGATTAGAATCGTCATTAACTTCAACTCTTAGGTCGTTAAATCTGTTATGATGTAATTCTTCATTTCTATTAACTTTATTTGTAGAAAACCCTGAGGGACCTTTGATTACGTTGTTCCATTGATTATGCTGTTTAATCGGTTCCACATGTTTACACGTTTCAACTGAATGATCACGTTGATTACTGTTTAAAATTTCGCTAACCAATTTTTTGTTATCCTTTATTTCTTCTTTAAGGAAATCTATTTCACTCCTCAGTTGTTTAATTAATATATTTGACGAGTTGTCCCCGATCTTGCTCAGTTTATACGAAATAAATTCTTTTAAATCACAAACCTGTGTTGTCAAATTTTTAAATTTAATAAACTGGCCAAAATTTTTAACTTCTTCCTCGTACAGATATCCACTTTTATCTTCGATTAAATCGTCAACAACATCTTTCTTTTCCTCTGAAAAAGGTTCGTCTGTGCTATTTTCTTTCTCCTCTTCTACTTGTTTCACAAATAAATAACTTTCTGTACCATTTCTCTCCGTTTTGTTTATTATATTCTGTTGACATAAATCTTTTAGCGTTTGCTCAATAATTTCAGGATGCAAGTCTTTTGTGTTAGTTACTATGCTGTCATAGTCAGCTTTCTTTTTCCTTCTATGTATTTCTTTAACAGAATTTAAAACAATATTTTCAAATTCCATTTGTCAACAGTTAAACAACAAGTTTTACTAAGTTTTAAAAACACGTCCGCTCCGTCCGCTTGCTAAGAAATCCGTTTAAAAGTTTTGCTCACGGAAAAATAAGAATCAGTCCGTTTGAGTTACAACGCTTGGGTCACCTATTCGTACCAACATGTATTTAGCGATACTTATCTGATGTTACTAGGTTGCATCGCTTTTAACAATGAAACGATTGACTGTGGGACTTAACTGAACTAACTTTGGACTGTGACCTGATAAATGTGATAAATGAGAAAATTGGACTCCAAGAAATAACATTCTTCTTAATTTGACATGATTGCCGGAACTCAGCGATTACACTGGGCGCTGTGGTAGCGCTTCTTTTAAAAATTTAGATTAAAAAGTCATTTCTTACTGTGGGACCAATCCTAGCCGTTAGCGCGCGCTGAAATAATAGAGACAGTTTCAAATATTACATTTCACTGTCTTTCTAACGGTGTCAGTCCGTTTGAGTTTCAACAGTTGGGTCACATATTCGTACCAACATGTATTTAGCGATATTTATCTGATATTACTAGGTTGCATCGCTTTTAGCAGTGAAACGATTGACTGTGGGACTTAATTGAAGTAACTTTGGACTGTGACCTGATAAATGTGATAAATGAAGAAAATTGGACTGCAAGAAATAACATTCTTCTTAATGTGACATGATTGCCGGAACTCAGCGATTACACTGGGCGCTGTGGTAGCGCTTCATTTAAAAATTTAGATTAATGAGTTATTTATTACTGTAGGACCAATCCTAGCCGTTATCGCACGCTGAAGAAATAGCGACAGTTTCAAAAACTACATTTCATTGATTTTCTAACAGTGTCAGTCCGTTTGAGTTACAACGGTTGGGTCATATATTCGTACCAACATGTATTTAGCGATATTTTTCTGATATTACTAGGTTGCATCGCTTTTAACAGTGAAACGATTGACTGTGGGACTTAATTGAACTAACTTTGGACTGCGACCTAATAAATATGATAAATGAGACAATTGGACTCCAAGAAATAACATTCTTCTTAATTTGACGTTATTGCCGGAACTCAGCGATTATACTGGGCGCTGTGGTACCGCTTCATTTAAAAATTTAGATAAATAAGTCATTCTTTACTGTGGAACCAATCCTATCCGTTATCGCGCGCTGAAGTAATAGTTACAACGGTTGGGTCACATATTCGTACCAACATGTATTTAGCGATACTTATCTGATGTTACTAGGTTGCATCGCTTTTAACAGTGAAACGATTGACTGTGAGACTTAACTGAACTAACTTTGGACTGTGACCTTATAACTGTGATAAATGAGAAAATTGGACTCCAAGAAATAACATTCTTCTTAATTTGACGTGATTGCCGGAACTCAGCGATTATACTGGGCGCTGTGGTATTGCTTCATTTAAAAATTTATATAAATAAGTCATTTTTACTGTGGGACCAATCCTATCCGTTATCGCGCGCTGAAGTAATAGCGATAGTTTCAAAAACTACATTACATTGACCTTGTAGCGGTGTCAGTCCGTTTGAGTTACAACGGTTGGGTCACATATTCGTACCAACATGTGTTTAGCGATACTTATCTGATGTTACTAGGTTGCATCGCTTTTAACAATGAAACGATTGACTGTGGGACTTAACTGAACTAACTTTGGACTGTGACCTGATAACTGTGATAAATGAGAAAATTGGACTCCAAGAAATAACATTCTTCTTAATTTGACATGATTGCCGGAACTCAGCGATTACACTGGGCGCTGTGGTAGCGCTTCTTTTAAAAATTTAGATTAATGAGTCATTTCTTACTGTGGGACCAATCCTAGCCGTTAGCGCGCGCTGAAATAATAGAGACAGTTTCAAATATTACATTTCACTGTCTTTCTAACGGTGTCAGTCCGTTTGAGTTTCAACAGTTGGGTCACATATTCGTACCAACATGTATTTAGCGATACTTAACTGATATTACTAGGCTGCATCGTTTTTAACAGTGAAACGACTGACTGTGGGACTTAATTGAACTAACTTTGGACTGCGACCTGCTAAATATGATAAATGAGACAATTGGACTCCAAGAAATAACATTCTTCTTAATTTGACGTGATTGCCGGAACTCAGCGATTATACTGGGCGCTGTGGTATTGCTTCATTTAAAAATTTAGATAAATAAGTCATTCTTTACTGTGGAACCAATCCTATCCGTTATTGCGCGCTGAAGAAGTAGCGATAGTTTCAAAAACTACATTTCATTGCCCTTGTAGCGGTGTCAGTCCGTTTGAGTTACAACGGTTGAGTCACATATTCGTACCAACATATATTTAGCAAGACTTATCTGTTATTATTAGGTTGCATCGCTTTTAACAGTGAAACGATTTACTGTGGGACTTAACTGAACTAACTTTGGACTGCGACCTGATAAATGTAATAAATGAAAAAAATTGGACTCCAATAAATAACATTCTTTTCAATTTAACATGATTGCCGGAACTCAGCGATTACACTGGGCGCTGTGGTAGCGCTTCATTTAAAATTTTAGATTAATAAGTCATTTTTTACTGGGGGACCAATCCTAGCCGTTATCGCGCGCTGAAGAAATAGAGACAGCTTCAAAAACTACATTTCTTTGACTTTCTAACAGTGTCAGTCCGTTTGAGTTACAACGGTTGGGTCACCTATTCGTACCAACATGTATTTAGCGATATTTTTCTGATATTACTAGGTTGCATCGCTTTTAACAGTAAAACGATTGACTGTGGGACTTAATTGAACTAACTTTGGACTGCGACCTGATAAATATGATAAATGAGACAATTGGACTCCAAGAAATAACATTCTTCTTAATTTGACGTGATTGCCGGAACTCAGCGATTATACTGGGCGCTGTGGTACCGCTTCATTTAAAAATTTAGATAAATAAGGCATTCTTTACTGTGGGACCAATCCTATCCGTTAGCGCGCGCTGAAATAATAGAGACAGTTTCAAATACTACATTTCACTGACTTTCTAACGGTGTCAGTCCGTTTGAGTTTCAACAGTTGGGTCACATATTCGTACCAACATGTATATAGCGTTATTTATCTGATATTACTAGGTTGCATTGCTTTTAACAGTGAAACGATTGACTGTGGGACTTAATTGAACTAACTTTGGACTGCGACCTGATAAATGTAATAAATGAAAAAAATTGGACTCCAAGAAATAACATTCTTCTCAATTTGACATCATTGCCGGAACTCAGCGATTACACTGGGCGCTGTGGTAGCGCTTCATTTAAAGTTTTAGATTAATAAGTCATTTTTTATTGGGGGACCAATCGTAGCCGTTATCGCGGGCTGAAGAAATAGAGACAGCTTCAAAAACTACATTTCATTCACTTTCTAACGGTGTCATTCCGTTTGATTCACAACGGTTGGGTCACCTATTCGTACCAACATGTATTTAGCGATATTTTTCTGATATTACTAGGTTGCATCGCTTTTAACAATGAAACGATTGACTGTGGGACTTAATTGAACTGATTATGGACTGTGACCTTAAAAATGTGAAAGTGAGACAATTGGACTCCAAGAAATAAATTTTTTCTTAATTTGACATCATTGCCGAAACTCAGCGTTTACACTGGGCGCTGTGGTAGCGTTTCAATTAAATATTAAGATAAAAAAGTCATTTTTTACTGTGGGACCAATCCTATCCGTTAGCGCGCGCTGAAATAATAGAGACAGTTTCAAATACTACATTTCACTGACTTTCTAACGGTGTCAGTCCGTTTGAGTTTCAACAGTTGGGTCACATATTCGTACCAACATGTATATAGCGATATTTATCTGATATTACTAGGTTGCATTGCTTTTAACGGTGAAACGATTGACTGTGGGACTTAATTGAACTAACTTTGGACTGCGACCTGATAAATATGATAAATGAGACAATTGGACTCCAAGAAATAACATTCTTCTTAATTTGACGTGATTGCCGGAACTCAGCGATTATACTGGGCGCTGTGGTACCGCTTCATTTAAAAATTTAGATAAATAAGGCATTCTTTACTGTGGGACCAATCCTATCCGTTAGCACGCGCTGAAATAATAGAGACAGTTTCAAATACTACATTTCACTGACTTTCTAACGGTGTCAGTCCGTTTGAGTTTCAACAGTTGGGTCACATATTCGTACCAACATGTATATAGCGTTATTTATCTAATATTACTAGGTTGCATTGCTTTTAACAGTGAAACGATTGACTGTGGGACTTAATTGAACTAACTTTGGACTGCGACCTGATAAATGTAATAAATGAAAAAAATTGGACTCCAAGAAATAACATTCTTCTCAATTTGACATCATTGCCGGAACTCAGCGATTACACTGGGCGCTGTGGTAGCGCTTCATTTAAAGTTTTAGATTAATAAGTCATTTTTTATTGGGGGACCAATCGTAGCCGTTATCGCGGGCTGAAGAAATAGAGACAGCTTCAAAAACTACTTTTCATTCACTTTCTAACGGTGTCATTCCGTTTGATTCACAACGGTTGGGTCACCTATTCGTACCAACATGTATTTAGCGATATTTTTCTGATATTACTAGGTTGCATCGCTTTTAACAATGAAACGATTGACTGTGGGACTTAATTGAACTGATTATGGACTGTGACCTTAAAAATGTGAAAGTGAGACAATTGGACTCCAAGAAATAAAATTTTTCTTAATTTGACATCATTGCCGAAACTCAGCGTTTACACTGGGCGCTGTGGTAGCGTTTCAATTAAATATTAAGATAAAAAAGTCATTTTTTACTGTGGGACCAATCCTATCCGTTAGCGCGCGCTGAAATAATAGAGACAGTTTCAAATACTACATTTCACTGACTTTCTAACGGTGTCAGTCCGTTTGAGTTTCAACAGTTGGGTCACATATTCGTACCAACATGTATATAGCGATATTTATCTGATATTACTAGGTTGCATTGCTTTTAACGGTGAAACGATTGACTGTGGGACTTAATTGAACTAACTTTGGACTGCGACCTGATAAATGTATTAAATAAAAAAAATTGGACTCCAAGAAATAATATTCTTCTTAATTTGACATGATTGCCTGAACTCAGCGATTACACTGGGCGCCGTGGTAGCGTTTCTTTTAAAAATTCAGATTAATGAGTCATTTGTTACTGTGGGACCAATCCTAGCCGTTAGCGCGCGCTGAAGTAATACAGACAGTTTCAAATACTACATTTCACTGACTTTCTAACGGTGTCAGTCCGTTTCACTTTCAACAGTTGGGTCACATATTCGTACCAACATGTATTTAGCGCTATTTATCCGATATTACTAGGTTGCATCGATTTTAACAGTGAAACGAATGACTCTGGCACATAATTGAACAGATTTTGGACTGTGTCCTTATTAATGTTAAAGGGAAGACAATTGGACACCAAAAAATAAAATTTTTCTTAATTTGACATCATTGCC
Source organism: Hydractinia symbiolongicarpus (assembly GCF_029227915.1). Taxonomy (NCBI): domain Eukaryota; kingdom Metazoa; phylum Cnidaria; class Hydrozoa; order Anthoathecata; family Hydractiniidae; genus Hydractinia; species Hydractinia symbiolongicarpus. Next base: position 29,059,254 of record NC_079881.1, read on the forward strand.
GAAACTCAGCGTTTACACTGGGCGCTGTGGTAGCGTTTCAATTAAATATTAAGATAAAAAAGTCATTTTTTACTGTGGGACCAATCCTAGCCGTTAACGCGCGCTGAAGTAATAGTGACAGCTTGAAAAACTACATTTCATTGACTTTCTAACGGTGTCAGTCCGTTTGAGTTATAGCGGTTGGGTCACATATTTGTACCAACATGTATTTAGCGATATTTTTTTTGATATTACTAGGTTGAATCGCTTTTAACAATGAAACGAATTACTGTGGGATTTAATTGAACTAACTTTGGACTGTGACCTGATAAATGTGATAAATGAGACAATTGGACTCCAAGAAATAACATTCTTCTTAATTTGACGTGATTGCTGGAACTCAGCGATTACACTGGGCGCTGTGGTAGCACTTCATTTAAAAATTTAGACAAATAAGTCATTCTTTACTGTGGGACTAATCCTATCCGTTATCGCGCGCTGAAAAAATAGCGACAGTTTCAAAAAATACATTTCATTGACTTTCTAACGGTGTCGGTCCGTTTGAGTTACAACGGTTTTGTCGCATACTCGTACCAACATGTATTTAGCGCTATTTTTCTGATATTACTAGGTTGCATTGCTTTTAACTATGAAACGATTGACTGTGGGATTTAATTGAACTAACTTTTGACTGTCATCTGATAAATGTGATAAAGGAGACAATTCGACTCGAAGAAATAACATTCTTCTTAATTTGACGGGATTGCCGGAACTCAGCGATTACACTGGGCGCTGTGGTAGCGCTTCATTTAAAAATTTAGATGAATAAGTCATTCTTTACTGTGGGACCAATCCTAGACGTTATCGCGCGCTGAAGAACTATCAACAGTTTCATAAACTACATTTCATTGACTTTCTAACGGTGTCAGTCCGTTTGAGTTACAACGGTTGGGTCACATATTCGTAACAACATGTATTTAGCGATATTTTTTTTGATATTACTGGCTTGTATCGCTTTTAACAATGAAACGAATGATTGTGGGACTTAATTGAACCAACTTAGGACTGTGACCTCATAAATGTGATAAATGATACAATTGGACTCCAAGAAATAACATTCTTTTTAATTTGACGTGATTGCCGCAACTCAGCGATTACACTGGGCGCTGTGGTAGCGCTTCATTTAAAAATTTAGATAAATAAGTCATTCTTTACTGTGGGACCAATCCTAGGCGTTATCGCGCGCTGAAGAAATATCGACAGTTTCAAAAACTACATTTCATTGACTTTCTAACGCTGTCAGTCCGTTTGAGTTACAACGGTTGGGTCACATATTTGTACCAACATGTATTTAGTGATATTTATTTTGATATTACTAGTTTGCATCGCTTTTAACAATGAAACGAATGACTGTGGGACCTAATTGAACTGACTTTGGACTGTGACCTGATAAATGTTATAAATGAGACAATTGGACTCCAAGAAATAACATTCTTTTTAATTTGACGTGATTGCTGAAACTCAGCGATTGCACTGGGCGCTGTGGTAACGCTTCAATTAAAAATTAAGATAAAAAAGTCATTCTTTACTGTGGGACCAATCCTAGCCGTTATCGCGAGCTGAAGAATTATCGACAGTTTTAAAAACTACATTTCATTGACTTTCTAACGGTGTCAGTCCGTTTGAGCTACAACGGTTGGGTCACATATTCGTAACAACATGTATTTAGCGATATTTTTTTTGATATTACTAGCTTGCATCTCTTTTAACAATGAAACGAATGATTGTGGGACTTAATTGAACTAACTTTGAACTGTGACCTGATAAATGTGATAAATGATACAATTGGACTCCAAGAAATAACATTCTTCTTAATTTCACGTGATTGCCGCAACTGAGCGATTACACTGGGCGCTGTTGTAGCGCCTCATTTAAATATTTAGGTAAATAAGTCATTCTTTACTGTGGGACCAATCCTAGCCATTAGCGCGCGCTGAAGTATTAGAGACAGTTTCAAGTACTACATTTCACTGACTTTCTAACGGTGTCAGTTCGTTTGAGGTTTGACGGTTGGGTCACATATTCGTACCAACATTTATTTAGCGATATTTATCTGATATTACTAGGTTGCATCGCTTTTAGCAGTGAAACGATTGACTGTGGGACTTAGTTGAAGTAACTTTGGACTGTGACCTGATAAATGTGATAAATGAAGAAAATTGGACTGCAAGAAATAACATTCTTCTTAATGTGACATGATTGCCGGAACTAAGCGATTGCACTGGGCGCTGTGGTAGCGCTTCATTTAAAAATTTAGATTAATGAATCATTTATTACTGTGGGACCAATCCTAGCCGTTATCGCACGCTGAAGAAATAGCGACAGCTTCAAAAACTACATTTCATTGACTTTCTAACGGTGTCAGTCCGTTTGAGTTACAACGGTTGGGTCACCTATTCGTACCAACATGTATTTAGCGATATTTTTCTGATATTACTAGGTTGCATCGCTTTTAACAATGAAACGATTGACTGTGGGACTTAACTGAACTAACTTTGGACTGTGACCTGATAAATGTGATAAATGAGGAAATTGGACTCCAAGAAATAACATTCTTCTTAATTTGACATGATTGCCGGAACTCAGCGATTACACTTGGCGCTGTGGTAGCGCTTCATTTAAAAATTTAGATGAATAAGTGATTCTTTACTGTGGGACCAATCCTAGACGTTATCGCGCACTGAAGAACTATCGATAGTTTCATAAACTACATTTCATTGACATTCTAACGGTGTCAGTCCGTTTGAGTTACAACGGTTGGGTCACATATTCGTAACAACATGTATTTAGCGATATTTGTTTTGATATTACTAGCTTGCATCGCTTTTAACAATGAAAAGAATGATTGTGGGACTTAATTGAACTAACTTTGAACTGTGACCTGATAAATGTGATAAATAACACACATGGACTCCAAGAAATAACATTCTTCTTAATTTGACGTGATTGCCGCAACTCAGCGATTACACTGGGCGCTGTTGTAGCGCCTCATTTAAATATTTAGGTAAATAAGTCATTCTTTACTGTGGGACCAATCCTAGCCATTAGCGCGCGCTGAAGTAATAGAGACAGTTTCAAGTACTACATTTCACTGACTTTCTAACGGTGTCAGTTCGTTTGAGGTTTGACGGTTGGGTCACATATTCGTACCAACATGTATTTAGCGATATTTATCTGATATTACTAGGTTGCATCGCTTTTAGCAGTGAAACGATTGACTGTGGGACTTAATTGAAGTAACTTTGGAGTGTGACCTGATAAATGTGATAAATGAAGAAAATTGGACTGCAAGAATAAACATTCTTCTTAATGTGACATGATTGCCGGAACTAAGCGATTGCACTGGGCGCTGTGGTAGAGCTTCATTTAAAAATTTAGATTAACGAGTCATTTATTACTGTGGGACCAATCCTAGCCGTTATCGCACGCTGAAGAAATAGCGACAGCTTCAAAAACTACATTTCATTGACTTTCTAACGGTGTCAGTCCGTTTGAGTTACAACGGTTGGGTCACCTATTCGTACCAACATGTATTTAGCGATATTTTTCTGATATTACTAGGTTGCATCGCTTTTAACAATGAAACGATTGACTGTGGGACTTAACTGAACTAACTTTGGACTGTGACCTGATAAATGTGATAAATGAGGAAATTGGACTCCAAGAAATAACATTCTTCTTAATTTGACATGATTGCCGGAACTCAGCGATTACACTTGGCGCTGTGGTAGCGCTTCATTTAAAAATTTAGATGAATAAGTGATTCTTTACTGTGGGACCAATCCTAGACGTTATCGCGCACTGAAGAACTATCGATAGTTTCATAAACTACATTTCATTGACATTCTAACGGTGTCAGTCCGTTTGAGTTACAACGGTTGGGTCACATATTCGTAACAACATGTATTTAGCGATATTTGTTTTGATATTACTAGCTTGCATCGCTTTTAACAATGAAAAGAATGATTGTGGGACTTAATTGAACTAACTTTGAACTGTGACCTGATAAATGTGATAAATGACACACATGGACTCCAAGAAATAACATTCTTCTTAATTTGACGTGATTGCCGCAACTCAGCGATTACGCTGGGCGCTGTTGTAGCGCTTCATTTAAATATTTAGGTAAATAAGTCATTCTTTACTGTGGGACCAATCCTAGCCATTAGCGCGCGCTGAAGTAATAGAGACAGTTTCAAGTACTACATTTCACTGACTTTCTAACGGTGTCAGTTCGTTTGAGGTTTGACGGTTGGGTCACATATTCGTACCAACATGTATTTAGCGATATTTATCTGATATTACTAGGTTGCATCGCTTTTAGCAGTGAAACGATTGACTGTGGGACTTAATTGAAGTAACTTTGGAGTGTGACCTGATAAATGTGATAAATGAAGAAAATTGGACTGCAAGAATAAACATTCTTCTTAATGTGACATGATTGCCGGAACTAAGCGATTGCACTGGGCGCTGTGGTAGAGCTTCATTTAAAAATTTAGATTAACGAGTCATTTATTACTGTGGGACCAATCCTAGCCGTTATCGCACGCTGAAGAAATAGCGACAGCTTCAAAAACTACATTTCATTGACTTTCTAACGGTGTCAGTCCGTTTGAGTTACAACGGTTGGGTCACCTATTCGTACCAACATGTATTTAGCGATATTTTTCTGATATTACTAGGTTGCATCGCTTTTAACAATGAAACGATTGACTGTGGGACTTAACTGAACTAACTTTGGACTGTGACCTGATAAATGTGATAAATGAGGAAATTGGACTCCAAGAAATAACATTCTTCTTAATTTGACATGATTGCCGGAACTCAGCGATTACACTTGGCGCTGTGGTAGCGCTTCATTTAAAAATTTAGATGAATAAGTGATTCTTTACTGTGGGACCAATCCTAGACGTTATCGCGCACTGAAGAACTATCGATAGTTTCATAAACTACATTTCATTGACATTCTAACGGTGTCAGTCCGTTTGAGTTACAACGGTTGGGTCACATATTCGTAACAACATGTATTTAGCGATATTTGTTTTGATATTACTAGCTTGCATCGCTTTTAACAATGAAACGAATGATTGTGGGACTTAATTGAACTAACTTTGAACTGTGACCTGATAAATGTGATAAATGACACACATGGACTCCAAGAAATAACATTCTTCTTAATTTGACGTGATTGCCGCAACTCAGCGATTACACTGGGCGCTGTTGTAGCGCCTCATTTAAATATTTAGGTAAATAAGTCATTCTTTACTGTGGGACCAATCCTAGCCATTAGCGCGCGCTGAAGTAATAGAGACAGTTTCAAGTACTACATTTCACTGACTTTCTAACGGTGTCAGTTCGTTTGAGGTTTGACGGTTGGGTCACATATTCGTACCAACATGTATTTAGCGATATTTATCTGATATTACTAGGTTGCATCGCTTTTAGCAGTGAAACGATTGACTGTGGGACTTAATTGAAGTAACTTTGGAGTGTGACCTGATAAATGTGATAAATGAATAAAATTGGACTGCAAGAATAAACATTCTTCTTAATGTGACATGATTGCCGGAACTAAGCGATTGCACTGGGCGCTGTGGTAGCGCTTCATTTAAAAATTTAGATTAACGAGTCATTTATTACTGTGGGACCAATCCTAGCCGTTATCGCACGCTGAAGAAATAGCGACAGCTTCAAAAACTACATTTCATTGACTTTCTAACGGTGTCAGTCCGTTTGACTTACAACGGTTGGGTCACCTATTCGTACCAACATATATTTAGCGATATTTTTCTCATATTACTAGGTTGCATTGCTTTTAACAGTGAAACGATTGACTGTGGGACTTAATTGAACTAACTTTGGACTGCGACCTGATAAATATGATAAATGAGACAATTGGACTCCAAGAAATAACACTCTTCTTAATTTGACGTGATTGCCGGAACTCAGCGATTATACTGGGCGCTGTGGTACCGCTTCATTTAAAAATTTAGATAAATAAGTCATTCTTTACTGTGGGACCAATCCTATCCGTTATCGGGCGCTGAAGTAATAGCGATAGTTTCAAAAACTACATTTCATTGACCTTGTAGCGGTGTCAGTCTGTTTGAGTTACAACGGTTGGGTCACATATTGGTACCAACATGTATTTAGCGATACTTATCTGATGTTACTAGGTTGCATCGCTTTTAACAATGAAACGATTGACTGTGGGACTTAACTGAACTAACTTTGGACTGTGACCTGATAAATGTGATAAATGAGAAAATTGGACTCCAAGAAATAACATTCTTCTTAATTTGACATGATTGCCGGAACTCAGCGATTACACTGGGCGCTGTGGTAGCGCTTCTTTTAAAAATTTAGATTAATGAGTCATTTCTTACTGTGGGACCAATCCTAGCCGTTAGCGCGCGCTGAAATAATAGAGACAGTTTCAAATATTACATTTCACTGTCTTTCTAACGGTGTCAGTCCGTTTGAGTTTCAACAGTTGGGTCACATATTCGTACCAACATGTATTTAGCGATACTTATCTGATGTTACTAGGTTGCATCGCTTTTAACAATGAAACGATTGACTGTGGGACTTAACTGAACTAACTTTGGACTGTGACCTGATAAATGTGATAAATGAAGAAAATTGGACTGCAAGAATAAACATTCTTCTTAATGTGACATGATTGCCGGAACTAAGCGATTGCACTGGGCGCTGTGGTAGCGCTTCATTTAAAAATTTAGATTAACGAGTCATTTATTACTGTGGGACCAATCCTAGCCGTTATCGCACGCTGAAGAAATAGCGACAGCTTCAAAAACTACATTTCATTGACTTTCTAACGGTGTCAGTCCGTTTGAGTTACAACGGTTGTGTCACCTATTCGTACCAACATGTATTTAGCGATATTTTTCTGATATTACTAGGTTGCATCGCTTTTAACAATGAAACGATTGACTGTGGGACTTAACTGAACTAACTTTGGACTGTGACCTGATAAATGTGATAAATGAGGAAATTGGACTCCAAGAAATAACATTCTTCTTAATTTGACATGATTGCCGGAACTCAGCGATTACACTTGGCGCTGTGGTAGCGCTTCATTTAAAAATTTAGATGAATGAGTGATTCTTTACTGTGGGACCAATCCTAGACGTTATCGCGCACTGAAGAACTATCGATAGTTTCATAAACTACATTTCATTGACATTCTAACGGTGTCAGTCCGTTTGAGTTACAACGGTTGGGTCACATATTCGTAACAACATGTATTTAGCGATATTTGTTTTGATATTACTAGCTTGCATCGCTTTTAACAATGAAACGAATGATTGTGGGACTTAATTGAACTAACTTTGAACTGTGACCTGATAAATGTGATAAATGACACACATGGACTCCAAGAAATAACATTCTTCTTAATTTGACGTGATTGCCGCAACTCAGCGATTACACTGGGCGCTGTTGTAGCGCCTCATTTAAATATTTAGGTAAATAAGTCATTCTTTACTGTGGGACCAATCCTAGCCATTAGCGCGCGCTGAAGTAATAGAGACAGTTTCAAGTACTACATTTCACTGACTTTCTAACGGTGTCAGTTCGTTTGAGGTTTGACGGTTGGGTCACATATTGGTACCAACATGTATTTAGCGATACTTATCTGATGTTACTAGGTTGCATCGCTTTTAACAATGAAACGATTGACTGTGGGACTTAACTGAACTAACTTTGGACTGTGACCTGATAAATGTGATAAATGAGAAAATTGGACTCCAAGAAATAACATTCTTCTTAATTTGACATGATTGCCGGAACTCAGCGATTACACTGGGCGCTGTGGTAGCGCTTCTTTTAAAAATTTAGATTAATGAGTCATTTCTTACTGTGGGACCAATCCTAGCCGTTAGCGCGCGCTGAAATAATAGAGACAGTTTCAAATATTACATTTCACTGTCTTTCTAACGGTGTCAGTCCGTTTGAATTTCAACAGTTGGGTCACATATTCGTACCAACATGTATTTAGCGATATTTATCTGATATTACTAGGTTGCATCGCTTTTAGCAGTGAAACGATTGACTGTGGGACTTAATTGAAGTAACTTTGGACTGTGACCTGATAAATGTGATAAATGAAGAAAATTGGACTGCAAGAAATAACATTCTTCTTAATGTGACATGATTGCCGGAACTCAGCGATTACATTGGGCGCTGTGGTAGCGCTTTATTTAAAAATTTAGATTAATGAGTCATTTATTACTGTGGGACCAATCCTATCCGTTATCGCGCCCTGAAGTAATAGCGATAGTTTCAAAAACTAAATTACATTGACCTTGTAGCGGTGTCAGTCCGCTTGAGTTACAACGGTTGGGTCACATATTCGTACCAACATGTATTTAGCGATACTTATCTGATGTTACTAGGTTGCATCGCTTTTAACAATGAAACGATTGACTGTGGGACTTAACTGAACTAACTTTGGACTGTGACCTGATAAATGTGATAAATGAGAAAATTGGACTCCAAGAAATAACATTCTTCTTAATTTGACATGATTGCCGCAACTCAGCGATTACACTGGGCGCTGTGGTAGCGCTTCATTTAAAAATTTAGATGAATAAGTGATTCTTTACTGTGGGACCAATCCTAGACGTTATCGCGCGCTGAAGAACTATCGACAGTTTCATAAACTACATTTCATTGACTTTCTAACGGTGTCAGTCCGTTTGAGTTACAACGGTTGGGTCACATATTGGTAACAACATGTATTTTGCGATATTTTTTTTGATATTACTAGCTTGCATCGCTTTTAACAATGAAACGAATGATTGTGGGACTTAATTGAACTAACTTTGAACTGTGACCTGATAAATGTGATAAATGATACAATTGGACTCCAAGAAATAACATTCTTCTTAATTTGACGTGATTGCCGCAACTCAGCGATTACACTGGGCGCTGTTGTAGCGCCTCATTTAAATATTTAGGTAAATATGTCATTCTTTACTGTGGGACCAATCCTAGCCATTAGCGCGCGCTGAAGTAATAGAGACAGTTTCAAGTACTACATTTCACTGACTTTCTAACGGTGTCAGTTCGTTTGAGGTTTGACGGTTGTGTCACATATTCGTACCAACATGTATTTAGCGATATTTATCTGATATTACTAGGTTGCATCGCTTTTAGCAGTGAAACGATTGACTGTGGGACTTAATTGAAGTAACTTTGGACTGTGACCTGATAAATGTGATAAATGAAGAAAATTGGACTGCAAGAATAAACATTCTTCTTAATGTGACATGATTGCCGGAACTAAGCGATTGCACTGGGCGCTGTAGTAGCGCTTCATTTAACAATTTAGATTAACGAGTCATTTCTTACTGGGGGACCAATCCTAGCCGTTATCGCACGCTGAAGAAATAGCGACAGCTTCAAAAACTACATTTCATTGACTTTCTAACGGTGTCAGTCTTTTCTTTTCTTTTCTTTTCAATTTATTTAAAGTCGATTATTCACATATTTACAATAGTTTCCAAAAAAAAAGTAATTAAGAAAACTAATCTAAATCGACTAATTTTTTTTATGTTTACAATTAAATAAAATCATTTTTTTTTTATATATAAACAATAATAACAACAAAGTTCTACAAAGGGGCCTTACATTTATCACAGTTACATTTAGATCCGTCCCACATTTTAATCATGCTTTTAAAAACTTTAAGGTTGTCACATCGTTTCAAATGTGATGGTAGGTTATTCCAAATCTTTGGTCCCAGGGCTGATAAGCTATTAGTTCCAAAAGTCGCGGTCCTTTTCCTTGAGACTACCAAATTATTTGTATTTTGTTCTCTGACTGTCCTACCGTTATCATTTAAACAAAATATATCTTTCATAAAATAAGGGCTGCTGTTATTTATAGTTTTAGAGATTTCTATACACAATGACCGTAAGCGATTTACATTCATGTGACTCTTGCTGGAATTTTTAAGTAAATTTTCGTATGTACTTACCGTATCATTATACAGAAATCTTAATGCTCGTTTTTGTATCATTTCGACTTTAGATAAAGATTTAGAAGAAGAAAAATGCCATATAAGGGAACAATAATTGAAATTTGCGTAGATAAAACTTTGAACTAAAATATATTTTGCTTGAAAGGATAAGAAACTTCTAAATCAAAATAAGGCATTTAGTTGGGCTGATGCTTTGTGACACAAATCACTAACGTGTCTGTCAGAATTTAATTTATTGTCTATAGTCACACCTAGTAATTTCACGTTATTTTCACTTTCAATAGTTTTATTTCCTATATTAAATTTTAGACCTAAATTATCTGCCTTATTCTTTGTCAGAATTATCGAGTGAAACTTTTCAGGGTTTGCAATCATTTTATTCTCTTTTAACCAGGAGAGGGCAGTTTTAGCTTCGTTTTCTAAAGTATTTATCAAATTAGGAATAGAATTTGAGAAGTTGGATATTGTGTTATCATCAGCGTAATTATGTAGCTTATATTTTTCTATAAAAAGAAACAAATCATTTATAAATATATTGAATATGATAGGTCCCAAAATAGAACCTTGTGGTACACCAGATAAGATAATTTGAAATAGACTATAGATCCCATTTATTCGAGTGGCTTGCTCTCTATCAGTAAGATAAGATAGAATGAATTGAAGAGACTTATTGTCAAATCCATAAGCAGCTAGTTTCGCAATTAGTAAGTCATGTGGTACACAGTCAAAAGCTTTTGAAAGATCCATCAAGATCGCACCCACCACATAATTCTTATAAAGTTTACTCTTCCATTCCTCTATTAAGCGAATTAGTACTTGTTGGGTACTATAGCATTTCCTATAGGCGGAGAGAAAGGTCGACAATTTTGATTCCATATAAGCGGTTATTTGTTCTTTCATAACCCTTTCGTAAAATTTAGAAAAAACATTTAAAACACTGACAGGCCTGTAGTTTGATATTTTAGTTTTTTCTTTTCCTCCCTTATCCAATGGCGTTACAGCAGCTCGCTTAGCTTTGCTTGGAAATTTGTTTGAAACTATGCTACTATTTATAGCATCTGTTAGTGGCGTTACTAGGTGCCTTTTTGCTAATTTTGTCAGCTTTGATGGTATTGTATCTTCACCTGTTGATACTTTGGTGTTTAAATCATTAAACAGTTTAGAAATTGTATTTTCATCAACTTCTTGGAATGTGAAGTTCTCATTGTTGTTAGAATCATTGATTTCCTTTATTTTAATGATACTTGGATGATTTTCAAAACTATCAACAATTTCCTCAATCATTTTTGACTTATCATTTACATTCTTATATTTTATAGGATTTGGTTTCATGCCACAATAATTTTCTAAAATATTGATGTAGTATTCGTTGAAAAGTCTGGTTAGCTGTTTTTTATCAGTAACTAAACTTTCATTTTGAACGATCGCTATATCTCCTTTGCTTATTCCACTTTTATTTGATATCAAGGGTTTAACAGTTTCCCAAAACGTTTTTTTGGAAATAAAACCTGATTCTGTTACCCTTTTGAAATGGTTTTTGATAGCCTTTTTGCGTAAATTTACACACTTGTTTCTCTGTTTCTTGTACGTGATTTTGTTTTCAGAAGTAGGATTTTTATTGTATTTATTTTTGAACCTAGACCTTGTATATATTGCCTTTTTTAACTCTTTTGTCATAAATGGTGCCTCGTTTCCACGCAGAGTTTTTTGCTTCTGTGGGGCATGCTTTTCTATGATAGATGTGAAAACATTGATGAGGTTTTCATAATTCAGTTCAGGATCTTTACTATTACAAATAAAATTTGCGTTCTCAACATCACGTAAAAAGTTGGCTTCATTAAAATTTTTGTAACTTCTGTAAATAATTTTCTTGGATGCTAAGCGTGCTAAATGAGATTTTAAAAATGTTGTTACCATTTGATGATGATCACTTATTCCTGTTTCACATGTTAGTGTGTGTTGAAAACATCTGGGTCTATTTGTAAGAATGACATCTATAGCTGTTCCGTTAGGACTAGCAAAACAGGTTTTGTTTTTGACAAGATTTTCAAGACTAAAAATATCACAGAAATTATTTAAGGTTTCGAAACCAGAATCGTTCGAGTTATGGCAATCGATATTTATATCACCCATAATTATTATGTTTTCGACTGTAGATAGAGTTTTATTTAAAGCTATCTCTAATTCCTCAAAAAAGTTGTTTAAGTTTGAATAATGAGGTGGTCTATAAATACTGATAACTGTCCATTTTTTATTTCTTATCGTTAATTCTGAGCAAATGATTTCATTATTTGTTATACCCAAATCATTAACTTGTCTACAGGCTATTCCTTTCTTAACATATTCAATTAACCCTCCTCCATTTTTGTTCCTATCTTTTCTAGTTCTAATTTCATAGTTATCAATATAGAATTGTTCGTTTGGAAAACTCTCATCTAGTTTGGTTTCAGCAAATACAAAATAATCAGGTGAAAATTTTGTCAGAATTTCTCTTGCATCAATTATTTTGTTTCTGAGACTATTAATGTTTAAATAGCCTAAAAGAGGATTGGAAGGGTACTTAATTCGTAATTTATGTATTTCATCTAAAGAACTTTGGTGAGAATTATGTGTCGGATTTTGATCATTTCTATATTGACTCCCAACACATTCATCAGGAATATCAGATTTATTATCATCGCAAACTAGTCCAAGCCTATTGAATACCCCTGCTGATCTAAAAAATTATTTATAAAAGCTATAAAATTTCGTGCTAACATTATCTTACCATTCTCTCGTAAATGTATGCCATCTTTCCATAGGTGTTCTTCTCTGATATTGTTGTGTCTGATGTAGCCATAACCGTGAAGATCGGATCCTTCTCTTAATAGTTTGTTAATACTGTTTATTCTATCAGAGTCGACACGTCTGCTCGTAACCAAGGCAGAGATAAAAACTTTTTCTACTCCGTTACGCACACATTTTTTTCCGATGTCCAGGATCTGTTCGGCAATTTTGTTATCTGACGCTGCATTTAGATGACTTGATAAAAGATTGTTGATTCCTACATGGATAACGACAATATCAGGTTTTTCTTGTTCCAGTGTTGGTTGTACGTAATAATTTAAGTTTTCGACACTTGCTCCTGGGAATATCTTAAATCTCACATTTCCATTTTTTATTTGCTCATTAAATTCTTTCACTCGAATACCTTTTGATATACTATCGGTCATTATCCGTATCTTCTTAGAATGGTGTACATTTTGATGCTCAAGATTCGTAGCTAATTGATCTCTTTCGGGAAACGGATTGATAACAGGGTTGGGTCTTCGTCTGTGTGTTACATTATTTTTAAAGATATTTGACGAACGAATATGGTTGTTAACATCTACGTGGTGCGTATTTTGACTCTCCTTCGTAAAATTACAATCTTGATCACCCCAACTTTGTTGATTAGAATCGTCATTAACTTCAACTCTTAGGTCGTTAAATCTGTTATGATGTAATTCTTCATTTCTATTAACTTTATTTGTAGAAAACCCTGAGGGACCTTTGATTACGTTGTTCCATTGATTATGCTGTTTAATCGGTTCCACATGTTTACACGTTTCAACTGAATGATCACGTTGATTACTGTTTAAAATTTCGCTAACCAATTTTTTGTTATCCTTTATTTCTTCTTTAAGGAAATCTATTTCACTCCTCAGTTGTTTAATTAATATATTTGACGAGTTGTCCCCGATCTTGCTCAGTTTATACGAAATAAATTCTTTTAAATCGCAAACCTGTGTTGTCAAATTTTTAAATTTAATAAACTGGCCAAAACTTTTAACTTCTTCCTCGTACAGATATCCACTTTTATCTTCGATTAAATCGTCAACAACATCTTTCTTTTCCTCTGAAAAAGGTTCGTCTGTGCTATTTTCTTTCTCCTCTTCTACTTGTTTCACAAATAAATAACTTTCTGTACCATTTCTCTCCGTTTTGTTTATTATATTCTGTTGACATAAATCTTTTAGCGTTTGCTCAATAATTTCAGGATGCAAGTCTTTTGTGTTAGTTACTATGCTGTCATAGTCAGCTTTCTTTTTCCTTCTATGTATTTCTTTAACAGAATTTAAAACAATATTTTCAAACTCAACAGTTAAACAACAAGTTTTACTAAGTTTTAAAAACACGTCCGCTCCGTCCGCTTGCTAAGAAATCCGTTTAAAAGTTTTGCTCACGGAAAAATAAGAATCAGTCCGTTTGAGTTACAACGCTTGGGTCACCTATTCGTACCAACATGTATTTAGCGATACTTATCTGATGTTACTAGGTTGCATCGCTTTTAACAATGAAACGATTGACTGTGGGACTTAACTGAACTAACTTTGGACTGTGACCTGATAAATGTGATAAATGAGAAAATTGGACTCCAAGAAATAACATTCTTCTTAATTTGACATGATTGCCGGAACTCAGCGATTACACTGGGCGCTGTGGTAGCGCTTCTTTTAAAAATTTAGATTAAAAAGTCATTTCTTACTGTGGGACCAATCCTAGCCGTTAGCGCGCGCTGAAATAATAGAGACAGTTTCAAATATTACATTTCACTGTCTTTCTAACGGTGTCAGTCCGTTTGAGTTTCAACATATGGGTCACATATTCGTACCAACATGTATTTAGCGATATTTATCTGATATTACTAGGTTGCATCGCTTTTAGCAGTGAAACGATTGACTGTGGGACTTAATTGAAGTAACTTTGGACTGTGACCTGATAAATGTGATAAATGAAGAAAATTGGACTGCAAGAAATAACATTCTTCTTAATGTGACATGATTGCCGGAACTCAGCGATTACACTGGGCGCTGTGGTAGCGCTTCATTTAAAAATTTAGATTAATGAGTTGTTTATTACTGTGGGACCAATCCTAGCCGTTATCGCACGCTGAAGAAATAGCGACAGTTTCAAAAACTACATTTCATTGACTTTCTAACAGTGTCAGTCCGTTTGAGTTACAACGGCTGGGTCATATATTCGTACCAACATGTATTTAGCGATATTTTTCTGATATTACTAGGTTGCATCGCTTTTAACAGTGAAACGATTGACTGTGGGACTTAATTGAACTAACTTTGGACTGCGACCTGATAAATATGATAAATGAGACAATTGGACTCCAAGAAATAACATTCTTCTTAATTTGACGTTATTGCCGGAACTCAGCGATTATACTGGGCGCTGTGGTACCGCTTCATTTAAAAATTTAGATAAATAAGTCATTCTTTACTGTGGAACCAATCCTATCTGTTATCGCGCGCTGAAGTAATAGCGATAGTTTCAAAAACTACATTACATTGACCTTGTAGCGGTGTCAGTCCGTTTGAGTTTCAACAGTTGGGTCACATATTCGTACCAACATGTATTTAGCGATACTTAACTGATATTACTAGGCTGCATCGTTTTTAACTGTGAAACGACTGACTGTGGGACTTAATTGAACTAACTTTGGACTGCGACCTGCTAAATATGATAAATGAGACAATTGGACTCCAAGAAATAACATTCTTCTTAATTTGACGTGATTGCCGGAACTCAGCGATTATACTGGGCGCTGTGGTATTGCTTCATTTAAAAATTTAGATAAATAAGTCATTCTTTACTGTGGGACCAATCCTATCCGTTATTGCGCGCTGAAGAAGTAGCGATAGTTTCAAAAACTACATTTCATTGCCCTTGTAGCGGTGTCAGTCCGTTTGAGTTACAACGGTTGAGTCACATATTCGTACCAACATATATTTAGCGAGACTTATCTGTTATTATTAGGTTGCATCGCTTTTAACATGAAACGATTTACTGTGAGACTTAACTGAACTAAATTTGGACTGCGACCTGATAAATGTAATAAATGAAAAAAATTGGACTCCAATAAATAACATTCTTCTCAATTTGACATGATTGCCAGAACTCAGCGATTACACTGGGCGCTGTGGTAGCGCTTCATTTAAAATTTTAGATTAATAAGTCATTTTTTACTGGGGGACCAATCCTAGCCGTTATCGCGCACTGAAGAAATAGAGACAGCTTCAAAAACTACATTTCTTTGACTTTCTAACGGTGTCAGTCCGTTTGTGTTATAAGGGTTGGGTCACATATTCGTACCAACATGTATTTAGCGATATTTTTCTGATATTACTAGGTTGCATCGCTTTTAACAATGAAACGATTGACTGTGGGACTTAATTGAACTAACTTTGGACTGCAACCTGATAAATATGATAAATGAGACAATTGTACTCCAAGAAATAACATTCTTCTTAATTTGACGTGATTGCCGGAACTCAGCGATTATACTGGGCGCTGTGATAGCGCTTCATTTAAAAATTCAGAGAAATAAGTCATTCTTTACTGTAGGACCAATCCTATCCGTTATCGCGCGCTGAAGAAATAGCGATAGTTTCAAAAACTACATTTCATTGACTTTGTAGCGGTGTCAGTCCGCTTGAGGTACAACGGTTTTGTCGCATACTCGTACCAACATGTATTTAGCGATACTTATCTGATATTACTAGGTTGCATCGCTTTTAACTATGAAACGATTGACTGTGGGACTTAACTGAACTAACTTTGGACTGTGACCTGATAAATGTGATAAATGAGAAAATTAGACTCCAAGAAATAACATTCTTCTTAATTTGACATGATTGCCGGAACTCAGCGATTACACTGGGCGCTGTGGTAGCACTTCTTTTAAAAATTTAGATTAATGAGTCATTTCTTACTGTGGGACCAATCCTATCCGTTATCGCGCGCTGAAGAAATAGAGACAGTTTCAAATACTACATTTCACTGACTTTCTAACGGTGTCAGTCCGTTTGAGTTTCAACGTTTGGGTCACATATTCGTACCAACATGTATTTAGCGATACTTATCTGATATTACTAGGTTGCATCGCTTTTGACAGTGAAACGATTTACTGTGGGACTTAACTGAACTAACTTTGGACTGTGACCTGATAAATGTGATAAATGAGAAAATTGGACTCCAAGAAATAACATTCTTCTTAATTTGACATGATTGCCGGAACTCAGCGATTACACTGGGCGCTGTGGTAGCACTTCTTTTAAAAATTTAGATTAATGAGTCATTTCTTACTGTGGGACCAATCCTAGCCGTTAGCGCGCGCTGAAATAATAGAGACAGTTTCAAATATTACATTTCACTGACTTTCTAATGGTGTCAGTCCGTTTGAGTTTCAACAGTTGGGCCACATATTCGTACCAACATGTATTTAGCGATATTTGTCTGATATTACTAGGTTGCATCGCTTTTATCAGTGAAACGATTGACTCTGGGACTTAATTGAACTAACTTTGGACGGTGAATTGATAAATGTGATAAATGAAAAAAATTGGACTCCAAGAAATAGCATTCTTCTTAATTTGACATGATTGCAGGAACTCAGCGATTACACTGGGCGCTGTGGTAGCACTTCTTTTAAAAATTTAGATTAATGAGTCATTTCTTACTGTGGGACCAATCCTAGCCGTTAGCGCGCGCTGAAATAATAGAGACAGTTTCAAATATTACATTTCACTGACTTTCTAATGGTGTCAGTCCGTTTAAGTTTCAACAGTTGGGACACATATTCGTACCAACATGTATTTAGCGATATTTATCTGATATTACTAGGTTGCATCGCTTTTATCAGTGAAACGATTGACTGTGGGACTTAATTGAACTAACTTTGGACTGTGAATTGATAAATGTGATAAATGAAAAAAATTGGACTCCAAGAAATAACATTCTTCTTAATTTGACATGATTGCCGGAACTCAGAGATTACACTGGGCGCTGTGGTAGCGTTTCATTTAAAAATTTAGATTAATAAGTCATTTATTACTGTGGGACCAATCCTAGCCGTTATCGCACGCTGAAGAAATAGCGATAGTTTCAAAAACTACATTTCATTGACCTTGTAGCGGTGTCAGTCCGTTTGAGTTACAACGGTTGGGTCACATATTCTTACCAACATGCATTTAGCGATACTTATCTGATGTTACTAGGTTGCATCGCTTTTAACAATGAAACGATTGACTGTGGGACTTAACTGAACTAACTTTGGACTGTGACCTGATAAATGTGATAAATGAGAAAATTGGACTCCAAGAAATAACATTCTTTTTAATTTGACATGATTGCCGGAACTCAGCGATTACACTGGGCGCTGTGGTAGCGCTTCTTTTAAAAATTTAGATTAATGAGTCATTTCTTACTGTGGGACCAATCCTAGCCGTTAGCGCGCGCTGAAATAATAGAGACAGTTTCAAATATTACATTTCACTGTCTTTCTAACGGTGTGAGTCCGTTTGAGTTGCAACAGTTGGGTCACATATTCGTACCAACATGTATTTAGCGATATTTAACTGATATTACTAGGTTGCATCGTTTTTAACAGTGAAACGACTGACTGTGGGACTGAATTGAACTAACTTTGGACTGCGACCTGATAAATGTAATAAATGAAAAAAATTGGACTCCAATAAATAACATTCTTCTCAATTTGACATGATTGCCGGAACTCAGCGATTACACTGGGCGCTGTGGTAGCGCTTCATTTAAAATTTTAGATTAATAAGTCATTTTTTACTGGGGGACCAATCCTAGCCGTTATCGCGCGCTGAAGAAATAGAGACAGCTTCAAAAACTACATTTCTTTGACTTTCTAACGGTGTCAGTCCGTTTGTGTTATAACGGTTGGGTCACATATTCGTACCAACATGTATTTAGCGATATTTTTCTGATATTACTATGTTGCATCGCTTTTAACAATGAAACGATTGACTGTGGGACTTAATTGAACTAACTTTGGACTGCAACCTGATAAATATGATAAATGAGACAATTGTACTCCAAGAAATAACATTGTTCTCAATTTGACGTGATTGCTGGAACTCAGCGATTATACTGGGCGCTATGATAGCGCTTCATTTAAAAATTCAGAGAAATAAGTCATTCTTTACTGTAGGACCAATCCTATCCGTTATCGCGCGCTGAAGAAATAGCGATAATTTCAAAAACTACATTTCATTGACTTTGTAGCGGTGTCAGTCCGCTTGAGGTACAACGGTTTTGTCGCATACTCGTACCAACATGTATTTAGCGATACTTATCTGATATTACTAGGTTGCATCGCTTTTAACTATGAAACGATTGACTGTGGGAATTAACTGAACTAACTTTGGACTGTGACCTGATAAATGTGATAAATGAGAAAATTAGACTCCAAGAAATAACATTCTTCTTAATTTGACATGATTGCCGGAACTCAGCGATTACACTGGGCGCTGTGGTAGCACTTCTTTTAAAAATTTAGATTAATGAGTCATTTCTTACTGTGGGACCAATCCTATCCGTTATCGCGCGCTGAAGAAATAGAGACAGTTTCAAATACTACATTTCACTGACTTTCTAACGGTGTCAGTCCGTTTGAGTTTCAACGTTTGGGTCACATATTCGTACCAACATGTATTTAGCGATACTTATCTGATATTACTAGGTTGCATCGGTTTTAACAGTGAAACGATTTACTGTGGGACTTAACTGAACTAACTTTGGACTGTGACCTGATAAATGTGATAAATGAGAAAATTGGACTCCAAGAAATAACATTCTTCTTAATTTGACATGATTGCCGGAACTCAGCGATTACACTGGGCGCTGTGGTAGCACTTCTTTTAAAAATTTAGATTAATGAGTCATTTCTTACTGTGGGACCAATCCTAGCCGTTAGCGCGCGCTGAAATAATAGAAACAGTTTCAAATATTACATTTCACTGACTTTCTAATGGTGTCAGTCCGTTTGAGTTTCAACAGTTGGGCCACATATTCGTACCAACATGTATTTAGCG
This sequence comes from Hydractinia symbiolongicarpus, assembly GCF_029227915.1. Taxonomy (NCBI): domain Eukaryota; kingdom Metazoa; phylum Cnidaria; class Hydrozoa; order Anthoathecata; family Hydractiniidae; genus Hydractinia; species Hydractinia symbiolongicarpus. Next base: position 29,079,174 of record NC_079881.1, read on the forward strand.
ATATTTATCTGATATTACTAGGTTGCATCGCTTTTATCAGTGAAACGATTGACTGTGGGACTTAATTGAACTAACTTTGGACTGTGAACTGATAAATGTGATAAATGAAAAAAATTGGACTCCAAGAAATAACATTCTTCTTAATTTGACATGATTGCCGGAACTCAAAGATTACACTGGGCGCTGTGGTAGCGCTTCATTTAAAAATTTAGATTAATAAGTCATTTCTTACTGTGGGACCAATCCTAGCCGTTAGCGCGCGCTGAAATAATAGAGACAGTTTCAAATATTACATTTCACTGACTTTCTAATGGTGTCAGTCCGTTTGAGTTTCAACAGTTGGGCCACATATTCGTACCAACATGTATTTAGCGATATTTATCTGATATTACTAGGTTGCATCGCTTTTATCAGTGAAACGATTGACTGTGGGACTTAATTGAACTAACTTTGGACTGTGAACTGATAAATGTGATAAATGAAAAAAATTGGACTCCAAGAAATAACATTCTTCTTAATTTGACATGATTGCCGGAACTCAGCGATTACACTGGGCGCTGTGGTAGCACTTCTTTTAAAAATTTAGATTAATGAGTCATTTCTTACTGTGGGACCAATCCTAGCCGTTAGCGCGCGCTGAAATAATAGAGACAGTTTCAAATATTACATTTCACTGACTTTCTAATGGTGTCAGTCCGTTTAAGTTTCAACAGTTGGGCCACATATTCGTACCAACATGTATTTAGCGATATTTATCTGATATTACTAGGTTGCATCGCTTTTATCAGTGAAACGATTGACTGTGGGACTTAATTGAACTAACTTTGGACTGTGAATTGATAAATGTGATAAATGAAAAAAATTGGACTCCAAGAAATAACATTCTTCTTAATTTGACATGATTGCCGGAACTCAGAGATTACACTGGGCGCTGTGGTAGCGTTTCATTTAAAAATTTAGATTAATAAGTCATTTATTACTGTGGGACCAATCCTAGCCGTTATCGCACGCTGAAGACATAGCGATAGTTTCAAAAACTACATTTCATTGACCTTGTAGCGGTGTCAGTCCGTTTGAGTTACAACGGTTGGGTCACATATTCGTACCAACATGCATTTAGCGATACTTATCTGATGTTACTAGGTTGCATCGCTTTTAACAATGAAACGATTGACTGTGGGACTTAACTGAACTAACTTTGGACTGTGACCTGATAAATGTGATAAATGAGAAAATTGGACTCCAAGAAATAACATTCTTTTTAATTTGACATGATTGCCGGAACTCAGCGATTACACTGGGCGCTGTGGTAGCGCTTCTTTTAAAAATTTAGATTAATGAGTCATTTCTTACTGTGGGACCAATCCTAGCCGTTAGCGCGCGCTGAAATAATAGAGACAGTTTCAAATATTACATTTCACTGTCTTTCTAACGGTGTGAGTCCGTTTGAGTTGCAACAGTTGGGTCACATATTCGTACCAACATGTATTTAGCGATATTTAACTGATATTACTAGGTTGCATCGTTTTTAACAGTGAAACGACTGACTGTGGGACTGAATTGAACTAACTTTGGACTGCGACCTGATAAATGTAATAAATGAAAAAAATTGGACTCCAATAAATAACATTCTTCTCAATTTGACATGATTGCCGGAACTCAGCGATTACACTGGGCGCTGTGGTAGCGCTTCATTTAAAATTTTAGATTAATAAGTCATTTTTTACTGGGGGACCAATCCTAGCCGTTATCGCGCGCTGAAGAAATAGAGACAGCTTCAAAAACTACATTTCTTTGACTTTCTAACGGTGTCAGTCCGTTTGTGTTATAACGGTTGGGTCACATATTCGTACCAACATGTATTTAGCGATATTTTTCTGATATTACTATGTTGCATCGCTTTTAACAATGAAACGATTGACTGTGGGACTTAATTGAACTAACTTTGGACTGCAACCTGATAAATATGATAAATGAGACAATTGTACTCCAAGAAATAACATTGTTCTTAATTTGACGTGATTGCCGGAACTCAGCGATTATACTGGGCGCTGTGATAGCGCTTCATTTAGAAATTCAGAGAAATAAGTCATTCTTTACTGTAGGACCAATCCTATCCGTTATCGCGCGCTGAAGAAATAGCGATAATTTCAAAAACTACATTTCATTGACTTTGTAGCGGTGTCAGTCCGCTTGAGGTACAACGGTTTTGTCGCATACTCGTACCAACATGTATTTAGCGATACTTATCTGATATTACTAGGTTGCATCGCTTTTAACTATGAAACGATTGACTGTGGGACTTAACTGAACTAACTTTGGACTGTGACCTGATAAATGTGATAAATGAGAAAATTAGACTCCAAGAAATAACATTCTTCTTAATTTGACATGATTGCCGGAACTCAGCGATTACACTGGGCGCTGTGGTAGCACTTCTTTTAAAAATTTAGATTAATGAGTCATTTCTTACTGTGGGACCAATCCTATCCGTTATCGCGCGCTGAAGAAATAGAGACAGTTTCAAATACTACATTTCACTGACTTTCTAACGGTGTCAGTCCGTTTGAGTTTCAACGTTTGGGTCACATATTCGTACCAACATGTATTTAGCGATACTTATCTGATATTACTAGGTTGCATCGGTTTTAACAGTGAAACGATTTACTGTGGGACTTAACTGAACTAACTTTGGACTGTGACCTGATAAATGTGATAAATGAGAAAATTGGACTCCAAGAAATAACATTCTTCTTAATTTGACATGATTGCCGGAACTCAGCGATTACACTGGGCGCTGTGGTAGCACTTCTTTTAAAAATTTAGATTAATGAGTCATTTCTTACTGTGGGACCAATCCTAGCCGTTAGCGCGCGCTGAAATAATAGAAACAGTTTCAAATATTACATTTCACTGACTTTCTAATGGTGTCAGTCCGTTTGAGTTTCAACAGTTGGGCCACATATTCGTACCAACATGTATTTAGCGATATTTATCTGATATTACTAGGTTGCATCGCTTTTATCAGTGAAACGATTGACTGTGGGACTTAATTGAACTAACTTTGGACTGTGAACTGATAAATGTGATAAATGAAAAAAATTAAACTCCAAGAAATAACATTCTTCTTAATTTGACATGATTGCCGGAACTCAAAGATTACACTGGGCGCTGTGGTAGCGCTTCATTTAAAAATTTAGATTAATAAGTCATTTCTTACTGTGGGACCAATCCTAGCCGTTAGCGCGCGCTGAAATAATAGAGACAGTTTCAAATATTACATTTCACTGACTTTCTAATGGTGTCAGTCCGTTTGAGTTTCAACAGTTGGGCCACATATTCGTACCAACATGTATTTAGCGATATTTATCTGATATTACTAGGTTGCATCGCTTTTATCAGTGAAACGATTGACTGTGGGACTTAATTGAACTAACTTTGGACTGTGAACTGATAAATGTGATAAATGAAAAAAATTGGACTCCAAGAAATAACATTCTTCTTAATTTGACATGATTGCCGGAACTCAGCGATTACACTGGGCGCTGTGGTAGCACTTCTTTTAAAAATTTAGATTAATGAGTCATTTCTTACTGTGGGACCAATCCTAGCCGTTAGCGCGCGCTGAAATAATAGAGACAGTTTCAAATATTACATTTCACTGACTTTCTAATGGTGTCAGTCCGTTTAAGTTTCAACAGTTGGGCCAGATATTCGTACCAACATGTATTTAGCGATATTTATCTGATATTACTAGGTTGCATCGCTTTTATCAGTGAAACGATTGACTGTGGGACTTAATTGAACTAACTTTGGACTGTGAATTGATAAATGTGATAAATGAAAAAAATTGGACTCCAAGAAATAACATTCTTCTTAATTTGACATGATTGCCGGAACTCAGAGATTACACTGGGCGCTGTGGTAGCGTTTCATTTAAAAATTTAGATTAATAAGTCATTTATTACTGTGGGACCAATCCTAGCCGTTATCGCACGCTGAAGAAATAGCGATAGTTTCAAAAACTACATTTCATTGACCTTGTAGCGGTGTCAGTCCGTTTGAGTTACAACGGTTGGTCACATATTCGTACCAACATGCATTTAGCGATACTTATCTGATGTTACTAGGTTGCATCGCTTTTAACAATGAAACGATTGACTGTGGGACTTAACTGAACTAACTTTGGACTGTGACCTGATAAATGTGATAAATGAGAAAATTGGACTCCAAGAAATAACATTCTTTTTAATTTGACATGATTGCCGGAACTCAGCGATTACACTGGGCGCTGTGGTAGCGCTTCTTTTAAAAATTTAGATTAATGAGTCATTTCTTACTGTGGGACCAATCCTAGCCGTTAGCGCGCGCTGAAATAATAGAGACAGTTTCAAATATTACATTTCACTGTCTTTCTAACGGTGTGAGTCCGTTTGAGTTGCAACAGTTGGGTCACATATTCGTAACAACATGTATTTAGCGATATTTAACTGATATTACTAGTTTGCATCGTTTTTAACAGTGAAACGACTGACTGTGGGACTGAATTGAACTAACTTTGGACTGCGACCTGATAAATGTAATAAATGAAAAAAATTGGACTCCAATAAATAACATTCTTCTCAATTTGACATGATTGCCGGAACTCAGCGATTACACTGGGCGCTGTGGTAGCGCTTCATTTAAAATTTTAGATTAATAAGTCATTTTTTACTGGGGGACCAATCCTAGCCGTTATCGCGCGCTGAAGAAATAGAGACAGCTTCAAAAACTACATTTCTTTGACTTTCTAACGGTGTCAGTCCGTTTGTGTTATAACGGTTGGGTCACATATTCGTACCAACATGTATTTAGCGATATTTTTCTGATATTACTATGTTGCATCGCTTTTAACAATGAAACGATTGACTGTGGGACTTAATTGAACTAACTTTACACTGCAACCTGATAAATATGATAAATGAGACAATTGTACTCCAAGAAATAACATTGTTCTTAATTTGACGTGATTGCCGGAACTCAGCGATTATACTGGGCGCTGTGATAGCGCTTCATTTAAAAATTCAGAGAAATAAGTCATTCTTTACTGTAGGACCAATCCTATCCGTTATCGCGCGCTGAAGAAATAGCGATAATTTCAAAAACTACATTTCATTGACTTTGTAGCGGTGTCAGTCCGCTTGAGGTACAACGGTTTTGTCGCATACTCGTACCAACATGTATTTAGCGATACTTATCTGATATTACTAGGTTGCATCGCTTTTAACTATGAAACGATTGACTGTGGGACTTAACTGAACTAACTTTGGACTGTGACCTGATAAATGTGATAAATGAGAAAATTAGACTCCAAGAAATAACATTCTTCTTAATTTGACATGATTGCCGGAACTCAGCGATTACACTGGGCGCTGTGGTAGCACTTCTTTTAAAAATTTAGATTAATGAGTCATTTCTTACTGTGGGACCAATCCTATCCGTTATCGCGCGCTGAAGAAATAGAGACAGTTTCAAATACTACATTTCACTGACTTTCTAACGGTGTCAGTCCGTTTGAGTTTCAACGTTTGGGTCACATATTCGTACCAACATGTATTTAGCGATACTTATCTGATATTACTAGGTTGCATCGGTTTTAACAGTGAAACGATTTACTGTGGGACTTAACTGAACTAACTTTGGACTGTGACCTGATAAATGTGATAAATGAGAAAATTGGACTCCAAGAAATAACATTCTTCTTAATTTGACTGATTGCCGGAACTCAGCGATTACACTGGGCGCTGTGGTAGCACTTCTTTTAAAAATTTAGATTAATGAGTCATTTCTTACTGTGGGACCAATCCTAGCCGTTAGCGCGCGCTGAAATAATAGAAACAGTTTCAAATATTACATTTCACTGACTTTCTAATGGTGTCAGTCCGTTTGAGTTTCAACAGTTGGGCCACATATTCGTACCAACATGTATTTAGCGATATTTATCTGATATTACTAGGTTGCATCGCTTTTATCAGTGAAACGATTGACTGTGGGACTTAATTGAACTAACTTTGGACTGTGAACTGATAAATGTGATAAATGAAAAAAATTGGACTCCAAGAAATAACATTCTTCTTAATTTGACATGATTGCCGGAACTCAAAGATTACACTGGGCGCTGTGGTAGCGCTTCATTTAAAAATTTAGATTAATAAGTCATTTCTTACTGTGGGACCAATCCTAGCCGTTAGCGCGCGCTGAAATAATAGAGACAGTTTCAAATATTACATTTCACTGACTTTCTAATGGTGTCAGTCCGTTTGAGTTTCAACAGTTGGGCCACATATTCGTACCAACATGTATTTAGCGATATTTATCTGATATTACTAGGTTGCATCGCTTTTATCAGTGAAACGATTGACTGTGGGACTTAATTGAACTAACTTTGGACTGTGAACTGATAAATGTGATAAATGAAAAAAATTGGACTCCAAGAAATAACATTCTTCTTAATTTGACATGAATGCCGGAACTCAGCGATTACACTGGGCGCTGTGGTAGCGCTTCTTTTAAAAATTTAGATTAATGAGTCATTTCTTACTGTGGGACCAATCCTAGCCGTTAGCGCGCGCTGAAATAATAGACACAGTTTCAAATATTACATTTCACTGTCTTTCTAACGGTGTGAGTCCGTTTGAGTTTCAACAGTTGGGTCACATATTCGTACCAACATGTATTTAGCGATATTTAACTGATATTACTAGGTTGCATCGTTTTTAACAGTGAAACGACTGACTGTGGGACTTAATTGAACTAACTTTGGACTGCGACCTGATAAATGTAATAAATGAAAAAAATTGGACTCCAATAAATAACATTCTTCTCAATTTGACATGATTGCCGGAACTCAGCGATTACACTTGGCGCTGTGGTAGCGCTTCATTTAAAATTTTAGATTAATAAGTCATTTTTTACTGGGGGACCAATCCTAGCCGTTATCGCGCGCTGAAGATATAGAGACAGCTTCAAAAACTACATTTGATTGACTTTCTAACGGTGTCAGTCCGTTTGTGTTATAACGGTTGGGTCACATATTCGTACCATCATGTATTTAGCGATATTTTTCTGATATTACTAGGTTGCATCGCTTTTAACAGTGAAACGATGGACTGTGGAACTTAATTGAACTAACTTTGGACTGCGACCTGCTAAATATGATAAATGAGACAATTGGACTCCAAGAAATAACATTCTTCTTTATTTGACGTGATTGCCGGAACTCAGCGATTATACTGGGCGCTGTGGTACCGCTTCATTTAAAAATTTAGATAAATAAGTCATTCTTTACTGTGGGACCAATCCTATCCGTTATTGCGCGCTGTAGAAATAGCGATAGTTTCAAAAACTACATTTCATTGACCTTGTAGCGGTGTCAGTCCGTTTGAGTTACAACGGTTGGGTCACATATTCGTACCAACATGTATTTAGCGATACTTATCTGATATTACTAGGTTGCATCGCTTTTAACAGTGAAACGATTTACTGTGGGACTTAACTGAACTAACTTTGGACTGTGACCTGATAAATGTGATAAATGAGAAAATTGGACTCCAAGAAATAACATTCTTCTTAATTTGACATGATTGTCGGAACTCAGGGATTACACTGGGCGCTGTGGTAGCGCTTCTTTTAAAAAATTAGATTAATGAGTCATTTCTTACTGTGGGAACAATCCTAGCCGTTAGCGCGCGCTGAAATAATAGAGACAGTTTCAAATGTTACATTTCTCTGACTTTCTAACGGTGTCAGTCCGTTTGAGTTTCAACAGTTGGGCCACATATTCGTACCAACATGTATTTAGCGATGTTTAACTGATATTACTAGGTTGCATCGTTTTTAACAGTGAAACTATTGACTGTGGGACTTAATTGAACTAACTTTGGACTGCGACCTGATAAATGTAATAAATGAAAAAAATTGTACTCCAATAAACAACATTCTTCTCAATTTGACATGATTGCCGGAACTCAGCGATTACACTGGGCGCTATGGTAGCGCTTCATTTAAAATTTTAGATTAATAAGTCATTTTTTACAGGGGGACCAATCCTATCCGTTATCGCACGCTGAAGAAATAGCGATAGTTTCAAATACTACATTTCACTGACTTTGTAACGGTGTCAGTCCGTTTGAGTTTCAACGGTTGCGTCACATATTGGTACCAACATGTATTTAGCGATATTTATCTGATATTACTAGGTTCCATCGCTTTTAACTATGAAACGATTGACTGTGGGACTTAATTGAACTAACTTTGGACTGTCACCTAATAAATGTGATAAAGGAGACAATTGGACTCCAAGAAATAACATCCTTCTAATTTTGACATAATTACCGAAACTCAGCGTTTACACTGGGCGCTGTGGTAGCGCTTCATTTAAGAATTAAGCTAAAAAAAGTCATTTTTGTACTGTGGACCAATCCTAGCCGTTAGCGCGTGCTGAAGAAATAGAGACAGTTTCAAATACTACATTTCACTGACTTTCTAACGGTGTCAGTCCGTTTGAGTTTCAACGTCTGAGTCACATATTTGCACCAACATGTATTTAGCGATATGTTTCTCATATTACTAGGTTGCATCGCTTTTAACAGTGAAACGATTGACTGTGGGACTAAATTGAACTGATTTTGGACTGTGACCTTATAAATGCTATAAGTGAGACAACTGGACTCCAACAAATAACATTTTTCTTAATTTGACGTGATTGCCGGACTCAGCGATTACACTGGGCGCTGTGGTAGCGCTTCTTTTAAAAATTTAGATTAATAAGTCATTTTTTACTGTGGGACCAATCCTAGACGTTATTGCGCGCTGAAGAAACAGCCACAGTTTTAAAACTACATTTTATTGACTTTTTAACGGTGTCAGTCCGTTTGAGTTACAACGGTTGGGTCAAATATTCGTACCAACCTCTATTTAGCAATATTTTTTTTGATATTACTAGGTTGAATCGCTTTTAACAATAAAACGATTGACTGTGGGACTTAATTGAACTAACTTTGGACTGTGACCTAATAAAGGTGATAAATGAGAAAATTGGACTCCAAGAAATAACATTCTTCTCAATTTGACGGGATTGCCGAAACTCAGCGATTACACTGGGCGCTGTGGTAGCGCTTCATTTAAAAATGTAGATAAATAAGTCATTCTTTAGTGTGGGACCAATCCTAGACGTTATCGCGCGCTGAAGAACTATCGACAGTTTCAAAAACTACATTTCATTGATTTTCTAACGGTGTCAGTCCGTTTGAGTTACAACGGTTGGGTCACATATTCGTACCAACATGTATTTAGCGATATTTTTCTGATATTACTAGATTGCATCGCTTTTAACAATGAAACGATTGACTGTGGGACTTAATTGAACTAACTTTGGACTGCAACCTGATAAATATTATAAATGAGACAATTGTACTCCAAGAAATAACATTCTTCTTAATTTGACGTGATTGCCGGAACTCAGCGATTATACTGGGCGCTGTGATAGCGCTTCATTTAAAAATTCAGAGAAATAAGTCATTCTTTACTGTACGACCAATCCTATTCGTTATCGCGCGCTGAAGAAATAGCGATTGTTTCAAAAACTACATTTTCTTGACTTTGTAGCGGTGTCAGTCCGTTTGAGTTACAACGGTTGGGTCACATATTCGTACCAACATGTATTTAGCGATATTTATCTGATATTACTAGGTTGCATCGCTTTTAACTATGAAACGATTGACTGTGGGACTTAATTGAACTAACTTTGGATTGTCACCTGATAAATGTGATAAAGGAGACAATTGGACTCCAAGAAATAACATCCTTCTTAATTTGACATGATTGCCGAAACTCAGCGATTACACTGGGCGCTGTGGTAGCGCTTCATGTAAGAATTAAGCTAAAAAAAGTCATTTTTGTACTGTGGGACCAATCCTAGCCGTTAGCGCGCGCTGAAGGAATAGAGACAGCTTCATAAACTACATTTCATTGACATTCTAACGGTGTCAGTCCGTTTGAGTTACAACGGTTGGGTCAAATATTCGTACCAACCTGTATTTAGCGATATTTTTTTTGATATTACTAGGTTGCATCGCTTTTAACAATGAAACGATTGACTGTGGGACTTAATTGAACTAACTTTGGACTGTGACCTAATAAATGTGATAAATGAGAAAATTGGACTCCAAGAAAAAACATTCTTCTCAATTTGACGGGATTGCCGGAACTCAGCGATTACACCGGGCGCTGTGTTAGCGCTTCATTTAAAAATGTAGATAAATAAGGCATTCTTTAGTGTAGGACCAATCTTAGCCGTTATCGCGCGCTGAAGAACTATCGACAGTTTCATAAACTACATTTCATTGACTTTCTAACGGTGTCAGTCCGTTTGTGTTATAACGGTTGGGTCACATATTCGTACCAACATGTATTTAGCGATATTTTTCTGATATTACTAGATTGCATCGCTTTTAACAATGAAACGATTGACTGTGGGACTTAATTGAACTAACTTTGGACTGCAACCTGATAAATATTATAAATGAGACAATTGTACTCCAAGAAATAACATTCTTCTTAATTTGACGTGATTGCCGGAACTCAGCGATTATACTGGGCGCTGTGATAGCGCTTCATTTAAAAATTCAGAGAAATAAGTCATTCTTTACTGTACGACCAATCCTATTTGTTATCGCGCGCTGAAGAAATAGCGATTGTTTCAAAAACTACATTTTCTTGACTTTGTAGCGGTGTCAGTCCGTTTGAGTTACAACGGTTGGGTCACATATTCGTACCAACATGTATTTAGCGATATTTATCTGATATTACTAGGTTGCATCGCTTTTAACTATGAAACGATTGACTGTGGGACTTAATTGAACTAACTTTGGATTGTCACCTGATAAATGTGATAAAGGAGACAATTGGACTCCAAGAAATAACATCCTTCTTAATTTGACATGATTGCCGAAACTCAGCGATTACACTGGGCGCTGTGGTAGCGCTTCATGTAAGAATTAAGCTAAAAAAAGTCATTTTTGTACTGTGGGACCAATCCTAGCCGTTAGCGCGCGCTGAAGGAATAGAGACAGCTTCATAAACTACATTTCATTGACATTCTAACGGTGTCAGTCCGTTTGAGTTACAACGGTTGGGTCAAATATTCGTACCAAACTGTATTTAGCGATATTTTTTTTGATATTACTAGGTTGCATCGCTTTTAACAATGAAACGATTGACTGTGGGACTTAATTGAACTAACTTTGGACTGTGACCTAATAAATGTGATAAATGAGAAAATTGGACTCCAAGAAAAAACATTCTTCTCAATTTGACGGGATTGCCGGAACTCAGCGATTACACCGGGCGCTGTGTTAGCGCTTCATTTAAAAATGTAGATAAATAAGGCATTCTTTAGTGTAGGACCAATCTTAGCCGTTATCGCGCGCTGAAGAACTATCGACAGTTTCATAAACTACATTTCATTGACTTTCTAACGGTGTCAGTCCGTTTGAGTTACAACGGTTGGGTCACATGTTCGTACCAACATGTATTTAGCGATATTTTTTTATATTACTAGCTTGCATCGGTTTTAACAATGAAACGAATGACTGTGGGACTTAATTGAACTAACTTTGGACTGTTACCTGATAAATGTGATAAATGAGACCATTGGACTCCAAGAAATAACATCCTTCTTAATTTGACATGATTGCCGAAACTCAGCGATTGCACTGGGCGCTGTGGTAGCGCTTCAATTAAAAATTAAGATAAAAAAGTCATTCTTTACTGTGGGACAAATACTAGCCGTTATCGCGCGCTGAAGAAATATCGACAGTTTCAAAAACTACATTTCATTGACTTTCTAACGGTGTCAGTGCGTTTGAGTTACAACGGTTGGGTCACAAATTCGTACCAACATGTATTTAGCGATATTTTTTTTTGATATTACTAGGTTGCATCGCTTTTAACAATGAAACGAATTACAGTGGGATTTAATTGAAGTAACTTTGGACTGTCACCTGATAAATGTGATAAAGGAGACAATTGGACTCCAAGAAATAACATCCTTCTTAATTTGACATGATTGCCGAAACTCAGCGATTACACTGGGCGCTGTGGTAGCGCTTCATGTAAGAATTAAGCTAAAAAAAGTCATTTTTGTACTGTGGGACCAATCCTAGCCGTTAGCGCGCGCTGAAGGAATAGAGACAGCTTTATAAACTACATTTCATTGACATTCTAACGGTGTCAGTCCGTTTGAGTTACAACGGTTGGGTCAAATATTCGTACCAACCTGTATTTAGCGATATTTTTTTTGATATTACTAGGTTGCATCGCTTTTAACAATGAAACGATTGACTGTGGGACTTAATTGAACTAACTTTGGACTGTGACCTAATAAATGTGATAAATGAGAAAATTGGACTCCAAGAAAAAACATTCTTCTCAATTTGACGGGATTGCCGGAACTCAGCGATTACACCGGGCGCTGTGTTAGCGCTTCATTTAAAAATGTAGATAAATAAGGCATTCTTTAGTGTAGGACCAATCTTAGCCGTTATTGCGCGCTGAAGAACTATCGACAGTTTCATAAACTACATTTCATTGACTTTCTAACGGTGTCAGTCCGTTTGTGTTATAACGGTTGGGTCACATATTCGTACCAACATGTATTTAGCGATATTTTTCTGATATTACTAGATTGCATCGCTTTTAACAATGAAACGATTGACTGTGGGACTTAATTGAACTAACTTTGGACTGCAACCTGATAAATATTATAAATGAGACAATTGTACTCCAAGAAATAACATTCTTCTTAATTTGACGTGATTGCCGGAACTCAGCGATTATACTGGGCGCTGTGATAGCGCTTCATTTAAAAATTCAGAGAAATAAGTCATTCTTTACTGTACGACCAATCCTATTTGTTATCGCGCGCTGAAGAAATAGCGATTGTTTCAAAAACTACATTTTCTTGACTTTGTAGCGGTGTCAGTCCGTTTGAGTTACAACGGTTGGGTCACATATTCGTACCAACATGTATTTAGCGATATTTATCTGATATTACTAGGTTGCATCGCTTTTAACTATGAAACGATTGACTGTGGGACTTAATTGAACTAACTTTGGATTGTCACCTGATAAATGTGATAAAGGAGACAATTGGACTCCAAGAAATAACATCCTTCTTAATTTGACATGATTGCCGAAACTCAGCGATTACACTGGGCGCTGTGGTAGCGCTTCATGTAAGAATTAAGCTAAAAAAGTCATTTTTGTACTGTGGGACCAATCCTAGCCGTTAGCGCGCGCTGAAGGAATAGAGACAGCTTCATAAACTACATTTCATTGACATTCTAACGGTGTCAGTCCGTTTGAGTTACAACGGTTGGGTCAAATATTCGTACCAAACTGTATTTAGCGATATTTTTTTTGATATTACTAGGTTGCATCGCTTTTAACAATGAAACGATTGACTGTGGGACTTAATTGAACTAACTTTGGACTGTGACCTAATAAATGTGATAAATGAGAAAATTGGACTCCAAGAAAAAACATTCTTCTCAATTTGACGGGATTGCCGGAACTCAGCGATTACACCGGGCGCTGTGTTAGCGCTTCATTTAAAAATGTAGATAAATAAGGCATTCTTTAGTGTAGGACCAATCTTAGCCGTTATCGCGCGCTGAAGAACTATCGACAGTTTCATAAACTACATTTCATTGACTTTCTAACGGTGTCAGTCCGTTTGAGTTACAACGGTTGGGTCACATGTTCGTACCAACATGTATTTAGCGATATTTTTTTATATTACTAGCTTGCATCGGTTTTAACAATGAAACGAATGACTGTGGGACTTAATTGAACTAACTTTGGACTGTTACCTGATAAATGTGATAAATGAGACCATTGGACTCCAAGAAATAACATCCTTCTTAATTTGACATGATTGCCGAAACTCAGCGATTGCACTGGGCGCTGTGGTAGCGCTTCAATTAAAAATTAAGATAAAAAAGTCATTCTTTACTGTGGGACAAATACTAGCCGTTATCGCGCGCTGAAGAAATATCGACAGTTTCAAAAACTACATTTCATTGACTTTCTAACGGTGTCAGTGCGTTTGAGTTACAACGGTTGGGTCACAAATTCGTACCAACATGTATTTAGCGATATTTTTTTTTGATATTACTAGGTTGCATCGCTTTTAACAATGAAACGAATTACAGTGGGATTTAATTGAAGTAACTTTGGACTGTGACCTGATAAATGTGATAAATGGGACAATTGGACTCCAAGAAATAACATTCTTCTTAATTTGACGTGATTGCCGAAACTCAGCGATTGCACTGGGCGCTGTGGTAGCGCTTCAATTAAAAATTTAGATAAAAAAGTCATTCTTTACTGTGGGACCAATCCTAGCCGTTATCGCGCGCTGAAGAAATATCGACAGTTTCAAAAACTACATTTCATTGATTTTCTAACGGTGTCAGTCCGTTTGAGTTACAACGGTTGGGTCACATATTCGTACCAACATGTATTTAGCGATATTTTTTTTGATATTACTAGGTTGCATCGCTTTTAACAATGAAACGAATTACAGTGGGATTTAATTGAACTAACTTTCTACTGTGACCTGATAAATGTGATAAATGGGACAATTGGACTCCAAGAAAAAACATTCTTCTCAATTTGACGGGATTGCCGGAACTCAGCGATTACACCGGGCGCTGTGTTAGCGCTTCATTTAAAAATGTAGATAAATAAGGCATTCTTTAGTGTAGGACCAATCTTAGCCGTTATCGCGCGCTGAAGAACTATCGACAGTTTCATAAACTACATTTTATTGACTTTCTAACGGTGTCAGTCCGTTTGAGTTACAACGGTTGGGTCACATGTTCGTACCAACATGTATTTAGCGATATTTTTTTATATTACTAGCTTGCATCGGTTTTAACAATGAAACGAATGACTGTGGGACTTAATTGAACTAACTTTGGACTGTTACCTGATAAATGTGATAAATGAGACCATTGGACTCCAAGAAATAACATCCTTCTTAATTTGACATGATTGCCGAAACTCAGCGATTGCACTGGGCGCTGTGGTAGCGCTTCAATTAAAAATTAAGATAAAAAAGTCATTCTTTACTGTGGGACAAATACTAGCCGTTATCGCGCGCTGAAGAAATATCGACAGTTTCAAAAACTACATTTCATTGACTTTCTAACGGTGTCAGTGCGTTTGAGTTACAACGGTTGGGTCACAAATTCGTACCAACATGTATTTAGCGATATTTTTTTTTGATATTACTAGGTTGCATCGCTTTTAACAATGAAACGAATTACAGTGGGATTTAATTGAAGTAACTTTGGACTGTGACCTGATAAATGTGATAAATGGGACAATTGGACACCAAGAAATAACATTCTTCTTAATTTGACGTGATTGCCGAAACTCAGCGATTGCACTGGGCGCTGTGGTAGCGCTTCAATTAAAAATTTAGATAAAAAAGTCATTCTTTACTGTGGGACCAATCCTAGCCGTTATCGCGCGCTGAAGAAATATCGACAGTTTCAAAAACTACATTTCATTGATTTTCTAACGGTGTCAGTTCGTTTGAGTTACAACGGTTGGGTCACATATTCGTACCAACATGTATTTAGCGATATTTTTTTTGATATTACTAGGTTGCATCGCTTTTAACAATGAAACGAATTACAGTGGGATTTAATTGAACTAACTTTCTACTGTGACCTGATAAATGTGATAAATGGGACAATTGGACTCCAAGAAATAACATTCTTCTTAATTTGACGTGATTGCCGAAACTCAGCGATTGCACTGGGCGCTGTGGTAGCGCTTCAATTAAAAATTTAGATAAAAAAGTCATTCTTTACTGTGGGACCAATCCTAGCCGTTATCGCACGCTGAAGAAATATCGACAGTTTCAAAAACTACATTTCATTGATTTTCTAACGGTGTCAGTCCGTTTGAGTTACAACGGTTGGGTCACATATTCGTACCAACATGTATTTAGCGATATTTTTCTTTGTATATTACTAGCTTGCATCGGTTTTAACAATGAAACGAATGACTGTGGGACTTAATTGAACTAACTTTGGAATGTTACCTGATAAATGTGATAAATGAGACTATTGGACTCCAAGAAATAACATTCTTCTTAATTTGACGTGATTGCCGAAACTCAGCGATTGCACTGGGCGCTGTGGTAGCGCTTCAATTAAGAATTAAGATAAAAAAGACATTCTTTACTGTGGGACCAATCCTAGCCGTTATCGCGCGCTGAAGAAATATCGACAGTTTCAAAAACTACATTTTATTGACTTTCTAACGGTTTTAGTCCGTTTGAGTTACAACGGTTGGGTCACATATTCGTACCAACATGTATTTAGCGATATTTTTTTTGATATTACTAGGTTGCATCGCTTTTAACAATGAAACGAATTACAGTGGGATTTAATTAAACTAACTTTCTACTGTGACCTGATAAATGTGATAAATGAGACAATTGGACTCCAAGAAATAACATTCTTCTTCATTTGACGTGATTGCCGAAACTCAGCGATTGCACTGGGCGCTGTGGTAGCGCTTCAATTAAAAATTTAGATAAAAAAGTCATTCTTTACTGTGGGACCAATCCTAGCCGTTATCGCACGCTGAAGAAATATCGACAGTTTCAAAAACTACATTTCATTGATTTTCTAACGGTGTCAGTCAATTTGAGTTACAACGGTTGGGTCACATATTCGTACCAACATGTATTTAGCGATATTTTTTTTTGTATATTACTAGCTTGCATCGGTTTTAACAATGAAACGAATGACTGTGGGACTTAATTGAACTAACTTTGGAATGTTACCTGATAAATGTGATAAATGAGACTATTGGACTCCAAGAAATAACATTCTTCTTAATTTGACGTGATTGCCGAAACTCAGCGATTGCACTGGGCGCTGTGGTAGCGCTTTAATTAAGAATTAAGATAAAAAAGTCATTCTTTACTGTGGGACCAATCCTAGCCGTTATCGCGCGCTGAAGAAATATCGACAGTTTCAAAAACTACATTTCATTGACTTTCTAACGGTTTTAGTCCGTTTGAGTTACAACGGTTGGGTCACATATTCGTACCAACATGTATTTAGCAATATTTTTTTTGATATTACTAGGTTGCATCGCTTTTAACAATGAAACGAATGACTGTGGGACTTAATTGAATTAACTTTGGAATGTTACCTGATAAATGTGATAAATGAGACTATTGGACTCCAAGAAATAACATTCTTCTTAATTTGACGTGATTGCCGAAACTCAGCGATTGCACTGGGCGCTGTGGTAGCGCTTCAATTAAGAATTAAGATAAAAAAGTCATTCTTTACTGTGGGACCAATCCTAGCCGTTATCGCGCGCTGAACAAATATCGACAGTTTCAAAAACTACATTTCATTGACTTTCTAACGGTTTTAGTCCGTTTGAGTTACAACGGTTGGGTCACATATTCGTACCAACATGTATTTAGCGATATTTTTTTTGATATTACTAGGTTGCATCGCTTTTAACAATGAAACGAATTACAGTGGGATTTAATTAAACTAACTTTCTACTGTGACCTGATAAATGTGATAAATGAGACAATTGGACTCCAAGAAATAACATTCTTCTTCATTTGACGTGATTGCCGAAACTCAGCGATTGCACTGGGCGCTGTGGTAGCGCTTCAATTAAAAATTTAGATAAAAAAGTCATTCTTTACTGTGGGACCAATCCTAGCCGTTATCGCACGCTGAAGAAATATCGACAGTTTCAAAAACTACATTTCATTGATTTTCTAACGGTGTCAGTCCGTTTGAGTTACAACGGTTGGGTCACATATTCGTACCAACATGTATTTAGCGATATTTTTTTTTGTATATTACTAGCTTGCATCGGTTTTAACAATGAAACGAATGACTGTGGGACTTAATTGAACTAACTTTGGAATGTTACCTGATAAATGTGATAAATGAGACTATTGGACTCCAAGAAATAACATTCTTCTTAATTTGACGTGATTGCCGAAACTCAGCGATTGCACTGGGCGCTGTGGTAGCGCTTCAATTAAGAATTAAGATAAAAAAGTCATTCTTTACTGTGGGACCAATCCTAGCCGTTATCGCGCGCTGAAGAAATATCGACAGTTTCAAAAACTACATTTCATTGACTTTCTAACGGTTTTAGTCCGTTTGAGTTACAACGGTTGGGTCACATATTCGTACCAACATGTATTTAGCAATATTTTTTTTGATATTACTAGGTTGCATCGCTTTTAACAATGAAACGAATGACTGTGGGACTTAATTGAATTAACTTTGGAATGTTACCTGATAAATGTGATAAATGAGACTATTGGACTCCAAGAAATAACATTCTTCTTAATTTGACGTGATTGCCGAAACTCAGCGATTGCACTGGGCGCTGTGGTAGCGCTTCAATTAAGAATTAAGATAAAAAAGTCATTCTTTACTGTGGGACCAATCCTAGCCGTTATCGCGCGCTGAAGAAATATCGACAGTTTCAAAAACTACATTTCATTGACTTTCTAACGGTTTTAGTCCGTTTGAGTTACAACGGTTGGGTCACATATTCGTACCAACATGTATTTAGCGATATTTTTTTTGATATTACTAGGTTGCATCGCTTTTAACAATGAAACGAATTACAGTGGGATTTAATTAAACTAACTTTCTACTGTGACCTGATAAATGTGATAAATGAGACAATTGGACTCCAAGAAATAACATTCTTCTTCATTTGACGTGATTGCCGAAACTCAGCGATTGCACTGGGCGCTGTGGTAGCGCTTCAATTAAAAATTTAGATAAAAAAGTCATTCTTTACTGTGGGACCAATCCTAGCCGTTATCGCACGCTGAAGAAATATCGACAGTTTCAAAAACTACATTTCATTGATTTTCTAACGGTGTCAGTCCGTTTGAGTTACAACGGTTGGGTCACATATTCGTACCAACATGTATTTAGCGATATTTTTTTTTGTATATTACTAGCTTGCATCGGTTTTAACAATGAAACGAATGACTGTGGGACTTAATTGAACTAACTTTGGAATGTTACCTGATAAATGTGATAAATGAGACTATTGGACTCCAAGAAATAACATTCTTCTTAATTTGACGTGATTGCCGAAACTCAGCGATTGCACTGGGCGCTGTGGTAGCGCTTCAATTAAGAATTAAGATAAAAAAGTCATTCTTTACTGTGGGACCAATCCTAGCCGTTATCGCGCGCTGAAGAAATATCGACAGTTTCAAAAACTACATTTCATTGACTTTCTAACGGTTTTAGTCCGTTTGAGTTACAACGGTTGGGTCACATATTCGTACCAACATGTATTTAGCAATATTTTTTTTGATATTACTAGGTTGCATCGCTTTTAACAATGAAACGAATGACTGTGGGACTTAATTGAATTAACTTTGGAATGTTACCTGATAAATGTGATAAATGAGACTATTGGACTCCAAGAAATAACATTCTTCTTAATTTGACGTGATTGCCGAAACTCAGCGATTGCACTGGGCGCTGTGGTAGCGCTTCAATTAAGAATTAAGATAAAAAAGTCATTCTTTACTGTGGGACCAATCCTAGCCGTTATCGCGCGCTGAAGAAATATCGACAGTTTCAAAAACTACATTTCATTGACTTTCTAACGGTTTTAGTCCGTTTGAGTTACAACGGTTGGGTCACATATTCGTACCAACATGTATTTAGCGATATTTTTTTTGATATTACTAGGTTGCATCGCTTTTAACAATGAAACGAATTACAGTGGGATTTAATTAAACTAACTTTCTACTGTGACCTGATAAATGTGATAAATGAGACAATTGGACTCCAAGAAATAACACTCTTCTTCATTTGACGTGATTGCCGAAACTCAGCGATTGCACACGGCGCTGTGGTAGCGCTTCAATTAAAAATTTAGATAAAAAAGTCATTCTTTACTGTGGGACCAATCCTAGCCGTTATCGCACGCTGAAGAAATATCGACAGTTTCAAAAACTACATTTCATTGATTTTCTTACGGTGTCAGTCCGTTTGAGTTACAACGGTTGGGTCACATATTCGTACCAACATGTATTTAGCGATATTTTTTTTTGTATATTACTAGCTTGCATCGGTTTTAACAATAAAACGAATGACTGTGGGACTTAATTGAACTAACTTTGGAATGTTACCTGATAAATGTGATAAATGAGACTATTGGACTCCAAGAAATAACATTCTTCTTAATTTGACGTGATTGCCGAAACTCAGCGATTGCACTGGGCGCTGTGGTAGCGCTTCAATTAAGAATTAAGATAAAAAAGTCATTCTTTACTGTGGGACCAATCCTAGCCGTTATCGCGCGCTGAAGAAATATCGACAGTTTCAAAAACTACATTTCATTGACTTTCTAACGGTTTTAGTCCGTTTGAGTTACAACGGTTGGGTCACATATTCGTACCAACATGTATTTAGCGATATTTTTTTTGATATTACTAGGTTGCATCGCTTTTAACAATGAAACGAATTACAGTGGGATTTAATTAAACTAACTTTCTACTGTGACCTGATAAATGTGATAAATGAGACAATTGGACTCCAAGAAATAACATTCTTCTTCATTTGACGTGATTGCCGAAACTCAGCGATTGCACTGGGCGCTGTGGTAGCGCTTCAATTAAAAATTTAGATAAAAAAGTCATTCTTTACTGTGGGACCAATCCTAGCCGTTATCGCACGCTGAAGAAATATCGACAGTTTCAAAAACTACATTTCATTGATTTTCTTACGGTGTCAGTCCGTTTGAGTTACAACGGTTGGGTCACATATTCGTACCAACATGTATTTAGCGATATTTTTTTTTGTATATTACTAGCTTGCATCGGTTTTAACAATGAAACGAATGACTGTGGGACTTAATTGAACTAACTTTGGAATGTTACCTGATAAATGTGATAAATGAGACTATTGGACTCCAAGAAATAACATTCTTCTTAATTTGACGTGATTGCCGAAACTCAGCGATTGCACTGGGCGCTGTGGTAGCGCTTCAATTAAGAATTAAGATAAAAAAGTCATTCTTTACTGTGGGACCAATCCTAGCTGTTATCGCGCGCTGAAGAAATATCGACAGTTTCAAAAACTACATTTCATTGACTTTCTAACGGTTTTAGTTCGTTTGAGTTACAACGGTTGGGTGACATATTCGTACCAACATGTATTTAGCGATATTTTTTTTGATATTACTAGGTTGCATCGCTTTTAACAATGAAACGAATTACAGTGGGATTTAATTAAACTAACTTTCTACTGTGACCTGATAAATGTGATAAATGAGACAATTGGACTCCAAGAAATAACATTCTTCTTCATTTGACGTGATTGCCGGAACTCAGCGATTACACTGGGCGCTGTGCTAGCGCTTCAATTAAAAATTAAGATAAAAAAGTCATTCTTTACTGTGGGACCAATCCTAGACGTTATCGCGCGCTGAAGAAATATCGACAGTTTCAAAAACTACATTCCATTGATTTTCTAACGGTGTCAGTCCGTTTGAGTTACAACGGTTGGGTCACATATTCGTACCAACATGTATTTAGCGATATTTTTTTTGATATTACTAGGTTGCATCGCTTTTAACAATGAAACGAATTACAGTGGGATTTAATTAAACTAACTTTCTACTGTGACCTGATAAATGTGATAAATGAAACAATTGGACTCCAAGAAATAACATTCTTCTTAATTTGACGTGATTGCCGGAACTCAGCGATTACACTGGGCGCTGTGCTAGCGCTTCATTTAAAAATGTAGATAAATAAGTCATTCTTTAGTGTGGGACCAATCCTAGACGTTATCGCGCGCTGAAGAACTATCGACAGTTTCATAAACTACATTTCATTGACTTTCTAACGGTGTCAGTCCGTTTGAGTTACAACGGTTGGGTCACATGTTCGTACCAACATGTATTTAGCGATATTTTTTTATATTACTAGCTTGCATCGGTTTTAACAATGAAACGAATGACTGTGGGACTTAATTGAACTAACTTTGGACTGTTACCTGATAAATGTGATAAATGAGAACATTGGACTCCAAGAAATAACATCCTTCTTAATTTGACATGATTGCCGAAACTCCGCGATTGCACTGGGCGCTGTGGTAGCGCTTCAATTAAAAATTAAGATAAAAAAGTCATTATTTACTGTGGGACAAATACTAGTCGTTATCGCGCGCTGAAGAAATATCGACAGTTTCAAAAACTACATTTCATTGACTTTCTAACGGTGTCAGTGCGTTTGAGTTACAACGGTTGGGTCACAAATTCGTACCAACATGTATTTAGCGATATTTTTTTTGATATTACTAGGTTGCATCGCTTTTAACAATGAAACGAATTACAGTGGGATTTAATTGAACTAACTTTGGACTGTGACCTGATAAATGTGATAAATGGGACAATTGGACTCCAAGAAATAACATTCTTCTTAATTTGACGTGATTGCCGAAACTCAGCGATTGCACTGGGCGCTGTGGTAGCGCTTCAATTAAAAATTTAGATAAAAAAGTCATTCTTTACTGTGGGACCAATCCTAGCCGTTATCGCACGCTGAAGAAATATCGACAGTTTCAAAAAGTACATTTCATTGATTTTCTAACGGTGTCAGTCCGTTTGAGTTACAACGGTTGGGTCACATATTCGTACCAACATGTATTTAGCGATATTTTTTTTTATATTACTAGCTTGCATCGGTTTTAACAATGAAACGAATGACTGTGGGACTTAATTGAACTAACTTTGGAATGTTACCTGATAAATGTGATAAATGAGACCATTGGACTCCAAGAAATAACATTCTTCTTAATTTGACGTGATTGCCGAAACTCAGCGATTGCACTGGGCGCTGTGGTAGCGCTTCAATTAAGATGTAAGATAAAAAAAAGTCATTATTTACTGTGGGACAAATACTAGCCGTTATCGCGCGCTGAAGAAATATCGACAGTTTCAAAAACTACATTTCATTGACTTTCTAACGGTGTCAGTGCGTTTGAATTACAACGGTTGGGTCACAAATTCGTACCAACATGTATTAAGCGATATTTTTTTTGATATTACTAGGTTGCATCGCTTTTAACAATGAAACGAATTACAGTGGGATTTAATTGAACTAACTTTGGACTGTGACCTGATAAATGTGATAAATGGGACAATTGGACTCCAAGAAATAACATTCTTCCTAATTTGACGTGATTGCCGAAACTCAGCGATTGCACTGGGCGCTGTGGTAGCGCTTCAATTAAAAATTTAGATAAAAAAGTCATTCTTTACTGTGGGACAAATACTAGCCGTTATCGCGCGCTGAAGAAATATCGACAGTTTCAAAAACTACATTTCATTGACTTTCTAACGGTGTCAGTGCGTTTGAATTACAATGGTTGGGTCACAAATTCGTACCAACATGTATTTAGCGATATTTTTTTTGATATTACTAGGTTGCATCGCTTTTAACAATGAAACGAATTACAGTGGGATTTAATTGAACTAACTTTGGACTGTGACCTGATAAATGTGATAAATGGGACAATTGGACTCCAAGAAATAACATTCTTCTTAATTTGACGTGATTGCCGAAACTCAGCGATTGCACTGGGCGCTGTGGTAGCGCTTCAATTAAAAATTTAGATAAAAAAGTCATTCTTTACTGTGGGACCAATCCTAGCCGTTATCGCACGCTGAAGAAATATGGACAGTTTCAAAAACTACATTTCATTGATTTTCTAACGGTGTCAGTCCGTTTGAGTTACAACGGTTGGGTCACATATTCGTACCAACATGTATTTAGCGATATTTTTTTTGATATTACTAGGTTGCATCGCTTTTAACAATGAAACGAATTACAGTGAGATTTAATTGAACTAACTTTGCACTGTGACCTGATAAATGTGATAAATGAGACCATTGGACTCCAAGAAATAACATTCTTCTTAATTTGACGTGATTGCCGAAACTCAGCGATTGCACTGGGCGCTGTGGTAGCGCTACAATTAAGAATTAAGATAAAAAAGTCATTCTTTACTGTTGGACCAATCCTAGCCGTTATCGCGCGCTGAAGAAATATCGACTGTTTCAAAAACTACATTTCATTGACTTTGTAGCGATGTTACTCCGTTTGAGTTACAACGGTTGGGTCACATATTGGTAACAACATGTATTTAGCGATATTTATCTGATATTACTAGGTTGCATCGCTTTTAACTATGAAACGATTGACTGTGGGACTTAATTGAACTAACTTTGGACTGTCACCTGATAAATGTGATAAAGAAGACATTTGGACTCCAAGAAATAACATCCTTCTTAATTTGACATGATTGCCGAAACTCAGCGTTTACACTGGGCGCTGTGGTAGCGCTTCATTTAAGAATTAAGCTAAAAAAATTCATTTTTGTACTGTGGACCAATCCTAGCCGTTAGCGCGCGCTGAAGAAATAGAGACAGTTTTAAAACTACATCTTATTGACCTTGTAGCAGTGTCAGTCCGTTTGAGTTACAACGGTTGGGTCACATATTCGTACCAACATGTATTTAGCGATACTTATCTGATATTACTAGGTTGCATCGCTTTTAACAGTGAAACGATTTACTGTGGGACTTAACTGAACTAACTTTGGACTGTGACCTGATAAATGTGATAAATGAGAAAATTGGACTCCAAGAAATAACTTTCTTCTTAATTTGACATGATTGCCGGTACTCAGCGATTACACTGGGCGGTGTGGTAGCGCTTCTTTTAAAATTTTAGATTAATGAGTCATTTTTTACTGTGGGACCAATCCTAGCTGTTAGCGCGCGCTGAAATAATAGAGACAGTTTCAAATATTACATTTCACTGACTTTCTAACGGTGTCAGTCCGTTTGAGTTTCAACAGTTGGGCCACATATTCGTACCAACATGTATTTAGCGCTTTTAACTGATATTACTAGGTTGCATCGTTTTTAACAGTGAAACGATTGACTGTGGGACTTAATTGAACTAACTTTGGAGTGCGACCTGATAAATGTAAAAAATGAAAAATAATTGGACTCCAACAAATAACATTCTTCTTAATTTGACGTGATTGCCGGACTCAGCGATTACACTGGGCGCTGTGGTAGCGCTTCTTTTAAAAATTTAGATTAATAAGTCATTTTTTACTGGGGGACCAATCCTAGCCGTTATCGCGCGCTGAAGAAATAGAGACAGCTTCAAAAACTACATTTCATTGACTTTCTAACGGTGTCAGTCCGTTTGAGTTACAACGGTTGGGTCAAATATTCGTACCAACCTGTATTTAGCGATATTTTTTTTGATATTACTACGTTGCATCGCTTTTAACAATGAAACGATTGACTGTGGGACTTAATTGAACTAACTTTGGACTGTGACCTGATAAATGTGATAAATGAGAAAATTGGACTCCAAGAAATAACATTCTTCTTAATTTGACATGATTGCCGGAACTCAGCGATTACACTGGGCGCTGTGGTAGCGCTTCTTTTAAAAATTTAGATTAATGACTCATTTCTTACTGTGGGACCAATCCTAGCCGTTAGCGCGCGCTGAAATAATAGAGACAGCTTCAAAAACTACATTTCATTGACTTTCTAACGGTGTCAGTCCGTTTGAGTTACAACGGTTGGGTCAAATTATCGTACCAACCTGTATTTAGCGATATTTTTTTTGATATTACTAGGTTGCATCGCTTTTAACAATGAAACGATTGACTGTGGGACTTAATTGAACTAACTTTGGACTGTGACCTGATAAATGTGATAAATGAGAAAATTGGACTCCAGGAAATAACATTCTTCTTAATTTGACATGATTGCCGGAACTCAGCGATTACACTGGGCGCTGTGGTAGCGCTTCTTTTAAAAATTTAAATTAATGAGTCATTTCTTACTGTGGGACCAATCCTATCCGTTAGCGCGCGCTGAAGTAATAGAGACAGTTTCAAATATTACATTTCACTGACTTTCTAACGGTGTCAGTCCGTTTGAGTTTCAACAGTTGGGCCACATATTCGTACCAACATGTATTTAGAGATATTTAACTGATATTACTAGGTTGCATCGTTTTTAACAGTGAAACGATTGACTGTGGGACTTAATTGAACTAACTTTAAACTGCGACCTGATAAATGTAAAAAATGAAAAATAATTGAACTCCAACAAATAACATTCTTCTTAATTTGACGTGATTGCCGGACTCAGCGATTACACTGGGCGCTGTGGTAGCGCTTCTTTTAAAAATTTAGATTAATAAGTCATTTTTTACTGGGGGACCAATCCTAGCCGTTACCGCGCGCTGAAGAAATAGAGACAGCTTCAAAAACTACATTTCATTGACTTTCTAACGGTGTCAGTCCGTTTGAGTTACAACGGTTGGGTCAAATATTCGTACCAACCTGTATTTAGCGATATTTTTTTTGATATTACTAGGTTGCAACGCTTTTAACAATGAAACGAATTACAGTGGGATTTAATTGAACTAACTTTGGACTGTGACGTGATAAATGTGATAAATGAGACAATTGGACTCCAAGAAATAACATTCTTCTTAATTTGACGTGATTGCCGGAGCTCAGCGATTACACTGGGCTTTGTGCTAGCGCTTCAATTAAAAATTAAGATAAAAAAGTCATTCTTTACTGTGGGACCAATCCTAGATGTTATCGCGCTCTGAAGAACTATCGACAGTTTCATAAACTACATTTCATTGACTTTCTAACGGTGTCAGGCTATTTGTGTTATAACGGTTGGGTCACATATTCGTACCAACATGTTTTTAGCGATATTTTTCTGATATTACTAGGTTGCATCGCTTTTAACAATGAAACGATTGACTGTGGGACTTAATTGAACTAACTTTGGACTGCAACCTGATAAATATGATAAATGAGACAATTGTACTCCAAGAAATGACATTCTTCTTAATTTAACGTGATTGCCGGAACTCAGCGATTATACTGGGCGCTGTGATAGCACTTCATTTAAAAATTCAGAGAAATAAGTCATTCTTTAATGTAGGACCAATCCTATCCGTTATCGCGCGCTGAAGAAATAGCGATAGTTTCAAAAACTACATTTTATTGACTTTGTAGCGGTGTCAGTCCGTTTGAGTTACAACGGTTGGGTCACATATTGGTACCAACATGTATTTAGCGATATGTTTCTCATATTACTAGGTTGCATCGCTTTTAACAGTGAAACGATTGACTGTTGGACTAAATTGAACTGATTTTGGACTGTGACCTTATAAATGCTATAAGTGAGACAACTGGACTCCAACAAATAACATTCTTCTTAATTTGACGTGATTGCCAGACTCAGCGATTACACTGGGCGCTGTGGTAGCGCTTCTTTTAAAAATTTAGATTAATAAGTCATTTTTTACTGTGGGAACAATCCTAGCCGTTATTGCGCGCTGAAGAAACAGCCACAGTTTTAAAACTACATTTTATTGACTTTTTAACGGTGTCAGTCCGTTTGAGTTACAACAGTTGGGTCAAATAATCGTACCAACCTGTGTTTAGCGATATTTTTTTTGATATTACGAAGTTGCATCGCTTTTAACAATGAAACAATTGACTGTGGGGCTTAATTGAACTAACTTTGGACTGTGACCTAATAAATGTGATAAATGAGAAAATTGGACTCCAAGAAATAACATTCTTCTCAATTTGACGGGATTGCCGGAACTCAGCGATTACACTGGGTGCTGTGGTAGCGCTTCATTTAAAAATTTAGATAAATAAGTCATTCTTTAGTGTGGGACCAATCCTAGACGTTATCTCGCGCTGAAGAACTATCGACAGTTTCATAAACTACATTTTATTGACCTTGTAGCAGTGTCAGTCCGCTTGAGTTACAACGGTTGGGTCACATATTCGTACGAACATGTATTTATTCATACTTATCTGATATTACTAGGATGCATCGCTTTTAACAGTGAAACGATTTACTGTGGGACTTAACTGAACTAACTTTGGACTGTGACCTGATAAATGTGATAAATGAGAAAATTGGACTCCAAGAAATAAAATTCTTCTTAATTTGACATGATTGCCGGAACTCAGTGATTACACTGGGCGCTGTGGTAGCGCTTCATTTAAAAATTTAGATTAATGAGTCATTTCTTACTGTGGGACCAATCCTAGCCGTTAGCGCGCGCTGAAATAATAGAGACAGTTTCAAATATTACATTTCACTGACTTTCTAACGGTGTCAGTCCGTTTGAGTTTCAACAGTTGGGCCACATATTCGTACCAACATGTATTTAGCGATATTTAACTGATATTACTAGGTTGCATCGTTTTTAACAGTGAAACGATTGACTGTGGGACTTAATTGAACAAACTTTGGACTGCGACCTGATAAATGTAATAAATGAAAAATAATTGGAATTCAACAAATAACATTCTTCTTAATTTGACGTGATTGCCGGACTCAGCGATTACACTGGGCGCTGTGGTAGCGCTTCTTTTAAAAATTTAGATTAATAAGTCATTTTTTACTGGGGGACCAATCCTAGCCGTTACCGCACGCTGAAGAACTATCGACAGTTTCATAAACTACATTTCATTGACTTTCTAACGGTGTCAGTCCGTTTGAGTTACAACGGTTGGGTCACATGTTCGTACCAACATGTATTTAGCGATATTTTTTTTTATATTACTAGCTTGCATCGGTTTTAACAATGAAAGAATGACTGTGGGACTTAATTGAACTAACTTTGGACTGTTACCTGATAAATGTGATAAATGAGACCATTGGACTCCAAGAAATAACATTCTTCTTAATTTGACGTGATTGCCGGAGCTCAGCGATTACACTGGGCTTTGTGCTAGCGCTTCAATTAAAAATTAAGATAAAAAAGTCATTCTTTACTGTGGGACCAATCCTAGACGTTATCGCGCGCTGAAGAACTATCGACAGTTTCATAAACTACATTTCATTGACTTTCTAACGGTGTCAGGCCATTTGTGTTATAACGGTTGGGTCACATATTCGTACCAACATGTATTTAGCGATATTTTTCTGATATTACTAGGTTGCATCGCTTTTAACAATGAAACGATTGACTGTGGGACTTAATTGAACTAACTTTGGACTGCAACCTGATAAATATGATAAATGAGACAATTGTACTCCAAGAAATAACATTCTTCTTAATTTGACGTGATTGCCGGAACTCAGCGATTATACTGGGCGCTGTGATAGCACTTCATTTAAAAATTCAGAGAAATAAGTCATTCTTTACTGTAGGACCAATCCTATCCGTTATCGCGCGCTGAAGAAATAGCGATAGTTTCAAAAACTACATTTTATTGACTTTGTAGCGGTGTCAGTCCGTTTGAGTTACAACGGTTGGTTCACATATTGGTACCAACATGTATTTAGCGATATGTTTCTCATATTACTAGGTTGCATCGCTTTTAACAGTAAAACCATTGACTGTTGGACTAAATTGAACTGATTTTGGACTGTGACCTTATAAATGCTATAAGTGAGACAACTGGACTCCAACAAATAACATTCTTCTTAATTTGACGTGATTGCCGGACTCAGCGATTACACTGGGCGCTGTGGTAGCGCTTCTTTTAAAAATTTAGATTAATAAGTCATTTTTTACTGTGGGACCAATCCTAGCCGTTATTGCGCGCTGAAGAAACAGCCACAGTTTTAAAACTACATTTTATTGACTTTTTAACGGTGTCAGTCCGTTTGAGTTACAACAGTTGGGTCAAATATTCGTACCAACCTGTATTTAGCGATATTTTTTTTGATATTACTAGGTTGCATCGCTTTTAACAATGAAACGATTGACTGTGGGACTTAATTGAACTAACTTTGGACTGTGACCTAATAAATGTGATAAATGAGAAAATTAGACTCCAAGAAATAACATTCTTCTCAATTTGACGGGATTGCCGGAACTCAGCGATTACACTGGGTGCTGTGGTAGCGCTTCATTTAAAAATTTAGATAAATAAGTCATTCTTTAGTGTGGGACCAATCCTAGACGTTATCTCGCGCTGAAGAACTATCGACAGTTTCATAAACTACATTTTATTGACCTTGTAGCAGTGTCAGTCCGTTTGAGTTACAACGGTTGGGTCACATATTCGTATCAACATGTATTTATTGATACTTATCTGATATTACTAGGATGCATCGCTTTTAACAGTGAAACGATTTACTGTAGGACTTAACTGAACTAACTTTGGACTGTGACCTGATAAATGTGATAAATGAGAAAATTGGACTCCAAGAAATAACATTCTTCTTAATTTGACATGATTGCCGGAACTCAGCGGTTACACTGGGCGCTGTGGTAGCGCTTCTTTTAAAAATTTAGATTAATGAGTCATTTCTTACTGTGGGACCAATCCTAGCCGTTAGCGCGCGCTGAAATAATAGAGACAGTTTCAAATATTACATTTCACTGACTTTCTAACGGTGTCAGTCCGTTTGAGTTTCAACAGTTGGGCCACATATTCGTACCAACATGTATTTAGCGATATTTAACTGATATTACTCGGTTGCATCGCTTTTAACAGTGAAACGGTTGACTGTTGGACTAAATTGAACTGATTTTGGACTGTGACCTTATAAATGCTATAAGTGAGACAACTGGACTCCAACAAATAACATTCTTCTTAATTTGACGTGATTGCCGGACTCAGCGATTACACTGGGCGCTGTGGTAGCGCTTCTTTTAAAAATTTAGATTAATAAGTCATTTTTTACTGTGGGACCAATCCTAGCCGTTATTGCGCGCTGAAGAAACAGCCACAGTTTTAAAACTACATTTTATTGACTTTTTAACGGTGTCAGTCCGTTTGAGTTACAACAGTTGGGTCAAATATTCGTACCAACCTGTATTTAGCGATATTTTTTTTGATATTACTAGGTTGCATCGCTTTTAACAATGAAACGATTGACTGTGGGACTTAATTGAACTAACTTTGGACTGTGACATAATAAATGTGATAAATGAGAAAATTGGACTCCAAGAAATAACATTCTTCTCAATTTGACGGGATTGCCGGAACTCAGCGATTACACTGGGTGCTGTGGTAGCGCTTCATTTAAAAATTTAGATAAATAAGTCATTCTTTAGTGTGGGACCAATCCTAGACGTTATCTCGCGCTGAAGAACTATCGACAGTTTCATAAACTACATTTTATTGACCTTGTAGCAGTGTCAGTCCGTTTGAGTTACAACGGTTGGGTCACATATTCGTACCAACATGTATTTATTGATACTTATCTGATATTACTAGGATGCATCGCTTTTAACAGTGAAACGATTTACTGTGGGACTTAACTGAACTAACTTTGGACTGTGACCTGATAAATGTGATAAATGAGAAAATTGGACTCCAAGAAATAACATTCTTCTTAATTTGACATGATTGCCGGAACTCAGCGATTACACTGGGCGCTGTGGTAGCGCTTCTTTTAAAAATTTAGATTAATGAGTCATTTCTTACTGTGGGACCAATCCTAGCCGTTAGCGCACGCTGAAATAATAGAGACAGTTTCAAATATTACATTTCACTGACTTTCTAACGGTGTCAGTCCGTTTGAGTTTCAACAGTTGGGCCACATATTCGTACCAACATGTATTTAGCGATATTTAACTGATATTACTAGGTTGCATCGTTTTTAACAGTGAAACGATTGACTGTGGGACTTAATTGAACAAACTTTGGACTGCGACCTGATAAATGTAATAAATGAAAAATAATTGGATTCCAACAAATAACATTCTTCTTAATTTGACGTGATTGCCGGACTCAGCGATTACACTGGGCGCTGTGGTAGCGCTTCTTTTAAAAATTTAGATTAATAAGTCATTTTTTACTGGGGGACCATCCTAGCCGTTACCGCACGCTGAAGAACTATCTACAGTTTCATAAACTACATTTCATTGATTTCTAACGGTGTCAGTCCGTTTGAGTTACAACGGTTGGGTCACATGTTCGTACCAACATGTATTTAGCGATATTTTCTTTTATATTACTAGCTTGCATCGGTTTTAACAATGAAGGAATGACTGTGGGACTTAATTGAACTAACTTTGGACTGTTACCTGATAAATGTGATAAATGAGACCATTGGACTCCAAGAAATAACATTCTTCTTAATTTGACGTGATTGCCGGAGCTCAGCGATTACACTGGGCTTTGTGCTAGCGCTTCAATTAAAAATTAAGATAAAAAAGTCATTCTTTACTCTGGGACCAATCCTAGACGTTATCGCGCGCTGAAGAAGTATCGACAGTTTCATAAACTACATTTCATTGACTTTCTAACGGTGTCAGGCCGTTTGTGTTGTAACGGTTGGGTCACATATTCGTAACAACATGTATTTAGCGATATTTTTCTGATATTACTAGGTTGCATCGCTTTTAACAATGAAACGATTGACTGTGGGACTTAATTGAACTAACTTTGGACTGCAACCTGATAAATATGATAAATGAGACAATTGTACTCCAAGAAATAACATTCTTCTTAATTTGACGTGATTGCCGGAACTCAGCAATTATACTGGGCGCTGTGATAGCACTTCATTTAAAAATTTAGAGAAATAAGTCATTCTTTACTGTAGGACCAATCCTATCCGTTATCGCGCGCTGAAGAAATATAGATGGTTTCAAAAACTACATTTTATTGACTTTGTAGCGGTGTCAGTCCGTTTGAGTTACAACGGTTGGGTCACATATTGGTACCAACCTGTATTTAGCGATATTTTTTTTGATATTACTAGGTTGCATCGCTTTTAACAATGAAACGATTGACTGTGGGACTTAATTGAACTAACTTTGGACTGTGACCTAATAAATGTGATAAATGAGAAAATTGGACTCCAAGAAATAACATTCTTCTCAATTTGACGGGATTGCCGGAACTCAGCGATTACACTGGGTGCTGTGGTAGCGCTTCATTTAAAAATTTAGATAAATAAGTCATTCTTTAGTGTGGGACCAATCCTAGACGTTATCTCGCGCTGAAGAACTATCGACAGTTTCATAAACTACATTTTATTGACCTTGTAGCAGTGTCAGTCCGTTTGAGTTACAACGGTTGGGTCACATATTCGTACCAACATGTATTTATCGATACTTATCTGATATTACTAGGATGCATCGCTTTTAACAGTGAAACGATTTACTGTGGGACTTAACTGAACTAACTTTGGACTGTGACCTGATAAATGTGATAAATGAGAAAATTGGACTCCAAGAAATAACATTCTTCTTAATTTGACATGATTGCCGGAACTCAGCGATTACACTGGGCGCTGTGGTAGAGCTTCTTTTAAAAATTTAGATTAATGAGTCATTTCTTACTGTGGGACCAATCCTAGCCGTTATCTCGCGCTGAAATAATAGAGACAGTTTCAAATATTACATTTCACTGACTTTCTAACGGTGTCAGTCCGTTTGAGTTTCAACAGTTGGGCCACATATTCGTACCAACATGTATTTAGCGATATTTAACTGATATTACTAGGTTGCATCGTTTTTAACAGTGAAACGATTGACTGTGGGACTTAATTGAACAAACTTTGGATTGCGACCTGATAAATGTAATAAATGAAAAATAATTGTACTCCAACAAATAACATTCTTCTTAATTTGACGTGATTGCCGGACTCAGCGATTACACTGGGCGCTGTGGTAGCGCTTCAATGAAAAATTAAGATAAAAAAGTCATTCTTTACTGTGGGACCAATCCTAGCCGGTATCGCGCGCTGAAGAAATATCGACAGTTTCAAAAACTACATTTCATTGACTTTCTAACGGTGTTAGTCCGTTTGAGTTACAACGGTTGGGTCACATATTCGTACCAACATGTATTTAGCGATATTTTTTTTGATATTACTAGGTTGCATCGCTTTTAACAATGAAACGAATTACAGTGGGATTTAATTGAACTGACTTTAGACTGTGACCTGATAAATGTGATAAATGAGACAATTGGACTCCAAGAAATAACATTCTTCTTAATTTGACGTGATTGCCGGAACTCAGCGATTACACTGGGCGCTGTGCTAGCGCTTCAATTAAAAATTAAGATAAAAAAGTCATTCTTTACTGTGGGACCAACCCTAGACGTTATCGCGCGCTGAAGAACTGTCGACAGTTTCATAAACTACATTTCATTGACTTTCTAACGGTGTCAGTCCGTTTGTGTTATAACGGTTGAGTCACATATTCGTACCAACATGTATTTAGCGATATTTTTCTGATATTACTAGGTTGCATCGCTTTTAACAATGAAACGATTGACTGTGGGACTTAATTGAACTAACTTTGGACTGCAACCTGATAAATATGATAAATGGGACAATTGTACTCCAAGAAATAACATTCTTCTTAATTTGACGTGATTGCCGGAACTCAGCGATTATACTGGGCGCTGTGATAGCACTTCATTTAAAAATTCAGAGAAATAAGTCATTCTTTACTGTAGGACCAATCCTAGACGTTATCGCGCGCTGAAGAAACAGCGATAGTTTCAAAAACTACATTTCATTGACTTTGTAGCGGTGTCAGTCCGTTTGAGTTACAACGGTTGGGTCACATATTGGTACCAACATGTATTTAGCGATATTTATCTGATATTACTAGGTTGCATCGCTTTTAACTATGAAACGATTGACTGTGGGACTTAATTGAACTAACTTTGGACTGTCACCTGATAAATGTGATAAACGAGACAATTGGACTCCAAGAAATAACTTTCTTCTTAATTTGACATGATTGCCGGAACTCAGCGATTACACTGGGCGCTGGGGTAGCGCTTCTTTTAAAAATTTAGATTAATGAGTCATTTCTTACTGTGGGACCAATCCTAGCCGTTAGCGCGCGCTGAAATAATAGAGACAGTTTCAAATATTACATTTCACTAACTTTCTAACGGTGTCAGTCCGTTTGAGTTTCAACAGTTGGGCCACATAATCGTAACAACATGTATTTAGCTATACTTATCTGATATTACTAGGTTGCATCGCTTTTAACAGTGAAACGATTTACTGTGGGACTTAACTGAACTAACTTTGGACTGTGACCTGATAAATGTGATAAATGAGAAAATTGGACTCCAAGAAATAACTTTCTTCTTAATTTGACATGATTGCCGGAACTTAGCGATTACACTGGGCGCTGTGGTAGCGCTTCAATGAAAAATTAAGATAAAAAAGTCATTCTTTACTGTGGGACCAATCCTAGCCGGTATCGCGCGCTGAAGAAATATCGACAGTTTCAAAAACTACATTTCATTGACTTTCTAACGGTGTTAGTCCGTTTGAGTTACAACGGTTGGGTCACATATTCGTACCAACATGTATTTAGCGATATTTTTTTTGATATTACTAGGTTGCATCGCTTTTAACAATGAAACGAATTACAGTGGGATTTAATTGAACTGACTTTAGACTGTGACCTGATAAATGTGATAAATGAGACAATTGGACTCCAAGAAATAACATTCTTCTTAATTTGACGTGATTGCCGGAACTCAGCGATTACACTGGGCGCTGTGCTAGCGCTTCAATTAAAAATTAAGATAAAAAAGTCATTCTTTACTGTGGGACCAACCCTAGACGTTATCGCGCGCTGAAGAACTGTCGACAGTTTCATAAACTACATTTCATTGACTTTCTAACGGTGTCAGTCCGTTTGTGTTATAACGGTTGAGTCACATATTCGTACCAACATGTATTTAGCGATATTTTTCTGATATTACTAGGTTGCATCGCTTTTAACAATGAAACGATTGACTGTGGGACTTAATTGAACTAACTTTGGACTGCAACCTGATAAATATGATAAATGGGACAATTGTACTCCAAGAAATAACATTCTTCTTAATTTGACGTGATTGCCGGAACTCAGCGATTATACTGGGCGCTGTGATAGCACTTCATTTAAAAATTCAGAGAAATAAGTCATTCTTTACTGTAGGACCAATCCTAGACGTTATCGCGCGCTGAAGAAACAGCGATAGTTTCAAAAACTACATTTCATTGACTTTGTAGCGGTGTCAGTCCGTTTGAGTTACAACGGTTGGGTCACATATTGGTACCAACATGTATTTAGCGATATTTTTTTTGATATTACTAGGTTGCATCGCTTTTAACAATGAAACGAATTACAGTGGGATTTAATTGAACTGACTTTAGACTGTGACCTGATAAATGTGATAAATGAGACAATTGGACTCCAAGAAATAACATTCTTCTTAATTTGACGTGATTGCCGGAACTCAGCGATTACACTGGGCGCTGTGCTAGCGCTTCAATTAAAAATTAAGATAAAAAAGTCATTCTTTACTGTGGGACCAACCCTAGACGTTATCGCGCGCTGAAGAACTGTCGACAGTTTCATAAACTACATTTCATTGACTTTCTAACGGTGTCAGTCCGTTTGTGTTATAACGGTTGAGTCACATATTCGTACCAACATGTATTTAGCGATATTTTTCTGATATTACTAGGTTGCATCGCTTTTAACAATGAAACGATTGACTGTGGGACTTAATTGAACTAACTTTGGACTTCAACCTGATAAATATGATAAATGGGACAATTGTACTCCAAGAAATAACATTCTTCTTAATTTGACGTGATTGCCGGAACTCAGCGATTATACTGGGCGCTGTGATAGCACTTCATTTAAAAATTCAGAGAAATAAGTCATTCTTTACTGTAGGACCAATCCTAGACGTTATCGCGCGCTGAAGAAACAGCGATAGTTTCAAAAACTACATTTCATTGACTTTGTAGCGGTGTCAGTCCGTTTGAGTTACAACGGTTGGGTCACATATTGGTACCAACATGTATTTAGCGATATTTATCTGATATTACTAGGTTGCATCGCTTTTAGCTATGAAACGATTGACTGTGGGACTTAATTGAACTAACTTTGGACTGTCACCTGATAAATGTGATAAACGAGACAATTGGACTCCAAGAAATAACTTTCTTCTTAATTTGACATGATTGCCGGAACTCAGCGATTACACTGGGCGCTGGGGTAGCGCTTCTTTTAAAAATTTAGATTAATGAGTCATTTCTTACTGTGGGACCAATCCTAGCCGTTAGCGCGCGCTGAAATAATAGAGACAGTTTCAAATATTACATTTCACTGACTTTCTAACGGTGTCAGTCCGTTTGAGTTTCAACAGTTGGGCCACATAATCGTAACAACATGTATTTAGCTATACTTATCTGATATTACTAGGTTGCATCGCTTTTAACAGTGAAACGATTTACTGTGGGACTTAACTGAACTAACTTTGGACTGTGACCTGATAAATGTGATAAATGAGAAAATTGGACTCCAAGAAATAAGTTTCTTCTTAATTTGACATGATTGCCGGAACTTAGCGATTACATTGGGCGCTGTGGTAGCGCTTCTTTTAAAAATTTAGATTAATGAGTCATTTCTTACTGTGGGACAAATCCTAGCCGTTAGCGCGCGCTGAAATAATAGAGACAGTTTCAAATATTACATTTCACTGACTTTCTAACGGTGTCAGTCCGTTTGAGTTTCAACAGTTGGGCCACATATTCGTACCAACATGTATTTAGCGATATTTAACTGATATTACTAGGTTGCATCGTTGTTAACAGTGAAACGATTGACTGTGGGACTTAATTGAACTAACTTTGGACTGCGACCTGATAAATGTAAAAAATGAAAAATAATTGGACTCCAACAAATAACATTCTTCTTAACTTGACGTGATTGCCGCAACTCAGCGATTACACTGGGCGCTGTGGTACCGCTTCTTTAAAAAATTTAGATTAATAAGTCATTTTTTACTGGGGGACCAATCCTAGCCGTTATCGCGCGCTGAAGAAATAGAGACAGCTTCAAAAACTACATTTCATTGACATTCTAACGGTGTCAGTCCGTTTGAGTTACAACGGTTGGGTCAAATATTCGTACCAACCTGTATTTAGCGATATTTTTTTTGATATTACTAGGTTGCATCGCTTTTAACAATGAAACGATTGACTGTGGGACTTAATTGAACTAACTTTGGACTGTGACCTGATAAATGTGATAAATGAGAAAATTGGACTCCAAGAAATAACATTCTTCTTAATTTGACATGATTGCCGGAACTCAGCGATTTTACTGGGCGCTGTGGTAGCGCTTCTTTTAAAAATTTAGATTAATGAGTCATTTGTTACTGTGGGACCAATCCTAGCCGTTAGCGCGCGCTGAAATAATGGAGACAGTTTCAAAAACTACATTTCATTGACATTCTAACGGTGTCAGTCCGTTTGAGTTACAACGGTTGGGTCAAATATTCGTACCAACCTGTATTTAGCGATATTTTTTTTGATATTACTAGGTTGCATCGCTTTTAACAATGAAACGATTGACTGTGGGACTTAATTGAACTAACTTTGGACTGTGACCTGATAAATGTGATAAATGAGAAAATTGGACTCCAAGAAATAACATTCTTCTTAATTTGACATGATTGCCGGAACTCAGCGATTTTACTGGGCGCTGTGGTAGCGCTTCTTTTAAAAATTTAGATTAATGAGTCATTTGTTACTGTGGGACCAATCCTAGCCGTTAGCGCGCGCTGAAATAATGGAGACAGTTTCAAAAACTACATTTCATTGACATTCTAACGGTGTCAGTCCGTTTGAGTTACAACGGTTGGGTCAAATATTCGTACCAACCTGTATTTAGCGATATTTTTTTTGATATTACTAGGTTGCATCGCTTTTAACAATGAAACGATTGACTGTGGGACTTAATTGAACTAACTTTGGACTGTGACCTGATAAATGTGATAAATGAGAAAATTGGACTCCAAGAAATAACATTCTTCTTAATTTGACATGATTGCCGGAACTCAGCGATTTTACTGGGCGCTGTGGTAGCGCTTCTTTTAAAAATTTAGATTAATGAGTCATTTGTTACTGTGGGACCAATCCTAGCCGTTAGCGCGCGCTGAAATAATGGAGACAGTTTCAAATATTACATTTCACTGACTTTCTAACGGTGTCAGTCCGTTTGAGTTTCAACAGTTGGGCCACATATTCGTACCAACATGTATTTAGCGATATTTAACTGATATTACTAGGTTGCATCGTTTTTAACAGTGAAACGATTGACTGTGGGACTTAATTGAACTAACTTTGGACTGCGACCTGATAAATGTAAAAAATGAAAAATAATTGGACTCCAACAAATAACATTCTTCTTAATTTGACGTGATTGCCGGACTCAGCGATTACACTGGGCGCTGTGGTAGCGCTTCTTTTAAAAACTTAGATTAATAAGTCATTTTTTACTGGGGGACCAATCCTAGCCGTTATCGCGCGCTGAAGAAATAGAGACAGCTTCAAAAACTACATTTCATTGACTTTCTAACGGTGTCAGTCCGTTTGAGTTACAACGGTTGGGTCAAATATTCGTACCAACCTGTATTTAGCGATATTTTTTTTGATATTACTAGGTTGCATCGCTTTTAACAATGAAACGATTGACTGTGGGACTTAATTGAACTAACTTTGGACTGTGACCTAATAAATGTGATAAATGAGAAAATTGGACTCCAAGAATTAACATTCTTCTCAATTTGACGGGATTGCCGGAACTCAGCGATTACACTGGGCGCTGTAGTAGCGCTTCATTTAAAAATGTAGATAAATAAGTCATTTTTTAGTGTGGGACCAATCCTAGACGTTATTGCGCGCTGAAGAAACAGCCACAGTTTTAAAACTACATTTTATTGACTTTTTAACGGTGTCAGTCCGTTTGAGTTACAACAGTTGGGTCAAATATTCGTACCAACCTGTATTTAGCGATATTTTTTTTGATATTACTAGGTTGCATCGCTTTTAACAATGAAACAATTGACTGTGGGACTTAATTGAACTAACTTTGGACTGTGACCTAATAAATGTGTTAAATGAGAAAATTAGACTCCAAGAAATAACATTCTTCTCAATTTGACGGGATTGCCGAAACTCAGCGATTGCACTGGGCGCTGTGGTAGCGCTTCTTTTAAAAACTTAGATTAATAAGTCATTTTTTACTGGGGGACCAATCCTAGCCGTTATCGCGCGCTGAAGAAATAGAGACAGCTTCAAAAACTACATTTCATTGACTTTCTAACGGTGTCAGTCCGTTTGAGTTACAACGGTTGGGTCAAATATTCGTACCAACCTGTATTTAGCGATATTTTTTTTGATATTACTAGGTTGCATCGCTTTTAACAATGAAACGATTGACTGTGGGACTTAATTGAACTAACTTTGGACTGTGACCTAATAAATGTGATAAATGAGAAAATTGGACTCCAAGAATTAACATTCTTCTCAATTTGACGGGATTGCCGGAACTCAGCGATTACACTGGGCGCTGTAGTAGCGCTTCATTTAAAAATGTAGTTAAATAAGTCATTTTTTAGTGTGGGACCAATCCTAGACGTTATTGCGCGCTGAAGAAACAGCCACAGTTTTAAAACTACATTTTATTGACTTTTTAACGGTGTCAGTCCGTTTGAGTTACAACAGTTGGGTCAAATATTCGTACCAACCTGTATTTAGCGATATTTTTTTTGATATTACTAGGTTGCATCGCTTTTAACAATGAAACAATTGACTGTGGGACTTAATTGAACTAACTTTGGACTGTGACCTAATAAATGTGTTAAATGAGAAAATTGGACTCCAAGAAATAACATTCTTCTCAATTTGACGGGATTGCCGAAACTCAGCGATTGCACTGGGCGCTGTGGTAGCGTTTCAAGTAAAAATTAAGATAAAAAAGTCATTCTTTACTGTGGGACCAATCCTAGCCGTTATCGCGCGCTGAAGAAATATCGGCAGTTTCAAAAACTACATTTCATAGACTTTCTAACAGTGTCAGTCCGTTTGTGTTATAACGGTTGAGTCACATATTCGTACCAACATGTATTTAGCGATATTTTTCTGATATTACTAGGTTGCATCGCTTTTAACAATGAAACGATTGACTGTGGGACTTAACTGAACTAACTTTGGACTGCAACCTGATAAATATGATAAATGAGACAATTGTACTTCAAGAAATAACATTCTTCTTAATTTGACGTGATTGCCGGAACTCAGCGATTATACTGGGCGCTGTGATAGCGCTTCATTTAAAAATTCAGAGAAATAAGTCATTCTTTACTGTAGGACCAATCCTATCCGTTATCGCGCGCTGAAGAAACAGCGATAGTTTCAAAAACTACATTTCATTGACTTTGTAACGGTGTCAGTCCGTTTGAGTTACAACGGTTGGGTCACATATTGGTACCAACATGTATTTAGCGATATTTATCTGATATTACTAGGTTGCATCGCTTTTAGCTATGAAACGATTGACTGTGGGACTTAATTGAACTAACTTTGGACTGTCACCTGATAAATGTGACAAAGGAGACAATTAGACTGCAAGAAATAACATCCTTCTTAATTTGACATGATTGCCGAAACTCAGCGTTTACACTGGGCGCTGTGGTAGTGCTTTTTTTAAAAACTTAGATTAATGAGTCATTTCTTACTGTGGGACCAATCCTAGCCGTTAGCGCGCGCTGAAATAATAGAGACAGTTTCAAATATTACATTTCACTGATTTTCTAACGGTGTCAGTCCGTTTGAGTTTCAACAGTTGGGCCACATATTCGTACAAACATGTATTTAGCGATATTTAACTGATATTACTAGGTTGCATCGCTTTTAACAATGAAACGATTGACTGTGGGACTTAATTGAACTAACTTTGGACTGTGACCTAATAAATGTGATAAATGAGAAAATTGGACTCCAAGAAATAACATTCTTCTCAATTTGACGGGATTGCTGGGACTCAGCGATTACACTGGGCGCTGTGGTAGCGCTTCAATTAAAAATGTAGATAAAAAAGTCATTCTTTAGTGTGGGACCAATCCTAGACGTTATCGCGCGCTGAAGAACTATCGACAGTTTCATAAACTACATTTCATTGACTTTCTAACGGTGTCAGTCCGTTTGAGTTACAACGGTTGGGTCACATGTTCGTACCAACATGTATTTAGCGATATTTTTTTTTAAATTACTAGCTTGCATCGGTTTTAACAATGGAACGAATGACTGTGGGACTTAATTGAACTAACTTTGGACTGTTACCTGATAAATGTGATAAATGAGACAATTGGACTCCAAGAAAAAACATTCTTCTTAATTTGACGTGATTGCCGAAACTCAGCGATTGCACTGGGCGCTGTGGTAGCGCTTCAATTAAGAATTAAGATGAAAAAGTCATTCTTTACTGTGGGACCAATCCTAGCCGTTATCGCGCGCTGAAGAAATATCGATAGTTTCAAAAACTACATTTCATTGACTTTCTAACGGTGTCAGTCCGTTTGAGTTACAACGGTTGGGTCACATATTCGTACCAACATGTATTTAGCTATATTTTTTTTGATATTAC
Source organism: Hydractinia symbiolongicarpus (assembly GCF_029227915.1). Classification (NCBI taxonomy): domain Eukaryota; kingdom Metazoa; phylum Cnidaria; class Hydrozoa; order Anthoathecata; family Hydractiniidae; genus Hydractinia; species Hydractinia symbiolongicarpus. Next base: position 29,121,790 of record NC_079881.1, read on the forward strand.
TAGGTAGCATCGCTTTTAACAATGAAACGAATTACAGTGGGATTTAATTGAACTAACTTTGGACTGTGACCTGACAAATGTGATAAATGAGACAATTGGACTCCAAGAAATAACATTCTACTTAATTTGACGTGATTGCCGGAACTCAGCGATTACACTGGGCGCTGTGCTAGCGCTTTAATTAAAAATTAAGATAAAAAAGTCATTCTTTTCTGTGGGACCAATCCTAGACGTTATCGCGCGCTGAAGAACTATCGACAGTTTCATAAACTACATTTCATTGACTTTCTAACGGTGTCAGTCCGTTTGTGTTATAACGGTTGGGTCACATATTCGTACCAACATGTATTTAGCGATATTTTTCTGATATTACTAGGTTGCATCGCTTTTAACAATGAAACGATTGACTGTGGGACTTAATTGAACTAACTTTGGACTGCAACCTGATAAATATGATAAATGAGACAATTGTACTCCAAGAAATAACATTCTTCTTAATTTGACGTGATTGCCGAAACACAGCGATTATACTGTGCGCTGTGATAGCGCTTCATTTAAAAATTCAGAGAAATAAGTCATTCTTTACTGTAGGACCAATCCTATCCGTTATCTCGCGCTGAAGAAACAGCGATAGTTTCAAAAACTACATTTGATTGACTTTGTAGCGGTGTCAGTCCGTTTGAGTTAAAACGGTTGAGTCACATATTGGTACCAACATGTATTTAGCGATATTTATCTGATATTACTAGGTTGCATCGCTTTTAGCTATGAAACGATTGACTGTGGGACTTAATTGAACTAACTTTGGACTGTCACCTGATAAATGTGACAAAGGAGACAATTAGACTGCAAGAAATAACATCCTTCTTAATTTGACATGATTGCCGAAACTCAGCGTTTACACTGGGCGCTGTGGTAGCGCTTCATTTAAGAATTAAGCTAAAGAAAGTTATTTTTGTACTGTGGACCAATCCTAGCCGTTAGCGCGCGCTGAAGAAGTAGAGACAGTTTTAAAACTACATTTTATTGACCTTCTAGCAGTGTCAGTCCGTTTCAGTTACAACGGTTGGGTCACATTATCGTACCAACATGTATTTAGCGATACTAATCTGATATTACTAGGTTGCATCGCTTTTAACAGTGAAACGATTTACTGTGGGACTTAACTGAACTAACTTTGGACTGTGACCTGATAAATGTGATAAATGAGAAAATTGGACTCCAACAAATAACATTCTTCTTAATTTGACGTGATTGCCGCAACTCAGCGATTACACTGGGCGCTGTGGTACCGCTTCTTTAAAAAATTTAGATTAATAAGTCATTTTTTACTGGGGGACCAATCCTAGCCGTTATCGCGCGCTGAAGAAATAGAGACAGCTTCAAAAACTACATTTCATTGACATTCTAACGGTGTCAGTCCGTTTGAGTTACAACGGTTGGGTCAAATATTCGTACCAACCTGTATTTAGCGATATTTTTTTTGATATTACTAGGTTGCATCGCTTTTAACAATGAAACGATTGACTGTGGGACTTAATTGAACTAACTTTGGACTGTGACCTGATAAATGTGATAAATGAGAAAATTGGACTCCAAGAAATAACATTCTTCTTAATTTGACATGATTGCCGGAACTCAGCGATTTTACTGGGCGCTGTGGTAGCGCTTCTTTTAAAAATTTAGATTAATGAGTCATTTGGTACTGTGGGACCAATCCTAGCCGTTAGCGCGCGCTGAAATAATGGAGACAGTTTCAAAAACTACATTTCATTGACATTCTAACGGTGTCAGTCCGTTTGAGTTACAACGGTTGGGTCAAATATTCGTACCAACCTGTATTTAGCGATATTTTTTTTGATATTACTAGGTTGCATCGCTTTTAACAATGAAACGATTGACTGTGGGACTTAATTGAACTAACTTTGGACTGTGACCTGATAAATGTGATAAATGAGAAAATTGGACTGCAAGAAATAACATTCTTCTTAATTTGACATGATTGCCGGAACTCAGCGATTTTACTGGGCGCTGTGGTAGCGCTTCTTTTAAAAATTTAGATTAATGAGTCATTTGTTACTGTGGGACCAATCCTAGCCGTTAGCGCGCGCTGAAATAATGGAGACAGTTTCAAATATTACATTTCACTGACTTTCTAACGGTGTCAGTCCGTTTGAGTTTCAACAGTTGGGCCACATATTCGTACCAACATGTATTTAGCGACATTTAACTGATATTACTAGGTTGCATCGTTTTTAACAGTGAAACGATTGACTGTGGGACTTAATTGAACTAACTTTGGACTGCGACCTGATAAATGTAAAAAATGAAAAATAATTGGACTCTAACAAATAACATTCTTCCTAATTTGACGTGATTGCCGGACTCAGCGATTACACTGGGCGCTGTGGTAGCGCTTCTTTTAAAAACTTAGATTAATAAGTCATTTTTTACTGGGGGACCAATCCTAGCCGTTATCGCGCGCTGAAGAAATAGAGACAGCTTCAAAAACTACATTTCATTGACTTTCTAACGGTGTCAGTCCGTTTGAGTTACAACGGTTGGGTCAAATATTCGTACCAACCTGTATTTAGCGATATTTTTTTTGATATTACTAGGTTGCATCGCTTTTAACAATGAAACGATTGACTGTGGGACTTAATTGAACTAACTTTGGACTGTGACCTAATAAATGTGATAAATGAGAAAATTGGACTCCAAGAAATAACATTCTTCTCAATTTGACGGGATTGCCGGAACTCAGCGATTACACTGGGCGCTGTAGTAGCGCTTCATTTAAAAATGTAGATAAATAAGTCATTTTTTAGTGTGGGACCAATCCTAGACGTTATTGCGCGCTGAAGAAACAGCCACAGTTTTAAAACTACATTTTATTGACTTTTTAACGGTGTTAGTCCGTTTGAGTTACAACAGTTGGGTCAAATATTCGTACCAACCTGTATTTAGCGATATTTTTTTTGATATTACTAGGTTGCATCGCTTTTAACAATGAAACGATTGACTGTGGGACTTAATTGAACTAACTTTGGACTGTGACCTGATAAATGTGATAAATGAGAAAATTGGACTCCAAGAAATAACATTCTTCTTAATTTGACATGATTGCCGGAACTCAGCGATTTTACTGGGCGCTGTGGTAGCGCTTCTTTTAAAAATTTAGATTAATGAGTCATTTGGTACTGTGGGACCAATCCTAGCCGTTAGCGCGCGCTGAAATAATGGAGACAGTTTCAAAAACTACATTTCATTGACATTCTAACGGTGTCAGTCCGTTTGAGTTACAACGGTTGGGTCAAATATTCGTACCAACCTGTATTTAGCGATATTTTTTTTGATATTACTAGGTTGCATCGCTTTTAACAATGAAACGATTGACTGTGGGACTTAATTGAACTAACTTTGGACTGTGACCTGATAAATGTGATAAATGAGAAAATTGGACTCCAAGAAATAACATTCTTCTTAATTTGACATGATTGCCGGAACTCAGCGATTTTACTGGGCGCTGTGGTAGCGCTTCTTTTAAAAATTTAGATTAATGAGTCATTTGTTACTGTGGGACCAATCCTAGCCGTTAGCGCGCGCTGAAATAATGGAGACAGTTTCAAATATTACATTTCACTGACTTTCTAACGGTGTCAGTCCGTTTGAGTTTCAACAGTTGGGCCACATATTCGTACCAACATGTATTTAGCGACATTTAACTGATATTACTAGGTTGCATCGTTTTTAACAGTGAAACGATTGACTGTGGGACTTAATTGAACTAACTTTGGACTGCGACCTGATAAATGTAAAAAATGAAAAATAATTGGACTCTAACAAATAACATTCTTCCTAATTTGACGTGATTGCCGGACTCAGCGATTACACTGGGCGCTGTGGTAGCGCTTCTTTTAAAAACTTAGATTAATAAGTCATTTTTTACTGGGGGACCAATCCTAGCCGTTATCGCGCGCTGAAGAAATAGAGACAGCTTCAAAAACTACATTTCATTGACTTTCTAACGGTGTCAGTCCGTTTGAGTTACAACGGTTGGGTCAAATATTCGTACCAACCTGTATTTAGCGATATTTTTTTTGATATTACTAGGTTGCATCGCTTTTAACAATGAAACGATTGACTGTGGGACTTAATTGAACTAACTTTGGACTGTGACCTAATAAATGTGATAAATGAGAAAATTGGACTCCAAGAAATAACATTCTTCTCAATTTGACGGGATTGCCGGAACTCAGCGATTACACTGGGCGCTGTAGTAGCGCTTCATTTAAAAATGTAGATAAATAAGTCATTTTTTAGTGTGGGACCAATCCTAGACGTTATTGCGCGCTGAAGAAACAGCCACAGTTTTAAAACTACATTTTATTGACTTTTTAACGGTGTCAGTCCGTTTGAGTTACAACAGTTGGATCAAATATTCGTACCAACATGTATTTAGCGATATTTTTTTTGATATTACTAGGTTGCATCGCTTTTAACAATGAAACAATTGACTGTGGGACTTAATTGAACTAACTTTGGACTGTGACCTAATAAATGTGTTAAATGAGAAAATTGGACTCCAAGAAATAACATTCTTCTCAATTTGACGGGATTGCCGAAACTCAGCGATTGCACTGGGCGCTGTGGTAGCGCTTCAATTAAAAATTAAGATAAAAAAGTCATTCTTTACTGTGGGACCAATCCTAGCCGTTATCGCGTGCTGAAGAAATATCGACAGCTTCCAAAACTACATTTCATTGACTTTCTAACGGTGTCAGTCCGTTTGTGTTATAACGGTTGAGTCACATATTCGTACCAACATGTATTTAGCGATATTTTTCTGATATTACTAGGTTGCATCGCTTTTAACAATGAAACGATTGACTGTGGGACTTAATTGAACTAACTTTGGACTGTGACCTAATAAATGTGATAAATGAGAAAATTGGACTCCAAGAAATAACATTCTTCTCAATTTGACGGGATTGCCGAAACTCAGCGATTGCACTGGGCGCTGTGGTAGCGCTTCAATTAAAAATTAAGATAAATAAGTCATTCTTTACTGTGGGACCAATCCTAGCCGTTATCGCGCGCTGAAGAAATATCGGCAGTTTCAAAAACTACATTTCATAGACTTTCTAACGGTGTCAGTCCGTTTGTGTTATAACGGTTGAGTCACATATTCGTACCAACATGTATTTAGCGATATTTTTCTGATATTACTAGGTTGCATCGCTTTTAACAATGAAACGATTGACTGTGGGACTTAATTGAACTAACTTTGGACTGTCACCTGATAAATGTGACAAAGGAGACAATTAGACTGCAAGAAATAACATCCTTCTTAATTTGACATGATTGCCGAAACTCAGCGTTTACACTGGGCGCTGTGGAAGCGCTTTTTTTAAAAACTTAGATTAATGAGTCATTTCTTACTGTGGGACCAATCCTAGCCGTTAGCGCGCGCTGAAATAATAGAGACAGTTTCAAATATTACATTTCACTGATTTTCTAACGGTGTCAGTCCGTTTGAGTTTCAACAGTTGGGCCACATATTCGTACAAACATGTATTTAGCGATATTTAACTGATATTACTAGGTTGCATCGCTTTTAACATTGAAACGATTGACTGTGGGACTTAATTGAACTAACTTTGGACTGTGACCTAATAAATGTGATAAATGAGAAAATTGGACTCCAAGAAATAACATTCTTCTCAATTTGACGGGATTGCCGGGACTCAGCGATTACACTGGGCGCTGTGGTAGCGCTTCAATTAAAAATGTAGATAAAAAAGTCATTCTTTAGTGTGGGACCAATCCTAGACGTTATCGCGCGCTGAAGAACTATCGACAGTTTCATAAACTACATTTCATTGACTTTTTAACGGTGTCAGTCCGTTTGAGTTACAACGGTTGGGTCACATGTTCGTACCAACATGTATTTAGCGATATTTTTTTTTAAATTACTAGCTTGCATCGGTTTTAACAATGGAACGAATGACTGTGGGACTTAATTGAACTAACTTTGGACTGTTACCTGATAAATGTGATAAATGAGACAATTGGACTCCAAGAAAAAACATTCTTCTTAATTTGACGTGATTGCCGAAACTCAGCGATTGCACTGGGCGCTGTGGTAGCGCTTAAATTAAGATTTAAGATGAAAAAGTCATTCTTTACTGTGGGACCAATCCTAGCCGTTATCGCGCGCTGAAGAAATATCGATAGTTTCAAAAACTACATTTCATTGACTTTCTAACGGTGTCAGTCCGTTTGAGTTACAACGGTTGGGTCACATATTCGTACCAACATGTATTTAGCTATATTTTTTTTGATATTACTAGGTAGCATCGCTTTTAACAATGAAACGAATTACAGTGGGATTTAATTGAACTAACTTTGGACTGTGACCTGACAATTGTGATAAATGAGACAATTGGACTCCAAGAAATAACATTCTACTTAAATTGACGTGATTGCCAGAACTCAGCGATTACACTGGGCGCAGTGCTAGCGCTTCAATTAAAAATTAAGATAAAAAAGTCATTCTTTACTGTGGGACCAATCCTAGACGTTATCGCGCGCTCAAGAACTATCGACAGTTTCATAAACTACATTTCATTGACTTTCTAACGGTGTCAGTCCGTTTGTGTTATAACGGTTGGGTCACATATTCGTACCAACATGTATTTAGCGATATTTTTCTGATATTACTAGGTTGCATCGCTTTTAACAATGAAACGATTGACTGTGGGACTTAATTGAACTAACTTTGGACTGCAACCTGATAAATATGATAAATGAGACAATTGTACTCCAAGAAATAACATTCTTCTTAATTTGACGTGATTGCCGAAACTCAGCGATTATACTGGGCGCTGTGATAGCGCTTCATTTAAAAATTCAGAGAAATAAGTCATTCTTTACTGTAGGACCAATCCTATCCGTTATCTCGCGCTGAAGAAACAGCGATAGTTTCAAAAACTACATTTGATTGACTTTGTAGCGGTGTCAGTCCGTTTGAGTTAAAACGGTTGAGTCACATATTGGTACCAACATGTATTTAGCGATATTTATCTGATATTACTAGGTTGCATCGCTTTTAGCTATGAAACGATTGACTGTGGGACTTAATTGAACTAACTTTGGACTGTCACCTGATAAATGTGACAAAGGAGACAATTAGACTGCAAGAAATAACATCCTTCTTAATTTGACATGATTGCCGAAACTCAGCGTTTACACTGGGCGCTGTGGTAGCGCTTCATTTAAGAATTAAGCTAAAGAAAGTTATTTTTGTACTGTGGACCAATCCTAGCCGTTAGCGCGCGCTGAAGAAGTAGAGACAGTTTTAAAACTACATTTTATTGACCTTTTAGCAGTGTCAGTCCGTTTCAGTTACAACGGTTGGGTCACATTATCGTACCAACATGTATTTAGCGATACTAATCTGATATTACTAGGTTGCATCGCTTTTAACAGTGAAACGATTTACTGTGGGACTTAACTGAACTAACTTTGGACTGTGACCTGATAAATGTGATAAATGAGAAAATTGGGCTCCAAGAAAGAACATTCTTCTTAATTTGACATGATTGCCGGAACTCAGCGATTACACTGGGCGCTGTGGTAGCGCTTTTCTTAAAAACTTAGATTAATGAGTCATTTCTTACTGTGGGACCAATCCTAGCCGTTAGCGCGCGCTGAAACAATAGAGACAGTTTCAAATATTACATTTCACTGATTTTCTAACGGTGTCAGTCCGTTTGAGTTTCAACAGTTGGGCCAAATATTCGTACCAACATGTATTTAGCGATATTTAACTGATATTACTAGGTTGCATCGTTTTTAACAGTGAAACGATTGACTGTGGGACTTAATTGAACTAACTTTGGACTGCGACCTGATAAATGTAAAAAATGAAAAATAATTGGACTCCAACAAATAACATTCTTCTTAATTTGACGTGATTGCCGCAACTCAGCGACTACACTGGGCGCTGTGGTACCGCTTCTTTAAAAAATTTAGATTAATAAGTCATTTTTTACTGGGGGACCAATCCTAGCCGTTATCGCGCGCTGAAGAAATAGAGACAGCTTCAAAAACTACATTTCATTGACATTCTAACGGTGTCAGTCCGTTTGAGTTAAAACGGTTGGGTCAAATATTCGTACCAACCTGTATTTAGCGATATTTTTTTTGATATTACTAGGTTGCATCGCTTTTAACAATGAAACGATTGACTGTGGGACTTAATTGAACTCACTTTGGACTGTGACCTGATAAATGTGATAAATGAGAAAATTGGACTCCAAGAAATAACATTCTTCTTAATTTGACATGATTGCCGGAACTCAGCGATTTTACTGGGCGCTGTGGTAGCGCTTCTTTTAAAAATTTAGATTAATGAGTCATTTGTTACTGTGGGACCAATCCTAGCCGTTAGCGCGCGCTGAAATAATGGAGACAGTTTCAAAAACTACATTTCATTGACATTCTAACGGTGTCAGTCCGTTTGAGTTACAACGGTTGGGTCAAATATTCGTACCAACCTGTATTTAGCGATATTTTTTTTGATATTACTAGGTTGCATCGCTTTTAACAATGAAACGATTGACTGTGGGACTTAATTGAACTAACTTTGGACTGTGACCTGATAAATGTGATAAATGAGAAAATTGGACTCCAAGAAATAACATTCTTCTTAATTTGACATGATTGCCGGAACTCAGCGATTTTACTGGGCGCTGTGGTAGCGCTTCTTTTAAAAATTTAGATTAATGAGTCATTTGTTACTGTGGGACCAATCCTAGCCGTTAGCGCGCGCTGAAATAATGGAGACAGTTTCAAATATTACATTTCACTGACTTTCTAACGGTGTCAGTCCGTTTGAGTTTCAACAGTTGGGCCACATATTCGTACCAACATGTATTTAGCGACATTTAACTGATATTACTAGGTTGCATTGTTTTTAACAGTGAAACGATTGACTGTGGGACTTAATTGAACTAACTTTGGACTGCGACCTGATAAATGTAAAAAATGAAAAATAATTGGACTCTAACAAATAACATTCTTCTTAATTTGACGTGATTGCCGGAACTCAGCGATTACACTGGGCGCTGTGGTAGCGCTTCTTTTAAAAACTTAGATTAATAAGTCATTTTTTACTGGGGGACCAATCCTAGCCGTTATCGCGCGCTGAAGAAATAGAGACAGCTTCAAAAACTACATTTCATTGACTTTCTAACGGTGTCAGTCCGTTTGAGTTACAACGGTTGGGTCAAATATTCGTACCAACCTGTATTTAGCGATATTTTTTTTGATATTACTAGGTTGCATCGCTTTTAACAATGAAACGATTGACTGTGGGACTTAATTGAACTAACTTTGGACTGTGACCTAATAAATGTGATAAATGAGAAAATTGGACTCCAAGAAATAACATTCTTCTCAATTTGACGGGATTGCCGGAACTCAGCGATTACACTGGGCGCTGTAGTAGCGCTTCATTTAAAAATGTAGATAAATAAGTCATTTTTTAGTGTGGGACCAATCCTAGACGTTATTGCGCGCTGAAGAAACAGCCACAGTTTTAAAACTACATTTTATTGACTTTTTAACGGTGTCAGTCCGTTTGAGTTACAACAGTTGGGTCAAATATTCGTACCAACCTGTATTTAGCGATATTTTTTTTGATATTACTAGGTTGCATCGCTTTTAACAATGAAACAATTGACTGTGGGACTTAATTGAACTAACTTTGGACTGTGACCTAATAAATGTGTTAAATGAGAAAATTGGACTCCAAGAAATAACATTCTTCTCAATTTGACGGGATTGCCGAAACTCAGCGATTGCACTGGGCGCTGTGGTAGCGCTTCAATTAAAAATTAAGATAAAAAAGTCATTCTTTACTGTGGGACCAATCCTAGCCGTTATCGCGTGCTGAAGAAATATCGACAGCTTCCAAAACTACATTTCATTGACTTTCTAACGGTGTCAGTCCGTTTGTGTTATAACGGTTGAGTCACATATTCGTACCAACATGTATTTAGCGATATTTTTCTGATATTACTAGGTTGCATCGCTTTTAACAATGAAACGATTGACTGTGGGACTTAATTGAACTAACTTTGGACTGTGACCTAATAAATGTGATAAATGAGAAAATTGGACTCCAAGAAATAACATTCTTCTCAATTTGACGGGATTGCCGAAACTCAGCGATTGCACTGGGCGCTGTGGTAGCGCTTCAATTAAAAATTAAGATAAAAAAGTCATTCTTTACTGTGGGACCAATCCTAGCCGTTATCGCGCGCTGAAGAAATATCGGCAGTTTCAAAAACTACATTTCATAGACTTTCTAACGGTGTCAGTCCGTTTGTGTTATAACGGTTGAGTCACATATTCGTACCAACATGTATTTAGCGATATTTTTCTGATATTACTAGGTTGCATCGCTTTTAACAATGAAACGATTGACTGTGGGACTTAATTGAACTAACTTTGGACTGTCACCTGATAAATGTGACAAAGGAGACAATTAGACTGCAAGAAATAACATCCTTCTTAATTTGACATGATTGCCGAAACTCAGCGTTTACACTGGGCGCTGTGGAAGCGCTTTTTTTAAAAACTTAGATTAATGAGTCATTTCTTACTGTGGGACCAATCCTAGCCGTTAGCGCGCGCTGAAATAATAGAGACAGTTTCAAATATTACATTTCACTGATTTTCTAACGGTGTCAGTCCGTTTGAGTTTCAACAGTTGGGCCACATATTCGTACAAACATGTATTTAGCGATATTTAACTGATATTACTAGGTTGCATCGCTTTTAACATTGAAACGATTGACTGTGGGACTTAATTGAACTAACTTTGGACTGTGACCTAATAAATGTGATAAATGAGAAAATTGGACTCCAAGAAATAACATTCTTCTCAATTTGACGGGATTGCCGGGACTCAGCGATTACACTGGGCGCTGTGGTAGCGCTTCAATTAAAAATGTAGATAAAAAAGTCATTCTTTAGTGTGGGACCAATCCTAGACGTTATCACGCGCTGAAGAACTATCGACAGTTTCATAAACTACATTTCATTGACTTTCTAACGGTGTCAGTCCGTTTGAGTTACAACGGTTGGGTCACATGTTCGTACCAACATGTATTTAGCTATATTTTTTTTGATATTACTAGGTAGCATCGCTTTTAACAATGAAACGAATTACAGTGGGATTTAATTGAACTAACTTTGGACTGTGACCTGACAATTGTGATAAATGAGACAATTGGACTCCAAGAAATAACATTCTACTTAAATTGACGTGATTGCCGGAACTCAGCGATTACACTGGGCGCAGTGCTAGCGCTTCAATTAAAAATTAAGATAAAAAAGTCATTCTTTACTGTGGGACCAATCCTAGACGTTATCGCGCGCTCAAGAACTATCGACAGTTTCATAAACTACATTTCATTGACTTTCTAACGGTGTCAGTCCGTTTGTGTTATAACGGTTGGGTCACATATTCGTACCAACATGTATTTAGCGATATTTTTCTGATATTACTAGGTTGCATCGCTTTTAACAATGAAGCGATTGACTGTGGGACTTAATTGAACTAACTTTGGACTGCAACCTGATAAATATGATAAATGAGACAATTGTACTCCAAGAAATAACATTCTTCTTAATTTGACGTGATTGCCGAAACTCAGCGATTATACTGGGCGCTGTGATAGCGCTTCATTTAAAAATTCAGAGAAATAAGTCATTCTTTACTGTAGGACCAATCTTATCCGTTATCCCGCGCTGAAGAAACAGCGATAGTTTCAAAAACTACATTTCATTGACTTTGTAGCGGTGTCAGTCTGTTTGAGTTAAAACGGTTGGGTCACATATTGGTACCAACATGTATTTAGCGATATTTATCTGATATTACTATGTTGCATCGCTTTTAGCTATGAAACGATTGACTGTGGGACTTAATTGAACTAACTTTGGACTGTGACCTGATAAATGTGATAAAGGAGACAATTGGACTCCAAGAAATAACATCCTTCTTAATTTGACATGATTGCCGAAACTCAGCGTTTACACTGGGCGCTGTGGAAGCGCTTTTTTTAAAAACTTAGATTAATGAGTCATTTCTTACTGTGGACCAATCCTAGCCGTTATCGCGCGCTGAAGAACTATTGACAGTTTCATAAACTACATTTCATTGACTTTCTAACGGTGTCAGTCCGTTTGAGTTACAACGGTTGGGTCACATGTTCGTACCAACATGTATTTAGCGATATTTTTTTTTATATTACTAGCTTGCATCGGTTTTAACAATGGAACGAATGACTGTGGGACTTAATTGAACTAACTTTGGACTGTTACGTGATAAATGTGATAAATGAGACAATTGGACTCCAAGAAAAAACATTCTTCTTAATTTGACGTGATTGCCGAAACTCAGCGATTGCACTGGGCGCTGTGGTAGCGCTTCAATTAAGAATTAAGATGAAAAAGTCATTCTTTACTGTGGGACCATTCCTAGCCGTTATCGCGCGCTGAAGAAATATCGACAGTTTCAAAAACTACATTTCATTGACTTTCTAACGGTGTCAGTCCGTTTGAGTTACAACGGTTGGGTCACATATTCGTACCAACATGTATTTAGCTATATTTTTTTTGATATTACTAGGTAGCATCGCTTTTAACAATGAAACGAATTACAGTGGGATTTAATTGAACTAACTTTGGACTGTGACCTGACAAATGTGATAAATGAGACAATTGGACTCCAAGAAAAAACATTCTTCTTAATTTGACGTGATTGCCGAAACTCAGCGATTGCACTGGGCGCTGTGGTAGCGCTTCAATTAAGAATTAAGATGAAAAAGTCATTCTTTACTGTGGGACCAATCCTAGCCGTCATCGCGCGCTGAAGAAGTATCGACAGTTTCAAAAACTACATTTCATTGACTTTCTAACGGTGTCAGTCCGTTTGAGTTACAACGGTTGGGTCACATATTCGTACCAACATGTATTTAGCTATATTTTTTTTGATATTACTAGGTAGCATCGCTTTTAACAATGAAACGAATTACAGTGGGATTTAATTGAACTAACTTTGGACTGTGACCTGACAAATGTGATAAATGAGACAATTGGACTCCAAGAAATAACAGTCTTTTTAATTTGACGTGATTGCCGGAACTCAGCGATTACACTGGGCGCTGTGCTAGCGCTTCAATTAAAAATTAAGATAAAAAAGTCATTTCTTACTGTGGACCAATCCTAGCCGTTATCGCGCGCTGAAGAACTATCGACAGTTTCATAAACTACATTTCATTGACTTTCTAACGGTGTCAGTCCGTTTGAGTTACAACGGTTGGGTCACATGTTCGTACCAACATGTATTTAGCGATATTTTTTTTATATTACTAGCTTGCATCGGTTTTAACAATGGAACGAATGACTGTGGGACTTAATTGAACTAACTTTGGACTGTTACGTGATAAATGTGATAAATGAGACAATTGGACTCCAAGAAAAAACATTCTTCTTAATTTGACGTGATTGCCAAAACTCAGCGATTGCACTGGGCGCTGTGGTAGCGCTTCAATTAAGAATTAAGATGAAAAAGTCATTCTTTACTGTGGGACCATTCCTAGCCGTTATCGCGCGCTGAAGAAATATCGACAGTTTCAAAAACTACATTTCATTGACTTTCTAACGGTGTCAGTCCGTTTGAGTTACAACGGTTGGGTCACATATTCGTACCAACATGTATTTAGCTATATTTTTTTTGATATTACTAGGTAGCATCGCTTTTAACAATGAAACGAATTACAGTGGGATTTAATTGAACTAACTTTGGACTGTGACCTGACAAATGTGATAAATGAGACAATTGGACTCCAAGAAAAAACATTCTTCTTAATTTGACGTGATTGCCGAAACTCAGCGATTGCACTGGGCGCTGTGGTAGCGCTTCAATTAAGAATTAAGATGAAAAAGTCATTCTTTACTGTGGGACCAATCCTAGCCGTCATCGCGCGCTGAAGAAGTATCGACAGTTTCAAAAACTACATTTCATTGACTTTGATAAATGAGACAATTGGACTCCAAGAAAAAACATTCTTCTTAATTTGACGTGATTGCCGAAACTCAGCGATTATACTGGGCGCTGTGATAGCGCTTCATTTAAAAATTCAGAGAAATAAGTCATTCTTTACTGTAGGACCAATCCTATCCGTTATCTCGCACTGAAGAAACAGCGATAGTTTCAAAAACTACATTTCATTGACTTTGTAGCGGTGTCAGTCCGTTTGAGTTAAAACGGTTGGGTCACATATTGGTACCAACATGTATTTAGCGATACTTATCTGATATTACTAGGTTGCATCGCTTTTAGCTATGAAATGATTGACTGTGGGACTTAATTGAACTAACTTTGGACTGTCACCTGATAAATGTGATAAAGGAGACAATTGGACTCCAAGAAATAACATCCTTCTTAATTTGACATGATTGCCGAACCTCAGCGTTTACACTGGGCGCTGTGGTAGCGCTTCATTTAAGAATTAAGCTAAAAAAGTCATTTTTGTACTGTGGACCAATCCTAGCCGTTAGGGCGCACTGAAGAAATAGAGACAGTTTCAAATACTACATTTCACTGACTTTCTAGCGGTGTCAGTCCGTTTGAGTTTCAACGTTTGGTTCACATATTCGTACCAACATGTATTTAGCAATATGTTTCCCATATTACTAGGTTGCATCGCTTTTAACAGTGAAACGATTGACTGTTGGACTAAATTGAACTGATTTTGGACTGTGACCTTATAAATGCTATAAGTGAGACAACTGGACTCCAACAAATAACATTCTTCTTAATTTGACATGATTGCCGAAACTTAGCGTTTACACTGGGCACTGTGGTAGCGCTGCATTTAAGAATTAAGCTAAAAAAAGTCATTTTTTGTACTGTGGACCAATCCTAGCCGTTAGCGCGCGCTGAAGAAATAGAGACAGTTTCAAATACTACATTTCACTGACTTTCTAGCGGTGTCAGTCCGTTTGAGTTTCAACGTTTGGTTCACATATACGTACCAACATGTATTTAGCGATATGTTTCTCATATTACTAGGTTACATCGCTTTTAACAGTGAAACGATTGACTGTTGGACTAAATTGAACTGATTTTGGACTGTGACCTTATAAATGCTATAAGTGAGACAACTGGACTCCAACAAATAGCATTCTTCTTAATTTGACGTGATTGCCGGACTCAGCGATTACACTGGGCGCTGTGGTAGCGCTTCTTTTAAAAATTTAGATTAATAAGTCATTTTTACTGTGGACCCAATCCTAGCCGTTATTGCGCGCTGAAGAAACAGCCACAGTTTTAAAACTACATTTTATTGAATTTTTAACGGTGTCAGTCCGTTTGAGTTACAACAGTTGGGTCAAATATTCGTACCAACCTGTATTTAGCGATATTTTTTTTGATATTACTAGGTTGCATCGCTTTTAACAATGAAATGATTGACTGTGGGACTTAATTGAACTAACTTTGGACTGTGACCTAATAAATGTGATAAATGAGAAAATTGGACTCCAAGAAATAACATTCCTCTCAATTTGACGGGATTGCCGGAACTCAGCGATTACACTGAGCGCTGTGGTAGCGCTTCATTTACAAATGTAGATAAATAAGTCATTCTTTAGTGTGGGACCAATCCTAGACGTTATCGCGCGCTGAAGAACTATCGACAGTTTCATAAACTACATTTTATTGACCTTGTAGCAGTGTCAGTCCGTTTGAGTTACAACGGTTGGGTCACATATTCGTACCAACATGTATTTAGCGATTCTTATCTGATATTACTAGGTTGCATCGCTTTTAACAGTGAAACGATTTACTGTGGGACTTAACTGAACTAACTTTGGACTGTGACCTGATAAATGTAATAAATGAGAAAATTGGACTCCAAGAAATAACATTCTTCTTAATTTGACATGCTTTCCGGAACTTAGCGATTACACTGGGCGCTGTGGTAGCGCTTCTTTTAAAAATTTAGATTAATGAGTCATTTCTTACTGTGGGACCAATCCTAGCCGTTAGCGCGCGCTGAAGAACTATCGACAGTTTCATAAACTACATTTTATTGACCTTGTAGCAGTGTCCGTCCGTTTGAGTTACAACGGTTGGGTCACATATTCGTACCAACATGTATTTAGCGATTCTTATCTGATATTACTAGGTTGCATCGCTTTTAACAGTGAAACGATTTACTGTGGGACTTAACTGAACTAACTTTGGACTGTGACCTGATAAATGTAATAAATGAGAAAATTGGACTCCAAGAAATAACATTCTTCTTAATTTGACATGATTGCCGGAACTCAGCGATTACACTGAGCGCTGTGGTAGCGCTTCTTTTAAAAATTTAGATTAATGAGTCATTTCTTACTGTGGGACCAATCCTAGCCGTTAGCGCGCGCTGAAGAAATAGAGACAGTTTCAAATATTACATTTCACTGACTTTCTAACGGTGTCAGTCCGTTTGAGTTACAACGGTTGGGTCACATGTTCGTACCAACATGTATTTAGCGATATTTTTTTTATATTACTAGCTTGCATCGGTTTTAACAATGGAACGAATGACTGTGGGACTTAATTGAACTAACTTTGGACTGTTACGTGATAAATGTGATAAATGAGACAATTGGACTCCAAGAAAAAACATTCTTCTTAATTTGACGTGATTGCCGAAACTCAGCGATTGCACTGGGCGCTGTGGTAGCGCTTCAATTAAGATTTAAGATGAAAAAGTCATTCTTTACTGTGGGACCATTCCTAGCCGTTATCGCGCGCTGAAGAAATATCGACAGTTTCAAAAACTACATTTCATTGACTTTCTAACGGTGTCAGTCCGTTTGAGTTACAACGGTTGGGTCAAATATTCGTACCAACCTGTATTTAGCGATATGTTTTTTGATATTACTAGGTTGCATCGCTTTTAACAATGAAACGATTGACTGTGGGACTTAATTGAACTAACTTTGGACTGTGACCTAATAAATGTGATAAATGAGAAAATTGGACTCCAAGAAATAACATTCTTCTCAATTTGACGGGATTGCCGGAACTCAGCGATTACACTGGGCGCTGTAGTAGCGCTTCATTTAAAAATGTAGATAAATAAGTCATTCTTTAGTGTGGGACCAATCCTAGACGTTATTGCGCGCGGAAGAAACAGCCACAGTTTTAAAACTACATTTTATTGACTTTTTAACGGTGTCAGTCCGTTTGAGTTACAACAGTTGGGTCAAATATTCGTACCAACCTGTATTTAGCGATATTTTTTTTGATATTACTAGGTTGCAACGCTTTTAACAATGAAACGAATTACAGTGGGATTTAATTGAACTAACTTTGGACTGTGACCTGATAAATGTGATAAATGAGACAATTGGACTCCAAGAAATAACATTCTTCTCAATTTGACGGGATTGCCGAAACTCAGCGATAGCACTGGGCGCTGTGGTAGCGCTTCAATTAAAAATTAAGATAAAAAAGTCATTCTTTACTGTGGGACCAATCCTAGCCGTTATCGCGTGCTGAAGAAACATCGACAGCTTCAAAAACTACATTTCATTGACTTTCTAACGGTGTCAGTCCGCTTGTGTTATAACGGTTGAGTCACATATTCGTACCAATATGTATTTAGCGATATTCTTCTGATATTACTAGGTTGCATCGCTTTTAACAATGAAACGATTGACTTTGGAACTTAATTGAACTAACTTTGGACTGTGACCTAATAAATGTGATAAATGAGAAAATTGGACTCCAAGAAATAACATTCTTCTCAATTTGACGGGATTGCCGAAACTCAGCGATTGCACTGGGCGCTGTGGTAGCGCTTCAATTAAAAATTAAGATAAAAAAGTCATTCTTTACTGTGGGACCAATCCTAGCCGTTATCGCGCGCTGAAGAAATATCGACAGTTTCAAAAACTACATTTCATTGACTTTCTAACGGTGTCAGTCCGTTTGTGTTATAACGGTTGAGTCACATATTCGTACCAACATGTATTTAGCGATATTTTTCTGATATTACTAGGTTGCATCGCTTTTAACAATGAAACGATTGACTGTGGGACTTAACTGAACTAACTTTGGACTGCAACCTGATAAATATGATAAATGAGACAATTGTACTTCAAGAAATAACATTCTTCTTAATTTGACGTGATTGCCGGAACTCAGCGTTTACACTGGGCGCTGTGGTAGCGCTGCATTTAAGAATTAAGCTAAAAAAAGTCATTTTTGTACTGTGGACCAATCCTAGCCGTTAGCGCGCGCTGAAGAAATAGAGACAGTTTCAAATACTACATTTCACTGACTTTCTAGCGGTGTCAGTCCGTTTGAGTTTCAACGTTTGGTTCACATATTCGTACCAACATGTATTTAGCGAAATGTTTCTCATATTACTAGGTTGCATCGCTTTTAACAGTGAAACGATTGACTGTTGGACTAAATTGAACTGATTTTGGACTGTGACCTTATAAATGCTATAAGTGAGACAACTGGACTCCAACAAATAGCATTCTTCTTAATTTGACGTGATTGCCGGACTCAGCGATTACACTGGGCGCTGTGGTAGCACTTCTTTTAAAAATTTAGATTAATAAGTCATTTTTACTGTGGGACCAATCCTAGCCGTTATTGCGCGCTGAAGAAACAGCCACAGTTTTAAAACTACATTTTATTGAATTTTTAACGGTGTCAGTCCGTTTGAGTTACAACAGTTGGGTCAAATATTCGTACCAACCTGTATTTAGCGATATTTTTTTTGATATTACTAGGTTGCATCGCTTTTAACAATGAAATGATTGACTGTGGGACTTAATTGAACTAACTTTGGACTGTGACCTAATAAATGTGATAAATGAGAAAATTGGACTCCAAGAAATAACATTCTTCTCAATTTGACGGGATTGCCGAAACTCAGCGATTGCACTGGGCGCTGTGGTAGCGCTTCAATTAAAAATTAAGATAAAAAAGTCATTCTTTACTGTGGGACCAATCCTAGCCGTTATCGCGCGCTGAAGAAATATCGACAGTTTCAAAAACTACATTTCATTGACTTTCTAACGGTGTCAGTCCGTTTGTGTTATAACGGTTGAGTCACATATTCGTACCAACATGTATTTAGCGATATTTTTCTGATATTACTAGGTTGCATCGCTTTTAACAATGAAACGATTGACTGTGGGACTTAACTGAACTAACTTTGGACTGCAACCTGATAAATATGATAAATGAGACAATTGTACTTCAAGAAATAACATTCTTCTTAATTTGACGTGATTGCCGGAACTCAGCGTTTACACTGGGCGCTGTGGTAGCGCTGCATTTAAGAATTAAGCTAAAAAAAGTCATTTTTGTACTGTGGACCAATCCTAGCCGTTAGCGCGCGCTGAAGAAATAGAGACAGTTTCAAATACTACATTTCACTGACTTTCTAGCGGTGTCAGTCCGTTTGAGTTTCAACGTTTGGTTCACATATTCGTACCAACATGTATTTAGCGAAATGTTTCTCATATTACTAGGTTGCATCGCTTTTAACAGTGAAACGATTGACTGTTGGACTAAATTGAACTGATTTTGGACTGTGACCTTATAAATGCTATAAGTGAGACAACTGGACTCCAACAAATAGCATTCTTCTTAATTTGACGTGATTGCCGGACTCAGCGATTACACTGGGCGCTGTGGTAGCACTTCTTTTAAAAATTTAGATTAATAAGTCATTTTTACTGTGGGACCAATCCTAGCCGTTATTGCGCGCTGAAGAAACAGCCACAGTTTTAAAACTACATTTTATTGAATTTTTAACGGTGTCAGTCCGTTTGAGTTACAACAGTTGGGTCAAATATTCGTACCAACCTGTATTTAGCGATATTTTTTTTGATATTACTAGGTTGCATCGCTTTTAACAATGAAATGATTGACTGTGGGACTTAATTGAACTAACTTTGGACTGTGACCTAATAAATGTGATAAATGAGAAAATTGGACTCCAAGAAATAACATTCCTCTCAATTTGACGGGATTGCCGGAACTCAGCGATTACACTGAGCGCTGTGGTAGCGCTTCATTTGAAAATGTAGATAAATAAGTCATTCTTTAGTGTGGGACCAATCCTAGACGTTATCGCGCGCTGAAGAACTATCGACAGTTTCATAAACTACATTTTATTGACCTTGTAGCAGTGTCAGTCCGTTTGAGTTACAACAGTTGGGTCACATATTCGTACCAACATGTATTTAGCGATTCTTATCTGATATTACTAGATTGCATCGCTTTTAACAGTGAAACGATTTACTGTGGGACTTAACTGAACTAACTTTGGACTGTGACCTGATAAATGTAATAAATGAGAAAATTGGACTCCAAGAAATAACATTCTTCTTAATTTGACATGATTTCCGGAACTTAGCGATTACACTGGGCGCTGTGGTAGCGCTTCTTTTAAAAATTTAGATTAATGAGTCATTTCTTACTGTGGGACCAATCCTAGCCGTTAGCGCGCGCTGAAGAACTATCGACAGTTTCATAAACTACATTTTATTGACCTTGTAGCAGTGTCCGTCCGTTTGAGTTACAACGGTTGGGTCACATATTCGTACCAACATGTATTTAGCGATTCTTATCTGATATTACTAGGTTGCATCGCTTTTAACAGTGAAACGATTTACTGTGGGACTTAACTGAACTAACTTTGGACTGTGACCTGATAAATGTAATAAATGAGAAAATTGGACTCCAAGAAATAACATTCTTCTTAATTTGACATGATTGCCGGAACAAAGCGATTACACTGGGCGCTGTGGTAGCGCTTCTTTTAAAAATTTAGATTAATGAGTCATTTCTTACTGTGGGACCAATCCTAGCCGTTAGCGCGCGCTGAAGAAATAGAGACAGTTTCAAATATTACATTTCACTGACTTTCTAACGGTGTCAGTCCGTTTGAGTTTCAACAGTTGGGCCACATATTCGTACCAACATGTATTTAGCGACATTTAACTGATATTACTAGGTTGCATCGTTTTTAACAGTGAAACGATTGACTGTGGGACTTAATTGAACTAACTTTGGACTGCGACCTGATAAATGTAAAAAATGAAAAATAATTGGACTCCAACAAATAACATTCTTCTTAATTTGACGTGATTGCCGGACTCAGTGATTACACTGGGCGCTGTGGTAGCGCTTCTTTTAAAAACTTAGATTAATAAGTCATTTTTTACTGGGGGACCAATCCTAGCCGTTATCGCGCGCTGAAGAAATAGAGACAGCTTCAAAAACTACATTTCATTGACTTTCTAACGGTTTTAGTCCGTTTGAGTTACAACGGTTGGGTCAAATATTCGTACCAACCTGTATTTAGCGATATGTTTTTTGATATTACTATGTTGCATCGCTTTTAACAATGAAACGATTGACTGTGGGACTTAATTGAACTAACTTTGGACTGTGACCTAATAAATGTGATAAATGAGAAAATTGGACTCCAAAAAATAACATTCTTCTCAATTTGACGGGATTGCCGGAACTCAGCGATTACACTGGGCGCTGTAGTAGCGCTTCATTTAAAAATGTAGATAAATAAGTCATTCTTTAGTGTGGGACCAATCCTAGACGTTATTGCGCGCGGAAGAAACAGCCACAGTTTTAAAACTACATTTTATTGACTTTTTAACGGTGTCAGTCCGTTTGAGTTACAACAGTTGGGTCAAATATTCGTACCAACCTGTATTTAGCGATATTTTTTTTGATATTTCTAGGTTGCAACGCTTTTAACAATGAAACGAATTACAGTGGGATTTAATTGAACTAACTTTGGACTGTGACCTGATAAATGTGATAAATGAGACAATTGGACTCCAAGAAATAACATTCTTCTCAATTTGACGGGATTGCCGAAACTCAGCGATTGCACTGGGCGCTGTGGTAGCGCTTCAATTAAAAATTAAGATAAAAAAGTCATTCTTTACTGTGGGACCAATCCTAGCCGTTATCGCGCGCTGAAGAAATATCGACAGTTTCAAAAACTACATTTCATTGACTTTCTAACGGTGTCAGTCCGTTTGTGTTATAACGGTTGAGTCACATATTCGTACCAACATGTATTTAGCGATATTTTTCTGATATTACTAGGTTGCATCGCTTTTAACAGTGAAGCCATTGACTGTGGGACTTAATTGCACTGATTTTGGACTGTGACCTAATAAATGTGATAAATGAGAAAATTGGACTCCAAGAAATAACATTCCTCTCAATTTGACGGGATTGCCGGAACTCAGCGATTACACTGAGCGCTGTGGTAGCGCTTCATTTGAAAATGTAGATAAATAAGTCATTCTTTAGTGTGGGACCAATCCTAGACGTTATCGCGCGCTGAAGAACTATCGACAGTTTCATAAACTACATTTTATTGACCTTGTAGCAGTGTCAGTCCGTTTGAGTTACAACAGTTGGGTCACATATTCGTACCAACATGTATTTAGCGATTCTTATCTGATATTACTAGATTGCATCGCTTTTAACAGTGAAACGATTTACTGTGGGACTTAACTGAACTAACTTTGGACTGTGACCTGATAAATGTAATAAATGAGAAAATTGGACTCCAAGAAATAACATTCTTCTTAATTTGACATGATTTCCGGAACTTAGCGATTACACTGGGCGCTGTGGTAGCGCTTCTTTTAAAAATTTAGATTAATGAGTCATTTCTTACTGTGGGACCAATCCTAGCCGTTAGCGCGCGCTGAAGAACTATCGACAGTTTCATAAACTACATTTTATTGACCTTGTAGCAGTGTCCGTCCGTTTGAGTTACAACGGTTGGGTCACATATTCGTACCAACATGTATTTAGCGATTCTTATCTGATATTACTAGGTTGCATCGCTTTTAACAGTGAAACGATTTACTGTGGGACTTAACTGAACTAACTTTGGACTGTGACCTGATAAATGTAATAAATGAGAAAATTGGACTCCAAGAAATAACATTCTTCTTAATTTGACATGATTGCCGGAACAAAGCGATTACACTGGGCGCTGTGGTAGCGCTTCTTTTAAAAATTTAGATTAATGAGTCATTTCTTACTGTGGGACCAATCCTAGCCGTTAGCGCGCGCTGAAGAAATAGAGACAGTTTCAAATATTACATTTCACTGACTTTCTAACGGTGTCAGTCCGTTTGAGTTTCAACAGTTGGGCCACATATTCGTACCAACATGTATTTAGCGACATTTAACTGATATTACTAGGTTGCATCGTTTTTAACAGTGAAACGATTGACTGTGGGACTTAATTGAACTAACTTTGGACTGCGACCTGATAAATGTAAAAAATGAAAAATAATTGGACTCCAACAAATAACATTCTTCTTAATTTGACGTGATTGCCGGACTCAGTGATTACACTGGGCGCTGTGGTAGCGCTTCTTTTAAAAACTTAGATTAATAAGTCATTTTTTACTGGGGGACCAATCCTAGCCGTTATCGCGCGCTGAAGAAATAGAGACAGCTTCAAAAACTACATTTCATTGACTTTCTAACGGTTTTAGTCCGTTTGAGTTACAACGGTTGGGTCAAATATTCGTACCAACCTGTATTTAGCGATATGTTTTTTGATATTACTATGTTGCATCGCTTTTAACAATGAAACGATTGACTGTGGGACTTAATTGAACTAACTTTGGACTGTGACCTAATAAATGTGATAAATGAGAAAATTGGACTCCAAGAAATAACATTCTTCTCAATTTGACGGGATTGCCGGAACTCAGCGATTACACTGGGCGCTGTAGTAGCGCTTCATTTAAAAATGTAGATAAATAAGTCATTCTTTAGTGTGGGACCAATCCTAGACGTTATTGCGCGCGGAAGAAACAGCCACAGTTTTAAAACTACATTTTATTGACTTTTTAACGGTGTCAGTCCGTTTGAGTTACAACAGTTGGGTCAAATATTCGTACCAACCTGTATTTAGCGATATTTTTTTTGATATTTCTAGGTTGCAACGCTTTTAACAATGAAACGAATTACAGTGGGATTTAATTGAACTAACTTTGGACTGTGACCTGATAAATGTGATAAATGAGACAATTGGACTCCAAGAAATAACATTCTTCTCAATTTGACGGGATTGCCGAAACTCAGCGATTGCACTGGGCGCTGTGGTAGCGCTTCAATTAAAAATTAAGATAAAAAAGTCATTCTTTACTGTGGGACCAATCCTAGCCGTTATCGCGCGCTGAAGAAATATCGACAGTTTCAAAAACTACATTTCATTGACTTTCTAACGGTGTCAGACCGTTTGTGTTATAACGGTTGAGTCACATATTCGTACCAACATGTATTTAGCGATATTTTTCTGATATTACTAGGTTGCATCGCTTTTAACAATGAAACGATTGACTGTGGGACTTAACTGAACTAACTTTGGACTGCAACCTGATAAATATAATAAATGAGACAATTGTACTTCAAGAAATAACATTCTTCTTAATTTGACGTGATTGCCGGAACTCAGCGATTATACTGGGCGCTGTGATAGCGCTTCATTTAAAAATTCAGAGAAATAAGTCATTCTTTACTGTAGGACCAATCCTATCCGTTATTGCGCGCTGAAGAAACAGCGATAGTTTCAAAAACTATATTTCATTGACTTTGTAGCGGTGTCAGTCTGTTTGAGTTACAACGGTTGGGTCACATATTGGTACCAACATGTATTTAGCGATATTTATCTGATATTACTAGGTTGCATCGCTTTTAGCTATGAAACGATTGACTGTGGGACTTAATTGAACTAACTTTGGACTGTCACCTGATAAATGTGACAAAGGAGACAATTAGACTGCAAGAAATAACATCCTTCTTAATTTGACATGATTGCCGAAACTCAGCGTTTACACTGGGCGCTGTGGTAGCGCTTCATTTAAGAATTAAGCTAAAGAAAGTTATGTTTGTACTGTGGACCAATCCTAGCCGTTAGCGCTCGCTGAAAAAGTAGAGACAGTTTTAAAACTACATTTTATTGACCTTGTAGCAGTGTCAGTCCGTTTCAGTTACAACGGTTGGGTCACATTATCGTACCAACATGTATTTAGCGATACTAATCTGATATTACTAGGTTGCATCGCTTTTAACAGTGAAACGATTTACTGTGGGACTTAACTGAACTAACTTTGGACTGTGACCTGATAAATGTGATAAATGAGAAAATTGGACTCCAAGAAAGAACATTCTTCTTAATTTGACATGATTGCCGGAACTCCGCGATTACACTGGGCGCTGTGGTAGCGCTTTTTTTAAAAACTTAGATTAATGAGTCATTTCTTACTGTGGGACCAATCCTAGCCGTTAGCGCGCGCTGAAATAATAGAGACAGTTTCAAATATTACATTTCACTGATTTTCTAACGGTGTCAGTCCGTTTGAGTTACAACGGTTGGGTCACATGTTCGTACCAACATGTATTTAGCGATATATTTTTTTAAATTACTAACTTGCATCGGTTTTAACAATGGAACGAATGACTGTGGGACTTAATTGAACTAACTTTGGACTGTTACCTGATAAATGTGATAAATGAGACAATTGGACTCCAAGAAAAAACATTCTTCTTAATTTGACGTGATTGCCGAAACTCAGCGATTGCACTGGGCGCTGTGGTAGCGCTTCAATTAAGAATTAAGATGAAAAAGTCATTCTTTACTGTGGGACCAATCCTAGCCGTTATCGCGCGCTGAAGAAATATCGATAGTTTCAAAAACTACATTTCATTGACTTTCTAACGGTGTCAGTCCGTTTGAGTTACAACGGTTGGGTCACATATTCGTACCAACATGTATTTAGCTATATTTTTTTTGATATTACTAGGTTGCATCGCTTTTAACAAAGAAACGATTGACTGTGGGACTGAATTGAACTAACTTTGGACTGCAACCTGATAAATATGATAAATGAGACAATTGTACTCCAAGAAATAACATTCTTCTTAATTTGACGTGATTGCCGAAACTCAGCGATTATACTGGGCGCTGTGATAGCGCTTCATTTAAAAATTCAGAGAAATAAGTCATTCTTTACTGTAGGACCAATCCTATCCGTTATCTCGCGCTGAAGAAACAGCGATAGTTTCAAAAACTACATTTCATTGACTTTGTAGCGGTGTCAGTCCGTTTGAGTTAAAACGGTTGGGTCACATATTGGTACCAACATGTATTTAGCGATATTTATCTGATATTACTATGTTGCATCGCTTTTAGCTATGAAACGATTGACTGTGGGACTTAATTGAACTAACTTTGGACTGTCACCTGATAAATGTGATAAAGGAGACAATTGGAATCCAAGAAATAACATCCTTCTTAATTTGACATGATTGCCGAAACTCAGCGTTTACACTGGGCGCTGGGGTAGCGCTTCATTTAAGAATTAAGCTAAAAAAAGTCATTTTTGTACGGTGGACCAACCCTAGCCGTTAGCGCGCGCTGAAGAAGTAGAGACAGTTTTAAAACTACATTTTATTGACCTTGTAGCAGTGTCAGTCCGTTTCAGTTACAACGGTTGGGTCACATATTCGTACCAACATGTATTTAGCGATACTAATCTGATATTACTAGGTTGCATCGCATTTAACAGTAAAACGATTTACTGTGGGACTTAACTGAACTAACTTTGGACTGTGACCTGATAAATGTGATAAATGAGAAAATTGGACTCCAAGAAATAACATTCTTCTTAATTTGACATGATTGCTGGAACTCAGCGATTACACTGGGCGCTGTGGTAGCGCTTTTTTTAAAAACTTAGATTAATGAGTCATTTCTTACTGTGGACCAATCCTAGCCGTTATCGCGCGCTGAAGAACTATCGACAGTTTCATAAACTACATTTCATTGACTTTCTAACGGTGTCAGTCCGTTTGAGTTACAACGGTTGGGTCACATGTTCGTACCAACATGTATTTAGCGATATTTTTTTTTATATTACTAGCTTGCATCGGTTTTAACAATGGAACGAATGACTGTGGGACTTAATAGAACTAACTTTGGACTGTTACCTGATAAATGTGATAAATGAGACAATTGGACTCCAAGAAAAAACATTCTTCTTAATTTGACGTGATTGCCGAAACTCAGCGATTGCACTGGGCGCTGTGGTAGCGCTTCAATTAAGAATTAAGATGAAAAAGTCATTTTTTACTGTGGGACCAATCCTAGCCGTTATCGCGCGCTGAAGAAATATCGACAGTTTCAAAAACTACATTTCATTGACTTTCTAACGGTGTCAGTCCGTTTGAGTTACAACGGTTGGGTCACATATTCGTACCAACATGTATTTAGCTATATTTTTTTTGATATTACTAGGTAGCATCGCTTTTAACAATGAAACGAATTACAGTGGGATTTAATTGAACTAACTTTGGACTGTGACCTGACAAATGTGATAAATGAGACAATTGGACTCCAAGAAAAAACATTCTTCTTAATTTGACGTGATTGCCGAAACTCAGCGATTGCACTGGGCGCTGTGGTAGCGCTTCAATTAAGAATTAAGATGAAAAAGTCATTCTTTACTGTAGGAACAATCCTAGCCGTCATCGCGCACTGAAGAAATATCGACAGTTTCAAAAACTACATTTCATTGACTTTCTAACGGTGTCAGTCCGTTTGAGTTACAACGGTTGGGTCACATATTCGTACCAACATGTATTTAGCTATATTTTTTTTGATATTACTAGGTAGCATCGCTTTTAACAATGAAACGAATTACAGTGGGATTTAATTGAACTAACTTTGGACTGTGACCTGACAAATGTGATAAATGAGACAATTGGACTCCAAGAAATAACATTCTTCTTAATTTGACGTGATTGCCGGAACTCAGCGATTGCACTGGGCGCTGTGCTAGCGCTTCAATTAAAAATTAAGATAAGAAAGTCATTCTTTACTGTGGGACTAATCCTAGACGTTATCGCGCGCTGAAGAACTATCGACAGTTTCATAAACTACATTTCATTGACTTTCTAACGGTGTCAGTCCGTTCGTGTTATAACGGTTGGGTCACATATTCGTACCAACATGTATTTAGCGATATTTATCTGATATTACTAGGTTGCATCGCTTTTAACAATGAAACGAATTACAGTGGGATTTAATTGAACTAACTTTGGACTGTGACCTGACAAATGTGATAAATGAGACAATTAGACTCCAAGAAATAACATTCTTCTTAATTTGACGTGATTGTTGAAACTCAGCGATTATACTGGGCGCTGTGGTAGCGCTTCATTTAAGAATTAAGCTAAAAAAAGTCATTTTTGTACTGTAGGACCAATCCTATCCGTTATCTCGCGCTGAAGAAACAGCGATAGTTTCAAAAACTACATTTTATTGACCTTGTAGCAGTGTCAGTCCGTTTCAGTTAAAACGGTTGGGTCACATATTGGTACCAACATGTATATAGCGATATTTATCTGATATTACTAGGTTGCATCGCTTTTAGCTATGAAACGATTGACTGTGGGACTTAATTGAACTAACTTTGGACTGTCACCTGATAAATGTGATAAAGGAGACAATTGGACTCCAAGAAATAACATCCTTCTTAATTTGACATGATTGCCGAAACTCAGCGTTTACACTGGGCGCTGTGGTAGCGCTTCATTTAAGAATTAAGCTAAAAAAAGTCATTTTTGTACTGTGAACCAATCCTAGCCGTTAGCGCGCGCTGAAGAAATAGAGACAGTTTCAAATACTACATTTCACTGACTTTCTAGCGGTGTCAGTCCGTTTGAGTTTCAACGTTTGGTTCACATATTCGTACCAACATGTATTTAGCAATATGTTTCTCATATTACTAGGTTGCATCGCTTTTAACAGTGAAACGATTGACTGTTGGACTAAATTGAACTGATTTTGGACTGTGACCTTATAAATGCTATAAGTGAGACAACTGGACTCCAACAAATAACATTCTTCTTAATTTGACATGATTGCCGAAACTCAGCGTTTACACTGGGCGCTGTGGTAGCGCTGCATTTAAGAATTAAGCTAAAAAAAGTCATTTTTGTACTGTGGACCAATCCTAGCCGTTAGCGCGCGCTGAAGAAATAGAGACAGTTTCAATTACTACATTTCACTGACTTTCTAGCGGTGTCACTCCGTTTGAGTTTCAACGTTTGGTTCACATATTCGTACCAACATGTATTTAGCGATATGTTTCTCATATTACTAGGTTGCATCGCTTTTAACAGTGAAACGACTGACTGTTGGACTAAATTGAACTGATTTTGTACTGTGACCTTATAAATGCTATAAGTGAGACAACTGGACTCCAACAAATAGCATTCTTCTTAATTTGACGTGATTGCCGGACTCAGCGATTACACTGGGCGCTGTGGTAGCGCTTCTTTTAAAAATTTAGATTATTAAGTCATTTTTACTGTGGGACTAATCCTAGCCGTTATTGCGCGCTGAAGAAACAGCCACAGTTTTAAAACTACATTTTATTGACTTTTTAACGGTGTCAGTCCGTTTGAGTTACAACAGTTGGGTCAAATATTCGTACCAACCTGTATTTAGCGATATTTTTTTTGATATTACTAGGTTGCATCGCTTTTAACAATGAAATGATTGACTGTGGGACTTAATTGAACTAACTTTGGACTGTGACCTAATAAATGTGATAAATGAGAAAATTGGACTCCAAGAAATAACATTCCTCTCAATTTGACGGGATTGCCGGAACTCAGCGATTACACTGGGCGCTGTGGTAGCGCTTCATTTGAAAATGTAGATAAATAAGTCATTCTTTAGTGTGGGACCAATCCTAGACGTTATCGCGCGCTGAAGAACTATCGACAGTTTCATAAACTACATTTTATTGACCTTGTAGCAGTGTCAGTCCGTTTGAGTTACAACGGTTGGGTCACATATTCGTACCAACATGTATTTAGCGATTCTTATCTGATATTACTAGGTTGCATCGCTTTTAACAGTGAAACGATTTACTGTGGGACTTAACTGAACTAACTTTGGACTGTGACCTGATAAATGTAATAAATGAGAAAATTTGACTCCAAGAAATAACATTCTTCTTAATTTGACATGATTTCCGGAACTTAGCGATTACACTGGGCGCTGTGGTAGCGCTTCTTTTAAAAATTTAGATTAATGTGTCATTTCTTACTGTGGGACCAATCCTAGCCGTTAGCGCGCGCTGAAGAACTATCGACAGTTTCATAAACTACATTTTATTGACCTTGTAGCAGTGTCCGTCCGTTTGAGTTACAACGGTTGGGTCACATATTCGTACCAACATGTATTTAGCGATTCTTATCTGATATTACTAGGTTGCATCGCTTTTAACAGTGAAACGATTTACTGTGGGACTTAACTGAACTAACTTTGGACTGTGACCTGATAAATGTAATAAATGAGAAAATTGGACTCCAAGAAATAACATTCTTCTTAATTTGACATGATTGCCGGAACTCAGCGATTACACTGGGCGCTGTGGTAGCGCTTCTTTTAAAAATTTAGATTAATGAGTCATTTTTTACTGTGGGACCAATCGTAGCCGTTATTGCGCGCTGAAGAAACAGCCACAGTTTTAAAACTACATTTTATTGACTTTTTAACGGTGTCAGTCCGTTTGAGTTACAACAGTTGGGTCAAATATTCGTACCAACCTGTATTTAGCGATATTTTTTTTGATATTACTAGGTTGCATCGCTTTTAACAATGAAATGATTGACTGTGGGACTTAATTGAACTAACTTTGGACTGTGACCTAATAAATGTAATAAATGAGAAAATTGGACTCCAAGAAATAACATTCTTCTTAATTTGACGGGATTGCCGAAACTCAGCGATTACACTGGGCGCTGTGGTAGCGCTTCATTTGAAAATGTAGATAAATAAGTCATTCTTTAGTGTGGGACCAATCCTAGACGTTATCGCCCGCTGAAGAACTATCGACAGTTTCATAAACTACATTTTATTGACGTTGTAGCAGTGTCAGTCTGTTTGAGTTACAACGGTTGGGTCACATATTCGTACCAACATGGATTTAGCGATTCTTATCTGATATTACTAGGTTGCATCGCTTTTAACAGTGAAAAGATTTAATGTGGGACTTAACTGAACTAACTTTGACCTGTGACCTGATAAATGTAATAAATGAGAAAATTGGACTCCAAGAAATAACATTCTTCTTAATTTGTAATGATTGCCGGAACTCAACGATTACACTGGGCGCTGTGGTAGCGCTTCTTTTAAAAATTTAGATTAATGAGTCATTTCTTACTGTGGGACCAATCCTAGCCGTTAGCGCGCGCTGAAAAAATAGAGACAGTTTCAAATACTACATTTCACTGACTTTCTAACGGTGTCAGTCCGTTTGAGTTTCAACGTTTGGTTCACATATTCGTACCAACATGTATTTAGCGATATGTTTCTCATATTACTAGGTTGCATCGCTTTTAACAGTGAAACGATTGACTGTTGGACTAAATTGAACTGATTTTGGACTGTGACCTTATAAATGCTATAAGTGAGACAACTGGACTCCAACAAATAACATTCTTCTTAATTTGACGTGATTGCCGGACTCAGCGATTACACTGGGCGCTGTGGTAGCGCTTCTTTTAAAAATTTAGATTAATAAGTCATTTTTTATTGTGGGAACAATCCTAGCCGTTATTGCGCGCTGAAGAAACAGCCACAGTTTTAAAACTACATTTTATTGACTTTTTAACGGTGTCAGTCCGTTTGAGTTACAACAGTTGGGTCAAATATTCGTACCAACCTGTATTTAGCGATATTTTTTTTGATATTACCAGGTTGCATCGCTTTTAACAATGAAACGATTTACTGTGGGACTTAACTGAACTAACTTTGGACTGCGACCTGATAAATATGATAAATGAGACAATTGGACTCCAAGAAATAACATTCTTCTTAATTTGACGTGATTTCCGGAACTCAGCTTTAACCAATAAAACGATTGGCTGTGGGACTTATTTGAACTGATTTTGGACTGTGACCTTAAAAATGTGAAAGTGAGACGATTAGAATCCAAGAAATAACATTCTTCTTAAGTTGACATGACTGCCGAAACTCAGCGATTACACTAGGCGCTGTGGTAGCGCTTCAAATAAAAATTAAGATAAAAAAGTCATTTTTTACTGTGGGACCAATCCTAGCCGTTAGCGCGCGCTGAAGTAATAGAGACAGTTTCAAGTATTACAATTCACTGACTTTCTAACGGTGTCAGTCCGTTTAAGTTTTGACGGTTGGGTCACATATTCGTACCAACATGTATTTAGCGATATTTTTCTGATATAACTAGGTTGCATCGCTTTTAACAGTGAAACGATTGACTGTGGGACTTAATTGAACTAACTTTGAACTGCGACCTGATAAATATGATAAATGAGACAATTGGACTCCAAGAAATAACATTCTTCTTAATTTGACGTGATTGCCGGAACTCAGCGATTATACTGGGCGCTGTGGTACCGCTTCATTTAAAAATTTAGATAAATAAGTCATCCTTTAATGTGGGACCAATCCTATCTGTTATCGCGCGCTGAAGAAATAGCGACAGTTGCAAGAACTACATTTCATTGGCTTTCTAACGGTGTCAGTCCGTTTGAGTTACAACAGGTAGGTCCCCTATTTGTACCAACATGTATTTAGCGATATTTTTCTCATATTACTAGGTTGCATTGCTTTTAACAGTGAAAAGATTAACTTTGGCACATAATTGAACTGATTTTGGACTGTGACCTTATAAGTGTTAAAGGGGAGACAATTGGATTCCAAGAAATAATATTCTTCTTAATTTGACATGATTGCCGAAACTCAGCGATTACACTGGGCGCTGTCGTAACGCTTCATTTAAAAATTTAGATAAACAAGCCAATTTTTACTGTGGGACCAATCCTAGCCGTTATCGCGCGCTGAAGTAATAGAGACAGTTTCAAGTATTACATTTCTCTGACTTTCTAACGGTGTCAGTCCGTTTGAGTTTTGACGGTTGGGTCACATATTGGTACCAACATGTATTTAGCGATATTTATCTGATATTACTAGGTTGCATCGCCTTTAGCAGTGAAACGATTGACTGTGGGACTTAATTGAACTAACTTTGGACTGTGACCTGATAAATGTGATAATTGAAGAAAATTGGACTCCAAGAAATAACATTCTTCTTAATTTGACGTGATTGTTGGAACTCAGCGATTATACTGGGCGCTGTGGTACCGCTTCATTTAAAAATTTAGATAAATAAGTCATTCTTTACTGTGGGACCATTCCTATCCGTTATCGCGCGCTAAAGAAATAGCGATAGTTTCAAAAACTATATTTCATTGACTATGTAGCGGTGTCAGTCCGTTTGAGTTACAACAGTTGGGTCACATTTTCGTACCAACATGTATTTAGCGATACTTATCTGATATTACTAGGTTGCATTGCTTTTAACAGTGAAACAATTGACTGTGGGACTTAACTGAACTAACTTTGGACTGTGACCTGATAAATGTGATAAATGAGAAAATTGAACTCCAAGAAATAACATCCTTCTTAATTTCACATGATTGCCGGAACTCAGCGATTACACTGGGCGCTGTGGTAGCGCTTCTTTTAAATATTTAGATTAATGAGTCATTTCTTACTGTGGGACCAATCCTAGCCGTTAGCGCGCGCTGAAATAGTAGAGTCAGTTTCAAATACTACATTTCACTGACTTTTTAACGGTGTCAGTCCGTTTGAGTTTCAACAGTTGGGTCATATATTCGTACCAACATGTATTTAGCGATATTCATCTGATATTACTAGGTTGCATCGCTTTTAACAGTGAAACGGTTGACTGTGGGACTTAATTGAACTAACTTTGGACTGTGACCTAATAAATGTGATAAATGAGAAAATTGGACTCCAAGAAATAACATTATCCTCAATTTGAAATGATTGCCGGAACTCAGCGATTACACTGGGCGCTGTGGAAGCACTTCATTTAAAAATTTAGAATAATAAGCCATTTTTTATTGTGGGAACAATCCTAGCCGTTATTGCGCGCTGAAGAAACAGCCACAGTTTTAAAACTACATTTTATTGACTTTTTAACGGTGTCAGTCCGTTTGAGTTACAACAGTTGGGTCAAATATTCGTACCAACCTGTATTTAGCGATATTTTTTTTGATATTACTAGGTTGCATCGCTTTTAACAATGAAACGATTTACTGTGGGACTTAACTGAACTAACTTTGGACTGCGACCTGATAAATATGATAAATGAGACAATTGGACTCCAAGAAATAACATTCTTCTTAATTTGACGTGATTTCCGGAACTCAGCTTTAACCAATAAAACGATTATCTGTGGGACTTAATTGAACTGATTTTGGACTGTGACCTTAAAAATGTGAAAGTGAGACAATTAGAATCCAAGAAATAACATTCTTCTTGAGTTGATATGACTGCCGAAACTCAGCGATTACACTAGGCGCTGTGGTAGCGCTTCAATTAAAAATTAAGATAAAAAAGTCATTTTTTACTGTGGGACCAATCCTAGCCGTTAGCGCGCGCTGAAGTAATAGAGACAGTTTCAAGTATTACATTTCACTGACTTTCTAACGGTGTCAGTCCGTTTAAGTTTTGACGGTTGGGTCACATATTCGTACCAACATGTATTTAGCGATATTTTTCTGATATAACTAGGTTGCATCGCTTTTAACAGTGAAACGATTGACTGTGGGACTTAATTGAACTAACTTTGAACTGCGACCTGATAAATATGATAAATGAGACAATTGGACTCGAAGAAATAACATTCTTCTTAATTTGACGTGATTGCCGGAACTCAGCGATTATACTGGGCGCTGTGGTACCGCTTCATTTAAAAATTTAGATAAATAAGTCATCCTTTACTGTGGGACCAATCCTATCTGTTATCGCGCGCTGAAGAAATAGCGACAGTTGCAAGAACTACATTTCATTGGCTTTCTAACGGTGTCAGTCCGTTTGAGTTACAACAGGTAGGTCCCCTATTTGTACCAACATGTATTTAGCGATATTTTTCTCATATTACTAGGTTGCATTGCTTTTAACAGTGAAAAGATTAACTTTGGCACATAATTGAACTGATTTTGGACTGTGACCTTATAAGTGTTAAAGGGGAGACAATTGGATACCAAGAAATAATATTCTTCTTAATTTGACATGATTGCCGAAACTCAGCGATTACACTGGGCGCTGTCGTAACGCTTCATTTAAAAATTTAGATAAACAAGCCAATTTTTACTGTGGGACCAATCCTAGCCGTTATCGCGCGCTGAAGTAATAGAGACAGTTTCAAGTATTACATTTCTCTGACTTTCTAACGGTGTCAGTCCGTTTGAGTTTTGACGGTTGGGTCACATATTGGTACCAACATGTATTTAGCGATACTTATCTGATATTACTAGGTTGCATTGCTTTTAACAGTGAAACAATTGACTGTGGGACTTAACTGAACTAACTTTGGACTGTGACCTGATAAATGTGATAAATGAGAAAATTGAACTCCAAGAAATAACATTCTTCTTAATTTCACATGATGGCCGGAACTCAGCGATTACACTGGGCGCTGTGGTAGCGCTTCTTTTAAATATTTAGATTAATGAGTCATTTCTTACTGTGGGACCAATCCTAGCCGTTATCGCGCGCTGAAGAAATATCGACAGTTTCAAAAACTACATTTCATTGAGTTTCTAACGGTGTCAGTCCGTTTGAGTTACTAAGGTTGGGTCACATATTCGTACCATAATGCATTTAGCGATATTTTTTTTGATATTACTAGGTTGCATCGCTTTTAACAATGAAACGAATGACTGTGGGACTTAATTGATCTAACTTTGGACTGTCACGTGATAAATGTGATAAATGAGACAATTGGACTCCAAGAAATAACATTCTTCCTAATTTGACGTGATTGCCGGAACTCAGCGATTTCACTGGGCGCTGTGGTAGCGCTTCATTTAAAAATTTAGATGAATAAGTCAATTTTTACTGTGGGACCAATCCTAGCCGTTATCGCGCGCTGAAGTAATAGAGACAGTTTCAAGTATTACATTTCTCTGACTTTCTAACGGTGTCAGTCCGTTTGAGTTTTGACGGTTGGGTCACATATTGGTACCAACATGTATTTAGCGATATTTATCTGATATTACTAGGTTGCATCGCCTTTAGCAGTGAAACGATTGACTGTGGGACTTAATTGAACTAACTTTGGACTGTGACCTGATAAATGTGATAATTGAAGAAAATTGGACTCCAAGAAATAACATTCTTCTTAATTTGACGTGATTGTTGGAACTCAGCGATTATACTGGGCGCTGTGGTACCGCTTCATTTAAAAATTTAGATAAACAAGTCATTCTTTACTGTGGGACCATTCCTATCCGTTATCGCGCGCTGAAGAAATAGCGATAGTTTCAAAAACTATATTTCATTGACTATGTAGCGGTGTCAGTCCGTTTGAGTTACAACAGTTGGGTCACATTTTCGTACCAACATGTATTTAGCGATACTTATCTGATATTACTAGGTTGCATTGCTTTTAACAGTGAAACAATTGACTGTGGGACTTAACTGAACTAACTTTGGACTGTGACCTGATAAATGTGATAAATGAGAAAATTGAACTCCAAGAAATAACATTCTTCTTAATTTCACATGATTGCCGGCACTCAGCGATTACACTGGGCGCTGTGGTAGCGCTTCTTTTAAATATTTAGATTAATGAGTCATTTCTTACTGTGGGACCAATCCTAGCCGTTAGCACGCGCTGAAATAGTAGAGTCAGTTTCAAATACTACATTTCACTGACTTTTTAACGGTGTCAGTCCGTTTGAGTTTCAACAGTTGGGTCATATATTCGTACCAACATGTATTTAGCGATATTCATCTGATATTACTAGGTTGCATCGCTTTTAACAGTGAAACGATTGACTGTGGGACTTAATTGAACTAACTTTGGACTGTGACCTAATAAATGTGATAAATGAGAAAATTGGACTCCAAGAAATAACATTATCCTCAATTTGAAATGATTGCCGGAACTCAGCGATTACACTGGGCGCTGTGGAAGCACTTCATTTAAAAATTTAGAATAATAAGTCATTTTTTACTCTGGGACCAATCCTAGCCGTTATCGCGCGCTGAAGAAATATCGACAGTTTCAAAAACTACATTTCATTGAGTTTCTAACGGTGTCAGTCCGTTTGAGTTACTAAGGTTGGGTCACATTTTCGTACCAACATGTATTTAGCGATATTTATCTGATATTACTAGGTTGCATCGCCTTTAGCAGTGAAACGATTGACTGTGGGACTTAATTGAACTAACTTTGGACTGTGACCTGATAAATGTGATAATTGAAGAAAATTGGACTCCAAGAAATAACATTCTTCTTAATTTGACGTGATTGTTGGAACTCAGCGATTATACTGGGCGCTGTGGTACCGCTTCATTTAAAAATTTAGATAAACAAGTCATTCTTTACTGTGGGACCATTCCTATCCGTTATCGCGCGCTGAAGAAATAGCGATAGTTTCAAAAACTATATTTCATTGACTATGTAGCGGTGTCAGTCCGTTTGAGTTACAACAGTTGGGTCACATTTTCGTACCAACATGTATTTAGCGATACTTATCTGATATTACTAGGTTGCATTGCTTTTAACAGTGAAACAATTGACTGTGGGACTTAACTGAACTAACTTTGGACTGTGACCTGATAAATGTGATAAATGAGAAAATTGAACTCCAAGAAATAACATTCTTCTTAATTTCACATGATTGCCGGCACTCAGCGATTACACTGGGCGCTGTGGTAGCGCTTCTTTTAAATATTTAGATTAATGAGTCATTTCTTACTGTGGGACCAATCCTAGCCGTTAGCACGCGCTGAAATAGTAGAGTCAGTTTCAAATACTACATTTCACTGACTTTTTAACGGTGTCAGTCCGTTTGAGTTTCAACAGTTGGGTCATATATTCGTACCAACATGTATTTAGCGATATTCATCTGATATTACTAGGTTGCATCGCTTTTAACAGTGAAACGATTGACTGTGGGACTTAATTGAACTAACTTTGGACTGTGACCTAATAAATGTGATAAATGAGAAAATTGGACTCCAAGAAATAACATTATCCTCAATTTGAAATGATTGCCGGAACTCAGCGATTACACTGGGCGCTGTGGAAGCACTTCATTTAAAAATTTAGAATAATAAGTCATTTTTTACTCTGGGACCAATCCTAGCCGTTATCGCGCGCTGAAGAAATATCGACAGTTTCAAAAACTACATTTCATTGAGTTTCTAACGGTGTCAGTCCGTTTGAGTTACTAAGGTTGGGTCACATTTTCGTACCAACATGTATTTAGCGATACTTATCTGATATTACTAGGTTGCATTGCTTTTAACAGTGAAACAATTGACTGTGGGACTTAACTGAACTAACTTTGGACTGTGAACTGATAAATGTGATAAATGAGAAAATTGAACTCCAAGAAATAACATTCTTCTTAATTTCACATGATTGCCGGCACTCAGCGATTACACTGGGCGCTGTGGTAGCGCTTCTTTTAAATATTTAGATTAATGAGTCATTTCTTACTGTGGGACCAATCCTAGCCGTTAGCGCGCGCTGAAATAGTAGAGTCAGTTTCAAATACTACATTTCACTGACTTTTTAACGGTGTCAGTCCGTTTGAGTTTCAACAGTTGGGTCACATATTCGTACCAACATGTATTTAGCGATATTCATCTGATATTACTAGGTTGCATCGCTTTTAACAGTGAAACGATTGACTGTGGGACTTAATTGAACTAACTTTGGACTGTGACCTAATAAATGTGATAAATGAGAAAATTGGACTCCAAGAAATAACATTATCCTCAATTTGAAATGATTGCCGGAACTCAGCGATTACACTGGGCGCTGTGGAAGCACTTCATTTAAAAATTTAGAATAATAAGTCATTTTTTACTGTGGGACCAATCCTAGCCGTTATCGCGCGCTGAAGAAATATCGACAGTTTCAAAAACTACATTTCATTGAGTTTCTAACGGTGTCAGTCCGTTTGAGTTACTAAGGTTGGGTCACATATTCGTACCATAATGCATTTAGCGATATTTTTTTTGATATTACTAGGTTGCATCGCCTTTAGCAGTGAAACGATTGACTGTGGGACTTAATTGAACTAACTTTGGACTGTGACCTGATAAATGTGATAATTGAAGAAAATTGGACTCCAAGAAATAACATTCTTCTTAATTTGACGTGATTGTTGGAACTCAGCGATTATGCTGGGCGCTGTGGTACCGCTTCATTTAAAAATTTAGATAAACAAGTCATTCTTTACTGTGGGACCATTCCTATCCGTTATCGCGCGCTGAAGAAATAGCGATAGTTTCAAAAACTATATTTCATTGACTATGTAGCGGTGTCAGTCCGTTTGAGTTACAACAGTTAGGTCACATTTTCGTACCAACATGTATTTAGCGATACTTATCTGATATTACTAGGTTGCATTGCTTTTAACAGTGAAACAATTGACTGTGGGACTTAACTGAACTAACTTTGGACTGTGACCTGATAAATGTGATAAATGAGAAAATTGAACTCCAAGAAATAACATTCTTCTTAATTTCACATGATTGCCGGCACTCAGCGATTACACTGGGCGCTGTGGTAGCGCTTCTTTTAAATATTTAGATTAATGAGTCATTTCTTACTGTGGGACCAATCCTAGCCGTTAGCACGCGCTGAAATAGTAGAGTCAGTTTCAAATACTACATTTCACTGACTTTTTAACGGTGTCAGTCCGTTTGAGTTTCAACAGTTGGGTCATATATTCGTACCAACATGTATTTAGCGATATTCATCTGATATTACTAGGTTGCATCGCTTTTAACAGTGAAACGATTGACTGTGGGACTTAATTGAACTAACTTTGGACTGTGACCTAATAAATGTGATAAATGAGAAAATTGGACTCCAAGAAATAACATTATCCTCAATTTGAAATGATTGCCGGAACTCAGCGATTACACTGGGCGCTGTGGAAGCACTTCATTTAAAAATTTAGAATAATAAGTCATTTTTTACTCTGGGACCAATCCTAGCCGTTATCGCGCGCTGAAGAAATATCGACAGTTTCAAAAACTACATTTCATTGAGTTTCTAACGGTGTCAGTCCGTTTGAGTTACTAAGGTTGGGTCACATTTTCGTACCAACATGTATTTAGCGATACTTATCTGATATTACTAGGTTGCATTGCTTTTAACAGTGAAACAATTGACTGTGGGACTTAACTGAACTAACTTTGGACTGTGAACTGATAAATGTGATAAATGAGAAAATTGAACTCCAAGAAATAACATTATCCTCAATTTGAAATGATTGCCGGAACTCAGCGATTACACTGGGCGCTGTGGAAGCACTTCATTTAAAAATTTAGAATAATAAGTCATTTTTTACTGTAGGACCAATCCTAGCCGTTATCGCGCGCTGAAGAAATATCGACAGTTTCAAAAACTACATTTCATTGAGTTTCTAACGGTGTCAGTCCGTTTGAGTTACTAAGGTTGGGTCACATATTCGTACCATAATGCATTTAGCGATATTTTTTTTGATATTACTAGGTTGCATCGCCTTTAGCAGTGAAACGATTGACTGTGGGACTTAATTGAACTAACTTTGGACTGTGACCTGATAAATGTGATAATTGAAGAAAATTGGACTCCAAGAAATAACATTCTTCTTAATTTGACGTGATTGTTGGAACTCAGCGATTATACTGGGCGCTGTGGTACCGCTTCATTTAAAAATTTAGATAAACAAGTCATTCTTTACTGTGGGACCATTCCTATCCGTTATCGCGCGCTGAAGAAATAGCGATAGTTTCAAAAACTATATTTCATTGACTATGTAGCGGTGTCAGTCCGTTTGAGTTACAACAGTTGGGTCACATTTTCGTACCAACATGTATTTAGCGATACTTATCTGATATTACTAGGTTGCATTGCTTTTAACAGTGAAACAATTGACTGTGGGACTTAACTGAACTAACTTTGGACTGTGACCTGATAAATGTGATAAATGAGAAAATTGAACTCCAAGAAATAACATTCTTCTTAATTTCACATGATTGCCGGCACTCAGCGATTACACTGGGCGCTGTGGTAGCGCTTCTTTTAAATATTTAGATTAATGAGTCATTTCTTACTGTGGGACCAATCCTAGCCGTTAGCGCGCGCTGAAATAGTAGAGTCAGTTTCAAATACTACATTTCACTGACTTTTTAACGGTGTCAGTCCGTTTGAGTTTCAACAGTTGGGTCACACATTCGTACCAACATGTATTTAGCGATATTCATCTGATATTACTAGGTTGCATCGCTTTTAACAGTGAAACGATTGACTGTGGGACTTAATTGAACTAACTTTGGACTGTGACCTAATAAATGTGATAAATGAGAAAATTGGACTCCAAGAAATAACATTATCCTCAATTTGAAATGATTGCCGGAACTCAGCGATTACACTGGGCGCTGTGGAAGCACTTCATTTAAAAATTTAGAATAATAAGTCATTTTTTACTGTGGGACCAATCCTAGCCGTTATCGCGCGCTGAAGAAATATCGACAGTTTCAAAAACTACATTTCATTGAGTTTCTAACGGTGTCAGTCCGTTTGAGTTACTAAGGTTGGGTCACATATTCGTACCATAATGCATTTAGCGATATTTTTTTTGATATTACTAGGTTGCATCGCTTTTAACAATGAAACGAATGACTGTGGGACTTAATTGAACTAACTTTGGACTGTCACGTGATAAATGTGATAAATGAGACAATTGGACTCCAAGAAATAACATTCTTCCTAATTTGACGTGATTGCCGGAACTCAGCGATTTCACTGGGCGCTGTGGTAGCGCTTCATTTAAAAATTTAGATGAATAAGTCAATTTTTACTGTGGGACCAATCCTAGCCGTTATCGCGCGCTGAAGTAATAGAGACAGTTTCAAGTATTACATTTCTCTGACTTTCTAACGGTGTCAGTCCGTTTGAGTTTTGACGGTTGGGTCACATATTGGTACCAACATGTATTTAGCGATATTTATCTGATATTACTAGGTTGCATCGCCTTTAGCAGTGAAACGATTGACTGTGGGACTTAATTGAACTAACTTTGGACTGTGACCTGATAAATGTGATAATTGAAGAAAATTGGACTCCAAGAAATAACATTCTTCTTAATTTGACGTGATTGTTGGAACTCAGCGATTATACTGGGCGCTGTGGTACCGCTTCATTTAAAAATTTAGATAAACAAGTCATTCTTTACTGTGGGACCATTCCTATCCTTTATCGCGCGCTGAAGAAATAGCGATAGTTTCAAAAACTATATTTCATTGACTATGTAGCGGTGTCAGTCCGTTTGAGTTACAACAGTTGGGTCACATTTTCGTACCAACATGTATTTAGCGATACTTATCTGATATTACTAGGTTGCATTGCTTTTAACAGTGAAACAATTGACTGTGGGACTTAACTGAACTAACTTTGGACTGTGACCTGATAAATGTGATAAATGAGAAAATTGAACTCCAAGAAATAACATTCTTCTTAATTTCACATGATTGCCGGCACTCAGCGATTACACTGGGCGCTGTGGTAGCGCTTCTTTTAAATATTTAGATTAATGAGTCATTTCTTACTGTGGGACCAATCCTAGCCGTTAGCGCGCGCTGAAATAGTAGAGTCAGTTTCAAATACTACATTTCACTGACTTTTTAACGGTGTCAGTCCGTTTGAGTTTCAACAGTTGGGTCATATATTCGTACCAACATGTATTTAGCGATATTCATCTGATATTACTAGGTTGCATCGCTTTTAACAGTGAAACGATTGACTGTGGGACTTAATTGAACTAACTTTGGACTGTGACCTAATAAATGTGATAAATGAGAAAATTGGACTCCAAGAAATAACATTATCCTCAATTTGAAATGATTGCCGGAACTCAGCGATTACACTGGGCGCTGTGGAAGCACTTCATTTAAAAATTTAGAATAATAAGTCATTTTTTACTGTGGGACCAATCCTAGCCGTTATCGCGCGCTGAAGAAATATCGACAGTTTCAAAAATTACATTTCATTGAGTTTCTAACGGTGTCAGTCCGTTTGAGTTACTAAGGTTGGGTCACATATTCGTACCATAATGCATTTAGCGATATTTTTTTTGATATTACTAGGTTGCATCGCTTTTAACAATGAAACGAATGACTGTGGGACTTAATTGAA
Organism: Hydractinia symbiolongicarpus; assembly: GCF_029227915.1. NCBI lineage: Eukaryota > Metazoa > Cnidaria > Hydrozoa > Anthoathecata > Hydractiniidae > Hydractinia > Hydractinia symbiolongicarpus. The sequence continues at coordinate 29,165,254 of NC_079881.1, forward strand.
CTAACTTTGGACTGTCACGTGATAAATGTGATAAATGAGACAATTGGACTCCAAGAAATAACATTCTTCCTAATTTGACGTGATTGGCGGAACTCAACGATTTCACTGGGCGCTGTGGTAGCGCTTCATTTAAAAATTTAGATGAATAAGTCATTTTTTACTGTGGGACCAATCCTATCCGTTATCGCGCGCTGAAGAAGTAGCGATAGTTTCAAAAACTAAATTTCATTGACTATGTAGCGGTGTCAGTCCGTTTGAGTTACAACATTTGGGTCACATTTTCGTACCAACATGTATTTAGCGATACTTATCTGATATTACTAGGTTGCATTGCTTTTAACAGTGAAACAATTGACTGTGAGACTTAACTGAACTAACTTTGGACTGTGACCTGATAAATGTGATAAATGAGAAAATTGAACTCCAAGAAATAACATTCTTCTTAATTTCACATGATTGCCGGCACTCAGCGATTACACTGGGCGCTGTGGTAGCGCTTCTTTTAAATATTTAGATTAATGAGTCATTTCTTACTGTGGGACCAATCCTAGCCGTTAGCGCGCGCTGAAATAGTAGAGTCAGTTTCAAATACTACATTTCACTGACTTTTTAACGGTGTCAGTCCGTTTGAGTTTCAACAGTTGGGTCATATATTCGTACCAACATGTATTTAGCGATATTCATCTGATATTACTAGGTTGCATCGCTTTTAACAGTGAAACGATTGACTGTGGGACTTAATTGAACTAACTTTGGACTGTGACCTAATAAATGTGATAAATGAGAAAATTGGACTCCAAGAAATAACATTATCCTCAATTTGAAATGATTGCCGGAACTCAGCGATTACACTGGGCGCTGTGGAAGCACTTCATTTAAAAATTTAGAATAATAAGTCATTTTTTACTGTGGGACCAATCCTAGCCGTTATCGCGCGCTGAAGAAATATCGACAGTTTCAAAAACTACATTTCATTGAGTTTCTAACGGTGTCAGTCCGTTTGAGTTACTAAGGTTGGGTCACATATTCGTACCATAATGCATTTAGCGATATTTTTTTTGATATTACTAGGTTGCATCGCTTTTAACAATGAAACGAATGACTGTGGGACTTAATTGACCTAACTTTGGACTGTCACGTGATAAATGTGATAAATGAGACAATTGGACTCCAAGAAATAACATTCTTCCTAATTTGACGTGATTGCCGGAACTCAGCGATTTCACTGGGCGCTGTGGTAGCGCTTCATTTAAAAATTTAGATGAATAAGTCATTTTTTACTGTGGGACCAATCCTATCCGTTATCGCGCGCTAAAAAAATAGCGACAGTTTCAAAAACTACATTTCATTGACTTTCTAACAGTGTCAGTTCGTTTGAGTTACAACGGTTTGGTCGCATGCTCGTACCAACATGTATTTAGCGCTATTTTTGTGATTTTACTAGGTTGCATCGCTTTTAACTATGAAACGATTGACTGTGGGACTTAATTGAACTAACTTTGGACTGTCACCTGATAAATGTGATAAAGGAGACAATTGGACTCCAACAAATAACATTCTTCTTAATTTGACATGATTGCCGAAACTAAGCGATTACACTGGGCGCTGTGGTAGCGCTTCATTTAAAAATTTAGATAAATAAGTCATTTTTTACTGTGGGACCAATCCTATCCGTTATCGCGCGCTAAAAAAATAGCGACTGTTTCAAAAACTACATTTCATTGACTTTGTAACAGTGTCAGTCCGTTTGAGTTACAACGGTTTGGTCGCATGCTCGTACCAACATGTATTTAGCGCTATTTTTGTGATTTTACTAGGTTGCATCGCTTTTAACTATGAAACGATTGACTGTGGGACTTAATTGAACTAACTTTGGACTGTCACCTGATAAATGTGATAAAGGAGACAATTGGACTCCAACAAATAACATTCTTCTTAATTTGACATGATTGCCGAAACTAAGCGATTACACTGGGCGCTGTGGTAGCGCTTCTTTTAAAAATTTAGGTTAATAAGTCATTTTTTACTGTGGGACCAATCCTAGCCGTTATCGCGCGATGAAGAAATAGAGACAGTTTCAAATACTACATTTCACTGATTTTTTAACGGTGTCAGTCCGTTTGAGTTTCAACAGTTGGGTCATATATTCGTACCAACATGTATTTAGCGATATTCATCTGATATTACTAGGTTGCATCGCTTTTAACAGTGAAACGATTGACTGTGGGACTTAATTGAACTAACTTTGGACTGTGACCTAATAAATGTGATAAATGAGAAAATTGGACTCCAAGAAATAACATTATCCTCAATTTGAAATGATTGCCGGAACTCAGCGATTACACTGGGCGCTGTGGAAGCACTTCATTTGAAAATTTAGAATAATAAGTCATTTTTTACTGTGGGACCAATCCTAGCCGTTATCGCGCGCTAAAGAAATATCGACAGTTTCAAAAACTACATTTCATTGAGTTTCTAACGGTGTCAGTCCGTTTGAGTTACTAAGGTTGGGTCACATATTCGTACCATAATGCATTTAGCGATATTTTTTTTGATATTACTAGGTTGCATCGCTTTTAACAATGAAACGAATGACTGTGGGACTTAATTGAACTAACTTTGGACTGTCACGTGATAAATGTGATAAATGAGACAATTGGACTCCAAGAAATAACATTCTTCCTAATTTGACGTGATTGCCGGAACTCAGCGATTTCACTGGGCGCTGTGGTAGCGCTTCATTTAAAAATTTAGATGAATAAGTCATTTTTTACTGTGGGACCAATCCTATCCGTTATCGCGCGCTAAAAAAATAGCGAGAGTTTCAAGAACTACATTTCATTGACTTTCTAACAGTGTCAGTTCGTTTGAGATACAACGGTTTGGTCGCATGCTCGTACCAACATGTATTTAGCGCTATTTTTGTGATTTTACTAGGTTGCATCGCTTTTAACTATGAAACGATTGACTGTGGGACTTACTTGAACTAACTTTGGACTGTCACCTGATAAATGTGATAAAGGAGACAATTGGACTCCAACAAATAACATTCTTCTTAATTTGACATGATTGCCGAAACTAAGCGATTACACTGGGCGCTGTGGTAGCGCTTCATTTAAAAATTTAGATAAATAAGTCATTTTTTACTGTGGGACCAATCCTATCCGTTATCGCGCGCTAAAAAAATAGCGACTGTTTCAAAAACTACATTTCATTGACTTTGTAACAGTGTCAGTCCGTTTGAGTTACAACGGTTTGGTCGCATGCTCGTACCAACATGTATTTAGCGCTATTTTTGTGATTTTACTAGGTTGCATCGCTTATAACTATGAAACGATTAACTGTGGGACTTAATTGAACTAACTTTGGACTGTCACCTGATAAATGTGATAAAGGAGACAATTGGACTCCAACAAATAACATTCTTCTTAATTTGACATGATTGCCGAAACTAAGCGATTACACTGGGCGCTGTGGTAGCGCTTCTTTTAAAAATTTAGGTTAATAAGTCATTTTTTACTGTGGGACCAATCCTAGCCGTTATCGCGCGATGAAGAAATAGAGACAGTTTCAAATACTACATTTCACTGACTTTCTAACGGTGTCAGTCCGTGTGAGTTTCAACGTTTGGGTCACATATTCGTACCAACATGTATTTCGCGATATTTTTCTCATATTGCTAGGTTGCATCGCTTTTAACAGTGAAACGATTGACTGTGGGACTAAATTGAACTGATTTTGGACTGTGACCTTATAAATGCTATAAGTGAGCCAACTGGACTCCAAGAAATAACATTCTTCTTAATTTGACGTGATTGCCGGATTCAGCAATTACACTGGGCGCAGTGGTAGCGCTTCTTTTAAAAATTTAGGTTAATAAGTTATTTTTTACTGTGGGACCAATCCTTGCCGTTATTGCGCGCTGATAAAATAGCCACAGTTTTAAAACTACATTTTATTGACTTTTCAACGGTGTCAGTCCGTTTGTGTTACAACGGTTGGGTCAAATATTTGTACCAACATGTATTTAGCAATATTTTTTTAATATTACTAGGTTGCATCGCTTTTAACAACGGAACGATTGACTGTGGGACTTAATTGAACTAACTTTGGACTGTGACCTAATAAATGTGATAAATGAGAAAATTGGACTCCAAGAAATAACATTCTTCTCAATATGACGGGATTGCCGGAACTCAGCAATTACACTGGGAGCTGTGGTAGCGCTTCATTTAAAAATTTAGATAAATAAGTCATTCTTTAGTGTTGGACCAATCCTTGCTGTTAGCGCGCGCTGAAATAATAGAGCCAGTTTCAAATACTACATTTCACTGACTTTCTAACGGTGTCAGTCCGTTTGAGTTTCAACAGTTGGGTCACATATTCGTACCAACATGTATTTAGCAATATTTATCTGATATTACTAGGTTGCATCGCTTTTAACAGTGAAACGATTGACTGTGGGACTTAAATGAACTAACTTTGGACTGTGAGCTAATAAATGTGAAAAATGAGAAAATTGGACTCCAAGAAATAACATTCTTCTCAGTTTGAAATGATTGCCGGAACTCAGCGATTACACTGGGCGCTGTGGAAGCACTTCATTTAAAAATTTAGAATAATAAGCCATTTTTTACTCTGGGACCAATCCTAGCCGTTATCGCGCGCTGAAGAAATATCGACAGTTTCAAAAACTACATTTCATTGACTTTCTAACGGTGTCAGTCCGTTTGAGTTACTAAGGTTGGGTCACATATTCGTACCATAATGCATTTAGCGATATTTTTTTTGATATTACTAGGTTGCATCGCTTTTAACAATGAAACGAATGACTGTGGGACTTAATTGAACTAACTTTGGACTGTCACGTGATAAATGTGATAAATGAGACAATTGGACTCCAAGAAATAACATTCTTCCTAATTTGACGTGATTGCCGGAACTCAGCCATTTCACTGGGCGCTGTGGTAGCGTTTCATTTAAAAATTTAGTTAAATAAGTCATTTTTTACTGTGGGACCAATCCTATCCGTTATCGCGCGCTAAAAAAATAGCAACAGTTTTAAAAACTACATTTCATTGACATTCTAACGGTGTCAGTCCATTTGAGTTACGACGGTTTGGTCGCATACTCGTACCAACATGTATTTAGCGCTCTTTTTCTAATATTACTAGGTTGCATCGCTTTTAACTATGAAACGATTGACTGTGGGACTTAATTGAACTACCTTTGGACTGTGACCTGATAAATGTGATAAATGAGACAATTGGACTCCAAGAAATTACATTCTTCTTAATTTGACATGATTGCCGAAACTCAGCGATTGCACTGGGCGCTGTGGTAGCGCTTCAATTATAAATTAAGATAAAAAAGTCATTTTTTACTGTGGGACCAATCCTATCCGCTATTGCGCGCTGAAGAAATAGCGACAGTTTCAAAAACTACATTTCATTGACTTTCTAACGGTGTCAGTCCGTTTGAGTTACGACGGTTTGGTCGCATACTCGTACCAACATGTATTTAGCGCTATTTTTCTAATATTACTAGGTTGCATCGCTTTTAACTATAAAACGATTGACTGTGGGACTTAATTGAACTAACTTTGGACGATATTTAGCGATATTTTTTTTGATATTACAAGTTTGCATCGCTTTTACCAATGAAACGATTGACTGTGGGACTTAATTGAACTAACTTTGGACTGTGACCTTATAAATGTTATAAGTAAAATAATTTGACTCCATAAAATAGCATTCTTCTTAGTTTGAAATAATTGCCGGAATTCAGCGATTACACTGGGCGCTGTGGTAGCACTTCAATTAAAAATTTAGATAAATAAGTCATTCTTTACTGTGGGACCAATCCTATCCGTTATCGCGCGCTAAAAAAATAGCAACAGTTTTAAAAACTACATTTCATTGACATTCTAACGGTGTCAGTCCATTTGAGTTACGACGGTTTGGTCGCATACTCGTACCAACATGTATTTAGCGCTATTTTTCTAATATTACTAGGTTGCATCGCTTTTAACTATGAAACGATTGACTGTGGGACTTAATTGAACTACCTTTGGACTGTGACCTGATAAATGTGATAAATGAGACAATTGGACTCCAAGAAATAACATTTTTCTTAATTTGACGTGATTGCCGAAACTCAGCGATTGCACTGGGCGCTGTGGTAGCGCTTCAATTATAAATTAAGATAAAAAAGTCATTCTTTACTGTGGGACCAATCCTAGACGTTATCGCGCGCTGAAGAACTATCGACAGTTTCATAAACTACATTTCATTGACTTTCTAATGGTGTCAGTCCGTTTGAGTTACAACGGTTGGGTCGCATACTCGTACCAACATGTATTTATTGATATTTTTTATATTACTAGGTTGCATCGCTTTTAACAATGAAACGATTGACTATGGGACTTATTTGAACTAACTTTGGACTGTGACCTAATAAATGTGATAAATGAGAAAATTGGACTCCAAGAAATAACATTCTTCTCAATTTGACATGATTGCCGGGACTCAGCGATTACACTGGGCGCTGTGGTAGCACTTCATTTAAAAACTTAGATTAAAAAGTCATTTTTTACTGTGGGACCAATCCTAGCCGTTATCGCGCGCTGAAGAAATATCAAAAGTTTCAGAAACTACATTTCATTGAATTTCTAACGGTGCCAGTCCGTTTGAGTTACAACGGTTGGGTCACATATTCGTACCAACATGTATTTACCGATATTTGTTTTGATATTACTAGGTTGCATCGCTTTTAACAATGAAACGAATGACTGTGGGACTTAATTGAACTAACTTTGGACTGTGACCTAATAAATGTGATAAATGAGAAAATTGGACTCCAAGAAATAACATTCTTCTTAATTTGACGTGATTGCCGAAACTCAGCGATTGCACTGGGCGCTGTGGTAGCGCTTCAATTATAAATTAAGATAAAAAAGTCATTCTTTACTGTGGGATCAATCCTAGACGTTATCGCGCGCTGAAGAAATATCGACAGTTTCATAAACTACATTTCATTGACTTTCTAATGGTGTCAGTCCGTTTGAGTTACAACGGTTGGGTCGCATACTCGTACCAACATGTATTTATTGATATTTTTTATATTACTAGGTTGCATCGCTTTTAACAATGAAACGATTGACTTTGGAACTTAATTGAACTAACTTTGGACTGTGACCTAATAAATGTGATAAATGAGAAAATTGGACTCCAAGAAATAACATTCTTCTCAATTTGACATGATTGCCGGGACTCAGCGATTACACTGGGCGCTGTGGTAGCACTTCATTTAAAAACTTAGATTAAAAAGTCATTTTTTACTGTGGGACCTATCCTAGCCGTTATCGCGCGCTGAAGAAATATCAAAATTTCAGAAACTACATTTCATTGAATTTCTAACGGTGCCAGTCCGTTTGAGTTACAACGGTTGGGTCACATATTCGTACCAACATGTATTTAGCGATATTTGTTTTGATATTACTAGGTTGCATCGCTTTTAACAATGAAACGATTGACTATGAGACTTAATTGAACTAACTTTGGACTGTGACCTAATAAATGTGATAAATGAGCCAACTGGACTCCAAGAAATAACATTCTTCTTAATTTGACGTGATTGCCGGATTCAGCAATTACACTGGGCGCAGTGGTAGCGCTTCTTTTAAAAATTTGGGTTAATAAGTCATTTTTTACTGTGGGACCAATCCTAGCCGTTATTGCGCGCTGAAGAAATAGCCACAGTTTCAAAAACTACATTTCATTAACTTTCTAACGGTGTCAGTCCGTTTGAGTTGCAACGGTTGGGTCACATGTTCGTACCAACATGTATTTAGCGATATTATTTTTGATATTACTAGCTTGCATCGATTTTAACAATGAAACGAATGATTGTGGGACTTAATTGAACTAACTTTGGACTGTGACCTGATAAATGTGATAAATGAGACAATTGGACACAAAGAAATAACATTCTTCTTAATTTGACGTGATTGCCGGAACTCAGCGATTACACTGGGCGCTGTGGTAGCGCTTCAATTAAAAATTAAGATAAAAAAGTCATTTTTTACTGTGGGACCAATCCTAGGCGTTATCACGCGATGAAGAAATATCGACAGTTTCAAAAACTACATTTCATTGACTTTCTAACGGTGTCAGTCCGTTTGAGCTACAACGGTTGGGTCACATATTCGTACCAACATGTATTTAGCGATATTTTTCTCATATTACTAGGTTGCATCGCTTTTAACAGTGAAACGATTGACTGTGAGACTTAATTGAACTGACTTTGGACTGTGACCTAATAAATGTGATAAATGAGAAAATTGGACTCCAAGAAATAACATTCTTCTCAATTTGACGGGATTGCCGGAACTCAGCGATTACACTGGGCGCTGTGGTAGCGCTTTATTTAAAAATTTAGATAAATAAGTCATTCTTTAGTGTTGGACCAATCCTAGACGTTATCGCGCGCTGAAGACCTATCGACAGTTTCATAAACTACATTTCATTGACTTTCCAACGGCGTCAGTCCGTTTGAGTAGCAACGGTTGGGTCACATGTTCGTACCAACATGTATTTAGCGATATTATTTTTGATATTACTAGCTTGCATCGATTTTAACAATGAAACGAATGATTGTGGGACTTAATTGAACTAACTTTGGACTGTGACCTGATAAATGTGATAAATGAGACAATTGGACTCCAAGAAATAACATTCTTCTTAATTTGACGTGATTGCCGGAACTCAGCGATTACACTGGGCGCTGTGGTAGCGCTTCAATTAAAAATTAAGATAAAAAAGTCATTTCTTACTGTGGGACCAATCCTAGGCGTTATCGCGCGCTGAAGAAATATCGACAGTTTCATAAACTACATTTCATTGACTTTCTAACGGTGCCAGTCCGTTTGAGTTACAACGGTTGGGTCACATATTCGTACCAACATGTATTTATTGATATTTTTTATATTACTAGGTTGCATCGCTTTTAACAATGAAACGATTGACTATGAGACTTAATTGAACTAACTTTGGACTGTGACCTAATAAATGTGATAAATGAGAAAATTGGACTCCAAGAAATAACATTCTTCTCAATTTGACATGATTGCCGGGACTCAGCGATTACACTGGGCGCTGTGGTAGCACTTCATTTAAAAACTTAGATTAAAAAGTCATTTTTTACTGTGGGACCAATCCTAGCCGTTATCGCGCGCTGAAGAAATATCAAAATTTCAGAAACTACATTTCATTGAATTTCTAACGGTGCCAGTCCGTTTGAGTTACAACGGTTGGGTCACATATTCGTACCAACATGTATTTAGCGATATTTGTTTTGATATTACTAGGTTGCATCGCTTTTAACAATGAAACGAATGACTGTGGGATTAATTGAACTAACTTTGGACTGTGACCTAATAAATGTGATAAATGAGAAAATTGGACTCCAAGAAATAACAATCTTCTTAATTTGGCGTGATTGCCGAAACTCAGCGATTGCACTGGGCGCTGTGGTAGCGCTTCATTTAAACGTTCAGATAAATCAGTCATTTTTTACTGTGGGACCAATCCTAGCCGCTATTTCGCGCTGAAGAAATAGCGACAGTTTCAAAAACTACATTTCATTGACTTTCTAACGGTGTCAGTCCGTTTGAGTTACGACGGTTTGGTCGCATACTTGTACCAACATGTATTTAGCGCTATTTTTCTAATATTACTAGGTTGCATCGCTTTTAACTATGAAACGATTGACTGTGGGACTTAATTGAACTACCTTTGGACTGTGACCTGATAAATGTGATAAAGGAGACAATTGGACTCCAAGAAATAACATTCTTCTCAATTTGACATGATTGCCGAAACTCAGCGATTACACTGGGCGCTGCGGCAGCGCTTCATTTAAGAATTAAGCTAAATAAGTCATTCTTTACTGTGAGACCAACCCTAGCCGTTATCGCGCGCTGAAGAAATATCAAAAGTTTCAGAAACTACATTTCATTGACTTTCTAACGGTGCCAGTCCGGTTGAGTTACAACGGTTGGGTCACATATTCGTACCAACATGTCTTTAGCGATATTTGTTTTGATATTACTAGGTTGCATCGCTTTTAACAATGAAACGAATGACTGTGGTCCCAAATTGAACTGATTTTGGACTGTGACCTTATAAATGTTATAATTAAAATAAGTTGACTCCAAGAAATAGCATTCTTCTTAGTTTGAAATAATTGCCGGAATTCAGCGATTACACTGGGCGCTGTGGTAGCACTTCAATTAAAAATTTAGATAAATAAGTCATTCTTTACTGTGGGACCAATCCTATCCGTTATCGCGCCCTAAAAAAATAGCAGCAGTTTTAAAAACTACATTTCATTGACATTCTAACGGTGTCAGTCCATTTGAGTTACGACGGTTTGGTCGCATACTCGTACCAACATGTATTTAGCGCTATTTTTCTAATATTACTAGGTTGCATCGCTTTTAACTATGAAACGATTGACTGTGGGACTTAATTGAACTACCTTTGGACTGTGACCTGATAAATGTGATAAATGAGACAATTGGACTCCAAGAAATAACATTCTTCTTAATTTGACGTGATTGCCGAAACTCAGCGATTGCACTGGGCGCTGTGGTAGCGCTTCAATTATAAATTAAGATAAAAAAGTCATTCTTTACTGTGGGACCAATCCTAGACGTTATCGCGCGCTGAAGAACTATCGACAGTTTCATAAACTACATTTCATTGACTTTCTAATGGTGTCAGTCCGTTTGAGTTACAACGGTTGGGTCGCATACTCGTACCAACATGTATTTATTGATATTTTTTATATTACTAGGTTGCATCGCTTTTAACAATGAAACGATTGACTATGGGACTTAATTGAACTAACTTTGGACTGTGACCTAATAAATGTGATAAATGAGAAAATTGGACTCCAAGAAATAACATTCTTCTCAATTTGACATGATTGCCGGGACTCAGCGATTACACTGGGCGCTGTGGTAGCACTTCATTTAAAAACTTAGATTAAAAAGTCATTTTTTACTGTGGGACCAATCCTAGCCGTTATCGCGCGCTGAAGAAATATCAAAAGCTTCAGAAACTACATTTCATTGAATTTCTAACGGTGCCAGTCCGTTTGAGTTACAACGGTTGGGTCACATATTCGTACCAACATGTATTTAGCGATATTTGTTTTGATATTACTAGGTTGCATCGCTTTTTACAATGAAACGAATGACTGTGGGACTTAATTGAACTAACTTTGGACTGTGACCTAATAAATGTGATAAATGAGAAAATTGGACTCCAAGAAATAACATTCTTCTTAATTTGACGTGATTGCCGAAACTCAGCGATTGCACTGGGCGCTGTGGTAGCGCTTCATTTAAACGTTTAGATAAATCAGTCATTTTTTACTGTGGGACCAATCCTAGCCGCTATTGCGCGCTGAAGAAATAGCGACAGTTTCAAAAACTACATTTCATTGACTTTCTAACGGTGTCAGTCCGTTTGAGTTACGACGGTTTGGTCGCATACTGGTACCAACATGTATTTATTGATATTTTTTATATTACTAGGTTGCATCGCTTTTAACAATGAAACGATTGACTATGGGACTTAATTGAACTAACTTTGGACTGTGACCTAATAAATGTGATAAATGAGAAAATTGGACTCCAAGAAATAACATTCTTCTCAAATTCACATGATTGCCGGAACTCAGCGATTACACTGGGCGTTGTGGTAGCACTTCAATTAAAAATTTAGATAAATAAGTCATTCTTTACTGTGAGACCAACCCTAGCCGTTATCGCGCGCTGAAGAAATATCAAAAGTTTCATAAACTACATTTCATTGACTTTCTAATGGTGTCAGTCCGTTTGAGTTACAACGGTTGGGTCGCATACTCGTACCAACATGTATTTATTGATATTTTTTATATTACTAGGTTGCATCGCTTTTAACAATGAAACGATTGACTTTGGAACTTAATTGAACTAACTTTGGACTGTGACCTAATAAATGTGATAAATGAGAAAATTGGACTCTAAGAAATAACATTCTTCTCAATTTGACATGATTGCCGGGACTCAGCGATTACACTGGGCGCTGCGGCAGCGCTTCATTTAAGAATTAAGCTAAATAAGTCATTCTTTACTGTGAGACCAACCCTAGCCGTTATCGCGCGCTGAAGAAATATCAAAAGTTTCAGAAACTACATTTCATTGACTTTCTAACGGTGCCAGTCCGGTTGAGTTACAACGGTTGGGTCACATATTCGTACCAACATGTCTTTAGCGATATTTGTTTTGATATTACTAGGTTGCATCGCTTTTAACAATGAAACGAATGACTGTGGTCCCAAATTGAACTGATTTTGGACTGTGACCTTATAAATGTTATAATTAAAATAAGTTGACTCCAAGAAATAGCATTCTTCTTAGTTTGAAATAATTGCCGGAATTCAGCGATTACACTGGGCGCTGTGGTAGCACTTCAATTAAAAATTTAGATAAATAAGTCATTCTTTACTGTGGGACCAATCCTATCCTTTATCGCGCCCTAAAAAAATAGCAGCAGTTTTAAAAACTACATTTCATTGACATTCTAACAGTGTCAGTCCATTTGAGTTACGACGGTTTGGTCGCATACTCGTACCAACATGTATTTAGCGCTATTTTTCTAATATTACTAGGTTGCATCGCTTTTAACTATGAAACGATTGACTGTGGGACTTAATTGAACTACCTTTGGACTGTGACCTGATAAATGTGATAAATGAGACAATTGGACTCCAAGAAATAACATTCTTCTTAATTTGACGTGATTGCCGAAACTCAGCGATTGCACTGGGCGCTGTGGTAGCGCTTCAATTATAAATTAAGATAAAAAAGTCATTCTTTACTGTGGGACCAATCCTAGACGTTATTGCGCGCTGAAGAACTATCGACAGTTTCATAAACTACATTTCATTGACTTTCTAATGGTGTCAGTCCGTTTGAGTTACAACGGTTGGGTCGCATACTCGTACCAACATGTATTTATTGATATTTTTTATATTACTAGGTTGCATCGCTTTTAACAATGAAACGATTGACTATGGGACTTAATTGAACTAACTTTGGACTGTGACCTAATAAATGTGATAAATGAGAAAATTGGACTCCAAGAAATAACATTCTTCCCAATTTGACATGATTGCCGGGACTCAGCGATTACACTGGGCGCTGTGGTAGCACTTCATTTAAAAACTTAGATTAAAAAGTCATTTTTTACTGTGGGACCAATCCTAGCCGTTATCGCGCGCTGAAGAAATATCAAAAGCTTCAGAAACTACATTTCATTGAATTTCTAACGGTGCTAGTCCGTTTGAGTTACAACGGTTGGGTCACATATTCGTACAAACATGTATTTAGCGATATTTGTTTTGATATTACTAGGTTGCATCGCTTTTAACAATGAAACGAATGACTGTAAGACTTAATTGAACTAACTTTGGACTGTGACCTAATAAATGTGATAAATGAGAAAATTGGACTCCAAGAAATAACATTCTTCTTAATTTGACGTGATTGCCGAAACTCAGCGATTGCACTGGGCGCTGTGGTAGCGCTTCATTTAAACGTTTAGATAAATCAGTCATTTTTTACTGTGGGACCAATCCTAGCCGCTATTGCGCGCTGAAGAAATAGCGACAGTTTCAAAAACTACATTTCATTGACTTTCTAACGGTGTCAGTCCGTTTGAGTTACGACGGTTTGGTCGCATACTGGTACCAACATGTATTTATTGATATTTTTTATATTACTAGGTTGCATCGCTTTTAACAATGAAACGATTGACTATGGGACTTAATTGAACTAACTTTGGACTGTGACCTAATAAATGTGATAAATGAGAAAATTGGACTCCAAGAAATAACATTCTTCTCAATTTCACATGATTGCCGGAACTCAGCGATTACACTGGGCGTTGTGGTAGCACTTCAATTAAAAATTTAGATAAATAAGTCATTCTTTACTGTAGGACCAATCCTATCCGTTATCGCGCGCTAAAAAAATAGCAACAGTTTCAAAAACTACATTTCATTGACATTCTAACGGTGTCAGTCCGTTTGAGTTACGACGGTTTGGTCGCATACTCGTACCAACATGTATTTAGCGCTATTTTTCTAATATTACTAGGTTGCATCGCTTTTAACAATAAAACGATTGACTGTGGGACTTAATTGAACTAATTTTGGACTGTGACTTGATAAATGTGATAAATGATACAATTGGACTCTAAGAAATAACATTCTTCTTAATTTGACGCGATTGCCGGAAATCAGCGATTACACTGGGCGCTGTGGTTTCGCTTCATTAAAAAATTTAGATAAATAAGTCATTCTTTACTGTGAGACCAACCCTAGCCGTTATCGCGCGCTGAAGAAATATCAAAAGTTTCATAAACTACATTTCATTGACTTTCTAACGGTGCCAGTCCGTTTGAGTTACAACGGTTGGGTCACATATTCGTACCAACATGTATTTAGCGATATTTGTTTTGATATTACTAGGTTGTATCGCTTTTAACAATGAAACGAATGACTGTGGGACTTAATTAAACTAACTTTGGACTGTGATCTAATAAATGTGATAAATGAGAAAATTGGACTCCAAGAAATAACATTCTTCTCAATTTGACATAATTGCCGGAACTCAGCGATTACACAGGGCGCTGTGGTAGCACTTCAATTAAAAATTTAGATAAATAAGTCATTCTTTACTGTGGGACCAATCCTATCCGTTATCGCGCGCTAAAAAAATAGCAACAGTTTTAAAAACTACATTTCATTGACATTCTAACGGTGTCAGTCCATTTGAGTAACGACGGTTTTGTCGCATACTCGTACCAACATGTATTTAGCGCTATTTTTCTAATATTACTAGGTTGCATCGCTTTTAACTATGAAACGATTGACTGTGGGACTTAATTGAACTACCTTTGGACTGTGACCTGATAAATGTGATAAATGAGACAATTGGACTCCAAGAAATAACATTCTTCTTAATTTGACGTGATTGCCGAAACTCAGCGATTGCACTGGGCGCTGTGGTAGCGCTTCAATTATAAATTAAGATAAAAAAGTCATTCTTTACTGTGGGACCAATCCTAGACGTTATCGCGCGCTGAAGAACTAACGACAGTTTCATAAACTACATTTCATTGACATTCTAACGGTGTCAGTCCATTTGAGTAACGACGGTTTTGTCGCATACTCGTACCAACATGTATTTAGCGCTATTTTTCTAATATTACTAGGTTGCATCGCTTTTAACTATGAAACGATTGACTGTGGGACTTAATTGAACTACCTTTGGACTGTCACCTGATAAATGTGATAAAGGAGACAATTGGACTCCAAGAAATAACATTCTTCTCAATTTGACATGATTGCCGAAACTCAGCGATTACACTGGGCGCTGCGGTAGCGCTTCATTTAAGAATTAAGCTAAATAAGTCATTCTTTACTGTGAGACCAACCCTAGCCGTTATCGCGCGCTGAAGAAATATCAAAAGTTTCAGAAACTACATTTCATTGACTTTCTAACGGTGCCAGTCCGGTTGAGTTACAACAGTTGGGTCACATATTCGTACCAACATGTCTTTAGCGATATTTGTTTTGATATTACTAGGTTGCATCGCTTTTATCAATGAAACGAATGACTGTGGTCCCAAATTGAACTGATTTTGGACTGTGACCTTATAAATGTTATAAGTAAAATAAGTTGACTCCAAGAAATAGCATTCTTCTTAGTTTGAAATAATTGCCGGAACTCAGCGCTTACACTGGGCTCTGTGGTAGCGCTTCATTTAAAAACTTAGATAAATAAGTCATTCTTTACTGTGGGACCAATCCTAGACGTTATCGCGCGCTGACGAACTATCGACAGTTTCATAAACTACACTTCATTAACTTTCTAATGGTGTCAGTCCGTTTGAGTTACAACGGTTTGGTCACATATTAGTACCAACATGTATTTAGCGATATTTTTTTTGAGATTACCAGCTTGCATCGCTTTTAACAGTGAAACGATTGACTGTGGGACTAAATTAAACTGATTTTGGACTGTGACCTTATAAATACTATAAGTGAGCCAACTAGACTCCAACATATAACATTCTTCTTAATTTGACGTAATTACCGGACTCAGCAATTGCACTGGGCGCTGTGGTAGCGCTTCATTTAAACGTTTAGATAAATCAGTCATTTTTTACTGTGGGACCAATCCTAGCCGTTATTGCGCGCTGAAGAACTATCGACAGTTTCATAAACTATATTTCATTGACTTTCTAACGGTGTCAGTCCGTTTGAGTTACAACGGTTGGGTCACATATTCGTACCAACATGTATTTAGCGATATATTTTTTGATATTACTAGCTTGCATCGCTTTTAACAATGAAACAAATGATTGCGGGACTTAATTGAACAAACTTTGGACTGTGACGTGATAAATGTGATAAATGAGACAATTGGATTCCAAGAAATAACATTCTTCTAAATTTGACGTGATTGCCGCAACTCAGCGATTACACTGGGCGCTGTTGTAGCGCTTCATTTAAACGTTTAGATAAATCAGTCATTCTTTACTGTGGGACCAATCCTAGCCATTATTGCGCGCTAAAGAAATAGCGACAGTTCCAAAAACTACATTTCATTGACTTTCTAACGGTGTCAGTCCGTTTGGGTTTCAACGGTGGCGTCACATATTCGTACCAACATGTATTTAGCGATATTTTTTTTGATATTACTAGGTTGCATCGCTTTTAACAATGAAACGATTGACTGTGGGACTTAATTGAACTAACTTTGGACTGTGACCTGATAAATGTGATAAATGAGACAATTGGACTCTAAGAAATAACATTTTTCTTAATTTGACGGGATTGCCGGAACTCAGCGATTACACTGGGCGCTGAGGTATCGCTTCATTTAAGAATTAAGCTAAAAAAAGTCATTTTTCTACTGTGGCACCAATCCTAGCCGTTAGCGCGTGCTGAAGAAATAGAGACAGTTTTAAATACTACATTTCACTGACTTTCTAACGGTGTCAGTCCGTTTGGGTTACAACGGTTGGGTCACATATTCGTACCAACATGTATTTAGCGATATTTTTTTTGATATTACTAGCTTGCATCGCTTTTAACAACGAAACGAATGATTGTTGGACTTAATTGAACTAACTTTGGACTGTGACCTGATAAATGTGATAAATGAGACAATTGGACTCCAAGAAATAACATTCTTCTTAATTTGACGTGATTGCCGCAACTCAGCGATTACACTGGGCGCTGTTGTAGCGCTTCATTTAAAAATTTAGGTAAATAAGTCATTCTTTACTGTGGGACCAATCCTAGACATTATCGCGCGCTGAAGAAATAGCGACATTTTCACAAACTAAATTTCATTGACTTTCTAACGGCATCAATCCACTTCAGTTACAACGGTTGCGTCACATATTCGTACCAACATGTATTTAGCGATATTTTTCTCATATTACTAGGTTGCAGCTTTTAACTGTGAAACGATTGACTGTGGTACCAAATTGAACTGATTTTGGACTGTGACCTTATAAATGTTATAAGTGAAATAAGTGGACTCCAAGAAATAGCATTCTTCTTAGTTTGAAATGATTGCCGGAACTCAGCGATTACACTGGGCGCTGTGGTACCGCTTGATTTAAGAGTTAAGCTAAAAAAAGTCATTTTTCTACTATGGAACCAATCCTATCCGTTATCGAGCGCTGAAGAAATAGCGACAGTTTCAAAAACTACATTTCATTGACTTTCTAACGGTGTCAGTCCGTTTGAGTTACAACGGTTTGGTCACATATTTTTACCAACATGTATTTAGCGATATTTTTTTCATATTACTATGTTGCATCGCTTTTAACAATGAAACGATTGACTGTGGGACTTAATTGAACTAACGTTGGACTGTGACCTAATAAATGTGATAAATGAGAAAATTGGACTCCAAGAAATAACATTCTTCTCAATTTGACATGATTGCCGGAACTCAGCGATTACACTGGGCGCTGTGGTAGCACTTCTGTAAACACTTAGATTAATAAGTCATTTTTTACTGTGGGACCAATCCTAGCCGTTAGCGCGCGCTTAAGAAATAGAGACAGTTTCAAATACTACATTTCACTGACTTTATAACGGTGTCAGTCCGTTTGAGTTTCAACGGTTGGGTCACATATTCGTACCAACATGTATTTAGCGATATTTTTCTCATATTACTAAGTTGAATCGCTTTTAACAGTGAAACGACTGACTGTAGGACTAAATTGAACTGATTTTGAACTGTGACCTTATAAATGCTATAAGTGAGCCAACTGGACTCCAACAAATGACATTCTTCTTAATTTGACGTAATTGCCGATTCAGCGATTGCACTGGGCGCTGTGGTAGCGCTTCATTTAAAAGTTTAAATAAATCAGTCATTTTTTACTGTGGGACCAATCCTAGCCGTTATTGTGCGCTGAAGAAATAGCGACAGTTTCAAAAACTACATTTTATTGACTTTCTAACGGTGTCAGTCCGTTTGGGTTTCAACGGTGGCGTCACATATTCGTACCAACATGTATTTAGCGATATTTTTTTTGATATTACTAGGTTGCATAGCTTTTAACAATGAAACGATTGACTGTGGGACTTAATTGAACTAACTTTGGACTGTGACCTGATAAATGTGATAAATGAGACAATTGGACTCTAAGAAATAACATTCTTCTTAATTTGACGGGATTGCCGGAACTCAGCGATTACACTGGGCGCTGAGGTATCGCTTCATTTAAGAATTAAGCTAAAAAAAGTCATTTTTCTACTGTGGCACCAATCCTAGCCGTTAGCGCGTGCTGAAGAAATAGAGACAGTTTCAAATACTACATTTCACTGACTTTCTAACGGTGTCAGTCCGTTTGGGTTACAACGGTTGGGTCACATATTCGTACCAACATGTATTTAGCGATATTTTTTTTGATATTACTAGCTTGCATCGCTTTTAACAACGAAACGAATGATTGTGGGACTTAATTGAACTAACTTTGGACTGTGACCTGATAAATGTGATAAATGAGACAATTGGACTCCAAGAAATAACATTCTTCTTAGTTTGAAATGATTGCCGCAACTCAGCGATTACACTGGGCGCTGTTGTAGCGCTTCATTTAAAAATTTAGGTAAATGAGTCATTCTTTACTGTGGGACCAATCCTAGCCATTATCGCGCGCTGAAGAAATAGCGACATTTTCACAAACTACATTTCATTGACTTTCTAACGGTATCAATCCACTTCAGTTACAACGGTTGCGTCACATATTCGTACCAACATGTATTTAGCGATATTTTTCTCATATTACTAGGTTGCAGCTTTTAACTGTGAAACGATTGACTGTGGTACCAAATTGAACTGATTTTGGACTGTGACCTTATAAATGTTATAAGTGAAATAAGTGGACTCCAAGAAATAGCATTCTTCTTAGTTTGAAATGATTGCCGGAACTCAGCGATTACACTGGGCGCTGTGGTTGCGCTTCTGTAAACACTTAGATTAATAAGTCATTTGTTACTGTGGGACCAATCCTAGCCGTTAGCGCGCGCTTAAGAAATAGAGACAGTTTCAAATACTACATTTCACTGACTTTCTAACGGTGTCAGTCCGTTTGAGTTTCAACGGTTGGGTCACATATTCGTACCAACATGTATTTAGCGATATTTTTCTCATATTACTAAGTTGCATCGCTTTTAACAGTGAAACGACTGACTGTGGGACTAAATTGAACTGATTTTGAACTGTGACCTTATAAATGCTATAAGTGAGCCAACTGGACTCCAACAAATGACATTCTTCTTAATTTGACGTAATTGCCGGTTCAGCGATTGCACTGGGCGCTGTGGTAGCGCTTCATTTAAAAGTTTAAATAAATCAGTCATTTTTTACTGTGGGACCAATCCTAGCCGTTATTGTGCGCTGAAGAAATAGCGACAGTTTCAAAAACTACATTTTATTGACTTTCTAACGGTGTCAGTCCGTTTGGGTTTCAACGGTGGCGTCACATATTCGTACCAACATGTATTTAGCGATATTTTTTTTGATATTACTAGGTTGCATAGCTTTTAACAATGAAACGATTGACTGTGGGACTTAATTGAACTAACTTTGGACTGTGACCTGATAAATGTGATAAATGAGACAATTGGACTCTAAGAAATAACATTCTTCTTAATTTGACGGGATTGCCGGAACTCAGCGATTACACTGGGCGCTGAGGTATCGCTTCATTTAAGAATTAAGCTAAAAAAAGTCATTTTTCTACTGTGGCACCAATCCTAGCCGTTAGCGCGTGCTGAAGAAATAGAGACAGTTTCAAATACTACATTTCACTGACTTTCTAACGGTGTCAGTCCGTTTGGGTTACAACGGTTGGGTCACATATTCGTACCAACATGTATTTAGCGATATTTTTTTTGATATTACTAGCTTGCATCGCTTTTAACAACGAAACGAATGATTGTGGGACTTAATTGAACTAACTTTGGACTGTGACCTGATAAATGTGATAAATGAGACAATTGGACTCCAAGAAATAACATTCTTCTTAGTTTGAAATGATTGCCGCAACTCAGCGATTACACTGGGCGCTGTTGTAGTGCTTCATTTAAAAATTTAGGTAAATGAGTCATTCTTTACTGTGGGACCAATCCTAGCCATTATCGCGCGCTGAAGAAATAGCGACATTTTCACAAACTACATTTCATTGACTTTCTAACGGTATCAATCCACTTCAGTTACAACGGTTGCGTCACATATTCGTACCAACATGTATTTAGCGATATTTTTCTCATATTACTAGGTTGCAGCTTTTAACTGTGAAACGATTGACTGTGGTACCAAATTGAACTGATTTTGGACTGTGACCTTATAAATGTTATAAGTGAAATAAGTGGACTCCAAGAAATAGCATTCTTCTTAGTTTGAAATGATTGCCGGAACTCAGCGATTACACTGGGCGCTGCGGTAGCGCTTCTGTAAACACTTAGATTAATAAGTCATTTTTTACTGTGGGACAAATCCTAGCCGTTAGCGCGCGCTTAAGAAATAGAGACAGTTTCAAATACTACATTTCACTGACTTTCTAACGGTGTCAGTCCGTTTGGGTTACAACGGTTGGGTCACATATTCGTACCAACATGTATTTAGCGATATTTTTTTTGATATTACTAGCTTGCATCGCTTTTAACAACGAAACGAATGATTGTGGGACTTAATTGAACTAACTTTGGACTGTGACCTGATAAATGTGATAAATGAGACAATTGGACTCCAAGAAATAACATTCTTCTTAGTTTGAAATGATTGCCGCAACTCAGCGATTACACTGGGCGCTGTTGTAGCGCTTCATTTAAAAATTTAGGTAAATGAGTCATTCTTTACTGTGGGACCAATCCTAGCCATTATCGCGCGCTGAAGAAATAGCGACATTTTCACAAACTACATTTCATTGACTTTCTAACGGTATCAATCCACTTCAGTTACAACGGTTGCGTCACATATTCGTACCAACATGTATTTAGCGATATTTTTCTCATATTACTAGGTTGCAGCTTTTAACTGTGAAACGATTGACTGTGGTACCAAATTGAACTGATTTTGGACTGTGACCTTATAAATGTTATAAGTGAAATAAGTGGACTCCAAGAAATAGCATTCTTCTTAGTTTGAAATGATTGCCGGAACTCAGCGATTACACTGGGCGCTGTGGTAGCGCTTGATTTAAGAATTAAGCTAAAAAAAGTCATTTTTCTACTGTGGACCAATCGTAGCCGTTAGCGCGCGCTGAAGAAATAGAGACAGTTTCATAAACTACATTTCATTGACTTTCTAACAGTGTCAGTCCGTTTGAGTTTCAACGGTTGGGTCACATATTCGTACCAACATGTGTTTAGCAATATTTTTCTCATATTACTAGGTTGCATCGCTTTTAAGAGTGAAACGATTGACTGTGGGACTTAATTGAACAAACTTTGGACTGTGACCTGATAAATGTGATAAATGAGAAAATTGGACTCCAAGAAATAACATTCGTCTTAATTTGACGTGATTGCCAGAACTCAGCGATTACACTGGGCGCTGTTGTAGCGCTTCATTTAAAAATTTGGATAAATAAGTCATTTTTCTACTGTGGAACCAATCCTATCCGTTATCGAGCGCTGAAGAAATAGCGACAGTTTCAAAAACTACATTTCATTGACTTTTTTAACGGTGTCAGTCCGTTTGAGTTAAAACGGTTTGGTCACATATTTTTACCAACATGTATTTAGCGATATTTTTTTGATGTTACTAAGTTGCATCGCTTTTAACAATGAAACGATTGACTGTGGGACTTAATTGAACTAACTTTGGACTGTGACCCAATAAATGTGATAAAAGACAAAATTGTTCTCCAAGAAATAACATTCTTTTCAATTTGACATGATTGCCGGAACTCAGCGATTACACTGGGCGCTGTGGTAGCACTTCTGTAAACACTTAGATTAATAAGTCATTTTTTACTGTGGGACCAATCCTAGCCGTTAATGCGCGCTTATGAAATAGAGACAGTTTCAAATACTACATTTCACTGACTTTCTAACGGTGTCAGTCCGTTTGAGTTTCAACGGTTGGGTCACATATTCGTACCAACATGTGTTTAGCGATATTTTTCTCATATTACTAAGTTGCATCGCTTTTAACAGTGAAACGATTGACTGTGGGACTAAATTGAACTGATTTTGAACTGTGACCTTATAAATGCTATAAGTGAGCCAACTGGACTCCAACAAATAACATTCTCCTTAATTTGACGTAATTGCCGGACTCAGCGATTGCACTGGGCGCTGTGGTAGCGCTTCATTTAAAAGTTTAAAAAAATCAGTCATTTTTACTGTGGGACCAATCCTAACCGTTATTGTGCGCTGAAGAAATAGCGACAGTTTCAAAAACTACATTTTATTGACTTTCTAACGGTGTCAGTCCGTTTGGGTTTCAACGGTGGCGTCACATATTCGTACCAACATGTATTTAGCGATATTTTTTTTGATATTACTAGGTTGCATCGCTTTTAACAATGAAACGATAGACTGTGGGACTTAATTGAACTAACTTTGGACTGTGACCTGATAAATGTGATAAATGAGACAATTGGACTCTAAGAAATAACATTCTTCTTAATTTGACGTAATTGCCGGAACTCAGCGATTACACTGGGCGCTGTGGTAGCGCTTCATTTAAGAATTTAGATAAATAAGTCATTCTTTACTGTGGGACCAATCCTAGACGTTATCGCGCGCTGAAAAAATAGCGATAGTTTCAAAAACTATATTTCATTGACTTTGTAGCGGTGTCAGTCCGTTTGAGTTACAACGTTTGGGTCACATATTCGTACCAACATGTATTTAGCGATATTTATCTAATATTACTAGGTTGCATAGCGTTAAACAATGAAACAATTGACTGTGGGACTTAGTTGAACTAACATTGGAC